>NC_090921.1:230762092-231363342 GCF_040938575.1 Ambystoma mexicanum
CCTTTCCCATCTAGTTGACTAAGGACTGCACCTATACCTGCATGTGAAGCATCTGTCTGTACAATGAAAGTTTGGTGGTAGTCATGAGCTCTTAGCACTGGAGCTTGACAAAGGGCTTTCTTCAGGTTCAAAGGCCTGATTGCACTCCTCATTCCATCTGACCTTTTTAGGGAATTTATGAGAGGAGATCACATTCAGTGGAGAAGCTATGGTCCCATAGTTCTCTATGAAATTCCTGTAGTACCCAGTGAGACCTAAGAAGGCTCTCACCTGGGTCTGAGTAGTAGGTGTTGTCCAATTTTGCACAGCTTCAATCTTACTGGGCAAAGGCCTTATTTCTCCACCTCCTACCTCATGTCCAAGGTAGATCACTTTACTCTGTCCAATCTGGCATTTACTTGCCTTTGTGGTCAGATTGGCCTTCTCAAGAGCCTGCAAAACATGTCCTAGGTGGTCAACATGCTCTTCCCAGGAGTGGCTGAACACTGCAATGTCATCCAAGTATGCCATGCAGAAGTCCCCCATCCCAGTCAGAACCTGATTTACCATCCTTTGGAATGTAGCAGGTGCATTCTTCAGTCCAAAAGGCATAGCCTTAAATTGGTATAAGCCAACTGGGGTAGGAAATGCAGTTTTCTCCTTGGCATGGTCTGTCAGGGCTATTTGCCAATAGCCTGACGTCAGATCAAATGTGCTGAGGTACTTGGCTGAACCAAGTCTATCGACCAACTCATCTGTCCTTGGCAAAGGATGGGCATCAGTCTTGGTGACTGCATTAAGAGCTCTATAGTCCACACAGAATCTCAACTCTTTGGATCCTGCCTTGGGTATTAACACAACTGGGCTAGACCATGGACTAGTAGAGGGCTCTATTACCCCGAGGTCAAGCATCTTGCTGACCTCTCCTTTGATGTGGGTTCTTACATTCCCTGACATTCCGTACCCTCTGCTTTTTACAGGCAGACAGTCACCAGTGAGTATATCATGCTGGCCCCAAGTGGTCAAGCCTGGTGAAAGTGAGAACAGGGAGGCAAACTGATTTAACATAGATGTGCACTCCTCTTGTTGCTCAGGTATCAGACTTGAAGAGAGATTAACTCCTTCAATCTTTTCATCCAAAGGTAAGCCTCTGAGGAGATCAGGGAGAGGTTCACTCTCTTCTTCCTCCTCTGCTGAAGCTAGAAGCAAAGCTCCTACTTCAGGTCTAGAGACAGCCTTCAGTCTGTTGGTGTGGAAGACTATGGGAGCCTCCTCGGGATTGCCCAAGTCCACATGATAGTTCACCTCTCCAGGTTTTCCCACAACCTTGAAGGGTCCCATCCATTTGTCCTGCAAGGCACTCTGCCTTGTTGGTATCATAACAAGAACTAGCTGGTCTTGAGTGAACTCAACCATGTTAGCCTTTTTATCATGCCAATGCTTGACCAAAGCTTGACCAGCCTTCAGGTTATCACTAGCTTGGGCCATCATCTGTGACATTCTCCTCCGGAGTCCTATCACGTAGTCAGTCACTCTGACTGGCTTGGGGGAAGAGACCAACAATGTCGATTAATACCCTCTCAAATGGGACTCCCACTACTGGGAGAGGCACTAAAGGTGCCACATTCTTGGAACGGTTCTAGGTCATTTGGTCGAAAATAAATGGTCGAAAGGACAAATGGTCGACACCAAAAGGTCGACAGGTCAAATGGTCGAATGTGTTTTTTTTATTTCACTTTTTATTTTTGGGGGGGGGTCCCCACCAATCCCCTTCTTTTAGCTAAAAACACATTTTTTTCCCTAAACGAAAACCTAATATATATATATATATATATATATATATATATATATATATATATATATAAATAAAAAAAATTCAACCATTTGACCTGTCGACCAAATTGTGTCGACCATTTGTCTGTCGACCATTTGACTGGACACCTCTTGGAACCACTCTTACCAGAAGTTTGGCAGGTGTGGCAGCTCTTGCAGAACATATCTACCCCAGCCCCCATTTTTGGCCAATAAAAGTAGAGAGAGAGCCTTTCCTTGGTCTTCTTGAAACTCAAGTGACCAGCCAAAGAAATCTCATGGGCTAGTTGCAAGAACTGGAGTCTATTTTCTTGAGGCACTACAAGTCGCTTGTAGTCTCCAGGTGCAGACTCAGTCAGTTCACTGTAGAAGAGGCGATCTTCCCAGTGCAACCTATACTTCCCAGGCTCTTGCCCATCAGCCTGAGAAGCTGCCTGGTGGCGAAGACCTTCCAGAGTTGGGCATTCTCTTTGTCCCTTATTGAAGTCTGCCCTGTTGGGTCCACCTTCTGCCAGTAAAGACTGCAGCTAAGGATGGTCAACAGGATCCAGATCTCCAATGAGTTCTTGGCCTTCTTCTAGCTCTGTCTCTTCAGAGTCTAGTTCAACCACAAAGGGTTGTACCTCCCTCTCAGCCTCAGCTGGAGGTGGAGTTACAGGTGTAACTTTGGACAACCTAGGGGAAGTCCTAGTTGGAAGCAATGGAGTGCTTGCTGCTGGTTTCTTTCTAGAAGTCTTGGGTTTCCCCTTTGATTCTTGTTGCTCAGATATAGCAGTAAGTAGCTCCAGTGGAGTGATTTCTTTTCCCATCATCTCCTTAGGAGAACCTCTCATGGTTTTCTCCCTTGCAGATCTGTTTAGCTCCTGTAACCTTTTACTAGGAGGTCTGGGGGTGTGTGACACTATTCCAAGAGTTTTCATGTCATTTCCCAACAGAACCCTTCCTGGTACCTCACATTGTACACTGACAGATATCCTCACAGTCATATCATTGCACTGGATGAGAACTGGTAACTGGGGAAGATTCTGCACAGGCCCTCCAGCTAACTTGGTGAGGTGTTTGGGTGCCTTAGCAACATCATCTTCCTTGAAAAAAGATTTGTCCACCACAGTTATGCTGGCCCCAGTGTCCCTAATGTTTGGAGTCTCCTGACCATTCACTTGTACACTGTCCTTATAATACTCTTTAGTATTATCTGGGATAGAATTATATATATCTAAATTCTGTTGTTCCCACAACCCCAGGAACACTAAAGAAACACTGACTGAGACTCCTATGGGTTCCTCAGCCAGTAACAGAAAGTTTCCACTTGCCATTTGTACTTCCTCCTCTGGAGCGAAGGCTAAGGAGACAGTGTGGACCCCTGAAGGTTTACCTTTACATCAGGGATCCCCTTTCACATGGTCAGTAGTGCCACAAACATAGCATTTCCCAAATGCCTTCACGAATGGTGGCTTGCTCTGACCTCCTTCTGGTTTGGGACCAGAAGGTACACTGGCCTGATTTGGTTTCCCTTGTGGCTTACCCTTATGGTTATGTTTGGGGCCCTCTTTGGAATTGGAATTATTGGAATTCTCTTTGGAGTCCTTTTTAGGCTGTTTCTCCTCACCCTTTGTCTGAGTTGCCCCAGAATCCTTGTGAGTAGCAGCCCTGTTGGCAACCCACAAGTCAGCAGCCTTAGCTAGCTTCTTGGAATCTATTTCCTTTGAATCAGCCAAGTGCTGTCTGAGCTCAGGAGAGCAGGCATCATACATTGACTCCAACATAACAAGATTTCTCATTCCCTCATAAGTGTTCACTCTGTAACCCTTAATCCATCCCTCTAAATTCTTCAAACTTTCACTCACCCAGGTAGCCCAAGGGGTACCATCATGATTTTTGAGGGTCCTAAACCTCTTAAGGTACTGGGAAGGGGACTTCCCAAATCTAGCTATTAAAGCTAGCTTCACACATTCATGGTCCATCCTATCCACCTCCCCCAACTCCATTACCACATCACATGCAACAGGGGGGAGCCTAGAGAACAACCAAGGAAGCAACTGATTCCCTGTGATGTCCTGGAGCCCATGATTATACTCAAACATAGCGAACCAATCCAACACATCCAACTTAGGTTCATACATACCCATAATCTCTTTAGGCAGCCGGGGTCTTTTGGGACTGGAACTCCTAGAGGGTCCGGGGAGAGAAGCATTTTCCACAGACAATTTCTTCATCTCTAGCTCATGTTTGAGCTCCATTTCTCTGAGGCTTAGTTCTTGGTGCTTTTGTTCAGATTAGGCACTCATTCTTTTTAACTCTAATTCAAGCCTAATTTTTTCTAGTTCAATGAATGCAGGACTTAATGGGGCACCTGACAAAGGTCCAGTAGACACAGCTTGAGATGACAGAGCAGGCAGAGGGCCAGTGGGGACAGTTACATTGGCCTCACCTTTCTCCTTTAACTCTACAACAATACTATCAAGACTTTGATTCATATTACCTTCATTACTGTTGTCTACATTTGCCGGGGAGGTAGGCTCCTCTAAACCACTACCCAGACTTTGGTTTTCTAACAATCTTTCAGTCAATTCTATTTTCTTGCCTTTTACAGGGAGATTCTTATGTCTGCAAAGGGCTCTTAAACAATCAGCTGTATTTGCAGTAAGAGGCACCTGGCTGTAACTTTCCATAGTTGACTTGTTAGAAAATAAACTTTTCTAGTGCTAAGCTTTGTGGTTAGTTGCACCAAAGTATCAGAAGCACTCTACAATGTATACTCAATACAAATCCCACCGCTGTACACCAGTGTTAGGCAAAATCCTGTGCAGTTCCCTTGGGGAACACTGCAAGAGGATTAAGACTACAGGCGTAAGCAGTAAACCCAATTGGTAGCAGTCTGTACCACCCAGATGTACCTGGTAGCTGTGGCTGAGCAGTCAGACGTTTCTCAAAATGAGTAGGGTAGTATACAGAGGATACACAATAGGGCTAAAAACACAGTAGAGCAAGCAAACACTGACCAGAGCTTGGTATCAAAAGTATATAGTTATTTATTTAAAACACACTTTAAGAAATACACTAAGCACTCTAAATCAAAGCAAGTTCAAACACAGTCAGAAAAAGTATACACACCTCCCTTAATAATTATTAGGCAAGTCTAGGTCAAAACACCACTATTTGTAAAAACAGATGTGAGCGCGTAACTTAGATGGCACTCCAATAATTAAGTTAAAGGGAGAGAAAAAGGCAGGTCATGAAAATAAAACAGTTCCCAATACTTTTATAAGACCACAGCAAGTTAGTGAAGGCAGAGTCTTCTGTAGAGCCAAAGTGCATAGGCCAGGCCCACTTTAACTGGAGCCAGACGAAATGTGCCCAAGATCACACAGTTTAAAAAAGCACTCAAGTCTTTGCAGAAATGTTCAAAGGAGGTTGGTTTAATGCGAAAGATAAAGTTAGAAGGTCTGGGGCCAACCCAGTTGGAAAGCCAAGGCTTTAAGGGTCACCTTTAGCAATCCGCAGAAAGGGAGGCCAGGCGGAACACAGTACCTTAAAGAGTGAGGAAGCTCCAGCTGTGGCAGTTGTTCCTGGCAGCGGGTGCAGTTCATGGTTGCGACCAGGGAAGGAGAAGATCTCGTCGAGGAGGAAACTTGAGTCGTTGCACTGCCCAGGGAAGAGACCAGCCGCGGAGTTCGTTCGGTTAAAAGATGTGTTCCTTTTATTTGCGGTCACAGTGGTGAAGCTTGGCTATCCGGCCGCCGGGGTGCTTGGCACGGGCGATTCGACCAAGGGACGTCCTGGAAGGCGAATAGCGAACTGGTTGTCCCCACCAGCAAAAAGGGAGAAGACTCTTACAGCAGAAGATCTTCTCTTGTCGTCGGGAAAGTGGTGAGGTCGTTGCAGCAGGGCTCCACCGGTGGTGTCGTCGTTGCAGATGGCTCAGCTTCTCCCCTCTTCGGATTTCTTAGGTCCTGTGGCAACTTCTGAAGTTCCAGTCCCAAAAGCCTTGCTTTTATGCAGAAAACCCCCATTCAACAGCCTAGCTGTCACTCATACATGGGATGTGGGACGCTGTCAGTCTCCCGAGGAGCTACAGCCATTCGAATGAACTCCTTCCTGGGGGAGCACCGAAAGGGCATGGCATCTGCTACAGCCAGGACAATGTGAAGAACTCCCACCAGACAGAGAGGGACTGGCGTAGATGTGGCCCCCCCGGTGTACGCGGGTGCTGCTTTTCCTGCCCCGCCACAATGAGATACTGGACACATGCAATAACTATAAGGTGTACATGTGGGTTAGGTTGCCCAAAAATCCAGCTAACCTGCTGCCAATTAAAAATGTCAGCCTGCATATTCCATTATGTTTAAGGTGAACCCAGCGAACTTGCTGCTGGGGACCCTGCCTCCCCAGTTGTGGATTAATAAAGTTTGCCCATATGCGCATCTGCCCAAATGGACCCAGCCCCAATTTACGTTTGAACCCACTTTGTTGCTTGTGGGAGTTCCCTCCCCTGTGTCTTAAATGTTCCCTGATATGTGCCGCCCTCTGATCAACAGCCCGACCTGAACGTGTACATAAGTGTATGTCAGTAATGGAATAATTGCATTGCACGTGCTCGACAATGCATTCAATTTGCATTATCTTGTTGCTTTATTTTAAACCCATGGCATGGGATGTTGTAACCAAGGCTGTAGTGCATGCCATTTCACATGGTGCACTACCATGTGACTCACCCAATAAATGCCAGAGCTGTTTCACTCTCGGCAGTCATTTAGCATCATACTCCAGCCTCCTAGCATTACTGCAGTGCTGGGTCAGCGTCACACTGGGGGCAGAGCCCTTCGAAAGCCCCACAACACATAGCAACAAAAACACTGACTAATCTGAAAACATTGACATGACCCCAACGTGATTTAAATCTGCGTTGCTGTTGCGCCAGGAGGTCTGCTCTAATGAAAATGTGCAGCTATGTGTGTATATATATATTCACTAACAAAAACATTGTTAAAGGGACGTTATGGTTAAGTTGCACTACTGCAAACCTATCAACTTCAGTGCAAACACGTTGATGAAGGGACGTTATGCTTCAGTTGCCCTAAGAACAACCTAGAAACCTCAGTGCAAAAACCTTTGTTACAGGAACGTTACAGCTACTTTGCCAGCAAGGTGAGGAGCGCAGATGTGGCACGTGCTCTTCCTCAAGTACAGCGAAGGCCACTCCCCAGTAAAGCAGGAGGAGTCCTTCTTCCTGTTGCTGCCTTTTTCTGTGAGGCACACTCTGAGCAACTGATTGGACGTTCCCCACAGTCCCATTTCCAATGGCCAGCATGGTGAGAAGCGCTGAATGTGGCACGTGCCCATCCACAAGTACCGCAAGGGCTGCTCCCCAGTGAAGCAAGTGGTGGACCCTATTGGTGACCATTGCATGTGTAACACACTCTGTGCATCTGATTGGACAATGCTCATGCTCCCATTTCAATTGGCCAGCATGGTGAGAAGCGCAGAATGTGGCACGTACGCTTCCCCAAGTACAGCGAGGGCCATGCCCCAGTAAAAAAGGAGGACTCCTTCTTCCCTGTGCACTATTTCTTGTCCATCACTACCTCATTGGGGACTGTTAAATAGTCACTCACACATCCACCAATGGCATTCAAGACGTTAGCATTGTCACAGTCACTTCTGTAACCACTTCATATGTACCGTTACACATTGTGGGGCCGATTCATGGAACAAATGTGCACCGAAAATCATGGCACAAGCTAGCGCAAGCGTGAAAAAGCAAGTGCATGCACATCCGTGCGATTCGTGGAATGCCCTGCACGTGTTTTTCCGGGATGTGCGCCAAATCCGTGCGTGGCGCACACGTCATTGCAACTACCCGAACGCCGTGATCGACGCGCACAGTGAAAGCGCACAATGTGTAGCGCACACACCAAAAGGGGGTGGAACATGGGGCGAAACATGCGGAATGGGGAACAACGCGTGAAAATGAGGGTGTAACTGGGGAAGTACTGCTGGGAAATACACGGAACGTCCACACGCAAGCGAACTACACGTATTCATGGAATCGAATAGGGGAAACACGTGCACGCCAAAAGACACACACAGGGCTAAACACGTCCGCCACACGAAGGCAGGCGGATGCGTCCCGGCGCAGTGTAAAAGTGCGCACAAACAACTCAGACGTATATACAGCTACATGAATGTCCCATTCTGTGGCCCCTTAGGAGAAATGACATGTCACGCAATGCTCGGGCATCCCAAAAAAGCAAGAAAAAGAGTTACGTGACCCCTGTAGTCCACGTGCGAGTAAAAAAACACACGCAGTACTCTGTGGAAGCCAGGAACACAAAAAATGCGTACACGCGGGCTAGTATGACCTCAAAAAAGGGGTACGCGACTAACAATGACACCTACATTGCGAAAAATAGCATGCGCGACTCACCGTCTGTACGCACTGTAGCCGTTGTGAAGTAATCGTGTGTGAACCCCAACGTCTCGAAAAACACACTTACTGCTCTCCACGAAAATCACGAAAAGCACGTACAGATCGATGGCAACCCACGTGGGACCTTCAAACCATGCCGAGGGAAACGCCTGCGTGCACGTTATGTCACCAACGCGCTTACACGCTAAGGGTCTTTGCTCGGAATTCACGCAAACTTGCTGTTTTTCACGTACCAAATTACTCCGTATCAAGCTGCCACGCAGAAATCCAAATTACTGCCCCCCAGAGCACATTGCAAACTCACACCAGCCATCTGTTGCTGCTTGCCTGCCTGCTGGCTACGTGCCCTGCTATTTGGTGCCTGCACGTCAGCCATCTGCCGGGGTCCAGTTGCTGTGACCACCCCTGCTGGAAAAGAAGACTCCCGACTGAAGTTCCATCGCTCCACAGCCCAGCGCCAGGAACGAGTTGCCCACCCGCACCTGCCTCGGGGGTTGCCATGTCGGGGGAAACACCGTCAGAGACCACTGGCAACCCCCAGCCAGAGAGGAAGAGGGCTACCAGCTTCAGTGCCGCAGAAGTTGGTATCCTGGTGGAGCAAGTCCTGGTGCATTATGATGCCCTCTACGGAAGAAGATGCGCCGACAAGGATGGACGTGAGAGGATCTGGAAGGACATTGTGGCTGCCATCAACGTGGAGGGGGTGGCAGCCCGCGACATACCACACGTCCGGAAGCGCTGGGAGGACTTCAGGTCCAGGACCCTCAGGAAGGCCCGGTGCCTCTTGGAAGCAGCGCATGCAGTGAGGCGACGGGTCCACCTTACGACCGACAACATGAGGGTCCTGGGGGTCCTGGAACGCATTAACCCAGCACTTCACCGCCAGATCCTCGAGAGGCAGAGCAGTCGGAAGTCGAGCGGTAAGTGTCCATGCATACTTATTGGACGCAGTGCATGACGAGGTGTGCCAGGAGTGTGCAGCTTGTACATATGTCTGAAAAGGCCCATGTATGGATGTGTATGTGCAGGGACATGACTGTGCTGCATGTGAGTCCTGTCATGTGTGATGCACATCAATGGTGTATGTGTTCCAAAGCATGATGCACAATTGCATGTGCAGATGCACACATGTTAGCATTTCTGTGTATGTACTATGGCATGGTTGGGGTGGGACACATGGATGCTGGTTCCACCTTTATGTACGTGCACGGCATACATGTGCGTATGTGTGTTTGACATGTGTGCGAATGTGATACGCCATGGATGCATGTGACACAGACATGTAGGAACCTGATTGGCAGATGTGACATAGTTACCAATGATTGCACTGTGACAGGCGGTGGAGATGTACAGATGCATGTCTGTCTGTTGGCGTGTGTGCATGTGTGCGGCACTCCCCATGTTCCTTGTGACGTCATGCCAACCTTTGGATGTTGATGCTGGTGAGTGTGTATGGATGCTTCTGCTTGCTGCACGATTCCTATTAGTTTGTGCATGTGGGTGGATTAAAATAATATGAGTGCTGGGGAGTGTGATGCCATCTGTGAAGTTTGACACTGCCACTCATGTGCAACTGTCATGCGTGTATCCGACCATTGTACAGTGCCCTGATGCCTGTGTTCTGGCTCTCCCTGTCTGCAGCGTCGACTGATGAAGAAGGCGGAGATGATGCTGTGGAGCACAGCGGCAGGGATCCCACCGCCAGCCGGAGACGCAAGGCCCAGCTCTCCTCCCCCGTTGTCATCTCTTCCTGGGAGTGAGCAGTCTGGTGCCGCGTCCAGGGCCGCAGCTGCCGAGGGGAGGTCCAAGAGGTGGAGGTTGGAGGTGGACTCCTCGGCAGCAGTAGAGGCAGCTGAGCCCCCACAGGGGCCTATGGAGGAAGATGGCACGGAGTCATCCAGGTTGGTGGGGGGGTCAGTTGAGGAGGAGGCCGTGGAAGGCCCACGCACGGGGCCTGGAGGGGGGGGATTCCACTGGTGCTAGTGGTGCAGTCCAGGGGCAGGGACAGGAGGCAGCACAGGCCGCCGCGCAGGTGCCTGTGCCTAATCCTGTCCCCGATCCTGTGACTGCACCATCCCGCACCAGCAGGGATGCCTTCGTCCAGACCCGTTTTCAGAGAGGGGATGCGCAAACAACAACTGGCCTTCCTCTACCTGCGGACGTGGCAATCCGTGACCGGATTGAGCCTGTCCTAGCTGGGGTGGCGTTGCGTCAAATTGGTATTCGGGATGACATGCAGGGTTCTCGTCTGGACAATACACGGCATTTCGAATGCCTCTTTGACCGCGTCAGCCTACTAGGACAGGTCACCAGCGCTGGGTTCCTCCATGTGCTGGATCTTCTAGCGACCACCTCCTCAACTGCACCCCCTATGCGCCAGTCATCCTCCGTGTCATCTTCCTGCCCAAGTATCACCTGGGCACCCTGTGGAGCTGCCCCTCGGAGGTCCAGCAGGGGTGGCCACCCCACCAACTGGACGACAGCAAGAGGAGGACTTGCAAGCATCGACAGGCAGGGCGCATGCACGGCAGCAGCAGGCTCAAGGTGGGAGCAATGATGGCTCGGGCCCATCAACATCACGGGCAGGCATCGGCCGTAGGGCAGGAGGACCCTGGATTGGGAGTGTCTTCCATGTGGCAGCCGTTGGGCCAGCATATAGATGCGGAGCGGGGCGGGCGGAGGAGGCACAGCTCACTATGGTCAGGGCAGAGAACTCCATACGCAGGGCATTGAGGTGGCTGAGTGCCTCGAGGCAACTCGCAGGGAGTTGGAGGAGGCCATGGCTGCATCCCTGCGAGACCTCGAGGCCAGGGGAGAGGCCCGCCTCTGGGACGTTGAAGAGGAGTTTGATGATGCCATGGCCCGGAACATCGAAGAGTGAGCCGTAGGACTTGCCCGCCGCCTTTGTACATAGTTCATTAGGGTTAGGTTTCCTTTGTTTAATATTTTTTTTTGGAGTTCATGGACATTGCTCCACTTTATGTATATTGTTTTTTTTAATAGGTTTTTTGGTAGGTTTCCTTTTCTTTTGGGATCATGGACCCTTTGGACTTGCATTGTAAATATTTCAAGACTTGTACATACTTTCGTTATTTGGACTTCCCATGGATCAATGGTTTTTATTTTTTTATAATGTACGTTATATGGACAATGGCAATGGACCACTTTTCTAGTTTCCTGTTGTGGATTTTTGTTTTTACATTACAATTCTTTCTTTTCATTTTTTTCCTTTCATTATTTCTTAATTTGCACATTTGATTTTTCATTTTGTTATTTCATTACCTTTTTCAATACATTTCATATTCCTTCATTATTGGTGTGGTGTACTGTCATTGGTTTTGTGCGTGTCTCTATGAGCATTGCCTCAGTCATGTGTTGCCACTGTGTGGCTCTGTTGTATACTCAAACATGGCCATGCTGGTTCTTTTGAGAATCTCATGGCATGGCTAATTTGGGAGTGGGTGCAGTGGATGGTTGCGTGCTTGTACTGGGTGTCAGGGGGGATTTGGGTTGGCATTAGGGCCATGGGTCTGTTTTGTTATGACATGTTGTTTGGTGGGCCATGTGTCGGGGCCTGCTGGCAGGTGCCCGTCACTGGTGGGTGGGTGGGGCACATTTAGTCGGGGCCTGCTGGCAGGTGCCCGTCACTGGTGGGTGGTCATCTGGGGAACATGAGTCGGGGCCTGCTGGCAGGTGCCCTTCAATGGGGGTGGGGTGGGGAACATGAGTCGGGGCCTGCTGGCAGGTGCCCGTCACTGGTGTGTGGGGTGGGGGACATGAGTCGGGGCCTGCTGCCAGGTGCCCGTCAATGGGGGGTGGGGTGGGGAACATGAGTCAGAGCCTGCCGGCAGGTGCCCGTTACTGGTGGGTGGGTGTTGGACATTTGTCGGGTGCCTGTCAATGGGGGTGAGGTTGGGGACATGTGTCGGGGCTCCCAAGTGCATAGTGCCATGTGGCCATGTGGGCCTGCCTCTGGGGCATGCCCAGGGGTGATAGGCTGCCTGCGGGGTATGCCCAGGGGTGATGGGCTGCCTGCGGGGCATGCCCAGGGGTGTGGGGTGGTCCATTATGGTGTTGGCTGCCTGTGGGCATGCCCCGCAGGAAGCCCATCACCCCAGTCGATACCCCACAGGCAGCCCATCACCCCTGGGCATGCCCCGCAGGCAGCCCATCACCCCAGTCCATACCCCGCAGGCAGCCCATCCACCGTGGGCATGCCCCGCAGGAAGCCCATCACCCTAGTCCATACCCTGCAGCCAGCCCATCCACCCAGGGCATGCTCCACAGGCAGCCCACTCCACAGGGGGAGTTTTTCCACGTGTTATCGCTGGCGCGAGTGGGGTACGTGTATTCTGAGGGGTGCGTGTGAAGTTTTACACGCGATAGGCCTGGTGCGAGCAGGGTACGTGTATTCCGAGGTGTGCGTATGAAGTTTTACACACGATAGGCCTGGCACGAACGGGGTACGTGTATTCCGGGGGTGCGCATGAAGTTTCACATGCGATAGGCCTGGCGCGAGCGGGGTACTTGTATTCGGAGGGGTGCATGTGGAGTTTTACACGTGATAGGCCTGGCGCAAGCGGGGTACGTGTATTCTTGGGGTGCGCGTGGAGTTTCACATGCGATAGGCCTGGCGCGAGCGGGGTATGTGTATTCTGAGGGGTGCGTGTGGAGTTTTACATGCCATTGGCCTGGCGCGAGCGGGGTACGTGTATTCCGGGGGGTGCGCGTGGAGTTTCACATGCGATAGGCCTGGCGCGAGCAGGGTACATGTATTCGAGGGGTGCACAGGGAGTTTTACATGCAATTGGCCTTGCGCGAGTGGGATATGTGTATTCTGAGGGGTGCGCGGGGAGTTTTAGACTCATTTTCGTGGTTGGGGGCTGTATGCTGGTCCACTGGCCTTTGCACCACGTACTGGATTTGTGCGATGTTTTTGGCGCATACGGCGGGGATGGGGGCATAACTGGCACTGCTGCAGGGTCGCTGCACCACTCTGCGCCACAGCTGCTTATGGATGTATAAATCCATGAATACGCTGTGCGCCTAAATGGGTTTTGGCGCACGAGGCTGGCGCAGACTGCCGCACGCGCACTCTGTGCACCAGCCACGTGCGCCACTTGTGTGCCGAATTCTATGTATTACCCCCTAAGCCTCCAAGTGGCGTGTCACTGTAAAGCACGTCCAGTAGAAAGTTCAGTAAAATAATGAAAAATGTGTGCATCACCATTCATCCACGTGAGCACCCATCACCACAAACTGGAGGTATGAATATTATTTCTGCAAAATGTGTAAAACTCAGTTATAAGTACCTGTGCGCATGGTATGTGCCACTGAGCGTCCATTACGTTTGTTAAAAATGAGATTTTTTTTTCTCCGGTCCACTGCCATGAAGTGACACGTCAATTGCATATGCTTGCAACATTTACCCATATCACCCATTGTTATATCGCAACAGGAACTCTCTTCTTTCCTTCCGACAATAGAACACATTTTCTTCACCACTAACCCATTTCTTACAGAAATTGTGAAACTGGCTTCAAAAACCAGCACTGAATGTATTTTAGCAACATAAAGCAAGGTCCGAAAACCTTACAGTCTCCACAGCTGTGGTTCTCTGTAGGCTGCACAATTGCAACAGCCTCAGTCGAAATTTGCCTCCTTCCACACCCTCTGCCACTCATCCAGGAGAGGACTGTGCAGCTTGTCCTTGGCCTCAAGCCCAGGGATTGTATCTCTCTGGAACTGAAATGTCTGCACTGGCTCCCAGTACCTGAGAGCAATAAGGTGAAAACCCTCTTCATAACACACAAGGCATTCTGGGCCCTGGGGCTTCAATACCTGCCACTGCCACGTCATAAATACGTGTGTGCTCGAGCTCTTCCCTCATCGCCTCCAACTCCCTTAGGGTCACTCGCTTCTGATAGCAACCACTTGGTGGTAGATCTCTTTCTTTGGGTGGGACCTTTCTCTGAAATAGCCTCCCTGCCTCCCTGAAATTTGAGGAAAACCATTGCCGGTTCTAGAAGCAACTGAAAATCTTTCTCCTTGCCTCTGCTTTTTCCCCTCCTCTCCCCTGCAGAATAACTGCCTGAAACTGATTCTGCACTGGTTACCTGGCCACCCTCTGATGTCGGCCCAGGTCCAGCTCCGCCCACCAGTTGCACCCCTGCACTGCCTTTCTAGCAAACCCCTTACTTGGGGACTGTTTGCTGTATCCCTAACAGTTCCACCACCTCCAGATGTCTGCACTTATCATTGCACTCGCCACCGCCGGGCCGTATTTTCACTACGTGTCATTTTTTCTTCTTCCCATGTACTGCACTTTTGCCTCCCCCTTCCCATGCCCATGGGCGATCTGAGTGCCAACTGGCCTAGTGGGTTGGTTGTTTCTGTTTCCCCTCTGTTCCCCCTCCCTTGCCTTGTTGCACCATCCACAGCTAGTGTATAGGCGCACTATAAATGGCATATCATACAATTCGACATCATATAATATCATACCCACATTGCATTCATCACAACAGGATGCCTACCACTTACCTTGCACACTTCCACCATAGGCTTCCGCACTTCTTTGAACAAAAGGACCTTCTGCCACAGTTTTTGCTTACACACCACAACCACAACCCTTATTGAGCAATGCCTTAGTCTCCACAGTCCCATTTCCATGACTCCCATCCTGCAAATAGCTGCATGTGGCACGTGTAATTATGAAACTACCGCAGAATCCACAGAGGTTTTATGCTGAGGGGGTTGGGTGTTTAGTACTGTGTTGGAAAAGATGTGTTTTGCTTTGTTTTCATTTTTTTGTCCTGTTTTTGGTATCTATGTGCTTGCATACAATTATTATTATTTTTGATCTCTTTCGATGCGTTTCTGTTTGCTTCTCCTCCTGACATTTTTACCGACTGAAGGTGAATGCTTCTCTTATATTTCTACAGGATTCTCTGCAATGCTTCGTGCATAGTGGCAAACAAAACAGTATTGCCAATGGAGGTAAATAAAATTCTATTTTCTTGAAACCACTGAAAATCTTGTTAATGCTGTCATGGTCGGTGCAGAACATCCCAGCACTGCACATAAAGTCACACATGCTTCTGTTTATGAAACGCCTCCCGACCTCTGGCTGTGGACAAATTACACCGGCATGGTCCCATGATCCTCTTGGTAGAATGGCTGAGAAAATCACCTTGGCAGTGGGAAAAATCTGCATCACTGCTGTCATCAACTTCTAGAGGTGGCGGCGCAAGCGTGAGCACGACATGTAGCCAAACTGTAGTCCTCCATAATGCACAACGACTACATCAACAGTACCGACAGAGGCCACACATGTACAAAGGAGAACCATGGCACCGAAACCCCACTCATAGACTGTGCCGCAAAAAGTCTCCACTCCTTCCAAATGAAAGTTAGCAGCATAGCCTCTTTCCACGGCATACCTGTGAAGATCTTGCACAAAGGTATCACCCACGATGAGCACTCAGCCTCTCTCCATCTCTACCAACCTCACTGCATCGACTTTTGGGGAATGATATCACCGCCGCTTGTTGTCAACCACACCCTCGACACCTGATTGGGTAAATTGCAGTTCCATTTGCATGCCCACCATCCTTAAAAGGGCAGGATGTGGAACGTGCGCGTTTCCAGCTACAGTGAGTGCCACACCCCAGTAAAGCAGGGACAGTCCCTTTTCCCTTTCTACTCCAGCCATGCATGCAAGGCACTAGGCCCTCACCACAGAAAACACACCATAGTACACGCTATGTTTAAACGCTCATGTAATGTGTCATCTTCCTGCCCAAGTATCACCTGGGCACCCTGTGGAGCTGCCCCTCGGAGGTCCAGCAGGGGTGGCCACCCCACCAACTGGACGACAGCAAGAGGAGGACTTGCAAGCATCGACAGGCAGGGCGCATGCACGGCAGCAGCAGGCTCAAGGTGGGAGCAATGATGGCTCGGGCCCATCAACATCACGGGCAGGCATCGGCCGTAGGGCAGGAGGACCCTGGATTGGGAGTGTCTTCCATGTGGCAGCCGTTGGGCCAGCATATAGATGCGGAGCGGGGCGGGCGGAGGAGGCACAGCTCACTATGGTCAGGGCAGAGAACTCCATACGCAGGGCATTGAGGTGGCTGAGTGCCTCGAGGCAACTCGCAGGGAGTTGGAGGAGGCCATGGCTGCATCCCTGCGAGACCTCGAGGCCAGGGGAGAGGCCCGCCTCTGGGACGTTGAAGAGGAGTTTGATGATGCCATGGCCCGGAACATCGAAGAGTGAGCCGTAGGACTTGCCCGCCGCCTTTGTACATAGTTCATTAGGGTTAGGTTTCCTTTGTTTAATATTTTTTTTTGGAGTTCATGGACATTGCTCCACTTTATGTATATTGTTTTTTTTAATAGGTTTTTTGGTAGGTTTCCTTTTCTTTTGGGATCATGGACCCTTTGGACTTGCATTGTAAATATTTCAAGACTTGTACATACTTTCATTATTTGGACTTCCCATGGATCAATGGTTTTTATTTTTTTATAATGTACGTTATATGGACAATGGCAATGGACCACTTTTCTAGTTTCCTGTTGTGGATTTTTGTTTTTACATTACAATTCTTTCTTTTCATTTTTTTCCTTTCATTATTTCTTAATTTGCACATTTGATTTTTCATTTTGTTATTTCATTACCTTTTTCAATACATTTCATATTCCTTCATTATTGGTGTGGTGTACTGTCATTGGTTTTGTGCGTGTCTCTATGAGCATTGCCTCAGTCATGTGTTGCCACTGTGTGGCTCTGTTGTATACTCAAACATGGCCATGCTGGTTCTTTTGAGAATCTCATGGCATGGCTAATTTGGGAGTGGGTGCAGTGGATGGTTGCGTGCTTGTACTGGGTGTCAGGGGGGATTTGGGTTGGCATTAGGGCCATGGGTCTGTTTTGTTATGACATGTTGTTTGGTGGGCCATGTGTCGGGGCCTGCTGGCAGGTGCCCGTCACTGGTGGGTGGGTGGGGCACATTTAGTCGGGGCCTGCTGGCAGGTGCCCGTCACTGGTGGGTGGTCATCTGGGGAACATGAGTCGGGGCCTGCTGGCAGGTGCCCTTCAATGGGGGTGGGGTGGGGAACATGAGTCGGGGCCTGCTGGCAGGTGCCCGTCACTGGTGTGTGGGGTGGGGGACATGAGTCGGGGCCTGCTGCCAGGTGCCCGTCAATGGGGGGTGGGGTGGGGAACATGAGTCAGAGCCTGCCGGCAGGTGCCCGTTACTGGTGGGTGGGTGTTGGACATTTGTCGGGTGCCTGTCAATGGGGGTGAGGTTGGGGACATGTGTCGGGGCTCCCAAGTGCATAGTGCCATGTGGCCATGTGGGCCTGCCTCTGGGGCATGCCCAGGGGTGATAGGCTGCCTGCGGGGTATGCCCAGGGGTGATGGGCTGCCTGCGGGGCATGCCCAGGGGTGTGGGGTGGTCCATTATGGTGTTGGCTGCCTGTGGGCATGCCCCGCAGGAAGCCCATCACCCCAGTCGATACCCCACAGGCAGCCCATCACCCCTGGGCATGCCCCGCAGGCAGCCCATCACCCCAGTCCATACCCCGCAGGCAGCCCATCCACCGTGGGCATGCCCCGCAGGAAGCCCATCACCCTAGTCCATACCCTGCAGCCAGCCCATCCACCCAGGGCATGCTCCACAGGCAGCCCACTCCACAGGGGGAGTTTTTCCACGTGTTATCGCTGGCGCGAGTGGGGTACGTGTATTCTGAGGGGTGCGTGTGAAGTTTTACACGCGATAGGCCTGGTGCGAGCAGGGTACGTGTATTCCGAGGTGTGCGTATGAAGTTTTACACACGATAGGCCTGGCACGAACGGGGTACGTGTATTCCGGGGGTGCGCATGAAGTTTCACATGCGATAGGCCTGGCGCGAGCGGGGTACTTGTATTCGGAGGGGTGCATGTGGAGTTTTACACGTGATAGGCCTGGCGCAAGCGGGGTACGTGTATTCTTGGGGTGCGCGTGGAGTTTCACATGCGATAGGCCTGGCGCGAGCGGGGTATGTGTATTCTGAGGGGTGCGTGTGGAGTTTTACATGCCATTGGCCTGGCGCGAGCGGGGTACGTGTATTCCGGGGGGTGCGCGTGGAGTTTCACATGCGATAGGCCTGGCGCGAGCAGGGTACATGTATTCGAGGGGTGCACAGGGAGTTTTACATGCAATTGGCCTTGCGCGAGTGGGATATGTGTATTCTGAGGGGTGCGCGGGGAGTTTTAGACTCATTTTCGTGGTTGGGGGCTGTATGCTGGTCCACTGGCCTTTGCACCACGTACTGGATTTGTGCGATGTTTTTGGCGCATACGGCGGGGATGGGGGCATAACTGGCACTGCTGCAGGGTCGCTGCACCACTCTGCGCCACAGCTGCTTATGGATGTATAAATCCATGAATACGCTGTGCGCCTAAATGGGTTTTGGCGCACGAGGCTGGCGCAGACTGCCGCACGCGCACTCTGTGCACCAGCCACGTGCGCCACTTGTGTGCCGAATTCTATGTATTACCCCCTAAGCCTCCAAGTGGCGTGTCACTGTAAAGCACGTCCAGTAGAAAGTTCAGTAAAATAATGAAAAATGTGTGCATCACCATTCATCCACGTGAGCACCCATCACCACAAACTGGAGGTATGAATATTATTTCTGCAAAATGTGTAAAACTCAGTTATAAGTACCTGTGCGCATGGTATGTGCCACTGAGCGTCCATTACGTTTGTTAAAAATGAGATTTTTTTTTCTCCGGTCCACTGCCATGAAGTGACACGTCAATTGCATATGCTTGCAACATTTACATTTACCCATATCACCCATTGTTATATCGCAACAGGAACTCTCTTCTTTCCTTCCGACAATAGAACACATTTTCTTCACCACTAACCCATTTCTTACAGAAATTGTGAAACTGTGGCTTCAAAAACCAGCACTGAATGTATTTTAGCAACATAAAGCAAGGTCCGAAAACCTTACAGTCTCCACAGCTGTGGTTCTCTGTAGGCTGCACAATTGCAACAGCCTCAGTCGAAATTTGCCTCCTTCCACACCCTCTGCCACTCATCCAGGAGAGGACTGTGCAGCTTGTCCTTGGCCTCAAGCCCAGGGATTGTATCTCTCTGGAACTGAAATGTCTGCACTGGCTCCCAGTACCTGAGAGCAATAAGGTGAAAACCCTCTTCATAACACACAAGGCATTCTGGGCCCTGGGGCTTCAATACCTGCCACTGCCACGTCATAAATACGTGTGTGCTCGAGCTCTTCCCTCATCGCCTCCAACTCCCTTAGGGTCACTCGCTTCTGATAGCAACCACTTGGTGGTAGATCTCTTTCTTTGGGTGGGACCTTTCTCTGAAATAGCCTCCCTGCCTCCCTGAAATTTGAGGAAAACCATTGCCGGTTCTAGAAGCAACTGAAAATCTTTCTCCTTGCCTCTGCTTTTTCCCCTCCTCTCCCCTGCAGAATAACTGCCTGAAACTGATTCTGCACTGGTTACCTGGCCACCCTCTGATGTCGGCCCAGGTCCAGCTCCGCCCACCAGTTGCACCCCTGCACTGCCTTTCTAGCAAACCCCTTACTTGGGGACTGTTTGCTGTATCCCTAACAGTTCCACCACCTCCAGATGTCTGCACTTATCATTGCACTCGCCACCGCCGGGCCGTATTTTCACTACGTGTCATTTTTTCTTCTTCCCATGTACTGCACTTTTGCCTCCCCCTTCCCATGCCCATGGGCGATCTGAGTGCCAACTGGCCTAGTGGGTTGGTTGTTTCTGTTTCCCCTCTGTTCCCCCTCCCTTGCCTTGTTGCACCATCCACAGCTAGTGTATAGGCGCACTATAAATGGCATATCATACAATTCGACATCATATAATATCATACCCACATTGCATTCATCACAACAGGATGCCTACCACTTACCTTGCACACTTCCACCATAGGCTTCCGCACTTCTTTGAACAAAAGGACCTTCTGCCACAGTTTTTGCTTACACACCACAACCACAACCCTTATTGAGCAATGCCTTAGTCTCCACAGTCCCATTTCCATGACTCCCATCCTGCAAATAGCTGCATGTGGCACGTGTAATTATGAAACTACCGCAGAATCCACAGAGGTTTTATGCTGAGGGGGTTGGGTGTTTAGTACTGTGTTGGAAAAGATGTGTTTTGCTTTGTTTTCATTTTTTTGTCCTGTTTTTGGTATCTATGTGCTTGCATACAATTATTATTATTTTTGATCTCTTTCGATGCGTTTCTGTTTGCTTCTCCTCCTGACATTTTTACCGACTGAAGGTGAATGCTTCTCTTATATTTCTACAGGATTCTCTGCAATGCTTCGTGCATAGTGGCAAACAAAACAGTATTGCCAATGGAGGTAAATAAAATTCTATTTTCTTGAAACCACTGAAAATCTTGTTAATGCTGTCATGGTCGGTGCAGAACATCCCAGCACTGCACATAAAGTCACACATGCTTCTGTTTATGAAACGCCTCCCGACCTCTGGCTGTGGACAAATTACACCGGCATGGTCCCATGATCCTCTTGGTAGAATGGCTGAGAAAATCACCTTGGCAGTGGGAAAAATCTGCATCACTGCTGTCATCAACTTCTAGAGGTGGCGGCGCAAGCGTGAGCACGACATGTAGCCAAACTGTAGTCCTCCATAATGCACAACGACTACATCAACAGTACCGACAGAGGCCACACATGTACAAAGGAGAACCATGGCACCGAAACCCCACTCATAGACTGTGCCGCAAAAAGTCTCCACTCCTTCCAAATGAAAGTTAGCAGCATAGCCTCTTTCCACGGCATACCTGTGAAGATCTTGCACAAAGGTATCACCCACGATGAGCACTCAGCCTCTCTCCATCTCTACCAACCTCACTGCATCGACTTTTGGGGAATGATATCACCGCCGCTTGTTGTCAACCACACCCTCGACACCTGATTGGGTAAATTGCAGTTCCATTTGCATGCCCACCATCCTTAAAAGGGCAGGATGTGGAACGTGCGCGTTTCCAGCTACAGTGAGTGCCACACCCCAGTAAAGCAGGGACAGTCCCTTTTCCCTTTCTACTCCAGCCATGCATGCAAGGCACTAGGCCCTCACCACAGAAAACACACCATAGTACACGCTATGTTTAAACGCTCATGTAATGTGTCATCTTCCTGCCCAAGTATCACCTGGGCACCCTGTGGAGCTGCCCCTCGGAGGTCCAGCAGGGGTGGCCACCCCACCAACTGGACGACAGCAAGAGGAGGACTTGCAAGCATCGACAGGCAGGGCGCATGCACGGCAGCAGCAGGCTCAAGGTGGGAGCAATGATGGCTCGGGCCCATCAACATCACGGGCAGGCATCGGCCGTAGGGCAGGAGGACCCTGGATTGGGAGTGTCTTCCATGTGGCAGCCGTTGGGCCAGCATATAGATGCGGAGCGGGGCGGGCGGAGGAGGCACAGCTCACTATGGTCAGGGCAGAGAACTCCATACGCAGGGCATTGAGGTGGCTGAGTGCCTCGAGGCAACTCGCAGGGAGTTGGAGGAGGCCATGGCTGCATCCCTGCGAGACCTCGAGGCCAGGGGAGAGGCCCGCCTCTGGGACGTTGAAGAGGAGTTTGATGATGCCATGGCCCGGAACATCGAAGAGTGAGCCGTAGGACTTGCCCGCCGCCTTTGTACATAGTTCATTAGGGTTAGGTTTCCTTTGTTTAATATTTTTTTTTGGAGTTCATGGACATTGCTCCACTTTATGTATATTGTTTTTTTTAATAGGTTTTTTGGTAGGTTTCCTTTTCTTTTGGGATCATGGACCCTTTGGACTTGCATTGTAAATATTTCAAGACTTGTACATACTTTCGTTATTTGGACTTCCCATGGATCAATGGTTTTTATTTTTTTATAATGTACGTTATATGGACAATGGCAATGGACCACTTTTCTAGTTTCCTGTTGTGGATTTTTGTTTTTACATTACAATTCTTTCTTTTCATTTTTTTCCTTTCATTATTTCTTAATTTGCACATTTGATTTTTCATTTTGTTATTTCATTACCTTTTTCAATACATTTCATATTCCTTCATTATTGGTGTGGTGTACTGTCATTGGTTTTGTGCGTGTCTCTATGAGCATTGCCTCAGTCATGTGTTGCCACTGTGTGGCTCTGTTGTATACTCAAACATGGCCATGCTGGTTCTTTTGAGAATCTCATGGCATGGCTAATTTGGGAGTGGGTGCAGTGGATGGTTGCGTGCTTGTACTGGGTGTCAGGGGGGATTTGGGTTGGCATTAGGGCCATGGGTCTGTTTTGTTATGACATGTTGTTTGGTGGGCCATGTGTCGGGGCCTGCTGGCAGGTGCCCGTCACTGGTGGGTGGGTGGGGCACATTTAGTCGGGGCCTGCTGGCAGGTGCCCGTCACTGGTGGGTGGTCATCTGGGGAACATGCGTCGGGGCCTGCTGGCAGGTGCCCTTCAATGGGGGTGGGGTGGGGAACATGAGTCGGGGCCTGCTGGCAGGTGCCCGTCACTGGTGTGTGGGGTGGGGGACATGAGTCGGGGCCTGCTGCCAGGTGCCCGTCAATGGGGGGTGGGGTGGGGAACATGAGTCAGAGCCTGCCGGCAGGTGCCCGTTACTGGTGGGTGGGTGTTGGACATTTGTCGGGTGCCTGTCAATGGGGGTGAGGTTGGGGACATGTGTCGGGGCTCCCAAGTGCATAGTGCCATGTGGCCATGTGGGCCTGCCTCTGGGGCATGCCCAGGGGTGATAGGCTGCCTGCGGGGTATGCCCAGGGGTGATGGGCTGCCTGCGGGGCATGCCCAGGGGTGTGGGGTGGTCCATTATGGTGTTGGCTGCCTGTGGGCATGCCCCGCAGGAAGCCCATCACCCCAGTCGATACCCCACAGGCAGCCCATCACCCCTGGGCATGCCCCGCAGGCAGCCCATCACCCCAGTCCATACCCCGCAGGCAGCCCATCCACCGTGGGCATGCCCCGCAGGAAGCCCATCACCCTAGTCCATACCCTGCAGCCAGCCCATCCACCCAGGGCATGCTCCACAGGCAGCCCACTCCACAGGGGGAGTTTTTCCACGTGTTATCGCTGGCGCGAGTGGGGTACGTGTATTCTGAGGGGTGCGTGTGAAGTTTTACACGCGATAGGCCTGGTGCGAGCAGGGTACGTGTATTCCGAGGTGTGCGTATGAAGTTTTACACACGATAGGCCTGGCACGAACGGGGTACGTGTATTCCGGGGGTGCGCATGAAGTTTCACATGCGATAGGCCTGGCGCGAGCGGGGTACTTGTATTCGGAGGGGTGCATGTGGAGTTTTACACGTGATAGGCCTGGCGCAAGCGGGGTACGTGTATTCTTGGGGTGCGCGTGGAGTTTCACATGCGATAGGCCTGGCGCGAGCGGGGTATGTGTATTCTGAGGGGTGCGTGTGGAGTTTTACATGCCATTGGCCTGGCGCGAGCGGGGTACGTGTATTCCGGGGGGTGCGCGTGGAGTTTCACATGCGATAGGCCTGGCGCGAGCAGGGTACATGTATTCGAGGGGTGCACAGGGAGTTTTACATGCAATTGGCCTTGCGCGAGTGGGATATGTGTATTCTGAGGGGTGCGCGGGGAGTTTTAGACTCATTTTCGTGGTTGGGGGCTGTATGCTGGTCCACTGGCCTTTGCACCACGTACTGGATTTGTGCGATGTTTTTGGCGCATACGGCGGGGATGGGGGCATAACTGGCACTGCTGCAGGGTCGCTGCACCACTCTGCGCCACAGCTGCTTATGGATGTATAAATCCATGAATACGCTGTGCGCCTAAATGGGTTTTGGCGCACGAGGCTGGCGCAGACTGCCGCACGCGCACTCTGTGCACCAGCCACGTGCGCCACTTGTGTGCCGAATTCTATGTATTACCCCCTAAGCCTCCAAGTGGCGTGTCACTGTAAAGCACGTCCAGTAGAAAGTTCAGTAAAATAATGAAAAATGTGTGCATCACCATTCATCCACGTGAGCACCCATCACCACAAACTGGAGGTATGAATATTATTTCTGCAAAATGTGTAAAACTCAGTTATAAGTACCTGTGCGCATGGTATGTGCCACTGAGCGTCCATTACGTTTGTTAAAAATGAGATTTTTTTTTCTCCGGTCCACTGCCATGAAGTGACACGTCAATTGCATATGCTTGCAACATTTACCCATATCACCCATTGTTATATCGCAACAGGAACTCTCTTCTTTCCTTCCGACAATAGAACACATTTTCTTCACCACTAACCCATTTCTTACAGAAATTGTGAAACTGGCTTCAAAAACCAGCACTGAATGTATTTTAGCAACATAAAGCAAGGTCCGAAAACCTTACAGTCTCCACAGCTGTGGTTCTCTGTAGGCTGCACAATTGCAACAGCCTCAGTCGAAATTTGCCTCCTTCCACACCCTCTGCCACTCATCCAGGAGAGGACTGTGCAGCTTGTCCTTGGCCTCAAGCCCAGGGATTGTATCTCTCTGGAACTGAAATGTCTGCACTGGCTCCCAGTACCTGAGAGCAATAAGGTGAAAACCCTCTTCATAACACACAAGGCATTCTGGGCCCTGGGGCTTCAATACCTGCCACTGCCACGTCATAAATACGTGTGTGCTCGAGCTCTTCCCTCATCGCCTCCAACTCCCTTAGGGTCACTCGCTTCTGATAGCAACCACTTGGTGGTAGATCTCTTTCTTTGGGTGGGACCTTTCTCTGAAATAGCCTCCCTGCCTCCCTGAAATTTGAGGAAAACCATTGCCGGTTCTAGAAGCAACTGAAAATCTTTCTCCTTGCCTCTGCTTTTTCCCCTCCTCTCCCCTGCAGAATAACTGCCTGAAACTGATTCTGCACTGGTTACCTGGCCACCCTCTGATGTCGGCCCAGGTCCAGCTCCGCCCACCAGTTGCACCCCTGCACTGCCTTTCTAGCAAACCCCTTACTTGGGGACTGTTTGCTGTATCCCTAACAGTTCCACCACCTCCAGATGTCTGCACTTATCATTGCACTCGCCACCGCCGGGCCGTATTTTCACTACGTGTCATTTTTTCTTCTTCCCATGTACTGCACTTTTGCCTCCCCCTTCCCATGCCCATGGGCGATCTGAGTGCCAACTGGCCTAGTGGGTTGGTTGTTTCTGTTTCCCCTCTGTTCCCCCTCCCTTGCCTTGTTGCACCATCCACAGCTAGTGTATAGGCGCACTATAAATGGCATATCATACAATTCGACATCATATAATATCATACCCACATTGCATTCATCACAACAGGATGCCTACCACTTACCTTGCACACTTCCACCATAGGCTTCCGCACTTCTTTGAACAAAAGGACCTTCTGCCACAGTTTTTGCTTACACACCACAACCACAACCCTTATTGAGCAATGCCTTAGTCTCCACAGTCCCATTTCCATGACTCCCATCCTGCAAATAGCTGCATGTGGCACGTGTAATTATGAAACTACCGCAGAATCCACAGAGGTTTTATGCTGAGGGGGTTGGGTGTTTAGTACTGTGTTGGAAAAGATGTGTTTTGCTTTGTTTTCATTTTTTTGTCCTGTTTTTGGTATCTATGTGCTTGCATACAATTATTATTATTTTTGATCTCTTTCGATGCGTTTCTGTTTGCTTCTCCTCCTGACATTTTTACCGACTGAAGGTGAATGCTTCTCTTATATTTCTACAGGATTCTCTGCAATGCTTCGTGCATAGTGGCAAACAAAACAGTATTGCCAATGGAGGTAAATAAAATTCTATTTTCTTGAAACCACTGAAAATCTTGTTAATGCTGTCATGGTCGGTGCAGAACATCCCAGCACTGCACATAAAGTCACACATGCTTCTGTTTATGAAACGCCTCCCGACCTCTGGCTGTGGACAAATTACACCGGCATGGTCCCATGATCCTCTTGGTAGAATGGCTGAGAAAATCACCTTGGCAGTGGGAAAAATCTGCATCACTGCTGTCATCAACTTCTAGAGGTGGCGGCGCAAGCGTGAGCACGACATGTAGCCAAACTGTAGTCCTCCATAATGCACAACGACTACATCAACAGTACCGACAGAGGCCACACATGTACAAAGGAGAACCATGGCACCGAAACCCCACTCATAGACTGTGCCGCAAAAAGTCTCCACTCCTTCCAAATGAAAGTTAGCAGCATAGCCTCTTTCCACGGCATACCTGTGAAGATCTTGCACAAAGGTATCACCCACGATGAGCACTCAGCCTCTCTCCATCTCTACCAACCTCACTGCATCGACTTTTGGGGAATGATATCACCGCCGCTTGTTGTCAACCACACCCTCGACACCTGATTGGGTAAATTGCAGTTCCATTTGCATGCCCACCATCCTTAAAAGGGCAGGATGTGGAACGTGCGCGTTTCCAGCTACAGTGAGTGCCACACCCCAGTAAAGCAGGGACAGTCCCTTTTCCCTTTCTACTCCAGCCATGCATGCAAGGCACTAGGCCCTCACCACAGAAAACACACCATAGTACACGCTATGTTTAAACGCTCATGTAATGTGTCATCTTCCTGCCCAAGTATCACCTGGGCACCCTGTGGAGCTGCCCCTCGGAGGTCCAGCAGGGGTGGCCACCCCACCAACTGGACGACAGCAAGAGGAGGACTTGCAAGCATCGACAGGCAGGGCGCATGCACGGCAGCAGCAGGCTCAAGGTGGGAGCAATGATGGCTCGGGCCCATCAACATCACGGGCAGGCATCGGCCGTAGGGCAGGAGGACCCTGGATTGGGAGTGTCTTCCATGTGGCAGCCGTTGGGCCAGCATATAGATGCGGAGCGGGGCGGGCGGAGGAGGCACAGCTCACTATGGTCAGGGCAGAGAACTCCATACGCAGGGCATTGAGGTGGCTGAGTGCCTCGAGGCAACTCGCAGGGAGTTGGAGGAGGCCATGGCTGCATCCCTGCGAGACCTCGAGGCCAGGGGAGAGGCCCGCCTCTGGGACGTTGAAGAGGAGTTTGATGATGCCATGGCCCGGAACATCGAAGAGTGAGCCGTAGGACTTGCCCGCCGCCTTTGTACATAGTTCATTAGGGTTAGGTTTCCTTTGTTTAATATTTTTTTTTGGAGTTCATGGACATTGCTCCACTTTATGTATATTGTTTTTTTTAATAGGTTTTTTGGTAGGTTTCCTTTTCTTTTGGGATCATGGACCCTTTGGACTTGCATTGTAAATATTTCAAGACTTGTACATACTTTCGTTATTTGGACTTCCCATGGATCAATGGTTTTTATTTTTTTATAATGTACGTTATATGGACAATGGCAATGGACCACTTTTCTAGTTTCCTGTTGTGGATTTTTGTTTTTACATTACAATTCTTTCTTTTCATTTTTTTCCTTTCATTATTTCTTAATTTGCACATTTGATTTTTCATTTTGTTATTTCATTACCTTTTTCAATACATTTCATATTCCTTCATTATTGGTGTGGTGTACTGTCATTGGTTTTGTGCGTGTCTCTATGAGCATTGCCTCAGTCATGTGTTGCCACTGTGTGGCTCTGTTGTATACTCAAACATGGCCATGCTGGTTCTTTTGAGAATCTCATGGCATGGCTAATTTGGGAGTGGGTGCAGTGGATGGTTGCGTGCTTGTACTGGGTGTCAGGGGGGATTTGGGTTGGCATTAGGGCCATGGGTCTGTTTTGTTATGACATGTTGTTTGGTGGGCCATGTGTCGGGGCCTGCTGGCAGGTGCCCGTCACTGGTGGGTGGGTGGGGCACATTTAGTCGGGGCCTGCTGGCAGGTGCCCGTCACTGGTGGGTGGTCATCTGGGGAACATGCGTCGGGGCCTGCTGGCAGGTGCCCTTCAATGGGGGTGGGGTGGGGAACATGAGTCGGGGCCTGCTGGCAGGTGCCCGTCACTGGTGTGTGGGGTGGGGGACATGAGTCGGGGCCTGCTGCCAGGTGCCCGTCAATGGGGGGTGGGGTGGGGAACATGAGTCAGAGCCTGCCGGCAGGTGCCCGTTACTGGTGGGTGGGTGTTGGACATTTGTCGGGTGCCTGTCAATGGGGGTGAGGTTGGGGACATGTGTCGGGGCTCCCAAGTGCATAGTGCCATGTGGCCATGTGGGCCTGCCTCTGGGGCATGCCCAGGGGTGATAGGCTGCCTGCGGGGTATGCCCAGGGGTGATGGGCTGCCTGCGGGGCATGCCCAGGGGTGTGGGGTGGTCCATTATGGTGTTGGCTGCCTGTGGGCATGCCCCGCAGGAAGCCCATCACCCCAGTCGATACCCCACAGGCAGCCCATCACCCCTGGGCATGCCCCGCAGGCAGCCCATCACCCCAGTCCATACCCCGCAGGCAGCCCATCCACCGTGGGCATGCCCCGCAGGAAGCCCATCACCCTAGTCCATACCCTGCAGCCAGCCCATCCACCCAGGGCATGCTCCACAGGCAGCCCACTCCACAGGGGGAGTTTTTCCACGTGTTATCGCTGGCGCGAGTGGGGTACGTGTATTCTGAGGGGTGCGTGTGAAGTTTTACACGCGATAGGCCTGGTGCGAGCAGGGTACGTGTATTCCGAGGTGTGCGTATGAAGTTTTACACACGATAGGCCTGGCACGAACGGGGTACGTGTATTCCGGGGGTGCGCATGAAGTTTCACATGCGATAGGCCTGGCGCGAGCGGGGTACTTGTATTCGGAGGGGTGCATGTGGAGTTTTACACGTGATAGGCCTGGCGCAAGCGGGGTACGTGTATTCTTGGGGTGCGCGTGGAGTTTCACATGCGATAGGCCTGGCGCGAGCGGGGTATGTGTATTCTGAGGGGTGCGTGTGGAGTTTTACATGCCATTGGCCTGGCGCGAGCGGGGTACGTGTATTCCGGGGGGTGCGCGTGGAGTTTCACATGCGATAGGCCTGGCGCGAGCAGGGTACATGTATTCGAGGGGTGCACAGGGAGTTTTACATGCAATTGGCCTTGCGCGAGTGGGATATGTGTATTCTGAGGGGTGCGCGGGGAGTTTTAGACTCATTTTCGTGGTTGGGGGCTGTATGCTGGTCCACTGGCCTTTGCACCACGTACTGGATTTGTGCGATGTTTTTGGCGCATACGGCGGGGATGGGGGCATAACTGGCACTGCTGCAGGGTCGCTGCACCACTCTGCGCCACAGCTGCTTATGGATGTATAAATCCATGAATACGCTGTGCGCCTAAATGGGTTTTGGCGCACGAGGCTGGCGCAGACTGCCGCACGCGCACTCTGTGCACCAGCCACGTGCGCCACTTGTGTGCCGAATTCTATGTATTACCCCCTAAGCCTCCAAGTGGCGTGTCACTGTAAAGCACGTCCAGTAGAAAGTTCAGTAAAATAATGAAAAATGTGTGCATCACCATTCATCCACGTGAGCACCCATCACCACAAACTGGAGGTATGAATATTATTTCTGCAAAATGTGTAAAACTCAGTTATAAGTACCTGTGCGCATGGTATGTGCCACTGAGCGTCCATTACGTTTGTTAAAAATGAGATTTTTTTTTCTCCGGTCCACTGCCATGAAGTGACACGTCAATTGCATATGCTTGCAACATTTACCCATATCACCCATTGTTATATCGCAACAGGAACTCTCTTCTTTCCTTCCGACAATAGAACACATTTTCTTCACCACTAACCCATTTCTTACAGAAATTGTGAAACTGGCTTCAAAAACCAGCACTGAATGTATTTTAGCAACATAAAGCAAGGTCCGAAAACCTTACAGTCTCCACAGCTGTGGTTCTCTGTAGGCTGCACAATTGCAACAGCCTCAGTCGAAATTTGCCTCCTTCCACACCCTCTGCCACTCATCCAGGAGAGGACTGTGCAGCTTGTCCTTGGCCTCAAGCCCAGGGATTGTATCTCTCTGGAACTGAAATGTCTGCACTGGCTCCCAGTACCTGAGAGCAATAAGGTGAAAACCCTCTTCATAACACACAAGGCATTCTGGGCCCTGGGGCTTCAATACCTGCCACTGCCACGTCATAAATACGTGTGTGCTCGAGCTCTTCCCTCATCGCCTCCAACTCCCTTAGGGTCACTCGCTTCTGATAGCAACCACTTGGTGGTAGATCTCTTTCTTTGGGTGGGACCTTTCTCTGAAATAGCCTCCCTGCCTCCCTGAAATTTGAGGAAAACCATTGCCGGTTCTAGAAGCAACTGAAAATCTTTCTCCTTGCCTCTGCTTTTTCCCCTCCTCTCCCCTGCAGAATAACTGCCTGAAACTGATTCTGCACTGGTTACCTGGCCACCCTCTGATGTCGGCCCAGGTCCAGCTCCGCCCACCAGTTGCACCCCTGCACTGCCTTTCTAGCAAACCCCTTACTTGGGGACTGTTTGCTGTATCCCTAACAGTTCCACCACCTCCAGATGTCTGCACTTATCATTGCACTCGCCACCGCCGGGCCGTATTTTCACTACGTGTCATTTTTTCTTCTTCCCATGTACTGCACTTTTGCCTCCCCCTTCCCATGCCCATGGGCGATCTGAGTGCCAACTGGCCTAGTGGGTTGGTTGTTTCTGTTTCCCCTCTGTTCCCCCTCCCTTGCCTTGTTGCACCATCCACAGCTAGTGTATAGGCGCACTATAAATGGCATATCATACAATTCGACATCATATAATATCATACCCACATTGCATTCATCACAACAGGATGCCTACCACTTACCTTGCACACTTCCACCATAGGCTTCCGCACTTCTTTGAACAAAAGGACCTTCTGCCACAGTTTTTGCTTACACACCACAACCACAACCCTTATTGAGCAATGCCTTAGTCTCCACAGTCCCATTTCCATGACTCCCATCCTGCAAATAGCTGCATGTGGCACGTGTAATTATGAAACTACCGCAGAATCCACAGAGGTTTTATGCTGAGGGGGTTGGGTGTTTAGTACTGTGTTGGAAAAGATGTGTTTTGCTTTGTTTTCATTTTTTTGTCCTGTTTTTGGTATCTATGTGCTTGCATACAATTATTATTATTTTTGATCTCTTTCGATGCGTTTCTGTTTGCTTCTCCTCCTGACATTTTTACCGACTGAAGGTGAATGCTTCTCTTATATTTCTACAGGATTCTCTGCAATGCTTCGTGCATAGTGGCAAACAAAACAGTATTGCCAATGGAGGTAAATAAAATTCTATTTTCTTGAAACCACTGAAAATCTTGTTAATGCTGTCATGGTCGGTGCAGAACATCCCAGCACTGCACATAAAGTCACACATGCTTCTGTTTATGAAACGCCTCCCGACCTCTGGCTGTGGACAAATTACACCGGCATGGTCCCATGATCCTCTTGGTAGAATGGCTGAGAAAATCACCTTGGCAGTGGGAAAAATCTGCATCACTGCTGTCATCAACTTCTAGAGGTGGCGGCGCAAGCGTGAGCACGACATGTAGCCAAACTGTAGTCCTCCATAATGCACAACGACTACATCAACAGTACCGACAGAGGCCACACATGTACAAAGGAGAACCATGGCACCGAAACCCCACTCATAGACTGTGCCGCAAAAAGTCTCCACTCCTTCCAAATGAAAGTTAGCAGCATAGCCTCTTTCCACGGCATACCTGTGAAGATCTTGCACAAAGGTATCACCCACGATGAGCACTCAGCCTCTCTCCATCTCTACCAACCTCACTGCATCGACTTTTGGGGAATGATATCACCGCCGCTTGTTGTCAACCACACCCTCGACACCTGATTGGGTAAATTGCAGTTCCATTTCCATGCCCACCATCCTTAAAAGGGCAGGATGTGGAACGTGCGCGTTTCCAGCTACAGTGAGTGCCACACCCCAGTAAAGCAGGGACAGTCCCTTTTCCCTTTCTACTCCAGCCATGCATGCAAGGCACTAGGCCCTCACCACAGAAAACACACCATAGTACACACTATGTTTAAACGCTCATGTAATGTGCACTGCGCTCCCCATCTGCAATTGAGCCTGCCAGCTTTCACCCTGGGCACATATTTGCATGCATGGCTGCATAACGTTTCGTTGGGTGTGCTGAACGGTATGTATAAGGCCGTGTACATTAGCCATAGTGTACATGTATGCTGCTGAGAACGTCCTTTCATGCTGCAATATTTTAAAGCACTCCCTAAAGCAAGAGGCTTATAAAGACCAAACCATAGGAAATGCACATGGTGACATGTGACTCCCTATTGTGCAACAGGGGCAATGATGTACACCATATGCTAATGTACCCATACCAGCTAACTTCTGCTGGTCTACCAAGTCTACAATGTCCTCCACAACCATTGTGTAAAAGTCATCAACTTCAAATGCATGCAGAGTGACAACTGCATGGCTGCATTATGTTGTGGTGGCTGTGATGAAGGCCTAGGCTGTTGGGTGCAGATGTGGTGAACGGTATGTAGGAGGCTGTGTACATTGGCCATATTTCACATGTGTGCTGCTGAGCACTTCCTTTCATGCTGCAATATCTTACAGCACTTCCTAAAGCAAGGGTCTTATAAGGGCGTAACCATAGCAAACACAAATGGTGACATGTGGCTCCCTATTGTGAAACAGGTGCAATTATGTGCACTGTATGCTATGTACGCATAGCAGCTCACTTCTGCTGCTCTATCAAGTCTACAATGTCCTCCACAACCATTGCATAAAAGTCACCAACCTGACATGCATGCAGAGTGACCAGGGCATGACTGCATTATGACTGCATTATATTGTGCTGGCTGTGATGAAGGCCTAGGCTGTTGGGTGCATGGCCTACGGCCTACGGCCTTCGGCTATGCACCAACAGTCTAGGCCTTGCCCACACCCACCACAACATAACAAAGCCATGCAGATGAACATGTAGGCATGTGCCAAAATTCAGAAAGGCAACATAGGCACCAGCATGTCTACCCAACCTCTGCACCCTAAAGCAGGGTACACATGTTCCAGTTACTGTAATGCACAAACATACCACAGTGTTTGGCACCGCTACCCACTTCCATTCAGAAACCATTGTAATAATGCCAACCAAACAACACAATCTTCACAACATTGGTCCTGCTCTCCACACTCTACTACGTGCATACAAGCAATACTGCATAGTGCACTGCAATACTTAGCAAGATGCGCTATGCAGACTACCCAGGCACATATGTGAACCAGTTACACTGTAACTTTGTCTATATGTACACTATTCCAATAGTGCACTCAGTGGAACCACTGCACGACTGCTCACTGCAGCATCTCCACCCATACACCGACAACTGTACGACGTGCTAACAATCACCACACCCATGCAAACAACAATGTCTGCAATGCCGCCAAATCACACACACAAAGGAACAATGTGGCACCTACTTGCACCCAGTGGACATAGCTTTTCGACCAGTGGACATATTTCTCTGCGCAAGGGCTCCAGTCATGCATCGATGTGGCTACGGATTTACCACACACAACACACCATAGTACACACTTTGTTTAAAGGTTCATGTCATGTGAAATGCACTCCCCTTCTGCAATTCAGCCTGCCACCACTCATCACACAAAGAGATTGACATTGGGCGGTCATGCCACAACGAAGGCTGCCTGCAATCACCACACAAGGTTGTTGCCTGCTGAGGTAACTGCAAATTGGCGTAGTATGCACAGAGACCGCTGGCACACCACCGTCTTCTTCTAATGAGATATATCACATGAAGCACTTCTCACTCCCCCACCCTTTCCAACCCTTCTTCCCACCACCAGATACTGCAAACTATGTTTTCCTGGCCCTTTAGCTGCCACAGTGTCCTCGGATACAACACGCCGGCGTTATTGACAACTATTGACGCACAACAAGTTACTGCACAATGCAGTGAAATCAAAATGTTGGCCCCGCAGCCAACAGGGTAATGGGATGCCGGAGCGAAGGCAGATATGACTACTTTTAGTTGGCACACTGTTACATACAAGAGACCCAGCCATGAACGCAATGCCTTGGGAGCTTGGCACACACACTACAACACCATACTCTACAAAGCTTTAACGCACAGCACGCTTCTCTCCAGCCAACCACCGGCCGCGTCCAAAGTTCGTCATCAGCACAGCGTATTGGAAGCCAATGAGACTTCTGTCCGAGTAGCGAACAGGGAAATGGGTCAGCCAAATATCACTAGTTTTTTAGATGCACATTTCAGTTCTTTGCAACCGAAGTACTGGTTGGATTTCCACCAAACACACAAACGCACGCTTTCTGACTCAAGCCCCCGCTCCTGCCGCAAATTTGGTGAAAATCCGTCCAGCCGTTGGGCCTCTAGCCGTGCACAAAGTTTTTCCCCATTCTTCTAATGGAGAAAAAAATAATAATTGGGACCCCCCCTATAACTTTGCCCCCGCTGCACGAAACCTCACCAAACTTGCCAAAAGTATTCAGAGCTGGCCATATACTACTTTTCTTGCAAAGTTTGGTGAGGATTCCTCCAGTAGGAGCGAAGTTGTAAGCCGCTGTAAAAGTGGTATTTTTATGAGTTTAGCAAATTAACCCTAACTACACTGCCGTTTCCGCTGGCCGTGTAATATATTCAAGGAACAAACTTTAGTTGCAGGGCTGTATAGGTGAGAAATACTTTGTAACAAAACCTTTGAAATTCAAGGAAAAAACTTTAGTTGCAGGACGATAAGGTGAGAATTTAACGCAACAAAACCCCTGAAATTCAGCTAAAGCCACCTTAACTTCGCACCCCCCGATGCAAAGCCTATGACCACAATGATGACATCACAGATCACTGATGACATCACTAATTACATTACAACAGTAACTGGCATTAAGCATGGTCAGTGTGCATGGCCAAATATATTTTAACACATGAATGGGTACTTTTCATGCCCTTCAGTTATGGACTGTGGTCACAACCTTCACCCATGTGCACTGAATATTTAAAAAAACTAACAGGCAAGCAACCATAGATGTTGGACTTTACCAGTGAATACAGCTTTCAACTGTGTCCACTGTATAATATATATACTGATCAGGCACTAGCCATGGACTTTAGCACAATACTAGCCAGGGGCCACAATCATTGGCTACGCCCACTATATATTCTAACATATAAATGTGTCACTAGCCATGGACTTTTACCTTGAGCAGTCTGTACATCTTTTGGCCATGTCCACTGTAGATTTTAAAATAATGAAATGCTATAAGCGATGGCCTTTGGCCGTGCCCTCTTTTTATTATACAACACTAAGCAGCATCTAGCTATGGCCTTTAGCCGTGCCCACTGTATATTATATACACTAACCAACCACTAGCCATGGTCTTCAACAAAATACTAGCCAGTGGTCACAGCCTTAGGCTGTGCTGACTGTACATTCTAACACATTAATGGGCACTAGCTATGGCCTTTAGCCATGGCCACTGACTACAGTTTTCAACGTTGCCCACTGTATATTTTAAAACACTGATGGGCTACTAGGCATGGCTTTTAACCGTGCACATTGTTATTTCTGAATACTAACCAACCACTAGCTATGGCCTTTGCAGCTGGCCAGTGACCACAGCCTTTGTCATGACCAAGTCCACGGCCTAAATTGTTATTAAGGTAATCAAAGTTTTCATGAGCTAACTTATAAATGATGTTATGTCTAATTCCATTATTGATGTAATTAGTTATATACAATGCAGTTACTGTTGTCACCAGTTATGACATCAGTGATGTGAGTTGTAATGCCATCAGTGTTCTCACCCAACATGTAATTAGTGATGTCATAGTTGATATGACCTATGATATCATCATTGTCATTGTGGTCATAGGCTGAGTAACACAGGGCATGAAGTTAAGGTGGAAGGTGGCTTCAGCTGAATTTCAGAAGGGGTTTTGTTGCATTACGTACTCACATTAACGTCCCTGCAATTAAAGTGCTTTCCTTGAATTTCAAGGGTTTTGTCATTCCATAGATTTTTAGAACACTTCCAGACTATTAGCATGGACTTTAGCGTGCAGTCTTTGAGAACTCACAAGGTTTTCAGTCAATGCGCAGTGAGATTAAATTGTTTGCAGAAGATCACACACTTTGGTTAAGCAGCCTGCTACAAGCCCCTTTGTTTTATGGCTGGTCTCTTCGTGACTGTTGTGATACATCACACAACCCCAACTAACTGCATTTAAACAGCACGTAAAAGAGAAAAAAATGATCAGCTGCAAGAATAACATATGCCCATGTACTTTTGCCCCCATAGCAAATATGCGCACAGTAAGTGAACATATATCTTAAAGTGAAGTCTACAAATGTAGTTCGCAATGAAAGTGCGCAAGACAAAATAGCATTGAACTTTAAAAAAAGTAATGAACTCCAGAAAAATAACCTGATAGAGGAAATCCTCCAATAAATATGCTGGCAAAGTATAAAAGGTGCTCCCTTTTTAAACCCGGCAATCTGTGGTGAAATATTCCCTGGAGAAAAATAAAACTATGCAAAACGTGCTTGTAGGTAAGCGTCTGCACTTGGAACTTGACAACCTGAGTAAAATTCTGGTAGCCAAATACTTTGGCAAGCTTCCCAACCTCAATAAAACCCAAGGGGTTGCCTCTGCACTCTGAAAAAAAAGTGACACTGTCCACCCACATGTGTCCTTTACTTGTGCCCTGAAAAGCAGTCACAATTAGGGGAAAATAACCGCACCCGTGTCCAGGATTGCAAACTCTCTTGCCATATCATGGGCAAATACTCATGACTTACTTGTCCTCTCATCATTTCCCCTCCTCATCCCCATGTCTGGCTTTCAACAATACTCTGCTTTATAAAGATAACTTAAAAAGTACACATACCATAGTGTCATTCAAATACATGGATCCTTATAGAACTATGTTAGGCAAAAGGCGTACAATTGTGGCATTATTCCATCCAGCTTGACTGGGAGACTACAACTACCAGAATGCAATTCAGCAAAAGGCAATAACATGGTCTCTCAGTGCAAAACCTTCAGGGACGGACAGTAACAGAGTTAAAAAAAAAATAATGCAGTTGCTGTGTGTTCTGTGATATTTAAAACTAGAAAAACACATGGCTTCGGGACTGTGGACTGTCTCCCATGCAGGCAGTAACTGGCACTGCTTAGTTTCAAAGCGAGAAAAGAGCCGGCTCCTTCAGGCCATGCTGCTCTAACTGGTCTTGAAAGGTGAGCTTATGTGTTAGACAGCTTGGCTTGAAGGCGCTGGCCCCTTCCATGCTTTGAAGCTAAGCAGTGTCAGTCCCAGTTACTGAATGGATGAGAAACCGCCTGTAGGTATAAACAAATATACTTTGTTTTTTGATTATGTATAAAGGATTGCAGGCTTTGAGAACTCACAATGATTTTAATCAATGCGCAGTGAGATTAAATTGTTTGCTGAGGATCACACACTTTGGTTAAGCATCGTGCTACAAGCCCCTTTGTTTTATGGCTGGTCTCTTCATGACTGTTGTGATACATTTCACAACTCCAACTAACCGCAATTAAGTAGCACGTAAAAGTGGAAAAAATGAGCTGCAGGAATGACACATGCCCAGGTACTTTTGCCCCCCATAGCAAAAATCAAAAGCTGGCACCCATCAATATACACACAGTAAGCGAACATTTATCTTAAAGTGAAATATATTAATGTAATCCAATAGACCTACTCCTTAGCCGAAAGTGTGCAAGACAAAATAACATTGGAGTTTTAAAAAAGTATTGAACACCAGTAAAATAACTTGAGAGAGGAAATCCTCCAATCGATATGCTGGCAAAGTATACAAGGTGCTCACCTTTTAATCCAAGCAATCTGTGGTGAAATATTCCATGGAAAACAAAATTCCAATATGAAACAAGTGCTTGTGGTCTTGTGGGTAAGTGTCTGCCGTGGGAACATGACAACCTGAGTAAAATCATGGTGGCCAAATACTTGAGCAAGCTTGCCAACCTCAAAAATCCACAAGGGGTTGTGTCCGCCCTCTAAAAAAAAGTTACGCTGTCCACCCATATGCGTCCTTTACTGGTGCCCTGAAAAGCGGCCACAATCAGGGGGAAATAACTGCACCAGTTTCCAGGTTTGCAAACTCTCTTGCCTTACTTGCCTTCTCATAATTTCCCCTCCTCACCCTATGTCTGGCTTTCAACAATACTCTGCATTATAAAGCTAACTTGAAAAGTACACATAGGGCCTCATTACACGGATGGCGGTAGGGATTTACCGGTACCGGTAAAATACCGGTACCGGTAAATCCCTACTGCCTTACAACGAGGCCCCTTTGCGGGTTGGGGGATTTAACGCCTGCTTTTTGCAGGCGTTAAAATCCAACCCGCTAAGGGACCTCGGAGCTAATTACGGCACCGCAAAATTGCAGTGCCGTAATTAGCGCCTTCCCCATTCCCATAGAGCCCTATGGGGCAGAAATGGGAATGGGGAAGGGCAATGGCGGAAAGGGGATTTACCGCCCCTCCAACCTTGGAATGGGGCGGTAAATCCCCTTTCCGCCAAGGCTGTGCCGGTATTTTACCGGCATGAGCCATGGCGCTAATAGCGGCATGGCTCACCGCCTACCGGGTAATGAGGCCCATAGTGTCACTCAAATATATAAATCCTTATATAGTTATGTTAGGCAAAGAGTGTATAAATTGTGGCATTATTCCACCCAAGTTGACTGTTAGACTGCAACTACCAGAATGCAATTCGGCAAAAGGCAAAATAATTGAATCTGAGTGCAAACCTTTCAAAGTATGAAAGTAGCACTGTTTAAAAAAAATAATGTGGATGCCGTTTGTTATGAGATATTTTAAACTAAGAAAACACATGGCATATTCAGGACTGTGGACTGTCTCCCATCTGTGCAGTAACCAGGACCAACCATGCTTAGTTTCAAAACAAGGAAGGATCCAGCCCCCTAACGCCATGTTTCTTTAGGTGGTCTCGTAAGATGGGCTCATTTATTAGGCAAGATGGCCTTAGGGAGCCGACTCCTTCCTCACTTGAAGTTAAGCAGGATTTGTCTCAGTTACTGCTAGGATGGAAAACCTGCTGTTGCTGTAAAAATATATATTTAATTTTTATTATTGACTGGTAGACTACAAATACCAGAACGCAATTCAGCAAAAGGCAAAAATGGTGCAAAGCCTACAATGACTAACAGTAGCATGGTTTTAAAAAAATGTATTCGGATACCCATTTGGTCATCCATCCATGCTATAACCAGGACTGACCTGATTTAGCTTCAAAGTGGGACTGACCCTGCTTAGCTTCAAAGCAAGGAAAGGGCCAGTGGTCTTATAACAGTGGCTCCTTTATCTGGCAACATGGCCTGAAGAGGCTTGCCCCTTCCACACTTTGAAACTAAGCAGGGTCTGTCCTTGTCACTGCATGGGTGGGAGAAGGCAACTCTATGTCATGGCCAGTGATTTTATTTAAACCGGCAGGCTGCCGCCAAACATTCTAAAAATTCTGGCACCCACGAATGGGCAATTACCGGGTCATTACGGCCCTGCCGGACCCGGCAATTGTCCATTTGTGGGCGCCGGAATGAAATGCTCCCCATTCCCATTTGAGTCCAATAACTACTGCATGGATTAAGCCCAAACCATGCATGGATCGCAAGTCAATGCTTTGTGCCAAGTTGTTTTGGATCTGGTCCAAATCCGTCCAGCGGTTTGGACTGTGTGCCTTTGCAAAAATTGACCTTGTTTGTCTATGGGAAAATTAATGAGAAGAAGGCCACACTTTTGGAGAAAAAAATGTTTTTGTGTTCTTAATAGCGTTTTTATTTTTTAACAGATCTTTACGAAACTTTGCAGTCTAGTGAGTGGGGTGAGTTCTTAATCACTTTCGAAATTCTTGTCAAAGCCATTACTTGAATCAAAGGATATTAACGATAGAACTTTGAGGGGTTCCTAAGGGAGTCTGACTCACCTTAACTATAGGGCAGCTATCATATGTATATGTGAGTGTGTATGTATATATATATATAACATATATATATTTTCAGTGAAAACACTTTGATAAAGAGACAATATGGTTACAAGTAAAACCAAAAAAAGCATAACTCACGTCACCACTGTGCACTGCTAAGACTAACACCCAGGACATCAAAGATGACATCACAAATGTCATGGATGACATCACATATGAAATTAATTTTGCTGAAAAGTTCTTACAAGTGGTTGTGTTTACAACGTTTACAATGGCACCTGGAAACACTTGTGTATAGGCGCCATACAAATGGCCAACAGAAATAAAAAATAAAAATAAACAAGATGTCAGGGTTAATCGGGACACCTATCATAAAGTACTTAATGTATTAATGAATGTACTTATCTCAGCAAAATATTATATTGGAGTGTTATTGTTAATACAGGAACCTAATCATACATACACATAGGCAATGGCTGCAGCATGCATCGTAGAAGTAGAATATTTTAAATCTGGTAATTGTGGCAAGTAAAATAATGAATGCTATCTTAGTGATGTTAAGCATGGATTCTGTTCCTTTCTCAGGAAGTAGTAGGCTGTCTTCCTCTACCTCATCTTCCTCAACTGCTACTGCCACCACACAGGCTACTCCTGTGGAGCAGAGGATCCCACCAGCTACCTTGCAAGCCATAAAATAGGCTATTGAACCATATTATTCCAAGACAATAGTCCTCTGTATATACTGCAAAACACCACTCTGCAGGGGGGAACAGTTTCGAAGTGCTTTCGAGGCTGTAATCAAGGAGCATGAGATACACTGCCCCTACCTTAGATTTCACACACACACAGCATCTTCCCCTGTCTACCTTCCTCTCCATATCTGTGGTTGGTGCCCCTTACCGTATTCCTCTCCCCCACCTTACTTCCTGGCCTCTGAAAAACAAAAATCAAAAAACACCAAGAAAAGATGCCTTTAGGAACCACCTTTCACAGTTAAAAAATAGAACTAAAAACATAATCTTATAGGCTCCATCTACTTTACATTTTTTAGTCTCAATAAGATTCTCCAACTTTTCCATTCGCATTTTGTACTATGCTAATGAAAATAATTGACAATTGTATACTAGAGAAAAATAAAAGGCCTGAGACAATTGGCTGTCCCAAATACATTTCTCTAGCATACAATAAGGACAATAATCCATGGACCTTCATGACTATCTGCTGTCTCCGCAGTCCACTTTCCTGGCCATGCATCATTAAAACACCTGGAAGGCATGTGCACACCCTCGCATATGATAGCCCTTCTACCCTTTTTACTTTTATGTTTGTAACACTCTTTCATTGCCTGCTTTCAAACAGTCACACATCCACCCACCAATCCCTTCCAAAAACTCTACATATAACCCTATTAACATATAAACCTCCACACACCAACTGCCACTTAACAATGTTCTAGAAATCATTTGTGTCTTCATTTCTCTTATTTATACAAAAGAATTGTACACAGTGCTGCTATAAAGGCACATATGCATTGTGCAATGAGAGAAGTGCATGAATGGAAGGATGAGTAGGGATGGGCAAGTGCTGGTAGGAGCCCAGGAGGGAAGTGACAAGGGATGCCAAGTTGGGAGGCTACTGGCTAGCTGTTGGGGTGGAGGAGTATCAAGGGTGGGGTGCACAGGCACCAGATGGTAGACCCGCAAGGGCAGTGCTGAAGTGGGGGTGGGGGCCAGATATAGGGCCTGGGATCTGTGAGGTTCATGAGGGACCAGGCCACCAGTCTCAGTGGCATTGGTATGAGTTAGCAGGGAAGTGATTTAGGGAAACAAGAAGATAAAAGCAGAGTTTTGAGAAGTTTCTGGAACTTAAGAAAGTCCGGCTCAAGTCTGAGAGGGGCAGGCAGGCTGTTCCAAAGAGAGGTACCAGCCAAAGAGAGAGACCTGCCTCCCGCTCCCTGTTTGGAGAAGCGTTTGACAAGCAGAGAATTGGAGTTAGAGGAGCGGATAGCTCTAGCAGGGGAGTATTTAAGAAGTGAAAGTTGTAGATAGCGTGGTCCCAGGCCCCAGAAAGCCTTGTCGATGATACAGAGGATCTTCCTTTTCATCCTTGCAGCCACCAGGGGACAATGTAGAGATTTTAGGGCTACAGAGATACAATCCCTGGGCTTGAGGCCAAGATTAATTTTGCAGCCCTATTCTGGATTAGCTGAAGGGGGTGTAGAGAATAAAGGGTGAGGTTGAGGAAGAGACTGTTGCAGTAGTCCACCCTAGAGATGAACAGGGCTCTAGAGATGTTGAGCTTCTCGGGGAAGATGAGGAAAGGTAGACGGGGATGTCATTTGGAGGTTACAGGGGTTCGCAGTTGCGACCCCTGAGGTCTCCCCTGCTACCCCTATGGTGTCCCTTGCTACCCCTAAAAAAAAGAAAAATTAAGAAAAAAAGGTTAACATTTTTTCTTTTTTTATGGAAGCTCTTGGGCTGTGGCCAGAGCCATGTGACTCTTTGTTTCTGGAGAGGCTGGCTTTCTTGTTGAGGCCTCTTTAAAAAGAAACAGGGGACTCCACGAGTATAACACTTTGAGCAGTGCCCCTAAATAAGAAAGAATAGGAATAACAAATAATTTGCCTTTCTGAAATTCTATAGAATAATTGCTAAACTCATGAAAGGTTTATTTTTTCAGGCAAACGTCAGGGTGTGAGTCACTGATTTAGTCTGTTCTTAAACACCTCAAATTCACAATGCAAACAAAAACTTTCCAAAAGCATTTCTCTGCACTACTCTAAATTATTTAATACACAGTTTTGAACCATCCCAATGGTATGCATTTTGCCAACCTCTGAAGCCTGAAAAGTAGATCTATGCAGACTTGACATGTGGCCAACTTCGTACCACACCTGCAGATGAACTGGCCTGCTGTTAAACCTCAGTTACCAGTTTAATGGTATCTACTACAGTGTGTAATGTGTGTAATTTGCTTTCTCACTTTAAGAACATTCAAGCATGTAATTGCACATTTTACCATAGCCGGTAAGATAGCTATAGCCGGTAAAATAGTTCACTGGGTTGAGCGTTCTCTGCTGAGATGTGTGTGTGATTTGCAGGTTCAAATCCCGGCAAGGCCAACTCAGCCTTTAATCCTTCTGAGATCGATAAATGAGTACCAACACAGGTTGGGTGATATTGTATGTATATTTGTTCTATATAAAGCACGTAAGTGTAAGTGCTATATAATAAAGCATCATTATCATTCGGCCTTGAACGTCTGTTTGCATTCACAGTAATTTGGTAATATGGGCCTATACACATTGATATTAATGATACATATGGTGACCCATTCTTGGATGAAATGTATATCACATTACAGTGATATCATAACCATATTTTTTGTAGTGTATTTAGGAACAATGCCACTTCCTATTTTGTCAAGGGGTGAAAAGTCGTGTTTCATCGCTTTCAGTGATGTCACTTTGGGGTGTGTCAAATAACGTCACTTCCTGTGATGTCATCAGAGGTCAAGGGACGTGTAATGTCACTTCCGCTACCCCTGGCATTTTGGTGAAATGACGTCGCTCAAGATAGAATGCCTATAAGGTGGTGAAGCTGAAAGTGGGTCTTCTTGACTAGGTCCAAAATGTAAGGAATGAAGGAGAGAGAGGAGTCCCCAAGGTTTTCAGCCTCAAAGGATGGTGAGGGTAGAGGGCACAAGGAGGGCGGCCAGAGCATAAAAAGGAATAGGGCACAGGTGTCCCAATAAAAAGGATCTCTGTTTTACTAGCATTGAGACAGAGATTGTTAGCCGCACACAATGCCTAGATAGCGGTCAGACAAGAAGAAGGAGATCAGGTGAGCCAGAGAGACGAGATAGATATTGAAGAGCCACAGCGATAGGATAGAACCCTGGGGGACATTGAAGGTAGAGAGTGAGGTGGTGTAGGAGAAATGGCCTAGTTGCATCTGGGAAGAAGGAAAACAGATAAGCCGGTACAATGCCCAATCCGTGATGCCAAAGGTATCATGCAGTCGTTTAGTGAGGATATAATGGTTGACCATGTCAAAGTCAGAGGAGAGATCGAGGAGCACTATCATCAATTGTACTACGATCATAAATACCATATACACTGCAATTCTATCATTCCACCATATTACAAAAATTGTATACTCCCCCCTATAGTACCTATAATAGCTATAGACATATTACTATAGAGTATGTGGCCAGTGGCCAGATTGTTGGGGGTACGGCCATGACCCCAAGAATCTGGCCACTGGCCACAACCACCACAGTAGAATTAAACCATGTAACAAGTATATACAATACACCTTCAAATAACAAGACTCACCCAGAAAACCCCCAATCCCAATAATGTCAGCAGACAGAAAAAGTAACGGCAGACACGGCAGCACCTGCACAGCTCTTTTTTTCCACCTAGCAAAAGAGCTCTATATCAACTTTTTTCCTCTCCCGCAGGCCCTCTTTCGTCCACAAAATAATCCAACTATATTTTTCAGACTTCTTTTCCTCACCACGCTGTCCACAGACAGCGGCCATGATCCGCCATCCAATCTGGCAACAATTTCTAAAATTATAACTCCTCACGGTTTCAAACATCCAATCAACTGCGCCTTTCTGCAAAATTTGGCGACCATTGCTCGAACTAAACCAAAGTTATAAGCTGCCCAAAAAGTACTCTTTTTCTAAGTTCAGCAACTTAACAAATGATTTTATTACCATTTATTATATAAACATTTCTCATAAGCAAATATCACCATTTCTTATTTTGACAGAAATGGCAAACTCACTTGAGTGGCTAGAAGAAAACGTTCCCCAAGAAGAAATGAGTGAAGATGAAATCTCTAATGGTAAACAATACATCTTTCAATATAAACAAATATTATAATTTATGGAGAGCTCATTGAAATAATAATTTGTTATTTTCTTATAGTACATTGCTTACATGAAGAAACTACACCACAGATTAATTATGCAGAATCACAACAATCAGAAATACAATCCCTAACCCTAACTTTGCAGAATTAAATAATGATCTTGTCTTCAAAATTGGATGAACTGAGCAATGACTTTAAAGAACTTTTAAATTATGTTAAAAATCATGTCTGGTCTTGCATGAGGCATTTTAAATTAGTCCGCATACAGTGCACCCGTTTGTGGACATCACTGTGCATGCCCCCAGGGTTTTGCGCCTGCCGATTTCCGTGGCCACCCGCCGCAGCCACAGACGCTCCCCGGACGTCATCATGTGACCGTGCCCATGCGGTGTACCGACGTGTCTGCATACAGGGTCCGTGATCGCAGACGATTTGAAACTGCATTTCTTCAGCCAATCTAGGATGTTTCAAGGTGAACATTTACCCTTCCAGAGCTCATAGACCTATTCTTAGTTGATCCGTCAACTTTTTTCAACTTTTCAAGGCCTATTTTCAACTCGGTAGTCCGCAGACAGTCGTGGTGTCTGTGGAAGGCTCCTCTGAAGGGACCCACCCATTACCTTAAGTCATTCTCAATCTGGAAGACCAGGAGAGAGCATCTTTTGAGAGCTACTTCCAGGAGACTTCCAGGAGTTTAAGAATGGCGTCTGTCATGGCTATCCCACCTTCCCAGGGGACACCATCCTCACCATGTGGATGGCCTGGACAGGAGACCAGGTGCGATGATGACGAGGAACAGGAAGATGAGGTAGAGGAAATTCCTACTTTCAGCACCCAGAGAGAGTCATGGGTGTGGCGGTTCCTTAAGACCGTTGGGTGTGTACCAAAACCTTGGGCTGCCAAAGTTGAATGCATCGAGTGTTGTACTCAGTCACGGACAACCTGGGCAATACTCTTTTGCGACCACCTCCGTGTGATGACACACTTGTTCTGACCACCCGGGTGCTCTAAGAAAGGCAATTCCTTTCTCAGGGAGATGTAGGCAGAGGATCCCACTGGCTGCCTCACAGGCCATACAGAATGCTGTTGACCCTTAAATTCCGAGGGTCACAATACTCTGTTTGTACTGTGACATACTGCTCTGCAGGGGAGCAGTTTCGGAGTGCGTTCGAGGCTGTGGTCAAGGAGCACAAGAAACACTTCCACCTACCTTATATTTAAGACACGCCCAAAATCTTCCCCTGTCATCCGGCACCTTCGTATCTGTGGTTGGTGCCTCTTCCCACCCTTCCCTCCCCCACCTTACCTCCTCGCCTCTCCTACAAAAAAGACAAAATCCCCCAAAAATATAAAAAGCCAGAAAGACAAAAAAAAAAGGTTTGTTTTGGAGCCACCTTAAAAAATGGTGGCTCTTAAAATAACCTTTTTGCAGGGGGGCTATATACTGAATGAACAAATGTTCTACTGAAATTCATAATTTTTTCTAACTTTCACAAAAACGTCTTCTAATGTTTTCTGTGTTTCTTTTTTATGTAGGACAACTGCATTTTGGTGGTTCAAAAGAAAAATCTGATTTCCGGCATCAGTCGAATGAATTGCAGCTCCTGGAAAAATATTTACGCCGTCCAACTTGATATTTGCGTTGTCAAAGGATGCCATTCCGAAACCAAATAAAAAAGCACATATACCTTTATTGACATGGTGTCTAGCTTCTTCCATTTCCGAACAAAACAAGTTTGGATGTCTCATATTTGACTTGATGGATTTCAGAAAAAAATATCTGCAGTCACATAGCCCAAACTGTTGCCTCCACAATGCACAATAATAATATCTGGATGTTTAAAGTGAGCCATACTCTTAAAGAATGGTAATAAAGTCACCCACTTTAATCCATAATCTATATACCACGAAACATCCACTTCTTCCAATTCAATAGTGGCAGAGATATGATATGATAGGTTATTTATAACGCACTTAATGCCCAGAGGTTTCTAAGTGCGGACCCAGGGATCGAACCTGTGTTGCTCTGTGTGGTCTTGCTTCCAAGGCGAGCATGTTGCCTCTGAGCTATCCTCCCAAAATGCCATGAGATTCAGTATAAACATACAATGAATGGATCCAAGAATCCCCCACCATCCACACACTGTGTTTCTTCAAAGCCATAGCAATCTTCACTACACACAACAAAGAAATGACTTGCTATCCTGTACTCTTGTACACGTCATCTCCTCCGCAGCAACCACAAAACCTAATTGGCTAGTCCCTCCACAACCACAAATCCTAATTGGCTAGTCCTCCGATGTCCTCTTACCACGACAGGCATCCTTAAATGACCCGGATGGCACGTGCGGGTCTGTGAACTGCTGCAATGTCCGCGAACACCGTAGCACCTGCACAGATTTTTTTCACCTATAAAAACAGCTCCCTATCAACTTTTGTACCCCCCGCCACCCTTTCCAAGCCCTCTTCTGGCAACAGAATAACTCCAAATGCAATTTCCAAACTTTTTATCCACAGCACTGTATGCGGACAACAGTCGTTACGAGGTAAACATATGGTGACCGTTTCAACAAATATGACGCAGCTCACGTTTTTCAACATTCAATCAGTGGGCATGTACAATGTTACAATGCATACTGTTAAAATCCAAGACAGCTAGAATACCTACATTAAAAACACCCTTCATTGTAATGCACTTCAAATATACCATCACAGTTATTCTTACTGCAGAACTTCTTGTAAAGTCGAATATAGTTGGAATACTCCTACAGGTATCTAACTTCTTTAAACAGTACCTTAATTACAACACACTTCAAACAAACATACCACCACACGTACACTCACAGAATTACATACTTTTTTTTCTTTTTAATACTCTATGGATTTTTTCCTAACGACCCAATTATTATTTCCTGTCAATACAACAACAGTGTAGCACACACTAATGTTGTACTATAAATAGTACATAGAATGTACTATTTATGAGGGTCAAAAAAGTAAATGTATATGTAGAATTGTATGCAATTCAAGCTTTTAAGCTATCCTGCTTAACAAATTATACTGTTTTTTTCATAGAAAACAAACCGGAGATTCCAGTTTGATTACTGTATGCAACTAAGTAACCATACAAAGTATTATCCTATATGTTATCTTCACAAAGAAACAAATACATATTCCATAAGCACTATCCTCAATTGTACTACAACCATAAATACCATATACACTTCAATTACATAATTCCGCCATATTACAAATATTGTATACTCTCCCTACAGTACCTATAATTACTATCCACATATTACTATATTATGTGTGGCCACTGGCCAGATTCTTGGCTGGCCATTGCCCCAAGCATCTGGCCACTGTCCACAACCACCACAATGTAATTAAACCATGTAACAAGTATGTACAATACATCTTCAAATAACAAGACCCACCCAGAACCCCCTGCAATCCAAATGATGTCCGCGGACAGCAAAATTGTCCATGGGCTCGGCAGCACCTGCACACCCCTTTTCCACCTATAAAACAGCTCCATGACACTTTATTGCACCCACCACCCTTTTCAGGCTCTCTTTAGGCCACCAAATAACCCCAGACTTTTTTCTCACTGCGCTGTCTTCGGTCAGTGGCGATGTCCACGGACTCTGCGGCACCCGCAAATCCTTTTTTCACCTATAAAACAGCTCCATATCAACTCTTCTCCAATCCCCTACCCTACCCTGTCCGCGGATCCAACATGACAACTGTTTAAAAATGATGACGCACCTCACCTTTTCACCATCTAATCAGTGTGCGTTTTTTGTTGTCTGCGGATATCGACCTATCCCCTTATTGACACAGAGGCATCTGCGTACTCCGAATCAGGAAATGAGTCTGCAGACCGGACCCAGAAATCACTAATTGTTTTTGACCTACTTTTTGGTTCATATTTTAAAAAACTATTGGGCGGATTTAAACCAAATGTATAAAAGCATGCTTTTGGGACCATGCTGCCACTCCTGGCACATGTTTGCTAAAAATCCATCTAGCGGTTTGGGCTGTAGGCGCGAGCAAAATATTTTTTCCATTGAGTCTATGAGGATTTTAAAAATGTTGGGACCCTCCTATAACTTTGCCGCCCCCCCCGGACAAAACCTCATTAAACTCTGCAGTATCATTCCGAGGGGGCCATATACTTTATTTGCAAATTGTGGTGAGGATTCGTCCATGGGGGGCAAAGTAATAAGCCACCCCAAAAGTGCTCTTTCTATTAGTTGAGCAACTTAATCATAACTACAGGGCCGCCACCACAGGCCCTGTAATATGGGATACATTACTCACCGTAATTGTATTTCTGATGCTTGTATCTGCTTAGATTCACATGCTGTGCAAAGGCTGACATCTAGTGGGTGGAAGCTGCAGAGTATTGTTTTCGAAAATCAAAAAGGGAGGTCGACAGGGCGTGCCAATAATACTATCCCTAGTGTATATTCAAGGAAAAACAGAACTTTTGTTGCACAGACGTTAAGTTGAAAACTTAATGCAACAAAACTCGTGAAATTCATCTAGACACCTTAACTTCACACCCCCTGTTGTGCAGCCTATGACCACAATGATGGCATCACAAATGACATCCCTGATGACATCACTAGTGACAGTGAAAGAACAGCTGATAAAGGATCTTCAATGAAGGAGGACAACTGGCGATCCATTGGTGACAATTGTTGCTGGAGAAGAACTGGTATAGATGGGGTGCAATCTACAGTGCAAACTTCCAAGTCCAGTGGAGGTGCAGTTCTGGCAACAGATGCTGCAAACGAGGTCCAACAATAGCAGGTCAAGTGAGACACAAACCTTTCAGTGTCAACATTCACTTAGCGGATTTCTGTGTAGTTTAGTTGTAGCTCCGTTGCAGCTGCAAGTCTGACTCTTGTCAGTTGCCAATGTGCTCATTCTCCATTGCATTTGCCTCTTACCGACAGTGTCCAAAAAGGGCACAAGGAGAAATGTTTCTACAATGAAGAGATGTTGAAGGCCTGGGACTTGGGTGGTCCTAATGATTCAAGGGAAGAGATCCCCATGCTTTGACATTAGAGGACAGTACAATAGTTATTGGACCAGAGTTTGTCATCAGGTAGGTCCTTAAAGTGTAGAACCGTGCAACTTCATAATTATTATTATTATTTTTTTTTAACCTTTTCTTTATTGGCATGGCGAGAGAACAGACAATCAACACAATGCGCAAGGCAAGGAGAGAAAAACGATACATAGCAGATACATGGGTGGTAATGCAATACTTGGGAAATACCAGCAGAAGCAGGCATACACATTATACATGATCATGAGGCTCAACAACAGTCTAGTTTACTTCACCAGGAGAGGGGGAAGGCAGCAGTTCCAAGTCATCCTTATTATTCAGATAAGTGCAGAATTCCACCCAAACATTCTTGGGGAGGGAGTTCAGCGGGAGGGTATTGATGTAGTCCTCCTCGCATGTTTGAGTCCGGGTGAGAGACTTCAACCACATCTCAAACAAAAGGGGGGGATCGACGCTTCCAACATTATAGTATGTTTTTTTGGCTACTATGGTGGCAACATTCAAGAACATGGATACCTTCCTCAATTCAGGGCTATCCCGCAGGCCGAACAGTACGGCTAGTGGTTCCAGGGGGATGTGGAGCGCAGTAATTTCTAAGAGAGCATCAGTTATGGCTTTCCAGTATGGGTCCAGCGCATCGCAGGACCAGAACATATGTATGTGGTCAACAGCTGGAGATTTACATCTGGGGCATGTGCGAGCCTGGGTGTATGCGAACCTGTCCAATCTGTGCGGTGTGTAGTATAATCTATTCAGGAGTTTATATTGTATGCACCTATGTCTGGCATTTAGAGAGGTGGTTCGAGTATGCATGCACATTTTCTTCCACATTGCGTCAGTAATGGGAAGACCCAGCTCGCCGCCCCACGCGTCCCGTGCCGTAGGTGGCATATTTTTGGGGTCAGCCATCAGTATTTTGTACAGCGAAGATGCTATCCCCCTAGCCCCGGCCAACTTCATAATTATTATTATTAGACTATTTATTGAGCGCGGTTCTGGCTTCAAGAAGCAATGGAGCTGTTTACAATCATGGTGAACAACACAGAGAGGGAAGCAGAGAAAAAAGGAGCAGGGAGCTAACAGGGAAAGGGTGGGCATTTGGCAGCATGGGGGAAGACAGTGGGGAGCAGATCAGAGAGTATAAGGTAGGGCGGGGAGTGCAGGGTGTGTGGACCTAGGTGTTAAGGAGGAGCCATTTCTTGAAGAGGAAGGTCGTGAGCTCTTTCCTGAACTGTAGAAGTGATGGGGCACGTCTGATGTTGACAGGGAGGAGGCTCCAGAGTCTTGGAGTGTAGACAGAGAAGACCTGTCTTCTGGTTATTTCCTTCCAGCACCCAAGAGGTGGAGTTAAAATTCTAAACATTCAGAAGGTTTTTGTAGGTTTTTTCCTGCAGTGAAGGGAATTGCAGCCACCTCCCTTTATTACAGGAAAAACCTGCTTGCAGAATTTTTAAGGGTGGTGAGAATAGCGGCATCTCTAGTGCCCCCCCCCCCCCTGTCTCACTACTTTTGCAGTGCCATGCACAAGAGGGTCAGGAATGCTCCTTTTGTGTATTAACATTTTTTATACAGTAGGCATAATATTTTATATACTACTGTATGAAAGCCATTTCTGTCCGCAAAATGAGGGGGGAAATTATTTTTCTTTTATTAAACAAAGTTTAATAATGCAAACAGATTTCCAGAAATACTGCGTTTGGTTTTTCACAAAATATACAACTATTAAAGCCAACCCAGTGGCATGCTCATAATTAGGCAGATATTTCAAAATACCACATGCCATATCAGCAATTACAACATGCAGTGTTCCCCGCCGAAAATCCTCCTACTTCTAGAAGCGGCCCTAAGTGTGACTGGACACTGGGGTCGTAAGGTTCTTGAGAGGACACAACCAGTATTTTTATCTCTGATGAGTCATAGTATGTTGAATAATCCGGGAACACGTCATGAAAACCATTTAGCACACCGTTGTAAATACAGGGGATGAGTACCAGGAGGACAGAATAGTATTTTTCTGTTGCACAACCAGGAATACCCAGATATTAAGAAGGTCTCCATTTTACAGAATTCCAAAAACGCTGCAACATATTTAAATAAAGCAAAGTAAATCTGAGTGCAAATACTCAGCAAGGGATGTGCTAAATTTGTCAATTTCACCCTGGTCAATTTTGTAAAATTGGCAATTACATTTCACTAAATTGGAGAAATCTGCAAAATTAGAAAGACATACACATCAAAATCAGAATTGTGGTGAATGAATTCCATAAAAATAGTATTTTCAAAAATGTGGGATTCAAAATCACTAAATTGCTGGAAAAAAGTGAGCAAATGTACTGTTGTTGGAGAATTTCTCTGCATGTAAATGAATGTCAGAAACAGAAAGTTTATCTTGTAGGTTATTGTCTTCCAAAATAAGTGTGAAACTCAAGTACATTTTTTAAAATTAAGTTTTCCAATTGGTTTGGTGATTAGAACATCCGGCAAATTACTTTTCTGCGTGAGATTTCTTTCAGTAGAGTAAGTGAACAATCTCTACTAGAGTCTCTTGGCGTTATGCAGGACTGTAATTGCCAGAGGTGTAATTGTAAAAGAATGTGTACTTTTCACAATTTTTCAAAGAGAATAATTATGAATTTGCGGGCGGAATTTAAACAGCGCTCAGCCCGAATTTCAGCACAAAAACAAGGCTTTGACGGTTTATTTCACATTTCAACTTTTCTATTTTAAATGTAGCCTTGTGTGCTGTGGTCACTGAACACTCCAGGAAGTACCTGCAGCACTGGGTACAGCCTCGTGCTCTGCCTGATCTTTGGAATGTGTGTGCAGGCCACAGGGACAGAGAAGTTGGGCTTCTTGGTGGTCGGTGGTGTACTGGGTACTTCAAGCCTGGGAAGGAGAGAGGCAAATGAGGAAGATGGAATTTGCACAACTGGCTCAACGTTTAAGGCGCAATCTGTTGCCCACACTCAACTCGGAAGTGCTTGCCTGCCTGCAATCCTATAGGGGGCTAGCGAGTTAGAGAACTTGGGCATCTAAAAGCTGTGGAGGCACACCCCTCAATGGATCCCCAATAGTTTCATACTTAGTTTATTAGCAAAAACAGTTTGACAAGGCGTGTGATTCGAAAATATGACTCTTTTGGGGTGCACATTGTGAGAAAATAGCAAATGGCTTTTTATAATGATGTATTTACAAATACAAGGTAGGAGTATAACAGACATCCCCACCATGTGTGTGCCTACTTCCCAACAGGAACTCTTCTTAAGATCCTTTTAGAAACTCTAGCACAATTCTCAGCGGGACTGGGGGTGTGATTGTAAAAAGGGAGGATAAGATTTTGAACACAGAACTTGCCATGCAATCTAGGAGGGAAATATCTTCTAAGGCAACAACTACACTGGCTCCACCCTAAACCCTAGGTCCACACTGCGTCACCCCATACCCGACCTGAGACTGGGTGATGCACTCTTTCCTCTCCTGGTTGCTTGTATATCCCGTGCTGACAAATTGCCAACCTTTCGCCCTGCCCTGTTGTTAGCTCCCCATTCCCTTGTTTCTCTGCACCACTCATCATTTATTTATTTATTTTATTTATTACATTTAAGTAATGCCCAGACCTGGAGGTATCACAGTGTTTGTACAGAATTAGAAGACATAGGATGCAGACATAAGACATGCCACGTTTTCACCAGTTTTTTAAAGGTTGTGTAGGAATGCGTGTTTCTGATGTTAGGTGGCAGGGAGTTCCAGAGAGAGGGCGCAGCGACACAGAAATGTGTGGCCCCTGCTCTTTTGCTATTGAAGCGAGGGGTGAGCAGAGTGATGTTGGAGGAAGAACGCAAAGGGCACACATGGTGTTTCAGGGCAATGCTGTTGTTGTGGTAGAGGGGGGCTTCTTTGTAGATACACCGGTGTGCAAAAATCAGAGTTTTAAAATCGATGCAGGTCTTGATGGGCAGACAGTGGGCGGCTCGCTTGGTTGCAGAGATGTGGTCTGAGCAACGTATGCGCAAGGCTGCACAGAGGGCTTTGTTCTGGAAAAGTTGCAGGTTTGTAGCAGAAGTCTTCCATGAGAAAAGAGTTACAGTAGTCCAATTTACTAAGGATGATGGTTCCCTAGCGTGAGGCAGTTGCCTGGAGAGAGGAATTGTCTACTCAAGGAGATGAGCTATGCTGTGTAGGTCTTCGAAGAGGCCAATGCCTTGATGTGTTTGGTCATTGAGAGCTCCACATTCAGGTGGAAGCCCAATGTTTTGGCATGTTTCAGGACAGGAATGCTGGTGCCATCGGTGGGGAAGGAAGAAAAAACAGTGTCTATGTTTTTGAGACGGTAGGGGGAGCCCTTAATAAACAGCCCAATTCTTTCATCATTGAGGCAGAATAGTGGGTCGACATCCAGCTTTGGATAATGCTGTACACCTTGTTAATGGCGACGGCATCAGTGGTGTAGTTACCAGAGATCAGGATAAGGATGTGGGTGTCATCAGCAAAATTGGTGTAGATAATACCAAGGGAATCTAGGAGATCAGATAAAGGCTTGTTGTGGGTATTGTAAAGGGCCGGTGAGAGGGAGGAGCCTTGGAGCACCCGTCCAATTAAACTGTGGGAATTCCCTCACACTTGTCTTCTTCATAGACTTTGTGTGGGGAATTCAGGTATGCCTCCATGTTGTCATGGGTTTTAAGACTTTCGTCCTCGGGGCAGTTTTCTCTGGCACAATCATGCAAGTCAGCCAGACCTTGCGCGAGGGGACTCTTCTTGTTTTGGCCATATCTGACCTCCACAGAAAAGCCTTGCATTGACAGAATCCCAGAAGTAATTCTGGAATTACTCACATTTCCTTCCCGGATTCTGTCACTTTGGAGGTATTGCAACGGCTGGTGTGGAGTCTCCACTATGATGTGTTAATCCTTCAATGCCCACACCGTTGCCAGGAGTGACTTCTTACAATCGTTGAATTTCTCCTCCACAGAGGATAAAGTCTTGCTTGCATAGGAGATGACTTTATTGACCTTGTCATGCTTTTGATATAATACTGCTATCAAGCATGTATTTGAGAACCCTGTCTCCAAGAAGAACTCCTTGTTTTTGACAGGGTAAGCTAGACAAAGCGCTTGTGAGAGGCTTCTTTTGAGTTGTTTAACTGCCTCGGCTTGTTCTGGACCCCACTCCCACTTGGCCCCCCCTTCAACAGATGGATCAGGGGTCTTGTGATCTCTGCGTAATCCTCAATTAACTTCCTAATGTAATTAGACAGTCAAGGAGGCTTCTTAGCTCACGCATAGTTGTGGGGTCTTTCAGTTTTAGGAGTGCTTCCACTTTCTTCTCCTGGGGACAGAGACCCTCAGGTGTTATCTCATGCCCCAAGAAGTAGACACAGTTCCTGCACCACTGTGCCTTTTGGAAGGACAGTTTTGCTCCGGCAACCCTCAACTGGGTCAGAACATAACAGATTTACGCTATATGTTCCTCCACAGTTGAGCTTTTTATCAGGACATCATCCACATAGGCCAGGTTACCCCTTTCACCCAGGCCGGGCATGGCCTTATGTAGGAAGATGTTGAATTTGTTGCTGAAGTTTATGTATCTGAAGAGAGTCTGGGTCCACGTGTACTGCTGCCCCCCGAAGGTAAAGGACAGCTTGTATTGGTCCTCCCTACTGACAGGCACGGTTCAGTACCCATTGGTTAGGTCAATGGCAGTGTATAACATTGACCCCTGGATCTGGGCCAGTCCTTGATCAATGTATGGGAGAGGCCTTCGGGACATGTGGACCCATTTATTTAGCTACCTAAGCTCAGCACAGAGTCTCCAGTGGCCATTTGGTTTTAAAATCCCCAGCACCGGATTATTAAAGGTGCTGTGGACTGGACGAATTATCCCACGGGACTCAAGGTTTTTTGATGATTTCCGTCAAGGACTCCATGGATGCGCGAGGCAATCGATGTTGCTTCACAAACACAGGAGTCATTCCAGGGTCCGTGGGAATTGTTGTAGTATGGATTTCGGTACGACAACAGTCATACGAGGTCACTGCAAAGAGATCTTAAAAATCTAAGAACACCTGTTTCAACATTTGCTTTTGCTCCAGAGTCTCAATCAGCTAGATTGACCCACTCTTCAACCATTTGCCTGAAGCCTGGAAAGACATCCGGTTTTGCTATCTCAGCGGCCTCCTCCAGCTGGGTGGAGAGGTCTCTGGTTAGAGTATTGACCTGGACAGAGGGTTTCAGGTAGGAGAGGCAGTCATTGTGGACCTGGAATATCACCTTGTCCTGCCTGATGTCACATGTCCCCTCTTCCTTACCGTAAGGGCAGGAAGAGTACACCAGGAAATTCCCCCCTTGCCGTATGAAGATCCTGTCTGGTGGTAAGTCATTGTCGCTGTCATTGTCAAAACAGTCATTGGGGATTGGTCCTATCAGTTTGTTTCCTAGATCCATGGCAAAATGTCGGTCATCTACCGCCATTCCAATAAGGGTGCCTGTGCCTGAGGTTGCTGTTATCCACTACCATTGGAATGGTGTTGCGTTCTACATTGACTAATGGTGTTGGGTTTAACCCCAACCCATGCTGTTTGAGATAGACATTGAGGTGGACATATGCCTCAGGATTTTGCAGTTGCTGTCCTCTTTTAATTTTTAATCCAACTTGTCGGGTCCGTCCTGGGATGCTGACCTCCTCTCCAATTTGAACTTCAACTGCATACGGCAGCAATTGGGCTGACCAAAATGCTTTTTCTGAATCATCAAAGCCCATGGGATTGCCCCCTAGTCAGGACCAGGCTTTGTAATTTATCAGGTCCAAATTAATGGCAAATCGATTGAGAATGTCACAGCCTAAATAGAATGCAGCAGGGACATCTTGCACCACCCAACAATTATGTTCTATGCTTTTGTTTCCTACAGAAATTTTAAGCATACACCTTCTAGGCAGGAGATGTATGGAATTGGGAGTTTCGAGGCCCATTTCCCACTTATCGATGAATTTAAATGTGGGAATGGCTGGATCTTTTGGGAGCTTTCGCAACATGGATTTGCTGATGAAGCTCTTTCCGTTGTTCACGGACACTCGGGTGAGAACAGACTCCTTCCCCTCATTTAACTGAATAGGGATGAACCACTGTTCTCTAATTTTCTGAATATCAGCTAAACTTTGAGCTCATCACTTTTGGCTATAGAATTGGGATTTTCAGATTGTGAATTAGTATACAAATGTCAAAGTATTTTCTTTCAGTGTGGAATGCCACTAAAAACTGGAAGGAAGGTTGATTTTCAGGAATGGAGAGGAGTTCCCATCACCAGTTTGTTGTCCTACAGCAATTACTGTCACGTTAGGTATTTGATTGTTCTGGAAATGAAACTCAATATGATCAGGTTTTTGTTCAACCATGTGGCATGTGCCATTTAAACTAACATGGTTGACACTTTGTTTTAATTTTATTGGCCTGTTAGTACAGTCTATTAGGGGAGACAACCTGCGCAGGATGTCATTCGCTAGTAGACAGGGTGGTCCCTCTGGAGTCACGACTATGACCAGGTGTTTCCCTTTGTATCGCCCAATTTTTATTTCCAAAACCTCTCTCCCCACGACAGGAAGTAGTTCTGGAGTTGTCCAGGAAGAGGGGTGAGAGGGATCTGGTATCTCTCCCCCTTCCTGAATTTAGCTGCTCAAAGGCCCTTTTTGACAGAAGAGTGGCTTGGGATCCACTTTCCACCAGTGCTGAAAATGTACATTGCCCTTGCACTTGGACCGGGGCATACAATCTCCCCTCCTTCTCCTCAAGCGGACAAAGGTAATGGGCATTTTGGGCAAGCTGGGTGGTCAATTTCTTTATTTTAGGCCCTGACACGGTGGAGTTTTGGACAATTTTCTGTGCCAGAGTCTGGAAACTGTAATGAAAATGTGGCATCCTGAAATAGTGGAGATTTTGGAATCCACTGTTCCCCTTAGCTCTGTGCTGCCCCCGCATACCGGGTGGCAGTCACTACAACCAATTTGTGGGAGGATCCCTCCATTACTATATTCTTCTCAGGATGACAATTCTGGGGTTCGGGGATGGGTGACTCTGAATCAGTCCCCACACCCATCCAGTCTTCATTTAATTCTCTTGGGACCCATTTTTCTTTGAGAGGAATTCCCCTGTCCCTGAAGGAGAAGATTGTTTTTCCCAGAATCCTCTAAGGATTCGTCCCCTTCCAACTGGAGGACACTAACCTACTTGGCAAAATGAGCCTTTTTACTGTCTTTATTTCTCCTACCCACCCTCTGTTCCCTGGATTGCAGAGTTTAGGGGGCAAGAGAATTTTTTTCCCGTAACTGGGTGTCCAGGGGCTTTTCACGAGTGAGGAAGGAAGCTTCCTCTAGGGCTTTACACCCCCTTAACCTCCCGTGCCTCCTCCTCTGGAACCAGTGAGTTGTTGGGGTTCTCTCCCCGTCATTGTTCTTGGGTGACAAACCCTTGGTTTGTGGGGTTCTGAGCTGCCATGTTCATCTGAGGGTTCTGTTGAGCCCTCAACATGCGACCCAGATCCTGGGTGAGGTTCTGGACCTGACGCTCCAGTTGGGAAACCCGTTCCGGCTGGTACCGGGGTCTCTGTTCAAATCTAGGTGGTTCACGGGAAGGGTAACTATCCCTTCTCCCGGAGAACCCTGGATATTGTGGATTTTGGTAACCCTCCGCCCTTGGTCTCCCCTCTCCCGGATTGGGTAGTCTGGGCTCCTGAAAGCAGGGAAAGAAAGGAGGGCTGTCCTGCAGGTTGCGGTTTGGTGGATACCGGGGAAAGAAACTTAACCCAGTATTTGGGGGGTTACTGCTCTTCTGGGGGAAGTTAGGAGGGAAGTTTCGTGTGGGAGTACTTACCTGGCGGGATCCCTCCCTTGGGCTGGAGGAGTCCATACATACCCCAAGATCGGCCGGTTGCCCTTGTATCTGTGACTTATATAATCAGGGGAGTTAGGGGTCCCATTTGTGGGATTACCTCTTTGATCGCCACCTGTTTGTGATTGTCCTGAAGTCCTTCTGGGTCTCTGAATTTCCTGGTTTGTGATTGGGTTCGCCCTTCTACCAGTTTTTCCCACTTTTGAATGTCCTTTCCCCATGATTCACATTTTTCTGACGTTTGTGTCCCATACATGCTGTTGACAGCCAAGATATCTTATTTGAAAGCCACGGAAATTACATTTAAACTGTATAATTTTTACATGTCAGCGCTGTCCTGGTGCAAAAATAAAAGTCTTAAAAGTTTATTAATAAACTAGTCTTTTGAAACAACTGGTCTGCCTTTGTCCTCCAAATATGGTCATGTACTTCCAGGCTGCTCTTGAGTTGGCTTTGAAGCTCTCAGTAAAAGTTGCGAGGACGAGTGACTTTTCATTTCACACATAGGTGTCCTAGAATCTCTATTGTAAGAGTCCTCTGCCCAGACAAATGTCTGATGAGTGTGTGACATTTCTTTGTCTTGGTCTATTCAAAGTTTTCAAAGGTAGCGGTTTATAGGTAGGTGTCCCAGCTCTCTATGTGGCTTCTCTTGGGGATAGGGCAATGCTGTCATCCGCACCCAGATGTCCTTTGGGCCATGGCAGAAACCTGTTTGGGCTGATTTCCCAGTACAGCCAAAAACATGTATTTCTTTCTGTTTGTTTATTTTGTTTTGAATAAGAAGCAAGCCTGTTGAATAAAACATCTCATCTATGTTTCCCAGCAAATCCCCTTTACGTTGCTAGGCCAGGACAGGTTTTTATTCAACATTGTACTTTTAAAACTGGAATTTTCTTTTGGTTTGCAAAAGCCCATTTGACATGTGGTGGAGTCTGCTGGGCTGCCCATTTCAAATGTTTTATCTTCCTTTTGAATTTCCCACATGGTTTGGCAGCCCTAGTTAGTTTCTCTCATACAGCAATCTGTTAAAGACACAAGTCCACTAAAATTGACATAGGCCCAGAGAGCTGGAGTTTCTTTGAAGCATTGATGTTTTTGACATTTTGTGACTCCAATGTCAAGTGTTTTCTGCGGCTGAAAGTGAAGGCTCTTTTGCCTTTTTCAGATTTAGCTGGCAAAGCCTGTCATGCAGGGATCATATTTTCTTCTGCTGAAGCACAGCGCGGATATGGATGGGCATGGCAGTGCCTTATTGTTAAAATCAATGTGATGTGGAGTAGATGAAAATAACGTCACGGCAGCATCCTTTTAGTGTAAAATATTCCCTTTTCAATGAGAACTTCTTGCAAGCAGCTGAGCAGCGCTGTCTTTTTCAATTTGCTTCTTTTGGTGCACACAAGAACACACCCTGCCAGTTTTCTCTGTGTACTCCCTGGTCCAACTCACCCAATAGGTGTTTGGCAAGATGGTGCTGCCATCCTTTTGTCGCTGCAAAACCCACTTTTGATGCAATGGTGCTCCAAAGAGCCAGCGCAGCCATTTTGCTTTTGACTGCAGAAGTGCAGCTTGGTTATGGATGGGGATTCTACTGAGTGGGTCAAAGTATCCCACAGAAGGCTACATTATTTGTTATGAACCTGCCAGAAAAGGTCCTGCAGGAAGACCATTTGGAGGCCTTATTTGCGCTCTGCGCAATGATTATAATGTAACAATGGAAAAACGACCAACAGTGGATAGAGATGGTTGTATAGGAATTGTTTGAACTACAATTGTTCGAATTACAATTGACCTTTGCACAATTAACCGAATTGTGAAGGTCAATTGTTACATATATACTTTTATATATATATATATATATATACGTATATATATATATATATATATTCCATGTAAAAACTTTGTTAAAGGGACGTTATGGGTAAGTTGCACTAATAAAAACCTATGAAATTCAATGAAAAAACTTTGTTAAATTGACGTTATGGTAAAGTTGCACAAATAAAAACCTATGAAATTCAGTAAAAAAATGTTGTTAAAAGGACGTTATGGTTACAAGTAACATCGGAAAACCCCTGAAATTCGCCAGTTATGGTAAGCTAAGCAACCATAACTCGCGCCACCACTGTGCACTGCTAAGACTAACACCCAGGACATCAAAGATGACATCACAAATATCATTGATCATTATATATACACAGTCAATTGTGCAAAGGTCAATTCGGACCCTTGACATTCGGTCAATTTGGTCATTCGAACAATTGTGTTCGAACAATTTGGGTAATACCGATAGAGATATCTTGGTTGTAAATCTTAAAGCAAATGTAAAGGATGAATTGGACACGTATGCTTGCTTGATTCTTAATCTATATTTTAACCCAAGAACTGGTAATTTAATGAATGTTTGGGTAGAAATACAGTAGATTATTAAGATATACTTATATGAGGGTGTTAGCTGTATTCTTTTGGGTGATTTAAACAGCGAATATTTGGATGATGAATACTATCAAGGTTCACTTCCAAGAGAATTGGAGACTCGGGATAGAGGCCATTTGTGGAAAGAACTATTGGGAAGTCGGATATGTTTTTAGTCAAAGGTAACATTAAGGGAGACATTCCGCCCAATTTGACTAGAGTTGGATCTGGTATATGTTCCACTCTAGATTACATGTTTCTAATGAAGGATCTCTTTACCCGAGCAGAAATGCTCCGAGATTGTTGGCAGGCAAAATAGTGACCTTTGCTGCTTGATTCTTACTCTGCATGTAGTAATTGAATATAAACTTCCCCTTCTTAATATGTTTGTGGAAATAAGAGGAGGAAATAGCAAGGTTCTTTGGAAAATGAAACTTGCTATTAGGTTTAAAGGAATGTTTCGCTTGGAAATATTATTGGCCAAAAAGATGAGCAATAATAAAAAAAATATCTAAACACTTAAGTCCCTATGTGAAGATTTGAGCAAATGAAGCTCAAACTTTAAAAAGGGAAGCACTAGGAGGCATCCATTTTGTGAAATGGATGCCGCCTGTGCTTTCCTTTACGGCACTAATGAAGCAAAAGCCAGCCAGCTGTAGTAAACAAAAGCTACCACTGGGGTGGGTTTTGCTTCATTGGTGCCGGACTCAGAGGATGAAGACCAGAGACTACAGGCAGGAAAGCAGCAGCTGCATCTCGGTAAGTGCTAAAAAAAAATTTAAATAAGCACTAGCTGCGTTTTTTTTTCTAAGTTTTCCGGGCTGGAGGAGCCTGGAAAACGTAGAAATAAAACCGCAGCTTTTAAAACATTGTATTTATGTTTGCGGTAGCTTCAGCTTGGAGACCACTGGGCTCAAAGCTGAAGCTACCACAGACATAAATACAACGTTGTTGTGTTTTAAACCACTGCGGTCTTTCTTTCTAAGTTTCTCGCGGTCCTCTGAGCCGGAGGAGCCTGAGAAACTTGGAAAGAAAAACTGCAGCGTTTTTGAAACACAACCGCGTTGTGTTTCTGCCTGCTGTGGCTATCCCTTTGGGTCTCCGGTGCTCCCCCGGGGCAGCACCGGAGACCCAAAGTGAAAGCCAAGGCAGGCAGAAACACAATGCTGTTGTGTTTCCATGCCGCAGTGTTTCTGCCTGCAGCAGCTTTCACTTTGGAGCTCTCGGGCACCCCGTAGGGAGCCCGAGAGCTCCAAAGTGAAAGCCGCTGCAGGCAGAAACGCAACACGTGTGTTTAGAAATGCTGCATTGCTTCTCACTGCGGCAGCTTTGCGCGGAGTCTCTTGGGCTCCCCCAACCCTGAGGGAGTGCCGGAGACTCCAAGCGAAAGCTGCCGCAGTGAGGAATACAACGTTTTTGGATTTGTAAATGCCGCAGTATTTACAAATCCAAAAACGTTATTCTGAATGAGGCAGCTTTTGTTCGGGGTCTCCTGGACTCCCTCATGGTTGGGGGAACCCAGGAGACTCCACGCGAAAGCTGCCGCTGTCAGAATAACAACATTGTTGTATTTGTGATTGCCGTGGTTTTCCAACCACGGCTATCACAAATACAACAACGTTATATTTTTAATTGGTGTGCCTCAGCTTTTTGCCTTCATTTTACATTTTCTGTGCTTCCCTGGGGTTGGGGAGCACAGAAAATGTAAAATAAAAGTGAAGGCAGCCTCCTCAGCTCTGCTCTGGCTGCAGTAAGCAAAAGCTCCCAGCAGGGAGCTTTTGCTGCTTGTTTAGTGCCACAAAGGCAGAGCTGAGGAGGCGGCCTGAAATCACAAAATGGGTGCTCCCATGTAACCACTTTGAGTCTCGTTTTCTAAAAGTGTTTACATAGGAACTTCCATTAAAAATATGTCTAAACTACATTTTAGACTATTGCCAATCCTTGTACCAATTATCATTTCTGAGCGCACCATTCCTTTAATGAAAAAATGCTAGACTGTTTACTTGTACAAAATAGGAATAGGCTGAAATCGAATACGTTTGTTTCGTTTATCCAAGACACGCGTTTATGCTTGATTCCAGGTAAGGCATTGAGTAAGGTTGTGACTAATAAATGACATACACATACCTTTGATAATGTTACCCATATTGAAAAGAAACCGTTCAGACGAGAACTTAGATCTATTAGGAAAATGAGGAGCGTTGCTTTTCCTATGTTAAAAAAACTAAAACAAACCTACTCAAATCGTGCAAAGGGGCACTTAAAATATAAGCATGATACAGAAAATTGCTCTCTGCTCTAAACGAGAAAAATGGCTCAATCTTCTGGTCCTTGGTTGAAGAAAGAAATTGTCAGAGATCGATGCAGGCCAATGCGACAGCGTGTAATTATTGTGGCTTTAGATTTTTACTAACCTTTATGGGGAGATGCCCCTTGAAGTAAGTGATTTAAAATGAGGTTCAAAAAAATCAGAGCCATTTAATTGGGAGTTTATGGATACTAGTCCGGAGGAGGTATATGGGGCCATTATTAAGTCACAAAAGTTAGAATGAGCCTGGACCTGATGGCATCTCCAATCTCACCTTTTGGAGAATATAAAAAAAAAACAATCCCTGCCTCTAGGAAGGATGTGATAGTTGTGCTTATCCATAAGGCAGGAGATAGGTTGGAGCCGGTAAATTACTGGCCTATATCATTACTGGATGGTTTGTATAATATCTTCTCAACCTTGGTTTTGAATTATTTACATAAGCAAACAAGTGTACCGCTGTGTAATGATATTTACCAATCAGGTTTTAAGAAAGGGGTAAATAGCTCCCTGAATTGCCACATTATATCACTCTTGACGACTCAGGCTCAGGAAACTAAAAGACAGATCTTTGTTGCATTATAGATATAAGAATGATGTTTGACTGTGTTAACCAGGCTCTTTCGTGATCAAAGCTAAAATCTCAGGGTTTTCCCCCCAAATTGCTTGACATGTTGAAGACTCCTCACTCTGAGACCAGATTAAAAGTGAGATTGGATACCATTGGAAATACCTCATGGTGGATAAAGAGTGAGAGGGGCCTGCGTCAGGGCTGTGTTCTGGCCCCCTTCCTCTTTAATACCAATATAGCAGATTTGGGTACCTCTGTTGCAGAAATGAATAGCAGTCCTCCATGATTGGGAGCCATTTCTATCCTGTACCTCTTGTATGCGGCCGATTTAGCTATTTTTGACTACACGACCCGATAGGTCTCCAGAGAGCATTGGTGGCAGCTAATGATTATTTCAAGAGTGTGGGCCTAGAAATGAGTGTTGCAAAATCTAAAATTCTCGTTTTAAATAAAGAATGAAGGAAACAAGAAAATTTCATTGGTTGTTGAATGGACAGAAATTAGAACAAGTCCAATGTTTTACATGTCTCAGAACTAGGATTTGTAGCACTAATAAACCTTATGAACAATGGTCTCCGAGTAAGACTGCAATAACACAATCAATATCTCAGTTGAGGCAATTAGACAGGAAATATGGTCGATTTTCATTCCTCCCTGCATTGAATTTTACCAACAAAAAATGATTCCTAGTGTTATACATGGTGCCGAAGTGACAAAAGCTAAGGGGGCCTGGTTGTAGCCTCAGAGCAAGCTTTTTCATAAGGTGCTCTTGCTGCCACGGGACACCCCTTTGCCGGCAATAAAAAACATACTAGGCATTATATAAATCCAAACCAGGATTGACTTGAGAAGCCTGCAACTATAAAGAAGCTTAATTGTCCCCCCAGGTGGCACTTTGTTTGTAGAGTTGCAGACTTACCCTTGGTAGATGCTTGTAAACCTGTCTCCATTTGGGCTGAAAAATGTACTATGATTATGGCAGGATGTGGTATTTCTGAGAAAATGCGTGTATGTAGACCAAACACAGGCAGGAAATGCCTGTTTTATTTAGATTAGATTGAGATTAGGAGGTTGTTGTCATCATATAAAGTGTGTGTGCACTTTATCTGTTTATAAGAGCTAATGTGGGAATGACTGGTGCATTACAATTATACCCCTGCAAAGAATGTATGCACACGTGGCTCTACTTGAAGCCAGGGGTGTTGCTGGGGGATAGGGGGGTAAGGGGGCTATAGCCCCTGATCTTTTGGTTGTAGCCCCGGATAGAATCTCAGGAGCTACAGCCAAAAGACTAGCTAGTCCCCAGTCCCAACAGTACCGACATCAGTTTAGCCCCAGGTCTTTTCCAGACCTAGCAACTCCCCTGCTTGAAGCTACATTTATTTGGCACGTGTGTGACAAAAGGGGCTCGTGAAAATATTCCAAGATGTGAGAGGTTATGTCGGCTGTGTCATAGGCAAATTGAAACCCTCTATCACTTAATAATGCCATGTTCTAAACTTGCTATTCTGCGTGATGATACAATAGGAGGGTTTCTGTCTCTTACAAGACTTGAAGGGACTGAACACAATTGACAAACCTTGTGCAGTGATCCACCAGTGTGTATGACGATTAAAGCTATACGATTTTTAGAGCTGATTTTTCCGGATCAATTGGCCTATTAAATTAAATCATTGGGGGGAAAGGACCAAATTAAATAAAAATTAAAATGTGGATTTAATTGTGTAAATCATCCTCTAATGATTTATATCTCGATCTTCGTCTGTATCTTGTTTTTAAATTGTATGATGAATTAGGAATTTTGTGGTGTGATGTAATATTTATCTTTGGATTCATCGTTTTTATGAACTGATGAATTGAATTGTTTTGTTTTTATATGAATTGTTCTTAAGGTTTTCCGGTATTGTGAAAAGTCTATTTCTTGTCTAAACTGTAAAACACAATAAATAAATAAAATACATTAAATATTAGTCATGAGCATACAGCCACAAAAAGGCAGATGTTTGGCACCAGGAGAGTGGAAATTTGCAGTTTCCCCCACGTTTCCCAGTTCCAAGGAGAGAAGTGCATACACTCCATTTTTAGATTATTGGAATTCTAGGACTTGCAGTCCATAATTTAAAATGGATAAAAAATCTACGATTCCCAGAAGTCTAAGGAAAAACAGGAGTGAGTGCCTTTTCACTCATGGAACTGGAACACTTAAAAACTCTGAGATTTTTTTTTCCCATTGACCTCTATTGGACTAAAATACCTTGTAACAAATAGAAAGTTAAACATTTTTGCAAAACATCAACAACATAGGATCAGTTGGTCAGTAGGGTTGCAAACCGGCCAGCCGCCAAATGGCTTCTTTTTTAGTGCTGCACATGTGGTAACACTAACTTCAAGCCCCAGAATGCAAAGCGCAATCGCGACTGGAACATCATCACTGTTGGCGGTCTCCGGTGGCCGCCTCCGTGAGCCCCCCACCCCCGTGCTACAGAGACACGGAGACAGCAGTGTTGTCGGTGTGGGCTCCCCGGTGATTGTGTTGTCACCGGGAACGCCCCTTTATTTAACAGCGCACGCGACGGAGTGAACGTCACTCCGTCGCGTGCGTACCCTTACAGGGCCAACGCCACACTCCTCCTTTTCCATAACAACAAATTGGAAACAGGAGTATCTAACTAGCACACATCTACATAACACAAAACTTTGTCAGTTTCCACCAAAAACCCCCATTTATTGACAGCCACCCCGGATCCCGCGTGGGTGCCTGTCCTGGCCTGACCATTAACCCCCGGTCAGCCTCGCCGACTCAGTCCGTAATATAGTCAGTGAGACGGGCAGGTTTCCCACGCCCTCTTCTCAGGGGGTACCTCCTGCCACCGTCCCTGGCTGGTGTCCCTGGACCGGGTCCGCCTCGAGCCGGAGATTCCACGGCGGAACCTTCTCCCCCACCTTCATCCAGAGCACCTTCTCCTTCTCGGCTGTCCGGGCTGTCCACTCTGGGGTCGCCGATCTTCCGGAAGAATGAAGCATTCCTGGTTACCGACGACGTTCCATCTGAGGCTGTTACCATCGAACCCTTGACTGCCACCACGTCTAAGGGAGCGGGTTCATACGTGAGGGACAGTTTTCCATGTGGGTGGCGATTCCTCACCAGCACCTCATCTCCCAGCGCAATGGGTGGGGGTCTGAGGCCCCTCCGGATATTCTCCATTTGTGTCCTGACCTGTCTGCCCTCTTCGACCTGCTCATTGTCGATGACGGCAGGGTCTCTGCCCCCCACTTCCGGTATGACATCTCTCGGGCACCGCTGGAAGAGTGCTTCCGCCGGGGCCACCCCCGTTGAGGAGTGAGGGGTGGTCCGGTATCCACGCAGGAAGATGTACAAAGCCCTCTGCAGACACTCTCCTTTGCCATGAGCAATCCTGAATACCTTGTTGAGAGTGCGCATCATGCGCTCGGCTTCCCCGTTGGCGCGAGGCCACAGTGGGGTGACCCGCCGGTGTTGAATGCCATACTCCTTCATGAGCTCGGCAAAGCTCTCGCCTTGGAATGGGGCTCCGTTGTCGGAGCACAGCACAGAGGGGAGGCCATGAGTGGCAAAGATTTTCTCCAACGCCACCACCACGTTCTCAAACTCCACTGAGTCTATGAACTCAACCTCCGGGTACCTAGACCACTCGTCCACCACCACTAGAAAGTGCGTACCTCTCGACGTGGACCCGGAGTCAGCGTGCACCACTTTCCACGGTCGAGTCCCTCAGGGCATTGCTTCAATGGACGGTTCCTTCTGGGCCGGTGCTGCAGCCTGGCACCACACACACGAGGCCACAAACGCTTCCACCTTCCGCTCCAGTTCAGGGAACCACACCTTCTGACGGAGGCGAGCTTTGGTCTTGGGGGCCCCTTGATGACCCTGGTGCGCCAACGCAATGACCTGTGCTACTTTGGTCTGGGGCACCACGATCCTTTCCCCTCTCAGTAGCAGCCCCGACTCCGAGAATGTTACTTCCTCTCTCACTCTCCACAATTGCTCGAGGGCAACTCGGGCCTCACATGTCCTTCGTTCCACAGCCTCCAGCACTGTCTTCCAGGTCCCTTTCTGCATGGCTTCCTTCAGGATGGCGAAACATTCATCGCCTCTCGACGCAGCCTCGAGTTCCTCCACCTGCATGGAGTTAGGGGTGGCAGTCTCCACGACCAGGCAGACGTGATCGTCGGCTTCTTCCGCCGATGCCGACTCCTGTGAGTCACCTCTGGGGTGTCGAGATAGGTAGTCCGCCGCATTGCTAGCACCTGGACGATATATCAACGACACTCCATACTCGAGCAGGGCGAGCATCCAGCGCTCAATTCTCACCGGCGGGCGAGATGACGAGCCCGCCATGATCGGCAACAACGGCTTGTGGTCCGTGACCACGGTCACTGGACGCCCCAGAATATAGAGGCGGAAGTGCTGACAGCCCCACAGCACCGCCAGGGCTTCCCTCTCAATTTGGGAATATCGTTGCTCAGTGTCGGAAAGGGCCTTACTGGCGTATGCTATGGGTCGAACCTCCTGGTCTTTCCCCACTTGCGTAAGCACCGCCCCCAGTCCATATGGGCTGGCGTCCACCACGATCTCCGTCTGCAGGCTCGGGTCGAAGAACGCCATGGTGTCATGTGCCGCCAAAGCCCCTCTGATATCGTCAAATGCCGCCTGTTCCAGAGGGCCCCACTGCCAGGTGACATCCTTCTTGGTGAGCGATCTCAGCGGCTCCGAGCGGGACGCGAGATTCCTGATGAAGCGGCCACAGTAAGTGACCATCCCCAAGAAGCTCCTCACCTCTGCAACATTCTCAGGCGGGCGCGCCTCTTTTATGTCCCTCACTTTGCGGGGGTCCGGGGACACCCCATCCGCCTTAAATACGAACCCAAAGAACTCGATCGTTGTCTTCAGAAATTCGCACTTGTCCTTGTGCAGGGTGAGGCCCAGCAAACGTAGCCGTTCAAAGGTCTTGGACAGGCGTGAGAGATGCTCCGTCTCTGATTTGGCATACACCAAAATGTCGTCGCTAATGTTAATGACACCATCAAGATCCGCCAATGCTCCTCTTATGATGTTTTGAAAAACCTCCGCTGCGGAGGACACCCCAAAGCTCAGTCTCTTGTATCGATAGAGACCCCGATGTGTGGTAAATGTAGTAATATAGCGGGACTCGGGGTGCAGGACCACCTGATGATAGCCGGATCTCAGGTCGAGCTTGGAAAAGAACTTCGCCCCTTGCAGTTCCGCTATGATGTCATCGATGGTAGGGGTGAGGTGTCGCTCCCTCTTTATGGCCTTATTGGGAAGCCGCATGTCCACACAGATTCTCACGGCATCTGGCTGTTTGGGCTTGCGTGCGATGACGATGGGAGACACCCAGGGGGTGGGGCCTTCAACCTTTTCAATTATGTCCAGCCCCACTAGGTTGTCAAGTTCGCGATCCACCGGATCCCTGAGATGGAAAGGAACCCGTCGGTGTTTCAGCGCCACTGGTTGGATAGATTCGTCGATGTGAAGCCGGACCGGCTCACCCACCAGCTGTCCAATGCCCTCAAACAGGGATCCATGTTTGGCCAGGAGGACCTGAATGTCATCCAAGTACACTGAGTAAGCGAACGTGACGATACCCAGCGCCTCCGCCGCGGCACAGCAGAGCAGGGTGTTGTCGCTCACCGGTGTGACATAGAACCTGGCCCGTATGTATGAGTCACCATATTGCACATCAGCCACGAATACTCCGTCCAAAGGCAAAGGCCGGTCCCCGCCGAAGGCGAATATGCGTGCCTTCGGCGCAGTCAGCGTGGGCGGGGCCTGCATGGTATTATAATGCTGGCGGGCCTTTACATTCACGGATGCGCCAGTGTCTACTAGCATCGGCACAGAGTCTCCATTAACCAGCACGTTGCACCTGGGCTGTCTCTTGGAGCGGGACTTCAGCATGCTCACACTGGACACGAAAAATACGTTTTCCTCGTCCTCTTCCTCCTCCTCCTCATCCTGAGGGGCCCCTTCGTCACCCTGGTCTACCTGGGCAACGTTGGACGTCCTTTGGGGCCGGAAGAAGCCGGCTCGAACTGGCCCCCTCGGTACAATCTTGGGGGCTGCAGACCTGCACATTCTGGCGAAGTGGTCAGCGCCTCCGCATCTACCACACTTGACCCCCGTTGCAGGGCATTCCGCGGGGTGCGGGAGATCGTATCCACACTTCAGGCACGAGGCATTCGACCCCGGTGTGCGCGGGCTCTGAGTGTTCATGGGGCGCCTCACCCCGCGGCCTCTTCCGACCGCGCAGATCTCCTCCGTCTTGGCTGGGCGAGTACCAGCTTCCAACCTGGTTGCCCGCAATTCCGAGACTTCATGGCACCTTCCCAGTTCTAGGATGCGAGGAAGGGTGATGCCAGGCTCGCGCAATATCTGGCGTCTCAGTTTCCCAGAGCTACAACCCTGAATGAGTTGGTTACGAATCATGACTTCAGGGTCGTTCCAGGCACATGACGCTGACAATCTCCGCAGCCGCCCAACGAATACATCCAGAGTCTCGTCATCTTTTTGTCGAGCCGTTCCCATGAGAAAACGTTCATAGTCCGCATTGGCCATCGGCAGAAAATGATTGTGGAGTGCCTCCTTCGCCGCCGCAAAAGATCCGTCTACTGGCTTCAGGGCATGAATACCTCGTGCACCGCTGGACCAGCAGAGTACAGGAGAGTGGCCAGCTTGCCGTCATCACTTGTCTCCATTGTGGCCCTGAAATACATCTCCAGCCTATCCATCCACATCTTCCACCTCTGTCCCAGGCCTGATGGAGCACCCGAGATATCAAACTCAGGCATTGGCTGTAGGGACCCCGGTGGTTTCGGCAGGGGAGCAGGCGGAGGCGCAGGAGGCACAGCAGCAGCAGCTGCAGGAGCAGCAGCAGCAGCAGCCTGATTCATGGTGGAAAGCGCACAGGCACCCCAAAGGATTGAAAAGAATGGGGCCGCAACTCACCACCAGCCGTGCTCTCCGTGGAAGTGTCACTCCAGCCAGCATGCAGACAATGATGTGTCCAAAAATTGAGTAGAGGAAGAGACCCCTAGTGCAAACAGCAGGTTTCCCATGGAGCCACCATGCCTCTGCTCGGTAATAACAGTGAAAACGTCGAAATTTTCCTCTGGAACCGACATGTGCTGTTTTCAGCGACCATCCGCCGCTGAAATTCCCAAAAATTGTGTCCGGATGGCTCACCGACGCTTCGTTATGAAGCCGTGAGTCTCCGAGGCCTATTGATCAAAATGGCCGCCGGCCGCGTGTGTCGCTTCCTTCTCCGCGGTCGGAGTTCGTCGGAGCGTTCACATATGATCATCTGCGCTCCAGACGAACATCCCCGCCTGTCCCAGGAAGCGATCCGGGCCTCGTCGCCACTGTTGGCGGTCTCCGGTGGCCGCCTCCGTGAGCCCCCCACCCCCGTGCTACAGAGACACGGAGACAGCAGTGTTGTCGGTGTGGGCTCCCCGGTGATTGTGTTGTCACCGGGAACGCCCCCTTTATTTAACAGCGCACGCGACGGAGTGAACGTCACTCCGTCGCGTGCGTACCCTTAAAGGGCCAACGCCACAATCACCTGGTTGGAATGGGGTTTGTTGGTAATTATCAGGCTCGGATTGGCATATAGGGCAATAGAGCAATGCTCGAACTAAAAATACAGAGTGCTGGTGTGGGAGACGTTTTTGGTCAAAGTGGCCCACTTTTTTGGCCAATGTGGGCCAGTTTGTTGATTTACTTCACTATGTGGCTAGTACTTTTCACCATTATTGCTGAATACATATTCTTTAAAATACACAATTTGCTTTGCATTTTATCAAAAAACTCCTCCTTGGGAACTATTCGAACAGTCTATCACAAAAGGAATTAATTGTATTTTGCAACTGTGGGCCACTTTATCGTTGGTACTGAGACAATTGTATGCCCTGGTCCAACCCTGGTAATTATGCACCACCTTTCATTCACCTTCCACCGCGGACGAGGTCAGGGCCTTTCTACTTTTTCAGTTGAAGGGGGCTTGAGCTTCAGGGGTCCCCCAGCAACTGCCTCCATGTTGCTTGACTAGTCAGAAGTCTTATAACACAGAAATATATTCCTTTCTATATTACCTTCGAACTTGGGTTTACAATGTGCGCTCAGCTTATTTACTGTGTGTGCTGGAGCCCTTTCGGCAGTCACTTCCCTTGGTGTATAGAGAAGTGTTATCACCTTATTGCCTTCAATACTGGTTCGTCCACATCAGCCACATGTTGAGAAAGAAGGATTTATAGCTTTTCAGTGGGCATTTAGCGTTTCAGCTTGCTGCTGGCTGTCTTGTGATAATCTGCCAAATCTGAAGCCCATCTACGCCTGCTGGATGGGGTGCACATAGGCCCGCCCCGGTGCGCTCCCAGGAGTCCGGCTTCAGGAAGATCACCTGGGTTCTGTCCAGAGAACAAGAACGTTTTTAACTGGGATTTTGGGTCGAGTGAGAGATGATATACTTGCAGTTAAAAAGAACAGGGGAGAGTTATGTGGAGGAGGTGGGCCTTGTGGTGTGGAACTGGGATAAGGAAGAGAGACATGGAGGTAATTCCCTATTTCATCCAGGAGAATCTTCTTTTCCCATGTGTTTCACGTTGCATTTGAGTGAGGACCGGCCTGTAGCCACGAAGACAGCCAAAGACCAGTGGAGACTAGAAATGTACGGATATCAAATATTACATTATACTGGGCGTTTTTTTCGCAGGTCAGTGAGGAGAGGTGGAGAGGTGACGTAGGGATTCGTGAAGGCAGGACGAGGAGGACTTCGGTAAGGATTGGCTGAAAGAGTATGTAGGTGTTATGAGAAAAAACTAATATAAAAAGACAAATATATAAAAGACAAACAATAGGTCTCATATTGGCAAACAAGAAGGAAGAATGTGTCACAAGGAAACGGAAAGCCCCAGTGGCCTAATGGATAAGGCACTGGCCTCCTAAGCCAGGGATTGTGGGTTCGAGTCCCATCTGGGGTGAAGAATGAAGTTTTGATATTTTAGCAGGTTGACGGAGATTTTAGTACGCGAAAACTGGCTTCTGTTGAGTGAATTATTTGCCTTTATGGCTCGTACTTCCGCAGATGGAGTTTTATTTTTGAGGCGCTGCAGTAGTGGGAAGTGACAGGGTAAGCTGGTAAAACGATGTGTTTTTAAAAAAAAGAAGGATGGAATCAGTAAAAGACAGGCTTGGCTGAAGGTGTGTGGGGACCCATTTCAACATGATGGTTGAAGACAAATGCAGTTTACTGTACGTGTATCCAATATCCTTTATAATGTACGCACGGTAATGCACCCCATCAGTGCCTCAGACTGTTTTTCACTCTGAGCGAGGGGGGCCTCCAACCATCATGCTCTCTCCAGCGGGGCAAAGGGCCCAATTGCACCTGAAGCAGCAGTAAGGAGCCGTGGGCCCGTGGCTGTGGCTGGTTTTACGTATATTTGTTATCCCCTAACTTCGTGGCCATGCCATCGCTGATTGGCATTATTAGCCTCAGCGCGACCCAGTGAGCCTGACCGTCACCCCATGCTTCTGAGCTACAGCAGACTAAACTAGGAGAGTTCAGAGTGGCATTCTACTCTGCACGCTGTCAGCTGGTAAATGAAGGATCACAGCTCGGTTTGCGGCTGCTCTAGTCTGTTTTTACAGACCAGCCGAAGCCCAGGGTATACCGAAAGTTAAAGGATACCAAATATTACATAACACCGGTTATTGCTTCACCCAAGGGTGGCAGCCTGTGCAACACATTGAAGTGTACGGTCGTCTAAGCAGTCGCTAGCTTTTTTCGGTGCGTTGTGCACTGGGAAACGAAAACAAAAGGAAATAAGGAAGGAAGAATGACAAATCAAATAAAAAGATTCCGGACAGATAAACAAAAATGACAGAAACAAGCTGGAATCTGTTAAACTGGGTCTGAAACGCACACAAACATCCTAGCAGTAGTGACTTAATGAAAGAGCTTAAAAGTTGAACAAAATACACTTGAATCGACTGCAGTATAGGAAATACACTCACTGGTGAAAACACAATAAAACTTCTGAAACAAGTCCCTCCATCGGTTTCCGTAGTGTAGTGGTTATCACGTTCGCCTAACACGCGAAAGGTCCCCGGTTCGAGACCGGGCGGAAACAAACATTTTTATTTTATTGTAAAAGTTGTGTTAATTTACTGCTGTTTGCTGTATCTCTTCAGTTAGTCAAATAAAGAGCACTCTCTGAAAGACTTTCGAAAACACGCACGCTAGCCCTACCACATGCAATTTTAAAACGTAGTGATGTCGACAAGAACATAGTAGCCTACCGCGAACATGCATGCATTGCCGCATTCTGTCATACATCGATAAACGGATACTTGCAGGCCAAAATTTAAGAACGTGCAGATACAAACAGGCATGCACTGGCCCATAGATACATGTGACTGAGCCCGTGCTCACTTCTATGCACTCTTAGCAAAGTAACCCTCCATACATGATTTGATATGATATGATATGGCATTTATTACGTGCCTATACACAAGTGTTACAAGGTGCAAAAAGGCAAGGGAGGGGGAACAGAAGGATGAGAGACAACAAGCCTACTAGGCCAGGTGACATTGAGATCCCGCAAGTGCAGTGGAGGGGGGAAGGGGAAAAGTGCAGGGGAAAGGGGGGGCAGTGCAGTACACAGGATAACAGTAAAAATAAATAAAGAAAATAAATAAAAGTGTACTTGCCAACCCTACTGATTTAGGCAGTAGGTTACTCTTTTTTAAGAGGTCCTACCACCTGTGACGTCTTTAAGTTAAAGGCGCGCATGCGCAAGCCTCGTTTTGGGCCACGCATGCGTGGTGACCAATAAAGACGGTCTGTGCGGCAGTTGCCGCCGGGACCCTGGAAAGCACAGACGTACATGTAGTCGGCTCAGTGATTGTGTGCATGCGTGTGTGTGAGTAGGGGCGGCCCGAGGCACAGGTGCGCCCATCACACCGCCTACGGATTTGGGTGACAGATCCTACTGCTTTTTGTAGGGGCAGGTCATTTATGTGACTCTAAGGCATGCTGCTTGAGACCGGCCCAGGACAAAGCATGCAACACATAACACATTAGTTAGGCTGTCTGTGCGGTGGGCAGGTTCGTGATTACTTTAAGTGATGGGCTCAGACCAATCCAGTGACCTGGCAGCTACATGACTCTGCCCTGCACTCTGGCCCGGGACAGGCCTTAGGTGAACCACCAGTGAAGGCAATTGGCAAAGCGAACCACCATCACACAGCATCTGCATATCAGACTGAGGAGGGTATTAATCTCCATGTTGTTCAGTTATTCATCTTGCACTGCAGGAATGAATATGTACTGTCCAGGCTGCTGCTACAGAGAAGTGGCAAACGTTGCCTACCAGCTCTGTGTGATTACCTTCTGTGAAGTTAGGTAATTGAATTCAGTGTTAACTTACCATTCATAATTATACATTTTAAACATTTGAACATTTTGCCATGATGTGCGGTTTGATGGGTTGTGTGTTTTAGAATGCTCTAGTGGTGCCAACAAAGTATGTTTTCTATTTTCCTGTGATGTAATTGTTCTGCAAAGTATTATTTTTGAAACTTGAAAAAAACCTACATCTTTTTAGCCACAGAATGTTGGCAAGTATGACCCTAGGTGTGCCACCCCATCCCATCGCAGTCTTCAACTTTACCATCCCTGCTCACTCTTCGACACAGCTCTCTCTGCACTCACTTCACCACTGATGTGCCTTTCTCGCCCATTCTTCCAAATCTCATCCGGCGGCAATGACTTTCTTTTTTGCCATAACAGTATTGCCAATGGTGCATTGACCTGATTGCTGTCTTGTTCTGGTCCTCTCTCCCCCCTTCTGGCATTTTACAATCCGGTTGGCGGCAAACACTGTCATTTTCATTTTGTCTGTCCTCCCTCTTACTGATGCAGTTGCCTCTGTTGGCCATCTACCGTAATCTGTTCTTCCTTGTTAATCACTGGCATGCCATATCTATATGCTTTAAAGCCCCTGGCGGTCTCAATTGTTAGGCCTTTCACCCTCCTGCTAAATTACACATCTAGATGTTTTTTCTTCACACAAGTAGCTGTTTTTAACTGTTTTTCATGAAACTCAAATCTAGATGCTTCTGATTCTGCTGGCTTCTTTCATATCCTGTCATTGACTTCCTTTTGCTAACTGAATCTGGCTGCTTATGCACCTGCTCCCTGTTGTTACCTAGGACATTTCCCTCTTACCCTGTGTTTTTACAGTTTTCATTTGCTGCTTTGACCGGTCTCCCCTGAATGCTGCTAGGCCGCCTGGTGAGTTTGGCGTGTATTGTGCAAGCCCCTTGCCTGTTCTCCAGCCCCCGACCCCCTTCAGCTATGGTGCTCTCCATCTTTACTATTTTCTCTAATTTGCTTTTCTATCAACTTTCTTACCCCTCTCTCGAAGTCTTGAAGGAAAACATTTAAAAAAGCACACTTCGTCTCCAACTCAGGACGGCCCATTGCTGACACCTACATCAATGCTTCCTCCAGGCAGACTATAACCAACATCCTTTTTGCTGTCCCCTCTCCCAACCTATGGTGTCTATCTTCTCCCCTTTTTCCACTTCACCCATGAATGGTTGTACCAGATGGGAAGTGCTCTTGGCACACTTCTCATCATCCAGATGCATCATTAACATATATCAGAATGGGACTATCATGGCCCAGGGCTCTCATCCCAACCTCCTCCTTCTTGGCAGTCATCTTCCCTCTCTCGTTAAGTTCCTCCCTCCTCCTGCCACTCCTCTTTCTGCAACTCCAGGGGCCTCTTCGTCTCACCGACGGATGTACCCTGTCCCTGTACCGCGCTTTGGAAGACCTTTAGAGGTGATAACCTTCTTCACCTCGCTACCCTCAATTCTCGCTCTTCTGTCAAACACTCCTCTGATATCTCACATCACCTTTAAGACTTTGATCTTGATGTCCTCACTCTCACTGAGATGTGGTTCAATGCCAGCTCTGTCACAGCTTTTGACACTCTCTTTCCTGATGTCTATAAGAGCCTCTCCAAGCCCAGATCTAATCGGTCTGGAGGCGGAGTGGCTCTTGTCTTCCCTGAATGGGTTCTTGTGTCCATCATACCCACTCAATCCTACTCCTCCCTTGAATGTCTTGTTTGTAAGCTTTGCATCCCTCCTTCCCTCTCGCTTACTCTCTCTACCATCTACAGGACCCCGTGGCCGATCTCCCTCTTCCCCGCGGATGGGGCTGACCCTGCCTCCTCTTCTGACCTCTAGCTCTAAGCTTCTCCTCCTTGGAGACTTCAATATTCACCTAAATTCTTCTGATGCAGCCACTCTACCCTTATGCAACCTTTGCAACTCTCTTTCCCTCACCATTCTTCCCACTGGTCCAACCCACTCAGTCAGGCACACCCTGGATGCTCTCATCACAGCTAATATCTCCCTTTCTAACATTCTCACTACCCCTCTCTCCTGGTCTGACCATGCTCCCCTCTCCTCCTATCTGGAGCACCCTGGCTCCTGGGCTAAGCCGCTGCCCCCACTGCCAGTCTTCTTCTCCGTCATTCGACCAATGAAGCGAGTGTCAGTAGCTGCTTTTTCCACCTCCTTCATTCCTCCCCCCACTCCTGTTATCAACTCCCACACTGACTCTTCCGTTGCTAACCTTCACCTCTCCATCTCCAACACTCTTGATATCCTCGCCCCTGTCATGAGGATCCCCATGAAACCTGCCTCCAGGTGCAATTGCTGGTATGATTCTGACCTAGCTTCGCTTAAACGCAAGTGCAAAGTTGCTGAATGGAAATGGTTGGCTTTTAGCCCATCCTCTGACAAATTGGCCTGCTGCCTGCTCCAAAGGCAATACAGACTCTCCATCCGCTCCACGAAACAGGCCCACATCCAAGCCTGCATCTCACCGGACACAAACACCATGGCTGAACTTTCCAAAATCTGCAAGGAACTTGCCAATCCTACTTCTGTCTCTACTTCTTCTCTTCCTTCCCAGGCCCTCTGCACGGCCATGGCCACCCATTTCACTACCAAAACTCAGGACATCCTGTCCTCTCTCTCTTCTACCCCCTCACTGCTCCTTCTGTACCCATGCCTTTCTTGGCTCTCCTCTCTCTTTCCCCCTTTCTCTCCTCCTTCTCACCCATAGCGCTGGAGGAGGTCACGAAGTCTGTCTGCTCTATGAAAGTCTCATCCAAACAGGTGTTCTCCTGCTCCTCTAGGACTATCAATGACAACATTGCATCTCTCGCTTCCACCTTGGCTGAGTTCAGTAACCATTCTTTTGCCACTGGCTCCTTTCCATCATCCCTTAAGCACTCCCTTGTGCTCCCCCTCCTAAAAAGCCATCTGTGGAACATTCCTGCCTGGCTAACTACTGCCCTATCTCCACTACCCCCATCTTGTGCAAACTCTGGGAGAAGTTGGTCATCTCCCACCTAATCCATCACACTGAATCTGTTGGCTGTCTTCACGACCACCAGTTTGGCTTCAGAGCAGCCAGAGGCACAAACCGCTCTCCTGAACGCCCGTGACAACATGCGTTCACACTTTGATTCCAACTTTCCTTCTGCCTCGATCTGTCCTCCCCCTTTGACACGGTCAATCATTCCACCGTCACAAATTGCCCCATGGAAACACCATTCTGTTGTATAGACGCCTAACAAATGCTCAATAAATAAATTTTAAAAATACGTGATACCCTAGGCATCACTGACCAGGCACTGGATTGGCTGACCTCCTTCCTCTCGAATAGGTCCTCCCAAGTGCAACTGGGCCCGTTTCTCTCCTCTATCTCACTCACCACCTACGGCATCCCTCAGGGCTCCATCCTCTCGCTTTGGCTCTTCCAAATTTACCTTGCCCCTCTCGCCCACCTAATCTCCACCTTCTCTCCTCATTTTCTATGCTATGCTGACGACACACAGCTCTCCTTTAAGCTTCCATCCTCTGCCTTCTCTCCATCCTCTCTCATTCACCACTGTCTGACAGCTATTCAGGCATGGTGTGTTTCCAACAATCTATGCCTTAATGCCAATAAGACTGAAATCCCTCTCATTGGGACTCCTCCCGCCTCCTTCCTGCCTACTCTCTTGATGCTCGCCTTGGGTCCCCTCCCCTCATCCTCTTGTGAGGCAAAAAACATTGGTGTCATCTTTGACTCTTCTCTCTCCTGCTCACATAAATCTCACATTCAGCTTTGCCTGCTCAGAATAGTGGTCGAAGTGTATGAAAAGAAGTAGCAGTACTATGTTCCTTGCTGGCCTGCCCCCGGTCCTCAAAAAACCCATCACCACGTCCCCTCCCATGCGCAATCCAAACCCCCAAAAAACACACCTACTGTTTAAAGGAATGTTCAGTGCAGTGCACTAAGGTACAAATTTCAACTTCTTCCTACACTTTTATTTCATTACAAAACCATTCCGGAACAGTTTCTCTTTAAAATAAACATATAGGAACAGTAAAACCTAAAAAAAGACAAGTAGAGGAGCACTGCTCCCATAAGACCCCCCACCCACTTCGACCAGTGCCTCAGAGGCATTCTCCATTTCCTCGCGTTACCCCAGAAACTCAATGTCTCCAGAGCGCTTTTTCTCTCCAGGCATGACTACTGTAACAGCCTCCTCCTTAATCAGCCTTGTTCCTCCCTCCGGCCTCTTCAATTAATCCAGAATAGGACTGCAAGACTTATCCTTGGCCTCAAGCCCAAAGGATTGCATCTTTCCAGCCCTAAAATCTCTCCACTGGCTCCCTGTGGCTGCAAGGATCAAATTCAAGACCCTCTGCATGCTTTCCGAGGCCTGGGACCTCACTACATCCAACTCTCTCTCCCTACATATCTCCCTGATAGAGTTCTTAGGTCTTCTAGCTCTGACTCTCTGCAGGTCAGACGCTTCTTCAAGCAGAGAGTGGGGGGTGAGGTAAATCTCTTTTTTCAACAGGCGCCTCTCTCTGGAATGGCCTTCCTGCTCCTCTCAATCTTGAGCCGGATCTCCTTAAATTCCGAAAAGCTTCTGAATATCTTCCTTTTCTCCTCGTCCTTCCCACTCTCCCTCCCCTGCTAGTTCCACCTGCCTCTATGTCTGGTTGTCTGTATCCCTGGTGAGCCTAACTGGGGACAGGCCCTCCTACGACCAGTCTCCCTTTCCCAGAACTTGTCCTTGGGCATCCTTCCCAGACTACTGAGTCTGTTCAACCCCCCCTCACTCGCACTAGTTGACCCCTAACCCTTTTCCCTGTTTACATGCCCTCCTGGGCCCCTCTTAGCACTTGTCCAGCCCCTTGGCCCCCCTTCCCCTCTGCATTTCTCCCTCCTCCCCTCTCCCTGCACTTCCTGTTATTGCACTTGGGCAATCCGAATGTCATAACGCCTCGTAGGACCTGTACTGTTTTTCTTCTCCTCGGTCCCCCCCCTGTCTTGTGGCACCTGGAAACACTTTTTGATGTATAGGCGCCATACGAATATTCAATAAATAAATACAGATATTACCTCTATGTCCCTCTTCCTCATCCCAGTACCTATCTCTGAGGGACCGCCTCTGACGCAGGAACCCTTCTTCACTTACTTTTCTCTTGCTGTATAAAACCCCCACCTTACCCACAAGCCCTAGTTCAAATTTCCAGTGCTGGGCACCGGAGGGCTATGATTGCTGGCCCCCTGGAGGTTACTTTTTGTAGGGTTTCGGGACCCTTCCTGTGGGAAAGCTCCTGGCTCCCCTGCAGGGATTGGGGGCCGGTGTAACGTCACTTTTTCCTATCTGTCAGAAAATCCTATCTTGCTGACTGAGCATGCTCAGTCAGTACTTAAAGGATAGGATTTTTTGACAGCAGGAATGTGGTGTGCCTGTGTTTGTGGGGTCCCAGGGGTGCCGTTTCTGTAACTTCATGTGAGCCAGGCTCACTGAAATAACAGAACACGGCGAAGCCCTGTTAAGAGCTACTCTTAAATGGACGCAAAACTTACGAATCCACCGAATGCAGGAAGATAAACACAGCGGACACTATGGGCAGGGAGCAGAGGCGTATGAGCCAGCACTTTCTAGTAGAGCTGCCATATTTGAAATGGAGCAATGCTGGTGCTCCTCAGTTAGCTGGCTATACTCTTGATGGGATAGTACTGCTGTAACAGGGCTTCTATAATTGATGAATCTTCTCAGCGATAATACTTGCTTTTGTTGAGGCAATGCTAGTTCATCTTAGTGGGGCTGCTATCTTTTAGATGGGACAACATCAGCACCTCTCAGTTGAGCTGCTAAACTCTTATTGACAAGGCCCCAGCACTTCTCAACAGATGTATTTATTTTTATTTGAATTGGTTATTTATAATGCGTGTACTACCCAGAGGTTTCTAAGCGCGGACTGTGGGAGCGAACCTGTGTTGCGCGGACCGAGGGAGCGAACCTGTGTTGTGCGGACCAAAGGAGTGAACCTGTGTTGCGCGGACCGAGAGATCGAACCTGTGTTGCTCTGTGTCGTCTTGCTTCCAAGGCTAGCATGTTGCCCCTGAGCTATCGTTCCGTTACTGTAAAGATCAAGTACATTTAATGATACAGAACAAGAACTATTGAGCAAGTCTGTCATCATCAGAATATGTCAACACTGTCGTGGTAATACAAGAGCTCATATATTTAAAGGGATGGAATTACTCAGAATGTAGCAGCACTATTCAATAACCCAAAGTTCTTAAGCATAGTTAATGTGAAAATACTACACTTCTCACCGTTGGGTCAGTACTGCCACTTCTCACAGAAGCTTCTACACCTTTTATGGGGCAGCACTGATCCAGCCTACTGCTCACATGCTCAGAATTGTCATTTCTCAGAAGGACTGCAACACTATTCCATTGTGTTCTGTATGTTGAGTGCTTTTTCACCACCAATGTGGATTCATGGCTCTCTCCCAGTGTCCAAATAGTAGATTTGTCTACATTCAATTGGCAACAGGCATGTCCGGAGCTGCCTGCTGTCCGTTAGCTGCTGCTCAGGATGTTGGGAGCTGTGATGGGGCAAGGGATAGAAGCCTCGAGCCTGTCGGATAGCAGAATCAGCAGGGTCTTAAAACCTGCTCATCCTTCTGGAGGGGCCATGGGGCAAAATGAGCCTGATCCCACATACAGGGGGTTGTATTCCCTTTATCTCTCCTGAACATTCAGTTGTGAGATTACCAACAACGGTTGATACTATGCTCCAAGGAGTGAGGTGCCCACTCAATATATCACACTGTTTATAGGTGTGAGACCCATCCTGAATGCTTGCCCAAAGAGCCTTGGCCAGAGTTTCACACTGAAGAAGTGAGTATGTGATCTGGGGTCTGCAGCCCACACACACGCAGGGGATTCCCATGCTCCCACCTGCGGGATTTTCACCAAATTAGTGAGATTGTGCTCAAAGGTATGAGGCACCCCGCAGTCTTTGCTCTGACGTTTGACACACTCACAGGATGGGACGGCATTTCGTTCCCCCATCCTAGTTGTGTTGCTCTGCCTTTTGAGGGCTACTACAACCTGGATGATTATAGAGGTGTGGAGTAGCGGCCGTGATGGCCTACTGGAATGCAACTCGAAGGCTTAAATCTCCTTCTTACTTGACTTTAGTATATGCAGTACATACTAGCCAATGTTTCCACTGTTCTGCGCTGCGCGCGACTCCAACCCCCCCGCGCGCCGTTGCACCAAGTTGGCGACTACATGCACATTTGTGGTCCTATAACTGCCAGTGATGTCACTTCCTGTATTTGCCCCCCCACCCCCTGGGAAATTCATAAGTCGGCTCCCCTGCCACCATGTACACGGGGCAACGGTTTTGGAATGGCACAGACCTGTGTGTTGGCAGTTCAGCTGTGCTATGCCACGTCCAGGTATATTGCGAGGTAGGATGATTTTGGACAAATGTTATCATTTTAGTAAAATAAATGTAAATTACTATGTGGGAGACTACAGAAAAAAATGGAGGGACTGGCAGTGTCCACAATTGGACTGTATATGAACGGGTAAGACTCAGGTCCACAGGATGAAACTTGAGTTGCTTGAAGCTGTTTGCATCTCTGTCATTCTGCCAACACCCCAAAAATATGCACCCATCACTGCGTGGTGCAGTGCAAAGATAAAGGTAGGCCAGCATTCTGATGTCAAAGGAGCCTCAAAGTACAATTGTATGGTGATTGCTGTGCATGTTAACACTTCACTGCAGACTCTTAAGAGCACTGCACAGACAGAGAACCTCCCCAAATGCCAAATTACAGAGCATGTTAGAGAGAAGTATGGAGATGAAAATCCCACCTTTTACAGCCAAGATGATTTGAAGATGTTGTAAACACGACTTTATCCTGGTACTTCAGTGAGATGGAAGGCATTTCACTGGGAAGATTTTGTCATGATCTCTGCTTCCAAAAGGTCAGGGTTTTCCCAACTCCCTTGGAAGCAGATCCATAACCCAGGTTCCGAGTGCCAACCAGTCCCAATTGGGACCTTTTGGACCCAGTCCTGGCGCCAGTGGCACCAGGCTCATAAATATGCCCAGTCCCAGCACTGGAAGCGCCGGGCTCATAATGCTTGGGTGGACTTACCTGCAGCAGACCATGCTGCTTACTTGCCTGCCAGTTGAGCCTCTGATCCTCTTCTGTTTGGAACTACTTTTCCTGTTGGGTGGGGCAGGAGCCACTCCCTAGATTCAGAACACTGGAACTCTTCTGGAAAGCAGGAACTCTTTTCTTACCTAGGCGTGGATGTGGAAGGAGACACCTAAGCACTACAGGAGGCTATTTAAACCACACCCGATGGATGAATCTTGCTTTGCGTTATTCTGCATCCTCTGCAGCAGAACGCTCATCGTGTCTTCTGCATCTTATCCTGGGCCTAAGGAAAAAGGCTTACCATCCTGAATCCAGTCTTCAGCAACACCTATAAAGACAAGAAAGAACAGGTTAGCATTACGGTCTTCAGTGACAGCTCTTCACTTACCTGGTCCATCGGCTGTCACGAACGCCTCGCGCTGCATTCCGGCATCTGAAAGACAAAGGCTTACCTACTCTTCGTGCGCTCCGGAGGTCTTCACACTGCATTCCGGCATCTGAAAGACAAAAGCTTACCAACTCTTTGCACGCTCCGGAGGCCTTCGGCGCTGCATCCCGCATCTAAAAGACAAAACAAGGTGCGTTTAAAGACATTGGGGAACTTTAATACTCACGTGCCATTACTCCTTTCCACATCTAACCCAGTGGGTATTCCGGCACCCTGCAGCCGCTCCGAACTTGTACCTGCAAAATAAAAAGACAGTTAGAGCGCATCGTGAAGCAGGCAACAAGCGCTTACTTACGTGCTTCCAGGCGCTTCTATTCATCACACGGGCTCCATCTTCAACTCACTTCAGCCCGTCATCCGCCATCGCCGGAACCCTGCAAAACAAGAGACATCATTACTAAAGACTTTAAAGACATTAGAATTACTCGAAACTTACCGTTCGTGCAGTAAACGACGGACAGCAGTCCTCTGAAGTCAAGAGGCCTGCTCCCCTTATCCAGTGAAGAAACTGGTTACAGCACCCTGCCCCGAGGCAGATGGAGAGCACAGCGTTCACTTACATAAGGTGAGAGCGTTAACCTTTGAGGTTCTACAGGAGAAGAGAAAGGGAAGAAGAGAGAGACATTCAATAACCCAGTTCCTTAATCCCATATTTTCTATCTGCAGACATCTTACCCTTCGAGTCAGACATACAGTGCACATAGGTCCAGCCCAAAGAGCCAGCCGTGTGTTACACATCACCTTTGAAGATACGGTATACGCCCAGTCAAGACCGGCGCCTCTACGGGAATCAGGTGAGCGTTACAGAACGCAAAGCCTACCACAAAACTCCCGTCCAGGCGCTATGGAAACCTCGGATACCGACCAGCTAGCCCAGTTACTTGGGGAACTAAGGGCAGAAGTGCATGCAGCCCGTCAGGAAACGAACGCTCTAAGAAGGGAACTGATTATTTCCAAGGAGCGAACAGATGATCTCGCTAGACAATTGCTACAGTCACAAGCCGTACAGACCCCGTTACTCGCATCTGGGGGAAATCTTCCTTCTACATCCTCTATGAATCCAGTGCAGATCAACCTACCTGGGAATGTACCTCTGGCTCCGCCCGAACGATTTTCTGGTGACCCAAAGAGGTTTGCAGTATTTATCAATCAGTGCCGGTTGCATTTCTTATGCCGGCCAGCAGCCTTTCCAACTGATCAAGCTAAAGTAGCTTTCGTGCTTTCGTACCTTAGTGGCAATGCGGCAGACTGGTCGATCCCTCTAGTAAATCAAGATGATCCGGTCCTCCATGATTTTCAAGCTTTTCAGCTCAGTATGGAAAAACTGTTCGCAAGACATTCACAGGGGCAGGCCTTGGACAATGAGCTTCTTTCGTTGCGACAAGGTAATCAAGACCTTTTGGCTTATATTGCGTCTTTCAACAGACTGATAGTGGAAACTCAATGGCCTGAGGACAAAAGGATTACGCTGTTTTATAGAGGTCTACATGGAGAGCTCAAAGATGTGTTAGCCCAAGTAGTGAATCCCCCACAAGATTGTTCGGACTATATAGACTTAGTCGTTCAAATAGATCACAGACTGCAGAACAGGAAGGCCGATCGTTCCAAGTTTGATGCTCGAGTATTTTCCAAACCGCCTACTCCTTCCAAAGGAGTAGACTCCGGGGAACCCATGCAAATAGGGGGTCTGAAAGGTCCTCTAACACAAAAGGAGCGGGAAAGGAGAAAACAGTTGCAATTATGCCTCTATTGCGGAAACTCAGGGCACTTTCTTCGAGACTGTCCGGTGAAACCTGCCAAGAAGGCAGTAGGAGCTGCAGTTACCAAAGTTAAAAACTCTGAGCAGGGAAACGGCCTCGCCCGACAAGAATAGAGGTCCTCTTGCCGAGCGTGAAAACCAGTTCCGTGACCTCGCATTTCGTGATACCTATGGTCCTCATTAGCCCTGATAATCCGGATTGATTACATGCAATTGAAGCTTACGTCGACAGCGGTGCCATCAGCAATTATGTGGATCATGAAATGGTTTTGAGGATGAATCTAACTCTTTGTCCCAAGGCTGTAAAGGACGTCATTACTACGGTGGATGGTACGGAGATAGCCTCCGGGCCAGTAACGCATACCACTCAAGAGGTGACGCTAGTAAGTCAAGATGGACACCATGAGAAGATCATGTTCGATGTGATCAAGGCCACTCAGTTTCAGATTATTCTAGGAATACCTTGGTTAGAGAAACACAATCCTCTGATCGATTGGCGAGCAAGAACGGTCCAGTTTCCAGAATGTGTCTCTACTTGTCACCCTCCACCTGGTGTTGCACTGGCAGCAATTTCTTCAGAGACTCCCCAGTTACCTCCCGAATACCTAGAATACCAAGATGTTTTCCGGAAGGATCAGGCTAACTCTCTACCTCCTCATAGGTCTTATGACTGCCAGATAGACCTGATACCTGGATCTACTCCTCCTTGTAGTAGAATGTATGCCCTCACCGAGCCTGAGAACCTTCACCTTCGACAATACCTGGATCAATACCTGGCAAATGGGTTTATTCGTCCTTCCAAGTCCCCTGCTTCTTCAGCTTTGTTCTTCGTTCCAAAAAAGGAAGGAGACCTTAGAACTTGTATAGATTATTGCTCCCTAAACCAGATCACCGTTAAGAATAGATATCCGTTACCTTTGATCCCTGAACTCCTGGACCAAGTCAGAAAAGCATGCATATATACAAAGCTGGATCTTAGAGGAGCTTACCACTTGGTACGAGTAAAAGAGGGCGATGAATGGAAGACGGCCTTCCGCACCAAGTATGGGCTATTTGAATATCAGGTCATGCCCTTCGGACTTTGCAATGCCCCGGCCGCCTTTCAATATTTTATGAACGATGTTCTCAGAGAGCTCATAGATGTGTGTGTTGTTGTTTACATTGACGACATCCTCGTTTATTCTTCATCGGAATCTGAACATCGGAAACACGTGAAAATGGTCCTCGAAAGATTGCGTCAACACGAACTTTTCGCTAAATTGGAAAAATGTGTTTTCAACGTGACTGAAGTTGAATTCTTGGGATTCATATTATCACCTGGTGGAGTGCGTATGGATTCAAAGAAGGTCGATGCAGTTCTCAAATGGCCATCACCATCCTCCGTAAAAGGTGTGCAAAGCATGTTAGGCTTCGCTAACTTTGACCGCAGGTTTATCCCCGAATTCTCTCGAATAGTCCAGCCCATCACTGCCTTGTTAAAGAAAAACAAACGTTTTGAATGGTCTACCGAGGCGGAACAAGCTTTCCAGGATTTGAAGACTAAATTTATCTCTGCACCAATCTTAAAACACCCTCGCCCCGAACTCCCCTACATCGTGGAAACTGATGCTTCAAGCCTTGCCATGGGGGCAGTTCTATCAGAAAAGGACCCGGTAACCAATCAGATGCATCCCGTGGCATTTTGGTCCCGCAAATTCTCGCCTCCTGAAATCAATTACACGATTACTGACAAGGAACTTCTGGCTATCAAGTCTGCCTTTAAGGCTTGGCGGCATTATCTGCTGGGGGCCCGACACACCGTTACTGTGATTACGGATCACCGAAACCTGCAATATTTGAAAACCGCAAAAGCCCAATCCTCTAGACAACTCCGTTGGGCATTATTCTTTGCCGAGTTTGACTTCATAATTACCTATCGACCTGGTACAAAGAACGGTAAAGCTGATGCCCTTTCTCGGATGGGAGTGGAAGAACACTTGATCAACCCTAAACCTGTACCAATCATTCCCGAACAAAGAATTCTGGGTGTAATCGCCACAGAATCCATAGAGGAAGTTAAGGATAAAGCCAGGCAACTTGTAACTCCAGCAGACATACAGAATTGGCATCTGCAGGGAAAGGACTTTGCAGTAAAGGACAACTTATTGTATTTCCAAGAACGATTATACCTACCCAGCACAGATTTACAGAAAAAAGTAATCTCTTGTTATCACGATTCTTTAATGGAAGGACATCCCAGTATGGCCAAGACCTCAGAAAAGATCAAGCGCTACTTCTGGTGGCCGTCTTGGAAAAAAGATATCAGAGACTTTATAATGTCCTGTGGAGTATGCGCCCAAAACAAGAGTCAAAAGGAAAGACCAGCAGGCCTCTTACGCCCTATTGACATCCCACCTCGCCCTTGGCATACGCTTTCTATGGACTTCATCACCGATCTACCTCCATGCTCCGGATACAATACGATTCTAGTAATCGTGGACTTATTCTCCAAGATGGCACATTTCATTCCGCTCAAAGTCTTGCCAACAGCAGCAACTCTGGCCCGAGAATTTCTCGAAAACATCGTCCGACTGCACGGTTTTCCTTCGGTTCTAATTTCGGATCGAGGTAGTCAATTTATTTCTCATTTTTGGCGAAGTTGCTGTCGGTCGGCTCAAATTGATGTGAGACTATCGACCAGTCACCACCCTCAGACCGACGGACAAACCGAGAGGATCAATCAAACTCTGGAACAGTATTTACGCTGCATGCTGCAACAAACTGAAAAAACTTGGAAAGACATCCTTTGGATAGCCGAATATGCCTACAATAACTCTGTCCATTCGGGAACTGGGAAAACCCCGTTTTTTCTTTTGTACGGCAGTCACCCTCGAACCTCGGAGTTGGATCCCCTCCAAGATCTTGAAACACCAGCAGTAGACTACCTGCATTCTACAATCACCCAAGCCTTTAAGGAAGCTGTTTCTCACCTTCAAAGGGCTAAAGAACAATACAAGAAAGGAGCAGATCAACATCGGAAGGAAGCCCCTCAATATCAAGTAGGGGATCAAGTCTGGTTATCCACCAAATATCTACCTCTAAAAGGGCCACGCACATTCAACCCAAGATACCTTGGTCCCTATTCCATCACTACCATAGTAAACCCAGTAGCGGTCAAGTTGGACTTGCCCCCGCACATGAAGATACATCCGGTCTTCCACGTCTCTCTATTAAAACCCGTGCAACCTCAAACCCGACTAACTAAATCTCCAAAACCTATCCTAGTTGATGGAGAACTCGAGTTTGAAGTCAAAAGCATTCTGGACTCCAAGATCTCCAAATCTAAACTATTTTACCTAATTGACTGGAAAGGCTACGGCCCCCAAGAGAGATCCTGGGAACCTGCTGAATATGTCCACGCTCCTCGACTAATCAAAAGATTTCACCGAACATTTCCTGACAAGCCAAAACCCCCGGAGAAGCCCGGTTTGGGAGGGGCCTTGAGGGGGGGTACTGTCATGATCTCTGCTTCCAAAAGGTCAGGGTTTTCCCAACTCCCTTGGAAGCAGATCCATAACCCAGGTTCCGAGTGCCAACCAGTCCCAATTGGGACCTTTTGGACCCAGTCCTGGGGCCAGTGGCACCAGGCTCATAAATATGCCCAGTCCCAGCACTGGAAGCGCCGGGCTCATAATGCTTGGGTGGCTTACCTGCAGCAGACCATGCTGCTTACTTGCCTGCCAGTTGAGCCTCTGATCCTCTTCTGTTTGGAACTACTTTTCCTGTTGGGTGGGGCAGGAGCCACTCCCTAGATTCAGAACACTGGAACTCTTCTGGAAAGCAGGAACTCTTTTCTTACCTAGGCGTGGCTGTGGAAGGAGACACCTAAGCACTACAGGAGGCTATTTAAACCACACCCGATGGATGAATCTTGCTTTGCGTTATTCTGCATCCTCTGCAGCAGAACGCTCATCGTGTTCTGCATCTGATCCTGGGCCTAAGGAAAAAGGCTTACCATCCTGAATCCAGTCTTCAGCAACACCTATAAAGACAAGAAAGAACAGGTTAGCATTACGGTCTTCAGTGACAGCTCTTCACTTACCTGGTCCATCGGCTGTCACCAACGCCTTGCGCTGCATTCCGGCATCTGAAAGACAAAGGCTTACCTACTCTTCGTGTGCTCCGGAGGTCTTCACACTGCATTCCGGCATCTGAAAGACAAAAGCTTACCAACTCTTCGCACGCTCCGGAGGCCTTCGGCGCTGCATCCCGCATCTGAAAGACAAAACAAGGTGCGTTTAAAGACATTGGGGAACTTTAATACTCACGTGCCATTACTCCTTTCCACATCTAACCCAGTGGGTATTCCGGCACCCTGCAGCCGCTCCGAACTTGTACCTGCAAAATAAAAAGACAGTTAGAGCGCATCGTGAAGCAGGCAACAAGCGCTTACTTACGTGCTTCCAGGCGCTTCTATTCATCACACGGGCTCCATCTTCAACTCACTTCAGCCCGTCATCCGCCATTGCCGGAACCCTGCAAAACAAGAGACATCATTACTAAAGACTTTAAAGACATTAGAATTACTCGAAACTTACCGTTCGTGCAGTAAACGACGGACAGCAGTCCTCTGAAGTCAAGAGGCCTGCTCCCCTTATCCAGTGAAGAAACTGGTTACAGCACCCTGCCCCGAGGCAGATGGAGAGCACAGCGTTCACTTACCTAAGGTGAGAGCGTTAACCTTTGGGGTTCTACAGGAGAAGAGAAAGGGAAGAAGAGAGAGACATTCAATAACCCAGTTCCTTAATCCCATATTTTCTATCTGCAGACATCTTACCCTTCGAGTCAGACATACAGTGCACAGAGGTCCAGCCCAAAGAGCCAGCCGTGTGTTACACATCACCTTTGAAGATACGGTATACGCCCATTCAAGACCGGCGCCTCTACGGGAATCAGGTGAGCGTTACAGATTTATAGATAAGAATAGCCTCTACTTATCATTGAGGATGAGTTTACCCCTCCACCTCTGTGGACCTCTTCATTCTCCAGGCATCTGACAGTTCAAATAACAGGTACAAAGTTCATTATTGTGGGGTACTAATCAGTGAGGACAATGCTGAGACTAACTTCAGTGAAATGTGAAGAAATTGGATGGATGCATTCGATGCTGTAATGCCTCGCACAATAAATGAGACTTCACTATTGACTAGAAACTGTTGAATGTTCTGGAGCAGCCTGGACATGCTCACGCCTGCCTTATCAGAAGTGAATGCGGGTTTGTTCAGTCCTGGACCACAGGCACCTGGATTCCATAGACAGGGATAGTCTTCTGCTTATGGTCTTCTTTCCCAGAGAAGGCTCTCTTGCTGTCCCCTTTCTAGAGTATGCACTAGTGCCTCCTATTGATGAATGCCACTTTGCCTACGAGAATCCGCCTAGCACCTGAGCTGCCTTCCTAAAAAGGGCTGTCCTGTGCCACCTCTTGAAGTGCCACCCAGTGGAGACACATTGCAAGCCCACATTTCTAAGGATGTTACATGCAAGGCTGACTATTGCCCATCTACTGGCTGACTCTGAGTGGACAGGGGTTTTGGCATCATCTTAATTGATATCGGGTGGGTAAGCTGTAAAGAGGTTCTGGTGCTAATGGAGTAATAGAACACAGAACATTTGATTGATTTGATAAGTGGCCCCCTTCCCCCCGTGGCCCCAAAGCATGGGGCCACAACGCTGGAGCCCCCTGGTGGCAGATGATCACTGCCCCCAGGGGTGAAAAATAAAAGGCGAGGGAAGGGGGGAAGTGGCAGGAGGTTTGGGGCCCTGGGGCCCACTAGGCCACCAGGGATATAGGAAAAACTGGTGTCCTTGGAAAGGGGAGGTTCTCCCAAGGACACCACGTATATGACGCATTGCTGGTCACAGATCAGCGCAGAGCGCTCGATCCGTGACCAGCAACCCACTGGATCACCATGGAAATGTTTGTGATGTGGCGGGGAGGGGAGCTGCTTCAAGTAAGCAGCCTTCTCCCCCACCTGGATCCCCCGGCCCCCAAAGCATGGGGGCACATATGTGCACAACCCTGGGGGCAGATGGCTGATCATCTGCCCCCAGGGAAGGTGGGCAAAAAGAAAAAATAATAATAATAAATAGAATGGGGATGGGGTGGGGGTGGGAGGCCTGGGATTTTTTTGCCCCTATGAAATGTTGGTGGCCCTCCCCCTCCCACACCAAGTGGAAAGGTGGGGCCACCCGTTGTAGCTCTCCCTGGGGGCAGATTTATGGCCCCAGGCAGGAGTACATGAGGTGGCCCCCCATCCAATTGGGGGGTGGAGGGAAAGTGCTACCAGGAATTAGTGTGCAGGCCCCCCAAAGGATGGACCTGCAGGTTAGGCCCCCCCTGGGGGCAGATGGCTGATTATCTGCCCACAGGGAAGGTGGCAAAACAAAAAAACAAAAAATGAAAATAAGAAAAATTGAATTTTGGGTGGGATGGGGGGTGCACTAGCCACCAGGGATATATTTTTTAGAAATGGGGGGTGGCCCTCTCCCCCTCACCCCAAGGAGAAATGGGGCACCCCTTGTAGCCCTTCCTGGGGGCAGATATCCCCCTTTGCATTTTGTGTTGGGGGTACAGGGTCACCCCCCAGTACATTAGAAAATTACCTGGCGGTTTAGGGTGCCCCTCCGCCCGCCCTAAAGTGTAGTGTACCTTTACCATTTTTTGTTTTGTTTACTATACCTGCCTTGGCGCTAAGGGGCACATTGGTGTGCCAATCTGGTGCCAGGGTGCCCAAACTTTACTGCCCCACCCACTGGGGGGCCTGTCCCACCATTTTTGGGGGCCCTCTCCCCCCACCCTAAATGGAGGGGGGGTGAACCTCACTCAGCCGTTTGTAGGAGGCCCAGGGAGGCCTGCATGAGGTGCCCCCACCACCCATTTGGTTTGAGGGGGGGAGAGGGCCCCCAAAAATGGTGGCACAGGCCCCCAGTGGGTGGGGCAGTAAGGTTTGGGCACCCCAGGGCCAGATTGGCACATCAATGTGCCTCTCTGCACCAAGGGGAGATGGGTTACCAAAGGAAAAAAGTGAAAATGGTGGAACGCTTTTTATGGGGAGCTGTGGGGCACCCCAAAGGGTCTGGGAAAATTCTAATGGGATGGGGCGTTGACCCCCTCCACCCCCACCCGCAATGGAGTGGGTGCCATGTCATGCAGCCCTCTCTGGGACCAGATATCTGCTCCTAGGAACGGACGCCTGAGCCCAGGGAGGAGTGCAGGACAGCCCCCCCCCCCCTTATCTGCCCCTGGGAGGGCTACATGAGATGGGCCGCCCCTCCAATTGGGCCATGTGTGGATTCCCAGGGGTGTCCTCTTTTGGGAAATGCATGGGGATCCCTGTTTCCCTTACTGGCTTCGACTCCCTAGGCCCAAATATGTAGGTTGCCCACATGAACAAAATGGGCAGTGGCGAAAGACTTGGGTTTCCCAGCGGGTTACCCTTTTCCTTTTGCGCCCCCGGTATGTGCACCCACACATGTGAGGTACTGTTTTCATCAAGACACGTGTGTGGACACAGGAAGGTAGGCCATGTGTTGCTGGCTGTGTGTTTCGCCGGGTGGCCAGAGCGAAACGTCTGAGAATTGTCTTAATTTCCAGCCAATTTCAGAGACATTTCCCTGTGTCCACTCACCGAAACACGTCGCCAACAACAGATGTCATACCTTCTCGCGTTCCCACAGGTGTCCCGTCGAAAAAGGTACCTCACATGTGTGGGTGCACCTACTGGGGGCGCAAAAGGAAAAGGGTAACCCGCTGGGAACCCCAAGCCTTTCGCCACAGCACAATTTGTTCATGTGGGCAACCTACAGATTTGGGCCTAGGGAGTCGAAGCCAGCAAGGGAAATAGGGAACCCCATGCATTTCCCAAAAGAGGACACCTGTGGGAATGCACAGAGGTCTGTCTGGTGCGAAACGGCCCAGAATGTATTACCCAGAACCCCAGACAAAGTGAACATTGTGTTTTTTCCCCACCAAATATCACACTTTGTCTGGGATTGTGGCTAATAAAAACTGGGGCAATTTGCGCAAGGCAGACCTCTGTGGATTCCCCGCAACCCACCCAGAGCTCACCCCAGGAGTCCACCCACCCAAGCATCTCAATAGCTCACCCACACTTGCTACCCCAGGATCACACCTAACCCTCTACCCACTCTTCCTCACCTAGAATCCCCCCTGCTCGTTGCAGCATCACACCAACACACACACCCTAAGAACCCACCCAATCTCACTTCCATACCCTAGCCCACCCCATACCCTATGGCACCCTGATCACTCCCAGCCCGGCTACATCACTGCAACACATGCGGCTCACCCCAGCACCCCAAGCACCCTTGCGCACCTTAACAAACCCTAGCTCACCCCAGCAAACCTACCTCACCCCAGCACAACCTACCACACCCAGGAACCCTAGCCCAGCCAAGCATTCACCCCCAATGCAAATGCAATAAAAACAAGCACAACTCATTCAACATAGCTCATCCCAGCGCCCCATTCTCCCCAGTCACACAACCTCCCTCACACCTCACCCGACCTCACACATCCTACCAAACTTCAACAAACCACTTTGCCGCATCCTACACAAGCTTACCCAACAATGTCACCACGCCCTAGCTCCCCAGCATAACATCAAACCCACCGTAGCTCTCCACAGCATGCCACCCATCTACCCTAACTAATCCCCGCACAATACATATCCACCCTAGCTCCCTCCAGTACATATACCTCCTGGCCTAGCTTGCCCTGGCACAATACTTATTGTAGCTCACCCAGGACACCATAAACTGCCTCAGCAAACCAATCCACACACCAATCCCAGCTTGCATCAGTATACTCCCGACCTTTCCTCTCTCCAGCTCCCCACCCATCCACCCTAGCTCACAACATAGCTCACCCGGGGCACCATAAACTGCCTCAGCAAACCAATCCACACACCAATCCCAGTTTGCATCAGTACACTCCCGACCTTTCCTCTCTCCAGCTCACCACCCATCCACCCTAGCTCACAACATAGCTCACCCAGGGCACCATAAACTGCCTCAGCAAACCAATCCACACACCAATCCCAGCTTGCATCAGTACACTCCCGACCTTTCCTTTCTCCACCTCACCACCAACCGACCACTCACCCTAACTCTTACTAGCATACAATTTACCCGCCCTAGCTCACCTGTGCAGTACAACCACCCTCCTCTACCTCTTAGCAACACCCCCTGCACCCTAGATCACTCCAGCACAAGATCACTATAGCACCCCATCTGTCAACTCAAGCTCACCAAAGCATCCCATCATCCAAGCATCCTATCCACCATAGGCTCCCCCAACACTGCACACATTTTAACTCATCTCAGCCCCTAGCCACTCACTCTAGCTCACCACAACACAGCACCCACCCACCTAGCTCATCAGGTACAACATCCACCGACCGTAGCTCACACCAGCAAAACGCCCCAGCCTAGCATGACACAGACTAGCACGCCGATCCTAATTCACCCCAACAAACCATCCGTCCTAGTTCACCCTAGCCCCACACCCACCAGAGCTACCACCAACCACACCTGCCTACCCTAATTCACCTCATTATCCCACTGGACTTAAGCTCATACCAGCACCCAGCCCACTTAACCTAGCCACCCAGCATCTGAACAAGCTTACATAGCTTATCACAGCACATCACCCACCCACCCTAGGACACTAGAGCAAATAACAACGTCACTGTGGCTCATCCAAGCACGCCACTGTAGCTCACCCCAGCACAGCACCCACCCAGCCTAGCTCACCCCAGCAGCCCACCCACCCACATAAGCTCCCCCGAGCTGTGTAGCCAAGCACCCAATTACATCCCAGTACAGGCTCCTCTCAAGACTTCACACACCACCCATGATTGCATCTTCTTGATGCCCACCCACTGCATCAACCGAGCAAACCTTAGCTCACACAAGCATCCCATAGCTCACACACGCATCCCCTAGCTCACACACACATCCCATAGCTCACACAAGCATCTCATAGCTCACACAAGCATCTCATAGCTCACACATGCATCCCATAGCTCACACAAGAAAGCCATAGCTCACAGAAGCATCCCATAGCTCGGCTGAGCACAACACACACCCAACTGAGCTAAAAGCAGCACACTTTAAGGGCCTCATTACAAGTTCAGTGGCACGGCAAAAAGTGGTAATTCCATTACTACCACCTTTTTGGGCGGTAGCAGAATTACCGCCATTTTTCACAAACCACTGAACACAAACACAAAAGTATGCCAGTCAGGTAACCCAATGGTGTCCCCTCCAAAAACATCTTTTTTTTGGCAGATACCCTGATTACTGGACAATTATCAACACACTTGTTCTGTGACCAAATCGTACAGTTTCCCCTCATGGTGCAGGAAATGGTAGGATGATCCTATAATTTTAGCCAACCGCGCATTGCACCCTGGAACTTGGATTTCCATATTAAATTTGACATATAATAAATACTACAAGCACCAAAATGCAGAAGCCTGTAGCGCTATGTAAAGTGTGCAGTGGACCTCTGCTGCACCAGTCTGTATGCAGACCTGTCCACATTGGCCTCTTGGTGGCCCTGGTTGGGTTGCCCAATGCCTGCTCTTGGTAGGATTTTCTAACGGGTAGGAAAAAATGACAGGTTAGGCTGTCAGATTTTCCTACCCCGTCACTTTTTCATACCCCTGGGTGGGTTGCCCAATGCTAGCTGTCAGTAGGATTTTCTGACGGCTAGGAAAAAATAACAGGCCAGGCTGTCAGATTTTCCTACCCCGTCACTTGTTCCTACCCCTGGGTGGGTTGCCCAATGCCTGCTCTCGGTAGGATTTTCTGACGGGTAGGAAAAAATGACAGGTCAGGATGTCAGATTTTCCTACCCCGTCACTTTTTCCTACCTCTGGGTGGGTCGCCCAATGCTAGCTGTCGGTAGGATTTTCTGACGGCTAGGAAAAAATAACAGGCCAGGCTGTCAGATTTTCCTACCCCGTCATATTTTCCTACCCCTGGGTGGCTTGCCCAATGCCTGCTCTTGGTAGGATTTTCTGACGGGTAGGAAAAAATGACAGGCCAGGTTGTCAGATTTTCCTACCACGTCACTTTTTCCTACCCCTGGGTGGGTTGCCCAATGCTAGCTGTCAGTAGGATTTTCTGACGGCTAGTAAAAAATAACAGGCCAGGCTGTCAGATTTTCCTACCCCGTCACTTGTTCCTACCCCTGGGTGGGTTGCCCAATGCCTGCTCTCGGTAGGATTTTCTGAAGGGTAGGAAAAAATGACAGGTCAGGATGTCAGATTTTCCTACCCCGTCACTTTTTCCTACCTCTGGGTGGGTCGCCCAATGCTAGCTGTCGGTAGGATTTTCTGACGGGTAGGAAAAACTGACAGGTCAGGCTGTCACATTTTCCTACCCCGTCACTTTTTCCTACCTCTGGGTGGGTTGCCCAATGCTAGCTGTCGGTAGGATTTTCTGACGGGTAGGAAAAAAGACAGGTCAGGCTGTCAGATTTTCCTACCCCGTCACTTTTTCCTACCTCTGGGTGGGTTGCCCAATGCTAGCTGTCGGTAGGATTTTCTGACGGGTAGGAAAAAATGACAGGCTAGGCTGTCAGATTTTCCTACCCTGTCACTTTTTCCTACCCCTGGGTGGGTTACCCAATGCCTGCTCTTGGTAGGATTTTCTGACAGGTAGGAAAAAATGACCGGTTAGGCTGTCAGATTTTCCTACCCGTCACTTTTTCCTACCACTGGGTGGGTTGCCCAATGCCTGCTCTCGGTAGGATTTTCTGACGGGTAGGAAAAAATGACAGGTCAGGCTGTCAGATTTTCCTACCCCGTCACTTTTTCCTACCACTGGGTGGGTTGCCCAATGCTAGCTGTCGGTAGGATTTTCTGACGGGTAGGAAAAAATGACAGGTCAGGCTGTCAGATTTTCCTACCCCGTCACTTTTTCCTACCTCTGGGTGGGTTGCCCAATGCCTGCTGTCGGTAGGAATTTCTGACGGGTAGGAAAAAATGACAGGTCAGGCTGTCAGATTTTCCTACCCCGTCACTTTTTCCTATCAGTAGGATTTTTTGACAGTAAGCAAAAAGTGACGTTACACCGGTTGAGCGTGAAGCCTCTCCGGTGCTCCTTGCAGGATGTTGGGACTTGCAGAGGTGGCCTTTGATGTCGGACCGGGGTCATCGGGGCTGGGGCATGCTGGTGAGTTTTTACTAAATTACTCCTGCTCTGTGCATTAATGCTGGAGATGGCTCCAAAGGCCCGTGGTGTTCTTGGGCCTCATTACGACCCAGGCGGACTTCGCGGTGCTAAATGCACCGCGAAGCATGGCGGAAAGCCGCCGATAGCGCCATGGGGGTTGGCGGATTTACCGCCTGTTACAGTTTGCTTAGTTTGCGAATAAATACTCTGAGCCAATAAGTAGATGTATGGATTTCAAAGAGAATCCACTTCTTTTATTAATAACTTTCTTTTCTCTTTATCGTACTTAAGGCAAAGGATACGGTTTCTTTATATGTCGGCAACCTCTGGATTCATGCTAGGAAGTATTGGTTGAGATGGTTCTGTATGTCTTCTTTTCTATTGACAGCGTCCAGACTTCCGTGATCTATTGTCCCTCTCACTATATTGGAAATATGCAGCTGCTTGAACTTTCAGATTCCTTCAACAGTCTCTCATACTTTTCCTACTTTTCTGTTGTGGTTTGAAACAATCTTATCCAGCTCAGATAACAGTCCTTTTCATGGATCACCTTTAACCTTCAGGTCTGGTATACTTTACTATAGATGAGGGTTCCCCTTTCAGCTTTCCTCCCCGCCTGCTGATAATTACTCCTCTTACTACTGTACTGAGCTTGCCTGGTTTTATCCGTAGATGGATCCCGCCTCCCGGGCCCTCTTGTCTCGCTATTTGATTCTTCGTGGGCCGCCTTGAACAGCTGATTTGGGAGTCTAAGCTGTAGTTGGGTCCCGCTTCCCTGTGCCCTCTTGACTCACTGTTTGTTCGTTCGGCAGCGTGGACCATATGATTCGGGAGCCGGCCGTATCGTCCTCGGTTGTGAACTGTCAGGAAGGGCCCGGCATCTTTTCTAGGCTTCTCCTCACACCATACTTTCTCTCCTCTTACGAGAGACTCGATCAGCTGTAAAACGGTCTTTTCGTTTTCAGCCCGTACGAAGGAGAAAAGTGGCGTCACGGCCGTACCGTTGCTCAGCTGGCTGTAGCTCCGTCCCTTCGCTCTCGCTCTCTCGCTCTTATCTTTATCTTCTTTTTATCGTCGGAATCGGCCACAAAGAATGATCTTCACTCGATCCCGCGTACTGTTTAACTATAACTATACGAACTCTTAAAACTAGCGCAACTGCGCATATAACTTCACTTCATTCCTCTTCAATATGCCCACTGGTAACGGACTTCGTTTTCTTCCCCTTCAAAACCGCTCGTTCCCTAGGTAACCAAACAGAGTCATCATTAGAGGAAAGGCCATACATCAACACTTCCCTATGTTTACTTCCTGTATTCACAGGCATTCAGGCACGTAATAGACAGTGAAGAGATAGTCTCCATATTGTCACACTGTCACACCCCCTCTACTAAGCCCTTACGCTTGGGAAGGGTTTCAGCCCTGGATAAGAAATCAGCTTGTATCAGTAGCTTTCCAGGTTTATGAACAGTTTTAAAAGAGAAGGGCTGGAGGGAAAGGAACCATCTGAGTACCCTCTGGTTTGAGTCTTTATTACGGGCAAGCCAGACTAAGGGAGCATGGTCTGTTATTAAAGTAAATTCTCTTCCCAATAAGTAATACCGAAGGGCATCAATGGCCCACTTGACTGCCAAGCACTCTTTTTCAATTGTGGGATAACTCAACTCATGTGGTAAGAGTTTCCGACTAATAAATAGTATTGGTCTTTCTTCCTCTCCTTGATTTTGGAATAATACTGCCCCAATGCCTGTACCTGACGCATCCGTCTGAAGAAAGAACGGGGCCTCAAAATCTGGACAGTGTAAAACAGGCTTAGTGGTTAGGGCCTCTTTTAGTTTATTGAAAGCTTGCAGAGTCTCCTTGGTTTGCCAATTCTTTTCTGTGAAAGAGGTTTTCTTTAACAAATTTGTTAGAGGAGCTGCTAATGTGGAAAATTGTGGGATAAACCTCCTATAATAACCCACAAATCCCAAGAAGGCTCTAACTTGCTTTGGAGTTCCCGGGAACTTTAACTGCTTAATAGCGCTGATTTTCTCCTCCTGGGGCTTGATTATACCTTGACCCACATAATATCCTAGGTATTTAGTGTGATATGTAGCCACCTGGGTTTTCTTGGGATTTATGTGTAGACCAGCTTGTTTTAGGGTTTTAAACATACTTTCTAGATGTCGTAGATGATCTGACCAGGTGTTACTATATATTATAATGTCATCTAGATAAGCTCCAACATATTCTTCATGACCTCTGGTGAGGTAGTTCATTAATCGTTGAAACGTAGCCGGTGCTCCATGTAACCCGAAGGGTAACACCGTGAATTGGTACAACCCCGTAGGAGTGGCAAATGCTGTCTTTTCCTTATCTGAAGGTAATAATGGGATCTGCCAATAACCTTTGGTTAGGTCAATGGTAGTCAGGAACTTGGCTTTTCCTAAATCGTTTAATAAATCTTCGATCCTTGGCATTGGGTAAGCGTCGAATTTAGATATCTCATTCAGTTTTCTAAAGTCCATGCAGAATCTTACACTGCCATCTGGTTTTGGAACTAGTACTACAGGAGAGCTCCACTCACTATGGGATGGCTCAATGATTCCTAACTCTAGCATTTCCTGTACCTCTTGATTGAAGGCCTTTATTTTTGCTTCCGGAATTCGATATGGTCTTAGTCGTATGATGGTCTCCGGCTTGGTAACAATCTGATGGTGAGTTAACATAGTCTTTCCTGGTAGTGATGAGAATATCTCTGAAAAGCCTTGTAATAGTTGGGATAATTCCTTTTTCTGGGTATTTGTTAGCTCCGGATTAATATTCAGGCCTTCTAGACCTAATTTTTCTTTGAATTTTGGGAAATGTTCTTCTGGGGCCCCATCTAGCGTTATCATGGCGACGGTTTGGGTGGGAGGTATCCATCTTTTAAGTAAGTTCACATGATACGTCTGACAGGGTATCCTTCTCCCTGGTTGTCTCACCTTATATGTTAAAGGGCCTAGGACCTCTTGTATTTCATATGGCCCTTTCCACGCCGCTAACATCTTGTTCTCTGACGTAGGTAATAACACCAATACGTTTTCCCCCACTTTGAAAGTCCTTAATTGTGATTTCTGATTATAATGTCTTTCCTGATTTAATTGAGCCTGAAGTAGATTGTCTCTAGCTATAGCCTGTAATTTCTCAGTCCTTTCCTGTAACTGAGACGCATATTCTGTTAGGGTTATCTCCTGTCCCGATTGCTCCTCCCAATTCTCTTTGAGAATGTCCAGCAGTGTTCGGACTGGTCTTCCGAATAACAGCTCAAACGGTGAAAATCCTGTTGAGGATTGAGGAGTGTTCCTTAATGTCATCAGTATCCATGGTAAGATTCTATCCCAATCTTTATTCCCAGGAACAGTTGTCTTCTTTAACATTTGTTTGATGGTCTGGTTATAGCGTTCAACTAAACCATCGGTTTGTGGGTGGTACACTGCTGTTTTTAGGTGTTCAATTTTTAGCGTCGCACAGACTTGTTCCAGGACATTGGACATGAAATTGGAACCACGATCCGTGATGATCTCTCGGGGAATTCCAACTCGTCCGATAAAGGGAATAAGCACATCACATATCTGTTGTGTATTCGTGGCCTTTAATGGAAATGCCTCCGGATATCTGGTGGCATAATCTACCACTACCATAATATACTTATGGCCTCTCTTGGTTGGTTCTAAAGGTCCCATAATATCGACTCCTATCCTGCTAAAGGGCTCTATAACGAGAGGCATCGGTTGTAGTGGTGCTTTTTTTACATTGGCCCTATTCTTTTTTTGGCACTCCTCACAGGATCGGCAAAACTTAACCACTTGATTGTACACTCCTGGCCAATAAAATCTGTCCAGAATCTTCTTAGTAGTCTTTTCCGTTCCTAGATGACCTTCTCCAACTTGTATGTGGGCGACTTCTAGGACAGTCTTGTAGAATTTCTTGGGTATCACCAGTTGCTTTAGGTCCTCGCCGTTCCGAGATTTGGTTATTCTGTATAACAACCCATTTTCCTTCCTAAAGTGTGGACCTTGCCCTGGTGGGTCTTCTAATGCCCTCTCTCTGGCGTATTGTAGCAATGGATCTAAATTCTGGGCTGACCTAAAGCTATCTCCATCCTCATCTAGCCTCCAGTCAACTGTGATCGGACAACTAAATCTTTCCTTCCATTCCTGTTTTAACGCCCTTTTTATCTTCCTACTTTTCTGGGTCTTAACCATTGGCGTAAGTATTTCTTCTTTATGGAAAGGGGCCGTTTCCAACCAGCTCTTCTCTATTTCGTGGACTAATTTAGAAAATTTTGGTATATCCGTTCCAATTAATAAAGGTTTGGGTAAAACAGGTAATACCGCAGCTCTCACATTCATAGTTTCCCCGGCTATCTTTATCTGTACCTTCTTTGAGGGATAAGCCTTTATGTCCCCGTGGACACATCGAATAGGTATCTCCCCAGATGAACAATAATTTTCACCTACCAGATCTGTCGTTATGGCGGTCTGTAGACTTCCTGAATCGACCAAGGCTGTGATGGGTTTCCCTTCCAGCTCCGCATCACAAGTATACAGATATTGTGGTTGTCTTCCCTGTGTTTGTTCATATGTGTCAGCCTCCTTAATGGACTCCAGAACACCTACATCCATGGGTTCCGTCTTTGGTTTCTTCGGACAGAACCTGGCAAGGTGGCCCCACTCCCCACAATCGAAACACTGAGGTCCTCGGACAGCTGTTGGTGACTGACGGTAGTTGCTAGGACCTTCACTGTTGGGTCTGGAGCGTATAACTTCCCCTTCGGGCTTCCTTAGCATCGAATGTGGCCACCTTGGTTGTGTCATAACTTTATTCGCTACGGCATGAGGTCTAGTATTGGTTGGGTAGGACCATGCTTTACCCTGTCCGGCCTTCTGATATGCGGAGGCTACCTCCACGGCTTCAGATAGCGTTAGACGATGGTGTTGTCTAACCCACCTTTGTACTGGACCAGGAAGTGCTTCAATGAACTGTTCTAAAATCACTTTCTCCGTTATTTCTATCGGGGAATACATGGTAGGTTGTAACCATTTTTCGGCTAATTCTTTTATTCGGTAAAACATTTGTCTCGGCGTTTCTTCTCCAAGTAATTTAACATCTCGGAATTTTATTCGATATGTCTCCTCATCATGACCCATTCGTTCCAACACCACTTTCTTCATATCTCCATAACCGGTATCACCTGCGGGATTCGCCGCTTGGTAGGCACATTGCATTTCGCCGGTCATTAATGGTGCGATGTAATGGCACCATCTCTCGGCGGGCCACTGTGCATTGCGAGCTACTCTTTCAAAATTTACAAAAAAATGCGCCGGGTCTTCACCAGTCGAGTATTTTTGTAATACTGAGGAGGGAACTTGAGTGTTGTTTCTGGAATTAGTGACTTCCAATAGTTGGGCCTGTTGCATTTGTAACGCCTGTTGGAATGCGAGTCTGTCAGCTTGAGCTTGTTGGGTTTGCATTTGTAGGGCCTGTTGTAATAGTTGTTGTCCCTCAGTTAGGGTTTTAATAAGGTCCTCCATGGCGCTCTCTCTATCCCACCGCTGCCACCAAATGTTACAGTTTGCTTAGTTTGCGAATAAATACTCTGAGCCAATAAGTAGATGTATGGATTTCAAAGAGAATCCACTTCTTTTATTAATAACTTTCTTTTCTCTTTATCGTACTTAAGGCAAAGGATACGGTTTCTTTATATGTCGGCAACCTCTGGATTCATGCTAGGAAGTATTGGTTGAGATGGTTCTGTATGTCTTCTTTTCTATTGACAGCGTCCAGACTTCCGTGATCTATTGTCCCTCTCACTATATTGGAAATATGCAGCTGCTTGAACTTTCAGATTCCTTCAACAGTCTCTCATACTTTTCCTACTTTTCTGTTGTGGTTTGAAACAATCTTATCCAGCTCAGATAACAGTCCTTTTCATGGATCACCTTTAACCTTCAGGTCTGGTATACTTTACTATAGATGAGGGTTCCCCTTTCAGCTTTCCTCCCCGCCTGCTGATAATTACTCCTCTTACTACTGTACTGAGCTTGCCTGGTTTTATCCGTAGATGGATCCCGCCTCCCGGGCCCTCTTGTCTCGCTATTTGATTCTTCGTGGGCCGCCTTGAACAGCTGATTTGGGAGTCTAAGCTGTAGTTGGGTCCCGCTTCCCTGTGCCCTCTTGACTCACTGTTTGTTCGTTCGGCAGCGTGGACCATATGATTCGGGAGCCGGCCGTATCGTCCTCGGTTGTGAACTGTCAGGAAGGGCCCGGCATCTTTTCTAGGCTTCTCCTCACACCATACTTTCTCTCCTCTTACGAGAGACTCGATCAGCTGTAAAACGGTCTTTTCGTTTTCAGCCCGTACGAAGGAGAAAAGTGGCGTCACGGCCGTACCGTTGCTCAGCTGGCTGTAGCTCCGTCCCTTCGCTCTCGCTCTCTCGCTCTTATCTTTATCTTCTTTTTATCGTCGGAATCGGCCACAAAGAATGATCTTCACTCGATCCCGCGTACTGTTTAACTATAACTATACGAACTCTTAAAACTAGCGCAACTGCGCATATAACTTCACTTCATTCCTCTTCAATATGCCCACTGGTAACGGACTTCGTTTTCTTCCCCTTCAAAACCGCTCGTTCCCTAGGTAACCAAACAGAGTCATCATTAGAGGAAAGGCCATACATCAACACTTCCCTATGTTTACTTCCTGTATTCACAGGCATTCAGGCACGTAATAGACAGTGAAGAGATAGTCTCCATATTGTCACACTGTCACACCGCCCCATTCCGACCTCGGCGGAGCGGTAAATCCCCAATCCCCATTCTGCCCTTCCCCATTCCCATTTTTGCCCCATAGGGTATAATGGGAGTGGGGAAGGAGTTAATTACGCCACCGTAAAATACGGTGGCGTAATTAACAACGAGGTCCCGTAGCGCCATGGTTTTCTCCGCCTGGTAAAACCAGGCGGAAAAGGCCGCCATGGCGCTACGGGAACTCGTAGTATGGCGGAGAGGTACGCCATGCACTACGCTGGCGTAACACCCTCTCCGCCAGGGTCCTAATGAGGCCCCTTGTCTCTCTCCCCCCACCCCCTTACGGCACTGCAGGATTGTGGGCAAATGTAACATTTTCTTTGTTTCCTGCCTGCAGCTTGGTCTTGTTGCCATGGTGACTATGGCAGCCACATTGGGCCTTGGTTCTGGCGGCAGGGCGTGGTGTGGTGGTGGCCTACCTTCCAGCCGTGGGGTGAGGGCACTCCAGGCTTCTCCCATGTGTTTCTGGTGCCAAAATGGGTCATATTTACCAGTATTGTCGAGCCTGTGCACGCTATCTTTTATCAGCACTCTGTGGTTCTAGTGTTAGTAGAACTAAGAAGGCCCAGACTCAAACGCTTCACTGCTGCCCTTTTTTCCAGCGTTCAGCTCGCTTGGTGGTATGGACAGTTGCTGCTCCTTGTGTGCATGGTCCCCTGGCCCGCCCTGCTTGGGTCTACATGAGGTGTTCTGTGCCAGACATGCACTCGATTGTGGTGCTATTTGGGGTTTCAGCATTAATAATTACTGTTCTGGTTGTTGGTGTGGTGTGGGACTCCTCCGACTTTTGTGATCTTTCCCCGGAACCCTCCCGCTCTGGTTTTTCCTGTGCAGCATGGGGATATTGGAGGAAGTGCTAATGGAACTTCGCCGGTGTTGGTCCGAGACCCACGTGCCTCTTTTTCTGCTGTGTGGGCGGGGTTACCAAAAATTTGGGCACGCTCCTGCAGCAGCCAGCGCCACACATGTTGGGGGGCCCGGTTGGTTTCGCCAATGGTGGTAACTATGCACAGGTGCTTCACAAGCTGTCCCTGTTTGGCTGGAGGGTTTCTTCTACTACTGCTGCCTGTGCTGTACCTGTTCTATCATGTCGAGGCCTGCCCCACTGCTGACTGTGCTGGGCCTGTTCTCCGGCTGCAAGGCTAAATTTAATATTGCCCGTGCTGGCCAGGTGGTGCGATGGAAGTCCATTTGTGGTGTTCGCGGTCGGTCGCAGTTGCTGTATTTGTTCTGGGAATGTAAACATGCCGTTCTGCTGCTTGGGTTGGATTGTTGTCTGAGCAATGCTCGTACGGCTGCAGCCTGCGGTTTTGACATTACTTTTGCGTTTCTGTGTGTCCAAATTCCATGATTTGTATTTGCAGTCCTGTTGTGGTGGCTTGCATCAGCCTCGTCTTGAAGATTGCTTTGCTGGCATTCACCCCTGCATCGCCTTCTGGCATACGTGGAAGCAATATCTAATCCCCCACACTAGCGTGGGATGGGGGTTTAGATTCTATAAAAGACAAGGAGGCGAGTATTATGCATTACAATCTTTACTGAGAACCACAGCAGCAAAGAATGAAAAACTTTGTAAAACGAAATTTTGTAACATAACATTATAATAAAGCAATGGGAAACATCCCAGTCCAACATGGAGGGCAGGTCCTGCCCTGGGGGTAGCCAATAGGGATCCAGCCAGTTCCATATAGGTCCATTCCTCTATCCACTCCCCCTCTTTCTGAAGCTGATCAATTCCACACGACCACCGAAACATTCTTCCATTAGGGCGAAGAGCAAACTCCCAAGGAGACTTGTGCGCTGAACCCTCCGAAAGTTGGGTCGAAATCGCTTACTTCTTCCCGCATCGAAGCCATCAACTGGAAGCTGAAACAACAATCAAACACCAGTAAGGGTGGGTGGGTGGGATAATACTCGCCTCCTTGTCTTTTATAGAATCTAAACCCCCATCCCACGCTAGTGTGGGGGATTAGATATTCTATGGCAAGACAGGAGGCTCATATTATGCAAGTTCAAAGCCCTTGCATTACGTTCACCGCTACATGAGCAATACACTTATGGTAAAACGTCTTAAAAGTGGATTCCCTAGACCAGTCAGCTGCTTTTAAAATATGTTCCAAACTACCCCCCAGAAAGGCTGCTTTTGAGGCCATAGCGCCTCGGACTGAGTGGGGACCAAAAAAGGATGTGTCAACCCCCGCCTCCCGCATGATCCATTTGATCCATCTGGCCAAAGTAGCAGGGGAGACTGGTTTATGGGGTTTCCTGTGGGAAATCAGCAGCTGAGAGGTATTGGGAGGTCTAAAACCTTCAGTTTTAAGCTCAAAACATTTCAAACATTGGACCACACATAATTTACAATCCTCAGGAAAAGCTGGATATGATATAGAGGAAGTCATGCACTTAGTTCTTCGGGAGATAAAGAAAGTAACCCCCTGAGGGGTAAACATCTTATTATCCACATCCAGAGCTCTGATATCAGAGACCCGTTTAATAGACACCAGACATAGTAACATAGCAAGTTTGGCAAACAACTGCTACAGGGACAGCTCTTCATTAAGAGGCCAGGACCTAAAGAGCTGTAATACCATATTAACATCCCAGAGAACCGAATACTTCGGTTGTGGTGGAACCTTAATACGAATAGATTTAAGGGCTCTCCGCACCAAAAAGTGCCTACCCACTGGCTCTCCTTTAACCAAAAGGTGACCGGCTGAGATAGCAGAACGAAACCCATTAACAGTTCTGTAGGCTTTCCCTTCTTTAAACAACTCTACCAGAAAATTGACCACTTCTACGGGAGGGGCAGAAATGGGATTGAGGTGCCTAGCCACACACCAGCCAACCCATCTGTTCCACGCTGCGGAATATCCCACCTTCGTGGAGGGCGCCCAGGAGTCCCTGATGATTGCCATAGAGTCTTGCGAAAGTCCTCTGAAGCACCAGGAAGAGCTGAAATCTTCCAAGCCATAAGGGCCAGGTGTCCCTGCAAGACCAACTCGTGAGGGAGACCCTCCGGATCCACCAGCAACAGGGGATCGGGAGGGAGGAGACGGGGAATATCTACTGCTAATTCCAGAAGGGCCGGTAACCAAACCTGAGAGGGCCAAAAGGGGGTAACCAGAACCAGAGGCACCATCTGTGAGCGAACCTGGACCAGAACCCGAGCTATCATTGCAAAGGGGGGGAAGGCATACCCCAACGGACCCGACCAATCCTGGAGGAAAGCGTCGGTGGCCAGAGCCAACGGATCTGGTCTCCAGCTGTAAAACCTGGGAACTTGACAATTTAGCCTTGAGGCAAACAAGTCTATGGTCAGGGGACCCCAGAGGGACGCTATGCGGGCGAAAAGAGACCTGTTCAACATCCAATCGCTCCTGTCCTGCAGGTGCCTGGAGTTCCAATCCACAACCTCGTTGCTGACACCCGGAAGGTATTCCGCCTTCAACAGAATATCCCTGTCGAGGCAAAAATGCCAAAACTCTCTTGCCAAATCCGCCAGGACTTTGGACCTGGTACCCCCCAGGTGATTGATGTATCTCACCGCAGATATGTTGTCCATGCGGAGGAGAACACAACAATTCCCCTGATCCTTGAGGAGACTCCGAACTGCGAAGGACCCTGCTAATAATTCTAGGCAATTGATATGGAGCTGTTTCTCCGACCATTTCCCACCTGTGGAAACCTCGCCCAACCTGGCTCCCCAACCCGATCTGCTCGCATCGGATTCCAGAACTACATCCGGAGATGGGCCAAAAATCGCCTTGCCATTCCAGGCCTCCATGTGCCTGAGCCACCACATGAGTTCCAACCTGGCGTCCGGCGGCAAATCCACCATTTGGGAGTAAGAGAGAGACTTGCGTAAATGTTTGGCTTTCAAACGTTGCAGAGCTCTGTAATGAAGGGGAGCAGGGAAGATAGCTTGAATGGATGCCGACAGCATCCCCACTACTCTGGCTAATTGCCTGAGGGAGATCCTCCCCTTCCTGAGGAGGAGACGAATTTCCTTCCTTATTTTTGAAAGCCTGCTGTCTGGGAGAAGGAGGATGCAAAGCTTTGAATCTATATTGAAGCCCAGAAATTGGATGCATTGAGTAGGCGTCAATATGGACTTTCTTACATTTATCACAAAACCTAAATCCTGTAAAAGGGTCACAGTGAATTCCAGATGGGAACATAGGGTTTGATAATTCTGGGCTAGGAGCAACATGTCGTCCAGATAAATTATGATCCGAATCCCCCTGGATCTGAGGAGAGCCATCACCGGCCGCATGAGCTTGGTGAAACACCACGGGGCTGAGGACAGACCAAAAGGAAGGGATGCAAACTGCCACACCCGACCCCCCCATTGGAACTGAAGAAACTCCTGATGCGGGGGAAAGACGGGGACTACCAAGTAAGCGTCCTTGAGGTCCAACTTGACCATCCAATCTGCCGGGAGAAGGGTGTCCCTGAGCAAGTGAATTCCCTCCATTTTGAAATGGTGATAAACAACAAAAGAGTTTAGGGCCTTCAGGTTGATTACTGGGCGAAACCCCTGGTCTGGTTTTGGGACTAGAAAAATGGAACTCAGAAACTGAGTGGCCCTGTAAGAGGCCGGGACTACCGCCCCCTTGGAGATGAGATCCCTTACCTCCACATCTATGAGGGATTGTTTGACTTCGTCGAACACCAAAGGAAGGGGAATGGATAACTGACAAGGAGGGGCATAGAATTCTATCTGATAACCTTGCACCGTTTGTAACACCCAAGGATCCGAAGTGAGGACCTCCCACTGTGGAAGAAACCTGTTTAGTCTGCCACCTAGACTTCTGGGGGAAAAAACACTTAGAACCTGAGAAAGTACCTGCTTGCCCTCTTGATCTTCCGGCACCTCTGCCGCCACGTCCTCTCCAACCTGAGTTATGTTGTTGGTAGAATTGGTTATGTGCTCCTCGAGCAGAGGAGGTATGGTATGCGCCTCGAGGCGCGAACTGACGGGGACGGGAGGAGCCCTGGGAAAACCGGCCGGAGGAGCGGGCCCTACCTCGTCCAGCCTTGTTAAAAACCTTAGGGGCAAAAACCTTTTTTATATTAAGCTGCGCTTTATCCAGCGCCGTAAATGTGTTCACATATGCTGACAAATCTTTCAGAAAGGAATCCCCAAACAGATTGCCCTGAGCTGAGGGGCCACCTTCCCTCTCAGACATGTCTGCCAATTTGGAATCCAACCGCATTAATAATGATTTCCTCCGTTCCCTACAAATGGAGGCATTAGCATTGCCGAGCAGGCATACCGTACGTTGGATCCAACCCCTTAATGCGTCAACATCTATCGGGGTATTAGAGGACGCCGCCTCTTCTGCCATTTCAAAAATCTGTGTGACTGGACCCAATATGTCCAACAGTCTGTCTTGACAACTACGCCACGCTTTATCGACCCCCTTCTTGGGGTCTTTCCCCTTCTGGGAAAGAAAAGCCGCCATAGACTGGTCTATTTCTGGCGCCAGAGCCACCTTGTCGGCGATCAAAGGTCTGGGACATTCCGACCGTAATTTATTACGATCCTCCTTGGCCATAGGACGTCTTATCCAGAACTTGAGGAACGCTGAAACCTCCTCAGAGGGTTGCCACTCGGCTGACCTGGGGTGTTGTATCAGGGCAGGATCAAAGAAAGGAACCCCACTACCATCTAGCAGGGGGCCCTCCAGAGGGGCTACTGAAGACCCCTTCCTTTTCTGCCTCTTAGGGGGCGAATCAGAGTTATCTGAACTGTCAGAGGAGGAGACATCAATGGGGAGCTCCACCGGCGCACAAGGCGCGGGGGCTGGCCAGGGGGTAGAAGATATAGGCTGACCGGATTCAACCCATCCTCGCTTTAAATTATTCTTAGGGGATATGGCTACTATGGGACTGAGTTGTCCCTGGGTATGCTTAGTCTTGGCCTTACATTTCTTGGGGGCTTGGGTTGCCGTAGATAGGGCAGCATCCTGGGACGGATGAAAATCCGCAATACGGGTAATCAACCTGTCAAAGGCGGACGCCAAGGTATTATTTAAATCAGATAAAGCCGAGTCCAGAGAGGACTGAATAGCTTGAGCCACCAAAGGCTGTGCATGACAGGCTTGATCCCCCAAATTATCAACCACTTTATCACTTTTTTTGGCAGCGCGCACTTGTGTGCTGGCATCAGCAGAGGAGGGGAGCACTCCTTTATCCATGACAGCACCAATCTTACACGGTACAAATTCAAATATATATATATATATATGAAAGTGGTATAACAAAACAGCAGGGTCTCTGCTGAACCAACAGAAGCCAAGCAGGCTGAAACTTTCACTTAAAAACCGGGGTGCCACAAACCCTTGGAAGGGCCACCCAGGCAGAGTATGTACAAAGTCTGTATCCCACAGACAAACACGCGAGCAGCGTGTGAGGGCAAGGAAAAAAACAAAATTGCAACTCTGTTAAACAGTACACCTTGGCAAAATGACCAAAATGAAAAAATAAAAGCACAATATGGAAAAAAACAGAATAAGTGGCGGAGAGCAGGCTCGAACCCGCAACCTTGCCTCTGGCAAACAGCACCCCTAAAGCTAGTGCCAGTGAGTCACACAGAAACAGCAATACAGAAGAAACACAAAACCGGCCTTCACTCAGGCCCAAGTGGAAAAAGGAACGCGAGCGCGTTCGCACCTGAAAGGTCAAATGAAGTTAAAACAAACAAACTGTGCAGCTCCCGGCTGCACGCGATACAATTGCAACACTGAGCGGGCTTTCTACACGCTTCAGTGAGTAAACTAATCCCCTCAGGGGCACGCGGTGGCTAAATAAACAAACGCACGCTGCCGCCTGAGGGACCAATACATTAACACAATGTAACAATATAAATGAACGCGTTCTCTCGAACGCTAAATCCTGAACTAACGTTCCACAACTTTTTTCTACACAGACTAAGGAAAAACCATAGGTGTGACTTAGCTGTGGGTCAGCAGCAAAGAAAGAGGGGGAGTGGATAGAGGAATGGACCTATATGGAACTGGCTGGATCCCTATTGGCTACCCCCAGGGCAGGACCTGCCCTCCATGTTGGACTGGGATGTTTCCCATTGCTTTATTATAATGTTATGTTACAAAATTTCGTTTTACAAAGTTTTTCATTCTTTGCTGCTGTGGTTCTCAGTAAAGATTGTAATGCATAATATGAGCCTCCTGTCTTGCCATAGAATTGCTTAGATGCTGGCTGTGTCTCTCGAGCGCAAGTACTCACGGCCGTTGCTTCTCTGCTGTGGCGGTGTCTTGTTGGGCCTCTGGTGCCATAGTCCCTGTGCGTCTGCTGGATGTGTCTTTGTGTTCTTGTTTTGTAATGACATATCTGCCAGGCCCAGTTGATTTTTTGCGCTCCTTGGTCTCTTCAGGCAGGCGGCTCCTGGTCCGCTGCTGCCAACTCCCATGATTGTTCTCCCACAGTGCCTGCACATTGCGGGTTCATGCTGCATCTCCCACTGGCTACTTTGGGTGTTGGATGCACTGACCATGGTAGATGTGCATTTTACGGATGCCTTACATCTTACTGTGACTTAGCATGCTTGTTTGGCTCTGCTGTCTCTGTGTGTTGTCAGATTTCATGCACAACGGGTTGCCGACGCTGTATCTGGCCAGTGCACCCTGTAGTTGTTTGTTGTGTGACAACTGTTGTATATTATGTATTGCTGTTGTTGCCAAACTGTCTGAGTCTGTAAATATGTTTGCCCAGGCTCAGATTTGTGTCCCGGGGATGTACCCTGGTTACACCCCCTCCTTTTAGGTGCTGCATGGTGGCTGTTGCTTCACTGCTGTCTGTGTCTCTCAGGGCATGTGTGCTCTCTGCAATTGCTTCACTGCTGTGGCAGTTCTCGTTGGGCTTGAGGTTTGTGGTCCCTGTGTGTGCAGGCGGGGACCATGTGTCATTGTATTGGGTTCCCCTGTTTGTGTCTCTGCATCACATTCTCCCTCTGTTTCGGTTGGAGGTTTGGTTGGTGTCCCTGGATCTCCTGAGCTCTTATTAACATGTGGCGCTGTTCCTCTTCCTGATCTGCTTCTTCCGTTTTGCGGCAGGGTTTTGGCTATTTGATTATGGGTCTTCCATTTTGGATTGTCTTTGGCTCCCCTGGTGGCTCATCTCCTCCTGCTTGGTGCTCCGTTTTCCTTGTCTGTTTGGCTGCCTTGATGTGGGGGCCCGGCAGTGATTGGTCCTGGCATGTCTAAGTCTGGTCTGCCAGACTCAGTTATCTGGGGGTTTCGGTTCCATTGGCGAGATTTCCACCATGGTACCTTTCAGGTCAGTTTTTCCATGGTGCCAGGTTTTGCACCAGGGTGGGTCTTCTTGCCCCTGGAGTGGATCCATTGGCTTTGTTCTGCACGCTTCAGGGTTCTCTGGCTGCTGTGGGTTTCTGCGTGCCTGTTTTTTACCCTGCCGGGGCAGGTGGCCTTCTGTATTTTCTTGGTCCCATGGGCCCACCTCCATCTGCGTCCCCTGGTCTCCTGCCTTCAGGCCCTCTGGCTCACAGCTTCTCCAGCATGTGGCGCCCTGCCCCAGTCTCTGATGGAGATTCTGCTGTGGTAGTTGCGGTTCCAGCATTAGACCCAAGGGAACCTCTTGCTGCCGACAGGCAGGGCTGGGGTGCCTCTATGGGTGTCCATTCTATTACTGGTGTTGTGGGGACCTGTGGTGCTTTTTTGCTCGTCCACCTCGTTGGCTTGTGTGCCACTCACCGGGCCCTACCGTTTTTTTCGGGGTATCCCTGGAGGGCTGGATGGTGGTGGTCAGGGTGGATGACTCATCTGCCTTGGCTTATGTTCCCTGACATGGGGCTCTGTTCCCTCTGGCCCGGGCACCTCGGTTGGCGGCCTGGGGGTGTTGCCTCTGGTAGCCGCACATGTCAGTGAGGTGGGCGTCATTGGGCGGTTTACCTCGGCTGGTGTTTCCCCTCGTCCCTGGTTTTGTTCCAGGCGGCCTGGATACGTTGCAGGGTTCTGCAGTAGGTTTGGGTGTTATGTCTTTGGCTAGCTTTGCTTCACCAGTCTTGGCATCGGGGAGTGGCAGGGGGTTTTGTTGTGTCGCCCTCCCTCTTCTGCGGGTGCTCCCTGTTTCTGTGGTTTTGCGCTGTGTCCCTGTGTTTTTGCCTTTGGTGGTCTCGTTTCACTCGTCATTGATTCTTGTTCTCTGGGATTTTTTTCTCCGGGTCTCCGGTCCCCTGACGGGGTTGTTTTGCTCGCCGTTCATGTTTGGCAGGCTGTCTTGGTTATAATTATTCTTATTATTATTATAATTGTTTAGGTTGGTTTCCTTTCTCTGGTGGCACTGTTCCGTCATTATAGTTACCTGCTTATTACGTTTGGCTCAGCTGGGGCTGGGCGGACGGCCTCGGTGGTATCCTTCTGCCATTGATTCCGGTTTGTCCTCTCTGTGGCTTCTATCTCCGCTGGTTTGTCTGTGCCTTAATGTGTCCGGGGTCGTTCTGCCAAGGGGTTGGCGACCCTAGGGGTGTCCATGCTGGGGATTGGTGGGCTGCTGCCTGGGTGGTCGTTGTGCGTTTCCCCACCATTGCCGGCTGTCTGTTCCTCACCCCATGGTTGGCTCCTTTGGGCTTGGGATGTTGTCTGTTGCCACATTGCTTCTCTGGGGGTTTTGTGCGCTGTGTTTCTGCTTTGCAGCACTTCTGTCTCTCTGTGTTTCTTTGGGACCTCTCACCGCAGGCTATGCTTTGGTATACCTCAGAGGTAAGTACCGGGACGAGGAAGATGGGCAGGGAGGTAATGCTATGATTACTGACCGGTCATTACACCAAGTTCTCCTCTTCCTCGTCACAGAACTGACAGCCCTCTGCTCCCTCCCTACGGGGAGGGTCCCTTGCTCAAGCTTGGTTATTGTGAACTGGGGCCTGTGGGTAAGGTGGTAGTTTTATACAGCAAAAGAAAAGAAATTGAAGAAGTGTCTTCGGTCAGAGGCGGGGCCTCATAAGTAAGTACTGTGACGAGGAAGAGTATCACTAGGAGTGATTACCGGTAAGTAATCATAGCATTCATCTACATCTGCATAAAAAGCATGAATTTCCTGTCACATGTAGACATGAATGTACTCAAATAAGCAGACAATACTATTTTGACACATGACTTGAACAGTGGCATACAGCTTGCCCCCAACAGGGCTCTAGTCTAAAAAATCAGGACAATTCAGAGCAGGGCAGTGTTACAAGTCGCTGCCCCTTTAAGGCAAGCCACACACTGGGGAGACGTCACGGGGGAAGTGACGTGGGAAGAGGAGGAGCGTGCCAGGAAAGGCACTTACGAGTTGTATTTTGAATAAAGAGGTTGCTGTATTACCCGCTGGTGTCCATGCATTATTTAGGGCTATCCAGCCCCCAACATTTGGCGACGAGGGTTTCTACCACCAGCGGTCCTCCTTACTCCAGCGCCGGAGATCCCTCCGTGCATGCTCCTCCTCCGCTAGTGATCCCACTAGCCTGCGTATCCCCGCTCCGCCATCATTCAGCGCGCCCCGGTGAGCGGCGCTCCCGAACTCCCCCTCCCCCACACATGCGCGATCCCGCCATGTGTGCGCTCCACAAACATCAGCATTACAGGTGCAATCCCGCATTGTACACCGCTGCGTGTGCGGCTCCATTCATTAAGAGGCACGTGCAGCGCCAGTGACACGCGCAAGCCCCCAGAGACGCCCCATTTCAGAAAGAGGTGCCTGGCAGCAAGAAGGACAAATTGAAAAAAATATATATATATATATCCTGCTACTCCTCATCCTCTGGCAACCTTCTTCCTCGTCACAGTACTTTGCTTTTTCCTTGTCATGCTTCCAGGTGATGTTCCCGGTGGAGGAACACCCCAGCAAACAGACTTGTGAACACCCATTCCCACACATGGCACCAGAGATCGGCGCTGCGCAAGCCACTTCAGCCTGCCGTGTAATCCTCTGAGGAGCATACCGTCTACAAGCGACGCCGACTGCACTCATCATGAGAACCACCGCAGATCAGGCATCGTCCAGCTTGCAACCGCCGCCAGCCGTCTCAAGGTCCACCGTCATGGCATGGCGCATGCCGCCCCCTTTGTCCATGACGCCTCAAGCAGATAAAGGTGCAAGGTGGGTGGAATGGTTGGAGGACTTTAATAACTTCATAGATGCAGCCGAGGAAGAAACCTCCCCACGACTGCGTAGCATGTTCATCAACACGGCGGGTACAGAGATAAAAACACTTATCAAAACCATACCACCAACGGAAATTACTGACTTTAACAGCCTCATTACAGCCCTAAACAAACACCTTGTCATCGCCCCCAATAGAGACTATGAGAGATATGTCTTTAACCAGTGCACACAGCGCATTGGAGAAACGGTGGATGAGTTCATCACGAGACTTCGATTCAAGGGGGCGCACTGTCAGTTTGATGAGTTTTCGCTAGACGAAGCGATCCGACTCAGGGTCATCAAGGGCTGTGTGTCAGCAGCACTACAGAAGCAACTTCTAAAGAAACCTGTCACTATTGAACAAGTGAGTGAAATGGCGCGCATACTTGAGAGAGTGGAAAAGCAGGCCACTGACATGGCCACCAACACCACCACAAAACATGACAAGAGTGACATCATAGCAGCAATACAGGCTGGCAACCTCAAGAGCTCCGACAGAAGTGTCTCATCGGCCCCGCGCATGCAAAGACAATGTTACAGATGTGGGATGGCATTCCAGCATGCAGGATCCTGCCCCGCGCTCTCCCAAAAATGTGGCAACTGTGGCAGAGAAGGCCATTTTCACTCTGTGTGCAGGGAAGGAAAACCGTTTCCCACTCCGAGAATGGGTACAGGCCTGCAGGCCAGACCAACCCAAATAACATTCCCCAGCCAGTCTTATCAGTCACGACCCTACCAGCAAGGGCCACGGAGACACATAAGGGTGGTGGAGGAAATATACCCGGACGAAGACAACCAAGAGTAAGCGACACAAGGACAAACCATGCAATTGAGGGATGAGTATGACGGACCACCACCAACACGCCATGAGCCATCACTAGAAACCCATGGAAATTTCGACTATGGTAGTACATACGACCCACATGCCCAGGATGAATTTGTTAATCTCATCATTGATGAAAAGGAAGCCCAGGAAGCACCCAGGATTCTAATGGACATTTGCAATCAGCAGTTCTGTTTTCTGATTGACTCAGGAGCAACGGTGAACATTATGGGAGAAACAGAGTTTCAACTACTTCACAACAAACCGATACTAAGCCCATCTAACTCGAAGATATATCAATGGGGAGCAGATGCCCCGCTGCATTGCATTTGGTCATTCAAAAGGAGACTCACGTTTGCCGACAAGGCGACCAACACCGTCATCCATGTTATATGAAAAGCCCCACCAAAGGCCGGTGTTTACTAAGCTACAGGACGGCATCACACCTGGGCCTAATCAACATACCTGTCCGAGCTGGAGACGTCATCGAGTCATCGGAGGCACAAGTCAGCAAGCAAGAACAGATACACAACACGGTCACTCACGATGTAGTGATAAACAGTACCCGCAGCCCCCTGGGATCCAGCCCTTTGTGCAAAGTAAATCACTCCTAATTACCTTCCCACACAAATAAGGTTTAAGACGCACGATGAACTCAGTCTGGAAAAAAGCCAATCACAAAGAATATATGATGCTTGAATTTATTATCTACAGTGTCTAATGAGAACTAAGCAGCAATTTACAATAATGTGGAAATAGAAAGTGCAAGCTGTATAATGCCAATTGTCAATCACAGATGAATATGCAATTATTTTGTCTTACGCTCCTAATAAAATGTAGATGAAGGTACAATCAGATCACACCCAGGACCCTCGCCGCTACAGGTGCCCGGCACTCCTCGGGAGAGGAGAGGAGGACTGGCCACGCCCCCACAGTCCTACACCAGAGCGGGGATGTGATGCTAGGAGTCTTGGCCCAGATAGTGCACAGCTGGTCGTCCAGGCACTGTTCCTCTTGGTACACGCGTCTCCCCAACAGCCCAGGATGAGTCCCTCCTTCCCTGGTCCAAGTATAGTTCTCTTATTTGGGGCTGCACGTCAATCATCATGACGTGTCAGCTCTTCGTGAAGCTTCTAGGCTCACCCTTCCGGGCAGTAAACATGTTTTCGCTTAGAAAGTTACAAGACTGGAAACAGCCAGTCTTGGCTCCCAGGCTTCGGGCACTGTGTTTTGAGAAGATCTGACATTCTTGCCTTATCAGTGCACCTGACTCGCAGAGCGGGGACGAGCAAAGCTGTGCCTGGCTCCCAAGGGCTGCGTAGAGCCTCTTGCAAATGCTAGATGTTTCATGTCTTCAGGAAAGGCCTTCACAATTAACCCCTTGCAAGCATGCAGGCTCACCCAGTTCGAGAAGCCTGGTTGATGTCAGCATTTTCCTCCACGCTTCGAATAGGCTCTAATACACACAAGATAGCTCAGTGGGTTAGTGTAAGTGCAGGTTACTGCAAGCGCCTAGCAGCTTATCACGACATTCCACCCCTTTCGAGGTGAGGCCTGAAAATGCTGACTCAGTTCCACGATTTGGAAGCATGTACGGTGTGCTGTAGGCCGATTAAGCGTTTCTCTAGCGCAGTCATTCTAGTATAAAGGAAAGACATTCTGCGCAAGAGCCCAATGAAAACGATAAGGATGAATATTAGGGAAATCAGCAACCACAGCAATGGGTGCAGTATTATATTAAGCAGCTTAGTGGAGGAGGGAGACCATCCAGTGAATACATCCCACCAGTGGTGAGTAGTAACTGATTGCAGATGGTCAGCAGTTTTGATTAATTGGTTTCTGTCTATTATCAGCTTGTACTCTGCAGAAATAACCGAGGTAGCTAGAGTCTGGAAATCTTTCCAAGCAGTTTGGGCAAACTGTCTAATAGCTTGAAGCCGGGCAGTAATCACCCCATAGGATAGAGTCCAGTTAAGCAAATGCTTGAGCTCAACATGCAGAGTAGTGTGAGACCACTGAGTTAAAGAATATAAGGTATGAGTAACAATGTCTAAGATAGTCACAACTTGATAAACGCAAAAGACTTGAGGATTCCCTAATAGCTTATAATTGTTAATAAGCAAGGAATGATTAGTAACTACGCAAGCTTTATGCTGATCTATCTGGAAGATGTCAGTCCCATTAATGTGATATTGCATCCAGGTGCACTCCCCTGCTATGGGATGCATGAATGGGTCCGGAACCCTCCCAGTTAGGGGACACACCCACCCCTGATCCCAGGGCATGCAGGTGTGACTGTGGATGGTGTAGTTTTGGCTGTCTAACCATTCCCCTCGTATTTGCGGAACCCACCAGGAACCATTGATTTTCATAGGCAATACTATTAAAGGACAACATATTTCTAGAGCATAAGCGGTCCTACTAACTTGCATTAACGCATGGCATGTGTTATTCATGCAATCAAAAGCAAGCGGTTTAATTCATATGTTTGCTAGTAACTGTAGCTCTGTGTGCCAGTGGGATGAAGATAGTCGCCCCCATTCGGAGCGGAAAGCCAACACCTGCTGATTTAGCAAAGTTTGCCATAGAATGCATTGTGTGTCTTTAGCAGTCTTGTTGACCTGCCCTATGGCAGAGAAAATGTCTTCATAGCTGAAATTCTGCCACTTCCAGTGGTTTCCAATACTTGTAGCAGTGTTGCGCAGGGTAGGGCTTATCAATGGGCCCCACTGGACCAGAAGCTTTATAGCGGCGCTGGCATCAGAACCCATAGTGGCTAACTTGTTGCGCACAGTTTCTATGTCGAAAGCATTTAAAGCCCCTGTTCCCACTCCCGCTGCACCCGCAATCAATGAATCTAACCCCCTAGCTATGCGCAATTTGGTGATGGGCCATAGAAATTGACTCCATTTATAGCAGCTTGGTAGTACTAAGGAAACATTGCCTTGTGACAAATCTATGTCTAAGTGTACCTCTGTAATGATAGACGCGTGCATCACATGTCTGCAATTTAAATGTTGTCTTACTACTGGAAAATCTAGCATGTTCACAGTTTCTACTTTGTGTGATTTGAAAAACACCATCCTTCAAGTGGGATGCCTACCATATACAATATTGGTTTTTGATACAAACACCTGGTAGAGGCTGTTTCAACGTACAATTGTATGAAAGGCATTTGGTCAAGTTATAGTCCAGAAAATCTTGGCGAGTACACTCGCTGCAGTTCTTGGGGCAAAAGAAACATGAAACATCAAACAAATTATTTGATCCATTCACTGAAACGTTTGGGCCTAAGATTTCATAAGCACCAGTCATATGAGTTAGTGACAAAAGGTGTCCGACAATGTGCCAATCTAGAACTCTTGCAGTTCCATGTGGATACTCATTTGTAACGCTTTTCTCACCGGTTACGGTGCGGTTGTAGTTATCATGCAGGACTGGAGCATCAGGTGTAGTGCATGCGATTCTCAGAGTCCATGTAGCGTCTTGCATCAACCCATTCTTTACAGAGAAAGCGTTGGCTTGGCAGGCCAGGAACACCCACAGCAAGGTAAGTCCCATCCCCTTCATACCCCTCTACTTTCGTGGTGTGAGCCTAGTAGCGGGAATATAAACAGGCACATCAGAATTAAGCAAAGGTACAACATAAGTACTTACAACACCTTGACTTAACACTTCCCCAGCCTCAGGCATTTTGTTAGGATGGTGCACCCACACCTTTTTCCCCGTGCTACCGAAGCCTCCTTCCCCCCTCAATGTAGTGTCTGGGGATTGCTTGCTCTCTACCACTAGGGGAACAACTGCTCGCTCACAAATCAATTGTGCAATTCGGTCATATTTGGTTAATGGTACTGCAGATGCACCAGCATTATGTAAAAGTACCGAAAGAGTCCCTCTATAATCAGGATCAATCACACCTCCCAATATGTCAATGCCTTGTTTCGCCAGGCTGGATCGTGCAGCAATGTGTCCATAAGTGCTAGCCGACAATTTGATGCCAATACTCAGCAAGATAGATTTGGTTTGCCCCGCCGGTATAACATCATCTTCACAGGTAGATAGATCAAGTCCAATGCTGCCTGCAGTGGCTTGCACAGGCAGCTTAGCTTCTTTGTCGGTTTTCCACACAACTAGAGTCTTTGTGGATTCCACTTTCTCACTTGTCAGTCTCACAAAGGGTGTCTGGCGATTTCCCAGTGGACGATTGTTCAGTTCAAACAGCGCTTGTGCCAGATGTTTGGACCACCCCTTGAGAGAGTGAGACTTAGTCAGCTTCTTTATTTGGTGCTTGAGCAGCCCATTGCTACGTTCCACCAGAGCAGAGAATTCTGGGTACCGGCTGATGTGCAGTGTCCATTTTATGCCTTGCTCTAGTGCCCAGTCCTGCACATTGTGTCCAGCAAAATGGCTGCCTTGGTCTGATTGGATTTCATCCGGGATGCCATAGTGTCTGATGAGGTATTCCATGCCTTGCAAGGTAGCCCGTTGATCTGCATGGGCGGCTGGATAAGCTAATAGCAGTCCAGAGTATGTGTCTACCATGGTCAACATATAATGCTTTCCATTCTCGGGCGGTAAAGGGCCAATGTAGTCAACTTGCCATACGCTAGCAGCTCTTTCACCTCTTCTCAAAGGGCCTTGAGGCTTCCTCTTCAGGGGGTAGTGCTTCACTTCGCAGCACATGGAACATTGGGAGGCAGCTTGTCTGGCTTGATCCATGTTAATGGGCAATTGTCACCTTTTGCCCATTGATAAGTTCCTGTTTGCCCTAGATGCCCTGAGGTTTGGTGCACCCAATCCGCCATCCCTTGCAGCACCTCAGCTTCTTGCGGTGTTGTCACGGGGCAAATCTTTGCCATTTGGTCCACTTCATTGTTGAACAGGGCAGCCAGTGAGGTGTCGGGGGGCATGTGTGCATCGACATGCCCAATGCAGATTTTGCACCTCTCACCTTTGCACCACATCTCTTCCCAGATGTCTGGCCCTCCCCAGATCGGAGTGTTCTTGATCTGCCAGCCGTCTCTTCTCCATGCCGGTGCCCAATGTGTCAGGCCTTGATATGTGGCCCAACTGTCTGTGTATATGTATGCAGTCTCTGTTTCCTTCACCTGTTCAATCACGGAGGCCACCGCCTGCAGTTCAGCATATTGACTTGATCTTCCCACACTTTCTCTCATTAGCAGTGTTTCTCGGTGGGGCTGGAATGCAACAGCTTGCCAGTGTCTTTGCCCTTTATCATACTTTGCGGTGCCGTCCGTGAACCATGCAGACTTTGTTCTTCCTCTGTCAATGTATCATAGGCGGGTGCGACTTTGAAGGGAGATTCTGGCAATGCCACAGGGGTGTTTGGTTCAGTCATCGCTTCCAGATCTACTGCCTCCAGCATTTCTTCTTGCAGTCTGGAAACCCCTGTGCGGCCAGCTTTCGCACGTTGCTGTAAATACCATTTCCATTTGACATGAGTGGCGTCTTGTGCTCTGCCACTTTTCCCGCTTGCAGCAGTGTCGCGCACCCAGCCCATGATCGGAATTTCTGTGCAAATTGTCACTGGTTGCTCGCCTGTGATTCTTTCAGTCTCAACTTAGAGCCCAGTACACTGCACCAACTTGTTTCTCAAGCGGAGTGTATCTTGTCATAGGATCTGTGAGCTTCCTTGACCAGAACCCCTGCGGCACTCTTTTCTGTCCTTGCTTTTGCCACAAGCTCCACAAAGCCACGTCATTGTAGACAAGAATTTCCAGTTCAAAAGGATCAGTTTTTGTCATGGGCCTGTTGGAAGGAAGCCTGTTGCTCTAGGCCCCATGTAAAGTCATGTTTCTTTCTGGTGACTTTGTAAATGGGTTTCAGTATCAGGCTTAAATGAGGTATGTGATTTCTCCAAAAACCCATTCACCCAATAAATCTTTGCGCCTCTTTTTTATCTGCTGGTGGAGCCATCTGCTGAACCATATCAATTACCGGATCGGGAATTTTCTTAACTGACCCAGACCAGATTGCACCTAGAAATTTTACCTCTTGGGCAGGCCCCTGTACCTTTTTGGGATTTATGGCCCACCCCCGATTTTGCATGTGTGTGATCAACTTTTCAGCAGTTTTTTCTACATGTTCTTTCTCAGCACTGGTCAGCATGATGTCATCAATGTAATGAGCAATATATACATCATCCAACTGCACCAACTTTAAGTCTCTGGCAATCAATCCATGACACAGAGTGGGACTATGCACATACCCCTGGGGCAATTTAGTAAAGGTAAATTGTCTGTCTCCCCAAGTGATAGCAAATTGGTCTTGTGATTCAGTGTCAATATCAATGGAGAAAAATGCATTGGCCAGGTCAAGGACCACATGCCATTCACCCACTTCTTTCGTAAGGTTTTCAATCAGAGTGATGATGTCTGGCACCGCCGCAGCAAAGGGCGGCACCTTCTTGTTCAAAATGCGGTAATCAATTGTCAGACGCCACGCCCTATCTGGGTGGCGGACAGGCCAGATCGGCGAGTTGAATGGGCTGACTGCCGGCCGCATTATGCCAGCTTCCACCAATGACTCAATAGTTTCACCAATCTCTTTATGTCCTCCTGGCAACCGGTACTGTTTCACGCACACTGACTCAGCAGGAGGAGGTAAATGCAAGGGGGACCATTTGGCATGCCCAACCACAACGGGGTTAACAACTCTCACATGGATTTTTCGATTGCCAAAAACAAATTCACCTAAATCTGTAGTCACACTTTTGCCCAACAACACATCCATGCCAAGGATGTACTCCGGTATATCTGCAATCAAAACATTTGCTGTGAAAGGCAATCCCTCGCCAATTGACATTTTTACATTAAAGGCTTTTGCAACAGTTTCTGCTCCCCCATAACCATTGACCAAAACTCTGGGACCAGATAATTTACTGGGATTGCCATTCAGAATGGTCACCTCAGCTCCTGTGTCTAATGGAGCCAAGACATGTTTTACTTTCTCATCCAAATACAATGTAAGTGGCACAAAAGGGCGTCTGTCTCTGGGACTAGTTCTCTTTATTAACCGTACCTCAAAGACAGAGCCATCCCTTCAATCAAAAATGGGGTCTGGGACCTCCCACTTGTCCTTTGCAAAATCAGGGTAACCTTTTGCTCGCACTTTGGGCTTCAACACCTCTTCTTCAGAGGGTGCAGAGAGCTTAGTTTTTCCCGATCCCTGTTTCCTCAATTTCTTCAATTTCTCAAGCAGCACAGATGTGGGTTTACCGTCTATCTCTTCCCTTGGAATTCCCGCTTTTAGCAGGTCCACCCACATTTGTCTGCGCGTGACCTCAACAGTGTCAGTTTTCTCTTTAGACTTTACATTTTTGCCACGCTTTTTCTCTGAATCATTACTTGCAGCCACTAGGCGCGCTGCTTTACGCACATCCAGCCCTTCTAATTGCCCTAACAGAAGTGCCACTTCACCAATGGCTTTGCCTTGCGCTGGACCCAGCAATGAAAGCAATGCGCCCTTTATGTGACTCAGTGCATTTCTTAACAAACGTGCGCGCATGCCAGCTGTAAACAACTCCATGTCAGGCCCTGCAAAATTTGCACTGTACAGTGCACACTGTAAACCCATCTCTCTAAGCTGATCTGTTGCTTCAGTTGGTGACTGCCAACCGCCCCACCTCTCTTCCATATCCATTGGACTCCCATACAAAGTCAATAGGGCAGTCTGAAGCCAATTAAACAAGGAATGAGAGCCTTGCTGACCGAGCTCACCGCGCACTATCTGTCCCAACATTACATTAGTAGTGAGTGAACCCATCTTTAACAGTTCTTCTGGGGTTAAGAAAATACTATCGGCACCCGTGTCCCAGAGGCGAAGGTACCACCTCAGAAGTGCTTCACCTGGCTTCTGTCTAAATAACTTAGCAATCTCTAAAAGCTCTGTCTGTGTATAATCGCGGACAATCCTAGTATTCTGAATATTTGCACCGCCAGCTTGGCCTTTTGACTTGTTAGTGATTAACGGCCGCGCTGGATAAACACATTTCTTTGGAGCACATTCCAGCTCCTCTTCGTCAGAACAGTCTAACTCTGCAAGCCTGACTTCAACAGATTCATTCCAGTCATATGCTTGCTCAGTTTCGCTATCACTGACTTCACCCGACCATAAATTTGGGTCCCAGTTATCTTTCCTAATTAGCCCGCAAATCCTTATCTTTGACGGATTGCCCCACGCTGTCTGCGCTTGTGTGTGGCTACACGCACAGCTAAAGAGGCACAGCTAAAGAGGAACACCTGTCCTCCATCTGATCAGCCCGCTTAACGGATGATTCAAGGGTCTCTCTCATAATAATTTGTTGCTCCTGGAGCAGGGAAATCTCATCAGTTAATTTGCGAATCTGCGCATCTTTAAGCAATTCATTCTCATGCACCTTGAAACACTTGTGTATAGGCGCGTTACAAATGCCTTATATCATATCATATCATATCATATCATATCATATCATATCATATCATATCATACCTTTCTGAGCGCCTGCAGGAATAACCAGCCTATGTTTCCTGCTGCCTTTAGCTCCCTTCTGCATTTCTCAAGTGGTAAACTCTCCAAGCACTTACTAATCACCGCCGGGGAAACATCATTTTCAAGCATGTCCCAAGCCCTCGGTGCCGAGTACCGATGCAAAATATCTGCCACACCCGACCAAGCATTTGATGCCGGCCATCCTGGAATGTGACAGAGTGCACTATCTTCCCTATTGCATTCATCTTTTGCATGTTTTTTCCAGAAAGGCATCTTGCTCGTAAACCCTGCTCACAGCACCAAATGTAGTGATAAACAGTACCCACACCCTCCTGGGATCCAGCCCTTTGTGCAAAGTAAAGCCCTCCTAATTACCTTCCCACACAAATAAGGTTTAAGACGTACGATGAACTCAGTCTGGAAAAAAGCCAGTCACACATATGATGCTTGCATTTATTATCTACAGTGTCTAATGAGAACTAAGCAGCAATTTACAATAATGTGGAAATAGAAAGTGCAAGCTGTATAATGCCAATTGTCAATCACAGATGAATATGCAATTATTTTGTCTTACGCTCCTAATAAAATGTAGATGAAGGTACGATCAGATCACACCCGGGACCCTCGCCGCTACAGGTGCCCGACACTCCTCGGGAGAGGAGGGGAGGACTGGCCAAGCCCCCACAGTCCTACACCAGAGCGGGGATGTGATGCTAGGAGTCTCGGCCCAGATAGTGCACAGCTGGTCGTCCAGCCACTGTTCCTCTTGGTACGTGCGTCTCCCCAACAGCCCAGGATGAGTCCCTCTTTCCCAGGTCCAAGTATAGTTCTCTTATTAGGGGCTGCACGTCAATCATCATGACGTGTCAGCTCTTCGAGAAGCTTCTAGGCTCACCCTTCCGGGCAGTAAACATGTTTTCGCTTGGAAAGTTACAAGACTGGAAACAGCCAGTCTTGGCTCCCAGGCTTCGGGCACTGTGTTTTGAGAAGATCTGACATTCTTGCCTTATCAGTGTACCTGACTCACAGAGCGAAGACGAACAAAGCTGTGCAAAGCAGTGCCTGGCTCCCAAGGGCTGCGTAGAGCCTCTTGCAAATGCTAGATGTTTTATGTCTTCAGGAAAGGCCTTCGCAATTAACCCCTTGCAAGCATGCAGGCTCACCCAGGTCGAGAGGCCTGGTTGATGTCAGCATTTTCCTCCACGCTTCGAATAGGCTCTAATACACACAAGATAGCTCAGTGGGTTAGTGTAAGTGCAGGTTACTGCAAGCGCCTAGCAGCTTATCACGACACACGACAACGCGGCCATCACGAAAGATGACATCATCAAAGAATTCCCACAACTGTGCCATGGTCTGGGCAGATTGAAGGGCCCGCCGATCAAGTTACACATAGACCCAGCAATTCAACCGGTCCCACAACACCCGAGCAGGGTAGGGTTCTACCTACAGGAGGCAGTGTCGAAAGAGCTAGACCAACTACTGCTCAACGACATCATTGAGGCGGCCACAGGCCCTACACCATGGGTTTCTCCCCTTGTAATTGTCCCAAAGGACTATGTGTGGACATGAGAGTGGCCAACACCGCCATACAGCGGGAGCGGCACCCCGGACCAAAAATCAAGGACATGATTGTCCAGCTAAACAAATCTGTCCTTTTCTCAAAATTGGATTTGAATCAGGGGTATCACCAAATAGTGCTCCACCCGGATTCACAGCCCATCACCACTTTTGCATCACACAATGGACTGTTCCGCTACAAGCGGCTAAATTTTGGGATCTCGTCGGCAGCTGAAATATTTCATGAAACAATCCGGCAGATCATACGTCCCATCAAAGGTACTCTCAATTACAGAGACGACATTTTAGTTTTTGGAAAGTCGCGCAGGGAACATGACGTAGCACTCCGTGAAGCATGTCGGGCAGTACAGGAGGCCGGACTAACACTCGATATCAAGAAATGTCGATTCAGTAAAGCCAAGCTCAAGTTCTTCATCCACATTTTCTCAGCAAATGGGATGACCCCTGACCCCGATAAAGTATCGACCATCTTTCAGCTGGACAGACCCACCCAAGTCACTGACATCAGGTCATTCCTGGGAATGGCCGGGTACTGTGCTTGGTACATTCCACATTTCGCGTCCATCACTAAACCTCTCAGGTGCCTGCTCCAAAAGGAAGTCACATTCGACTGGTCTGTGGAGTGCCAAGCAGCTTTCGACAACATAAAACAGTCCCTGACAGAGGCGAGGAAATTAGCATACTTTGACCCTGAATGGCACACCGAGATAGTGGTGGACGCCAGCCCAGTGGGACTAGGTGCCATTCTGGCGCAAACCAGCGGACAAGACACACATCAGAGGCACATAGTTGCCTATACCAGCAGGGCACGAGCCCCACCAGAGTCTGCCTATTCCCAGGCAGAGAAAGAGAGCCTGGCAGCTGTCTGGGCGTGCAAGCATTTCCATAATTTCGTCATTGGGAAGAAGTTCACCTTGATTCCAGATCATCAAGCCTTGCTATCACTATTTGGCAATCCGCGCACGAAAATGCCACCCAGAATTGAGAGGTGGGGAATCCGTCTGCAAGAGTATGACGACATTGTTCACCGACCGGGGGTGAGACCAACCCAGCAGACTACCTCTCCAGACACCCGGTTGGTAGCCCCACACCTCGACAGGGTGACGCAGAATATATCAGCTACGTCACTGCCAACGCGTTACCGCCCACCATATCCATTGAAACAATTGCCATGGCGTCAGCCGCAGACCCATCCATGGCCCTGGCAATAAGTCTGACAGAAAACGACAAGTGGAAGGACTTCCGCAGAGCGGTACAAAGACACCCAGGTGCATGCCGTGACGAGATCGAGAGACTAGCGAGAGTGCACACTGAATTAGCGGTCCAAGACAAGGCCATTCTAGTACAAGGCTGCAAAATTGTCATACCCTCCACGCTGCGTTCTGAAGTCATTAAAACCGCCCATGAGGGACACCGTGGAGCGGAAAACACAAAAAGACAGTTAAGATGCTATGGCCCTCATTACGACCCAGGCGGTAAGTAACGTACATTACCGCCATGGCGTAATTAACGTTTCCGTGCTAGGTCGAAGCGGGACATTACGACCCATCGGGCACGAGGATTCCGCCATGGCGGTAATGTAAACAGTGCAATGGGGTAAATGCCACCAAAACAGCACCTACCGGCATCGCATGCCGCGTAAGGTGCACTACCGCCATCCCGGCCACCGATCTTAGCACTGACCGTAATTAGCGGTCACCGTAATTAGCGGTGACCGCCAGTAAGCGGAACCAGAAGTAGCGTCATCGCGGCGGTACGGGAAAGAGCACAGCGGCCATCTTTAAAAACACAATCCATTGCAATCCTTCACTACCACTGAACATCTGACCCCGAGACCTTGCAGAAAGCTACAGCCACATCCACGCATCCCCACAATGCCAAAAGTTGTTAAAAAAGCCTGCGGTCGGCAGCGGCTGGACCGCTTCAGCAGGGAGGAACTAACAATGTTGGCTGAAACGCTACAGTAAAAGGCGGACATCGTCTTCTCTGCAGAAATGACAAGAAAAAAAGAAAAGCCCGCAAAAAGGCCATATGGGAACTCGTAGCAAAACGGGTCAGCACTGTAGGAACCACCCCACGCACCTCAAAACAGTGCCGCAAAAGGTGGGATGACCTCCGGCTCCGAGTAAGGAGCATACTGTCGGCCAACCGCAACATGGGCCTGGCAACTGGCGGAGGAGCAGACTCCCCAATTAAGATGCAGCAATGGGAGATGTGTGCCTCGACGATCGGCATGGAGAGCATCGAGGGGGTCGGTAGAATGGAGAGAGGAGCCCCGACATCAGGAGACACTGGTAGGTAATTTAGCCATGCGAAACCCCCTGAATTCCACTTACATGTGCATCACAATGTTGCCCTATAGGGTTAACGCAACACATCAGCAGAAGACCTACACCCTGCACACATGCAGCATGCACACTCCACAGCTGGCACCCACATTCCTGCATGTTCAACCCACCCAAAAGGGAGACAACCTGTATGTTACAGCCTACAAAGTGCACCATCTATCCATCAAATTCATGGCAGTCATCACAATGCCTGCTCAATGTCCACTGACCCATCAATAACACTTTCCCTCCTCTGCTCCACCAGAGGCTCCCAATCGGACACCGGCAGGGACGAGAGTGGCACCACACCTGCCAAGAAGGCCAGGCCAGAGGCAAGATCACACCAACCCTCCACCTCTGCTGGACCCAAAGACCAACCACAGCAGCCAAAATTGCCTGTCGCAAAACAGCCCAGGGCAGCAATGATCCCCGAGGCAAGCAGCATGGCACCACCCACAGGAGACACACAACAACTGCTGCCCACTGAGGGGAATGTGTCTGCGGGGAGCAGTACAATTGGGGAGACTGCTGCCATCGCAGCCTGCTCTGACAGCGATGTGGGGAATGAGGAGGATGACACAGAAGGTCGCCCCACTGCCCACCTTCATTCCCACCACCTGTCCCTAAGTAGCCTGCACGGAGACGGCACACAGGGGCTATCCCCTGAAGAGCCAAGGCCAGCCACTCCCAGCCCAGTGGGAGGAGGGGAGGAGGGTAGTAGCCCAATTACCCCGGCAATTGCAACATCCAATGCCCCAGATTTCCAACAGTCGCTGGACCAAATAACAACGAGGCAACAACAACTGTCCTCACTACTCATGCAGCATGTGGCTGATTGTGGAGGTGCCAGTGCAGACATAGAAAGATGTGCTGAGACTGTCAAGGCAGCCATCCAATCCGCAAGCAAAGACATATGTGCGGAACTAGCCATGGTGCGGAATGTGCTTGGTGAGCTTGTACAGACAATAAGGGACACGCAGCGTACCGAGCAGCCCAGTACCTCCTCCGCTGCCAGTTCTGCCGCAACCAGCCCCATCCGCAGGTCAGCCAGGAACCTGCGGAATACAGGCAGGGGAGCCCCAGGGGCCGGGAGAGGGGGCTGCCAATAGTGGCCGCCCAGTGGACGAATGGAACATTACCCACTTCATCACGGGCACCGTCACACCTTTGCAGGGAGTTCAGGGGGAGGGGAGAGGGGGGATTGGGTGTGTTGGGGAGTTCAGGGGGAGGGGGGAGAGGGGATTGGGTGTGTTGGGAAGGTCAGGGGGGAGGGCGGAGGGGGGAATGGGTGTGTTGTGGAGTTCAGGGGTGAGGGGGGAGAGGGGATTAGGTGTGTCAAACCTATTCACATTCATAATACACTTTTTCCTTTTGCACAAATCAAATGTGTGGACATTGCTCATTTCGTATGTGTGCTTTATTAGTGTACAGTCCACAGTGTGCATGTCCCAGACACACACAGTGCCCCAAGTGCCGTCTCCATGTTACACACACCAGCCGTGTGTGCTAGAAGCATTGGTCAATGATATTTTGACGCATTTCACGCCCCTGCTGTGCATCGCTGACTCCATGAGGTGCTGCCCTATCCACACCCTCCTCATCCTCATCGTCAGGTGGTTGCAGTTCAGCGTCAGGGGGCAGGGCCACATTTCGTCTGATGCACATATTGTGTGGCATGACACATGCCATGACGATCTTTGCCACCTTCTCATGGCGGAACAGGAGTGCCCCACCAGACCTGCTGAGGCAGCGAAACCGTGCCTTCAATAGGCCAAATGCCTGCTCAATCACCACACGGGTACGTGTATGTGCACGGTTGAAGTCCTCCTCGTGCTGGTTCTGTGGGTTCCGGACTGGTGTAAGTAGCCACCTCTTCAGGGGATAGCCTGCATCACCTGTATGTGGGCGAGAATGTATGTGTCAGTCATGACGTCAAACTCAAAACTTGACGTGCCACCATGGCTTGCATCCAACTGTTACTTCGGACCACTTTGAAATGCACTAATTGATTCACACTATGCGACACGAATATGCTCATGGCACTTATGGACTTTTGTGCATGCCATCAACCAATGTATGCAGGGGGGTCATGTGCCTCCTTCGTGCACAGTTATGGGGGACAGGCCTTTCAGTTGATGGTGTTTGGTGACATGCATGTAGGTGCATTTTGGTGAAGTCATTGTGGTCTGAATTGGTTCAATGCACTTGCAGATGGTTGTGTTATGGTTGGGACACACCTTCATTCACATGGTAGGGCTGCATACATCAGGCCTTAGGTTTACTGGTGTCAGCTGAGGTTTGTGATGCATTAGGGTATGATCTGGCTCCGTTGTCTTTGCTACTCACAGCCAGGTGGAGTATGCATTGGTACGTCGTTTGGCCTACCCACTTCGCAATTCCATGGTCATGACATTAGACTCACCGAGTAGCCAGGATCTTGGGCCTGCATGTCGCTCCATGTGGCGTGCTATTGTGGAGTTCCTCAGGACCATTGAATCACGGGTTGCTCCGGGGAATCGGGTACAACAATGTGTGAAGATCCTGTTGGAGTCACAGACCATTTGCAGGTTGATTGAGTGAAATAGTTTACGGTTGCGGTACGGTGCCTCCATGACATGTGGGACCACCATTTCCACATGGGTGCAGTCGATGGCACCAATGCAACCAGGTATGCCGGCTAGTGCATGGAAACCCACTTTGGTGTTTGCTATCTCCTGGGCAGTCCGTGGTAATGAGATGTGGTTGTCTGTGTGCTTGAGGAGAGCATCGAGCACTTGGATCAGTGTATGAGAGAATAATGGTTGTGAAATGCCATGCAAGTGCCCCACTGTGTGCTGGTAGGTGCCTGTGGCCAGGAAGTGGAGTACAGACACTACCTTCAGTAGGGGTGGGATGGCGGTTGGTGTTTCTATCATGCTGACGATGTCGTTGTGTGTCATGTCTACGATGGCGGTGATGGTGTCCCAGTCCAAGGGTGTGGATCTGCTCAGCGGTGAGGTTGAATGGACTGGCTCTGATGCATGGGATTGTGGGCTGCCTGTGTGGTGCCACTGGCTGTGCTGGTGGGGCTTGCTGGCCCTGCCTTGCCCTCCTTCTCCTCCTGCGTCTCCTCTGTGCAGCCTATTGTTGTTGTTGTTGTTGATGTTGTTGTAGCACTTGCATTGCTATCAGGTCCTCCAGCCCCAACATTGCTAGTCCTATTGGTATCATTGTGGAGTGTGACTGGGTGTGGGAAGGGGTGGGGTGTGCTCTTTTTGTACTTCCTGAGTCTGTATTGCCTCCCCCTGTGCTGATTCTGTGCACCTGTGGCAGCTGGATTCACTGCACATGGCCATTTACGGTTGGTTCTTTATGGCGTAATTAGCACCATGGCGGTAAGGTACTTAACGGGCTTAGTGATGGCGTTAGGTGCATGTCCGCTAGGGTCGTGATCCGCGCAGCTTTGCGCCATGCCGGTATTTACGGCGTGGAGGGTCGCGTGCACGCGACCTTGTTGCAATTAGCGGCAGCGTTAACTACAATGCCGCTAATGGCATCGTAGTTAACGGTCACGGGTCATGATCGGACCTAGCGGAAAACGATGCAGGTAATCATTTACTGCCATCGTTTTTCACTTACCGCCAGGGTCGTAATGAGGGCCTATGTCTGGTTCCCCTTCATGGACGATATGGTCGACCGGTGGGTCAAGAACTGCGTGGCATGCCAGTGCACAGCAAAACCCGAGCCGCCAGTACCGCTCAGAATTACTACAATCCCAGATCATCCATGGGAGAGAGTAGCGGTCGATTTCTATGGACCACGGGAGGAAGGAGATTATCTACTATTATTCATCGATGAACACTCCAGGTTCTCCATAGTGAAACGGGTCAAATTGACAGCATTTGCCCATGTCGCTGCACCATTTGTTGAAGTCTTCAGTGATTGGGGATACCAGACACACTAAAATCAGATAATGGTGTCCCTTTCAGTGGTCATGAATTTGGGGTGTTTGCAAAACACATGGAATTCTGTCACCAAAGAGTGACACCGAGATGGCCGCAAGCTAACGGAATGGCGGAAAGGTTTATGGCGTCCATCAAAAAGACCATACAAAGAGCACGCCTAGAGGGGACTGACCCCCATCAAGCGTTATGCAGAATGTTGAGAGACTATAGGGACACGCCTCACGAAGCCACCAACAGAACCCCAGCAGAGCTCATGATGAAGTACCAGGTCAGGACCAGGCTCGTCAACAACCCAACAAGGCGGCCCGAAGCAGACCAAGAAGTCATCAAACGAGACGGAGCAACCAAAGAGAAGATGCGGGAGCAGAGTGACAGAAGAAGGAGAGCACAGTCAAAAGACTTCCAAATAGGAGATGAGGTGTGGGTACAAAGAGCCACAACAAAAAAGACAGACTCACAGTTCTCACCTGAGCCGCTTCGAGTAATTGCAGTAAAAGGGACCATGATAACAGCGGCAAATGGAGAACAGGAAGTGACTTGCAACAGGTCAAGGTTCAAGCATGTCACTAGACCTGCCGGAGAGGAGCTACCCCCAGAGGAGCCTGACCCAGAAGACACAGACATTCATGATGAAACGTGGGTCCCCCTCGAACCACAGGTTCAAAGTCAGGTCAACCCTGCGCAGGACACTGACGGCGGCCCCCACCCAGGGCCACGAGGAAGACCACAGAGGAGCATCAGGAGGCCTCCCAGGTTAGTGGAGGAGTGCTGACAGCGTCGCCAGTTGGCCAAGTTAAGTTACTTGTAAGGACATTTGTCCGGGGGTGTTGTTACGAGTGGCTGCCCCTTTAAAGCAAGCCACACACTGGGGAGACGTCACGGGGAAGTGACGTGGGAAGAGGAGGAGCGTGCTAGGAAAGGCACTTAAGAGTTGTATTTTGAATAAAGAGGTTGCTGTATTACCCACTGGTGTCCATGCATTATTTAGGGCTATCCAGCCCCCAACAGGCAGGATAAAGTGTTCCCCAGCAGCTCGTTCAGCAGGCTTCCTGCACGGATTTCACACTCTTGTAACTTGCGGGGCTCTTCTAATGGACAGTAATGTAATAGCCTCAGCCTCTCCATTCCCATTTTGAAGGGACCTGCTGCCCTGAGTAGAATCACAATGCAAATGAGTACAGGCACCTAATAAAGATCGTGCATTTAACTGCTGTCAGCAGTGCTTTTCTTAGGAATGAGTGTTTAATCAATTGGCACAGTTTTGGGTCATTACTAAATGAAAGATTACCCCTCCCCCCTGCCTCTCCAATAACCTTGCAAATCTGGGCTTTCACCAAGACACTTAAAGTGAGTAGCACAATAAAACATTTTTTATTTATGTCCATGATACTGATAGCTTGACAAGCAAAGGGATTTCTTTTATCTGGCTAGTCAAAGGTTCATAACATAGAGAACAGCATGCTGGAAGTGTGGGACAAACAAGGTTTATACATAAGGGACCTTTCTATGCAATTCCTTTTAATATGCATCTTAAATAGACCCAAAGGTCATAGCGCAAATTTGGCCAATACTATAAAATCCTGCAAGAAAGGCAGTTTCAAAAAAGGAAGCGCAAACATTTCTGCAAAAACTGCAGTGAAAAATAAACACACACACATACTGCGGTTTTATTTTTTTTAAAGTTATTACGGTAATATGGGGAAGAAAGGGAGAGAGAGCGGTGGGTCAGTGAGGGAGCGGGTGGCTACTAAGGGAGTAGTGATCCAGAGTCCATGGAGGCAGCCATGGGCCAGAATCCAGAGAGGCAATGGAATGGTGGGTCAGAGAGGGACCAGTGGGCAGTGGGCCAGATTCCTGCGAGAGAATGACTGGCAAAATCCAGAGAGGGAGCAGTGTTCCAGAGAGGGAGCGATGGGGCACAGAAGGCATGACTGGGAGAAAACGGCAGCGAGAAAGAGAAGATGGGAAAGAGTGCGTAAAAGACTGGGTAAAAGGATGTGAGATGCAAAAGGAGCAAGTTGATGGTTTCTGCACAGGATATCCTATGTCACTGTATGGACGTCTTACAAGACACCATGCAATCACCCACTGTGGGGACTGAAAACCCTGTAGCCACTGCTTCTGGCTCGGGTTTGCCTATGTCCCAACGGGAACCGGTACAGGTGGTTATGCCCACACAGTTCCCTCTGGCTCCACAGGAGAGGTTCACAGGTGACCCCAAGGCATATTGGACTTTCGTCAATCAGTGTCACCTTCATTTCCTTTGCCGTCCAAATTCATTCCCTGATCTAACCACTAAAGCCGTTTTGTACTTTCGTATTTAGGGTGAACCACCGCGGCACAGGCTAATCCTTTACTGGAAACCAACAGTCCTTTACTTTATGATTGTGATGCCCTACTGTCAGCCATGAGCAAGGTGTTTGACTTGTGATATGCCACACAAACCACAGATCTGGAACTACTGAGTTTACAGCAAGGTACTTTTGTTGGTTTATTTAGCCAGGTTTAATCAGCTAACAGCTGAGACCCGATGGCTGGAGGACAAGAAGGCAGCAGTCTTTTACAAAGGGCTCTCAGATGAATTAAAGGATGCCTTATCTACAGTGCCAGTGGTTCCATCCGGTTTCACCAAACTGTTGGACCTGATTCTTCAGATAGACGCCCGTAGATCCGCCAGGAAAGGCGAGAAAAGACCCAACATGCAACCCCACATGCGGGCTGACACCCCGGCTGCTCCATCCAATGAGCCTGAACCAATGCAGATCGGGACTATCCGTGGCCGTTTATCCTCTGCAGAAAGGGAGAATCGCCGGAAAAAAATCTATGCATGTATTGCATTTCTTCTGATCATCTGTTGGTTGCATGTCACAAAAAACCTGTCAAGCGTTGGGAAACGCCAAAGCCCGGCAATAGCAGGAGTCCCTGTGCTGAGTCCTAAATCGGACTCCCGTCGTGAATTCCCCATGTCTCCTCTAGCTGTCTCAGTAGACTTGTACTTTATGGGATCCTGTGTTCATGCCAAGGCAATGGTGAACTCCAGAGCTACCAACAATTACATAGATGCCGGTTTTGCTAAAGCAGCCACTATGCCCACAGTCGCAAAACAAACACCGGAAACCGTCAATACTGTTGATGGGTCTGTATTGACGTCAGGTCTGGTCACGGAGGAAACTGCCCCCATTCGGATGGTTATGTACACTGATCACAAGGAGGAAGTGATTTTTGACGTGATTGCTGCGCCACAGTACAAGCTGATATTGGGATTAGCTTGGCTGACTCTGCATAATCCCTCCAAAGATTGGGCTACTCAGCAAATATTGTATCCATCCACATGTTGCAGTGGGCATTGCTTCCAAACCCAAGAGGTGGATAGAGACACTCCTGTACTGGCTTTTCTGGAAGGGGTGTCGACCATCAGTGCCGTTATGCCTTTTAGCAATCAGGTACCCTGTGAGTAAAACAAATTTACAGACGTTTTCAACAAGGGCATGGCTGAGCAACTGCCTCCTCACAGACCCTACGATTGTCCTATTGAATTGTTGCCTGGATCCAGGGTACCAGCAGGTGGGGTATATTCAATGACACGACATGAAGATAAAGTCTTGAAAGACTATATCGATGAGGCCTTGATGATGGGGTTTATACATCCCTCTTAGTCACCTGCTGCATCCCCTCTTTTCTTCGTTCCCAAAAAGGAAGGGGATTTTAGGCCTTGTATAGATTACACAGCACTCAATGCCATAACCATAAAGAACCAGTACCCGTTGCTTTTGATTTCGGTTCTTCTGAATCAACTGGGTTCATCTACTATTTTCACCAAGCTAGACCTTCGAGGGGCATACAATCTCGTGCGCATACGAGAAGGCGACGAGTGGAAAACCACCTTCAAAACGCGTTATGGGCTTTATGAATATCTCATGATGCCCTTTGGACTTTGTAATGCCCCTGCTACTTTTCAGTTCTTCATGAACGACATATTTAGCAATCTCTTAGATCAGTTTTTTGTCATCTATCTAGACGACATACTGATCTATTCCTCGTCTTACCAAGAACATGTTGTCCATGTTTACAAAGTATTACAAAGACTGCGAGAAAACCACTTATACGTAAAAGCCGAGAAATGTGTGTTTCATACACAAGAGGTCTTTATCAAATTTATATCAAAGGAAAAGTGGCATGGTTTGGGTGGGAAAAGTGGCAAGGCCACCTGTCAAATGTAACATTGATGTAAATGTTACCTCCTACAGCTACTTTACTTGCTCTGAGTAAGGCTTTCTGTAAGAGGCTGTTTGTGAGTGGTTGTAGAAGAATGGGTGGTAGTGTGAGCTTTTGTGAGTGTGACTAGGTGATCCCATGTCCCTGATTGACCTATTTTCCAGTCCCCTGCTATCATTTATTAGACTAATGATTTTGGAGATGTACTCTTCCTTAGCTTCAATCGAACACATTGAACATATAAATCATTTTCACAAGGAATGCCCAAGCCTGGATAAACAGTTGCCCATTTACACCGAGTCATCTGGCCACCCTAGTGATGTTGTGAGTGGCTGTGGATAAACAATGACACGGGTGAGTGGTGTTGGTAGTTGTAGGACCGTGCAGGTGAAATGGTGTGTGTCGTTATGATCCAGATTATTGTGGGTGAGTGGGAATGTGGGTGGTCTGGTGATTGCCTGTGGGTGGTCTGGTGCAAGAAGCTGTGAACGAGTGACTGGATCTTCTAATGAGTGACTGTGAGAGTGTGTGGGGGCTGGATATTGTTGCAAGTTATCGTAGATGATTGGTGTGAATAAGTGATGTTGTGTTGTGAGTAGTTAAGAGGGAATGTTTAGATAGGGTGTCTGCTAAGTGGGAAGTCTGAGTAGCTGTAGGTGAGTCCGGATTTCAGTTCCCCCATGGACTAGGCTCTGTTGCTTACCAGTGCATTGCACTTTATAAATCCCGTACATACATATTGATGTAATTTAAGAGTTATTGTGAGTGAGGGTAATAAATAGGCTGAAGAGGTTGGCAATGGGGTTGTAAGTAGCTATGGGTTACCAGGGAATGGGAACACCGCCCCTTTAGGAGCAAGGACTCAGATTATAGGAGAGGGCGGGAGGAAAGGTATGGACAGGGGAAGGAGGAGGGCAGTTATAAAGTGGAGGAATAAAGTGACGGTTATATGGAACAGGGCTGCTGTGCAGTTTGTGACATGTATGTGAGGGGGGAGTATGATGTACAACACTATGGTTGAGTGGGCGGTGTTGTAAGTGAGTGATGTGAGTGGATGGTGTAAACGGGTCAGTGAGTAGTAGCTTGAGTGGATGGATGGCTGAGGGTGTTGTGTGATTGGCTGGTAGGAGTGTCAAGGAGGGATGTTTGATGGGGTGTATTTGAGGGATGATGTTTCGAGTGTGATGAATGCTGGATGTTTTAAGGGTGGTGAGTGAGTGATGGAGGTAAGTGGTGGATGGACAAGTGTTTATAATAAGTGATGTGAGTTCATCAGGGTGTGCATTACTCTCATGTTTCTCATGGCCATGCATAAGGCATGCATAAGCCCATCCAGTCCTATTTTTCTTCCCTTTGGGACTTGTGTTTTTCTTTCTTATTTGAAACTTAGGAAAACTACAAGTCCCAGAATTCCAATCAAAAACAGGAGAGGAGGGCCTTTTCATAAGTGAGAGGTCTGCACATGTGAGAGCTTCTGTGATAAGGGTGTAATGTGGGCATTACTTACCAGTAATCTTCAATACTCCTAGTCCTACTCTTCCTCGTCCCAGTACAACACATAAAGTGCCCCACCTCCCTGGGAACCTTTCTTCTAAAACTTTTGTTTCTCTTGCCCCACCCCTCTGATGGGGATACAAGAGCCAGGCCATCCCAACTCACCTCAGTTACATCAACCAACGAACAGCCCATTCAGCCAGTCGGGAGGGAGAGGCGGGAAAAAGTACTGGCATGAGGAAGAGTAGGAGTAAGAGTAATGAAGATTACTGGTAAGTAATCCCCACACTGCCTCCCGTCCCTCTTCCTCATCCCAGTACAATACATGAGGTATACCAAAGGATTCGCTGAATGGAAGCAAGACATACACAGGACACCAAGTCGTACACATCACCCAGCACTACTTTTATTATGAAACATAAATGGGGCCTAGAGGTTCACCTGGTACCAACACCCAGAATCTCAGCACCAACGGCAACCGGCCCTGCGCTGAGAAGATTCTATTGGTAGTGCCGCACAAAGGTATTAGGGTCAGCCCATGTAGTGGGTCTGCAAATGTCACCAATGAATACCCCTTGTGGCTTTGCCCAGGATGCCGCCGTAGCCCGGGTGGACCTACACTGCGCACCAAGGAGGGAAGGCACACCAGTGAACTGATAGGACAAGGAGATGGCGTCCCACACCCATCTGCTAATGGTAGGAATGGAGGTCCAAGACACCGGCCTACTACCTCCAAAAGTGATGAAGAGACTATCCGCATTCTGGAAGGAACTGAAAAGTTCAAAATAAATCAGGACTGCCCTGAGGACATCCTGATGACTCCAGCCCACCTCCACCATGGTCGCAGGTTACGAAGAACATATGGAGAACCACCTCCTACCACAAATGGAAATTGGACACAACTTTGGGGAGAAAGGCAGGGTCGCATCACAGAAACAATGTGCCCTCCTGAACAAGCAAATACGGAGGTCTACAGGTCAAGGCACAAATCTCCCCCAGCCGCCTAACCGATGTGATAGCTAACAGGAAGGCTGTCTTGGTGGACAAGATCTGAAGGGGAACCCCTTCCAGTGGCTCAAGGGAGCAGCCTGAAGGATCTTCAAAATGAGGGGAAGGTCCCATGGGGCAACCTGGAGGCCAAATAGGACCTCTGCAGAGAATACTTCTTCAGTAAGCTGGCAGGCCAAGGAACAATACAACAGGCTAAAATCTGAAATCACTGGACAGCCACCCCCTGGGCCCATAAGATAGACACAGCCAGTCCCAGGTCAAATCCCTCCTGCATAAACTGAAGAACCCTGGGAGGATTTCAGTTCCCCCATGGACTAGGCTCTGTTGCTTACCAGCGCATTGCACTTTATAAATCCCGTACATATATATATTGATGTAATTTAAGAGTTATTGTGAGTGAGGGTAATAAATAGGCTGAAGAGGTTGGCAATGGGGTTGTAAGTAGCTATGTGTTACCAGGGAATGGGAACACCTCCCCTTTAAGAGCAAGGACTCAAGATTATAGGAGAGGGCGGGAGGAAAGGCAGGGTCGCATCACAGAAACAATGTGCCCTCCTGAACAAGCAAATACGGAGGTCTACAGGTTCCTATAGGTACAGCTTCTCCCCACAATGTAGGACGGAGGCCCGAAGTGCTCGATAAGCAACTGCAAAATCCCTCCGTGACCGAGACCCAGTCCTGATGGGACAGGGTACCAAGAACAGCGCCCCATCCTTTGACGCTGGCATTGGTAGTAACCAGGATCGGCCAGGGCGGGGACAAGGAAAACCCTACCAACAGCCAAGAAAAACCCTACCAACAGCTTGTCTGTTTGGAACTACCACTGCAGATCCAAGGTCAATGATGAGCGATCGGAACCCACTGGTCCAGGTCTGTATCGTCCTCCCACCAGAGGCGATGGAGGCGATGGAGGTAGCACAGTAGAGGACACAGATCGAGGCAAGCCCATGGAACCAAGAATACGCAAGAGGCCAAGTGGCCCTGGGACTGGAGGCAATGTCTCACTGAAAACTCTGGAGGAGGACTACAGGAACCAGAGGACTGAAGCCTGTAGATTGGAAGCTTGTGTCTGTGGAAGAAAGACCCTCCCCCACGACATCCAGAACCGGGCTCTGATGAACTGGAGATACTGGGAAGTGTCAGATGGGATTTGCTCCAGTTGACAAGAAATCCCAGATATTGCATAATCCCACAGGTCAGACGAAGATGGTGACCCACAATCTCCTGGCAGCGAGCGCAGAGGGAGTCCTGAGCAACCAGTCATCCAGTTAGCGGAGGACCTGGATGCTATGAATGTGAAGAATGTTGTTCATGTACCCACTTGAAGGCAGTTAACTCTGTTGCACTTCACTGTTCACCTCTCTCCACCTTCCAGACCTTATGAGGTCCTTTAATTTCCCTAGTAGATGCTCTTGATGAATGTGTTCTCTTAGTGCATTGTAGCTCATTATTTTCGGAGTTCTTTCTTGTGTGAGAAAATTGACGTACACTTCCGCCATTGATGTTCCTGTTGTGTTGTTGGGCAGGGTGTGACGCGACATGAAGTCTGCCGGGTTGTACTCCTTTCCAGGCTTGTATATTATGGTAAAGTCGAAGTCCTGTAGACATAGGTCCCGCCTTTCTATGCAAGGCTGCATTTTGTGGTGTGGGTTTCCATAGATGTTTCCCAGCGCCTGATGGTCAGTAACAATAGTAAATGCCTTTCCCAAGGGAAATATTTGAAAATGCTTGCATGCCGAGATGACTGCTAGCCCCTCCTTTTCTGGCTGAGAATATTTGACTTCCGTGTCTGACCTTTTTTTGCTGGCATACGCCACCACTTTCCTCGGTGTGTCTTGTCCTGGTCAATGTTGCATCAGAATAGCTTCTAATCCTACCGGTCTAGCGTCCACTGTTAGTTCTGTGCATAACTCTAGATTTAAATATGGCTCTGAAAATACTATGGGCCTCATTCCAACCTTGGAGTGCCTGGAACGTCTGTATGATGTAGTCATTCTGCCGCATATTGTTGGTTACTGCTCCATCTTAAAGGTGGTGGGGCGGCCTAGCAGGTTGCATCCAGGGACATCACCCTGTATTACATGTAGCTCTTTGATGGCATGTCTTTCTTTGTACCAAAGAGTCGTGGAGAATTTTCTGTTATTGCACACAGGGAACTTTGCTCCCCATTGGAATATTCTCTGTTCAGGTGGAACCAGGTGTGGAGGTGAAGGTGGATGGGCAAAATTACCCCCTCGTCCGCCTCCTTTGAGGTACATGACACAGAAGAAGGCCAGGCGATACCGTGAGCGCTCATACTATTTTGGACCAATTCCTAGTGCTCCAATAATTGACAAGTATGTCGAGAGGTACCCACTCAGCTACCCCTACAGACCAGGTGTGGTACAATCCTTACCCACAGTGGACGAAGACCTTCAGGCTGCAACTAAAGAGACCTCAATTGACAGCATTGATTAAAGCGCCAAGAAGCCACGCTACTGATGTTGTTAGAGACACCACGACATATCAGCGTTCGACAGGAAGCACACGTGCCATCCGCACATTGGGACACAAACACACACTGAAATACATGAAGAATATGAGCGTACAATTCTATAGTTAGTGGACAGATACGTATACATACTGTTATTGCTTTTATTATGTTATCATTAGCTTAGCGCAGCAACGCAGAAACTGTAAGAAGCAATCGGAACCCACCGGTCCAGGTCTGCATCGTCCTCCCACCAGAACCGATGGAGGTAGCACAGTAGAGGACACAGATGGAAGCAAGCCCATGGAACCAGGAATACACAAGAGGCCATGTGGCCCAGGGACTGGAGGCTGTGTATCACTGACACCCTGGAGGACTGAAGCCTGTAGATTGGAAGCTTGTTCCTGTGGGAGAAAGACCCTCCCCTACGATGTCCAGAACCGGGCTCCGATGAACTGAGATACTGGGAAGGGTCAGATGGGATTTGCTCCAGTTGACAAGAAATCCCAGTATCACAGAATCCCACAGGCCAGACGAAGATGGTGACACAAAATCTCCTGGGAGGGAGCGCAGAGAGAGCCCTGAGTAAACCAGTCATCCAGGTAGCAGAGGACCTGGACGCTACAAAGGTGAAGAATGTCGACAACAGGGCCCAATACTTTAGTAAAGATATTGGGAGCAGAATTCAGTCCGAAAGGCAAGACCCGGAACTGGTAATCTTTCCCTCGACCAAGAATCTCAGGAATCGCTGATGCCTTTTTCAAACAGCTATGTGGAAATAGGCATCTTGAAGGTCCAAAGAGGCCAGAAAGTCAGTTACTTGGATCAGAGGAATCATATGCTGCAGAAACTTCCCTTCCGGCTTGGGGACTATGAAGACTATTGAGTATACCCCTTGCCATCCTTTTGGCCTTCTGTCTGGGTTGAGGTATCCTGGCAAACTCTTAGGTGCTTAGGGTTTACACAAATTTGATACAGTAGCCAAAACGCACCGTCCGGTTGACCCAGGGGTCCCTGGACCAATGATGCCAAGTCCGCCGCAACCACTGCAGGCGCACCCCACAAATCTGGCATCAGAACTTTGGTTGTTTCAGAGGTGAGGATGGACACCTATTCCTAGGCACCCAGCGAGACCTATATCATCCACTTTCATGGGTAGAAAGCCTTGAAGGTGGAACGGCGATATCGAGAGTAGAACTGTCTCTTCATATCGGATTTCTCCAAAGCTTTCTGGCGTTCTTGTCGGCCAGGAAGACCTTGTGCACTGGAATTGCCAAACTACGTACATCTTTCAAAAGGGATTTTCTGGGCCACCGCCTTCTGGTGTGAATCAGTACACCAATCCTTAATATGAAGATGCCGACGACCAGCAACAATGACACCCCTGGCCATGGCAGAGGCCTTTACCCCATCACAGGCCAGGTCTGAGAGGAATTCCACCTGAGACTATATTGTAAGGCCCTGGACACAGAATGTAAGCAGCCCAGGGCAGTCTCTGCAGTATAAGAGAAACAGGTCGCTGCACGTATGGAAAGATATGCAACTCCCTAAGCTTTCCGCAGGGCTCCATCTATCTTTTTGTCCATGGCGTCTTTGAAAGCCTCATCCAGAGTCATGGATGAATGGTCCACCAAACTATGAAGGATGGTATCCACCTGAATCGGCTGAAGCAGGAGGTTCTCCTCCCCCTCGAGTGGATACAATTTTGCCAAAGACTGGGGGACTGCGACTCGATCCGGTTCCCTCCACTCATGAAGTATCTCATCCTTCGCTTCATTTAGTAGAGGAAGTCCTTGTCAATGTTGCATCAGAATAGGTTCTAGTCCTACCGGTCTAGCGTCCACTGTTAGTTCTGTGCATAACTCTAGATTTAAATATGCAATGGGCTCTGAAGATACTGTGGGCCTCATTACGAGTTTGGAGGTAGCCATGCTGCTATTAGCGCCATGGCTGCCTCCAAACTCGGGACTGGGTCCGGACTCCATGAATGAGGAATTACCGGGTCATTCCAACCTTGGAGGACCCGGTAATTCCTCATTCAGAAAACCCATCCCCATTCCCATTCAAGCCCCCATAGGGCTCAATGGGAATGGGGAGGGAGCTAATAACGGGCCCGTTAATAACGTGCCCGTTATTAGCTCCCTGGTCCACATGCGGGACTCGCAAAGGACGTCTGGTCTGACCAGACGTTCTGAGCAGGTCCCACAAGGGAACCTCGTAATAGGGCGGAATGGGTTTACCGGCACCGGCACCATTACCGGTGCTGTTAAACCCATTCCGCCAACCTCGTAATGAGGCCCTATGTCTTGTTTGATCTGCATGAATGCTTCCTGACAATCTGCAGTCCACCGGAAAACATGCCTCTGTTTGGTAAGCTCTCTGAGTGGAGCGCTGATGGTGGCAAAGTCGTACAGATATCTGCTGCAGTAGCTCGCCATTCCTAGGAACGATCTGACATCACTAACATCTTTCAGTGGTGAGATCCTTGTAATGGGTGCAACCTTGCCTGGGTCTGAGAATATATGCCCAAAGAGCTTTAGATGTTCCTTGCAAAATGGGCACTTTTCGCAATTCAGCATCAGTAATGCTTCCCTCAATGCAGTGCATACTTTATGTAGTTCATCATCATGCCCTTCTGCGGTGGCGAACACCAGGATATCATCTTTGTAGTTGAAGCTGTTTTTGATGTTACAAATGACCTTTCTTACGCTTTCCTGGAATACCTCCGCTAACGATGAAATTCCAAAGCTGAGCCTTTTGTACAGAAAAAGCCCAACATGCGTGGCAAAGGTAGTAATGTATATCAATTGCTCATCTATCTTTATCAGGTGATATCCCTTGTTCAGATTGAGTTTTGAGAAGTTCCAAGATCCATTCAGTAGACTAATAATGTCGTCCAGATGTATTCCTGGTTGTCGCTCGCGTCTAATTGCTCTGTTGGCCTGTCTCATGTCGACACAAATGCGTATTGCGTCAGGCATATCCTTTATTGGAACTGCTACTATGTGGGACACCCATGGGGTAGGACCACTGGCAGGGTCAATTATGTCCTGTTCTATCAGGCTTTGTATTTCTTTCTCCACCTGTGCTTGGAGATGACACAGTATCCTCCTCGGGTGCTGAGCGATAGGAGTGATCATTCGTTGATGTGTAATATTATGTGATCCCCTTGGAGGCAGCTCAGGCCAGAAAACAGTGCCGTGAAGGTCTGTATGATGGAGTCATCCTGCCTCATATTGTAGGTTACTGCTGCAATCTCCATTTTAAAGGCAGTGGGGCGACCCAGCAGGTTGCTTTCAGGGACTTCACCCTGTAGTACATGTAGCTCTGTGACGGCATGTCTGTCTTTGTACCAAAGAGTCGTGGAGAATTTTCTGTGATTCCGCACGGGCCCTTTACTACCCATTGAAATATTCTCAGTTCAGATGGAACCAGGCGTGGAGGGTTCGACATTTTCTGATATTTTGAGATGCATATTGTATTGTATATGCATTTGTATCACGCTCCAATGACCCAAAGGCTTATGGGTGCCGACAAAGACACACACAAAAGAACAGCACTGAATATTAAAGGGGCAATATTACATTCAAATAGTTTCAATGGAACATTTATTGATGGAAACAGTTATTAGGGGGTGCGTTTAAAAGAAAATAGATGTTTTTAGTTTCTTTTTAAATATTTCAGTTGACTTTAAGTCTCTAAGATCATCAGGGAGAGCATTCCAAGCGAAAGGGGTGGCATTAGCAAATGATCCAGTAAGAGCTTTATTAGAATTGCATCGAGGAGTCTTTAATAGATTTGAATTATTTGATCTTAGAGCTCCCGCATTATGCTTCCTAACCAGCTGATCCCTTAGGTAGGAGGGCATGAGTTCCGATCTGCATTTTGAGTGATCAATAATAGCCGGAACTGGATTCTGGCCCTTATTGGCAGCCAATGCAGGCCTCGCCTTGCATATGAGACATGGACACTCCCTTTCAGCCCGGTGACCACCCTAACAGCACTGTTTTGTATCACCTGAAGGCGGTTAAACTATGCCTGAGAGCTGCTGATAAGCAGGCTGCAACAATAATTGATTTTTAAACCAATTATGGCACGAGCGATTGTCTCAGCATTTTTTTATGAGATGCAAGTCCGAACTGATGTAAATAGTTTTTATAAAATAAGTGGATGTTGTGACTAAACCACTGATCTGTGACCTCATATACAGGTTTCGGTCCAAAATAACGCCCTTTGCTCTGAACTTCAATATTGCAGCCCTTTGCTCTGAACTTCAATATTGCAGCCTGCGATCGAAAAGCAGTTATAGAGTGGGCCTAGCTTTTGGATTTTTTTCGATGAGCCAACCACCATTAATTCCGTTTCATCTTTGTTTAGAGCTAAACTATTTTGAAGCATCCAAATTTGGATTTTGTCATATACTAGATTGACTTTACGCTCATCCTCCATGTAATCCCGTGAGCGGGATGACACATTGCTTGTTATCCGTGTAATTTGTGGAAGTGATATCATTACTTGCCATGGTGTCAAAAAACGGGATCATGAAGAGATTGTATAGTGAGGGGAAGACGCAGGCTCCTTGAGGTACCCCATATAATAAAGTAAAGGTTTGGCCGCCGCGTCTCCGTCCACCACTCACCATTGCCTTTTACTCAAAAATGAGGATATCCAAAGTGCTGCATCCCTGGAAAAGTTAGCCACATCCCTCAACCTGGTGGTCGGTATAGAATGATCCACCAGGTCGAAGGCTGCAGAAAGATCCAAGATCATAAGCAAGGAAGCTTGGCCCCTATCCATGGTCTCCAAAAGCCTTGCTTTCAAATCAAGCAAAGCAGTTTCTGTACCATGGTGCTGTCTGAATCCAGATTGGCATTTGTTCAGAATCTGGTGTTGATTTAGATATTCAGCGGTTTGAGTATAGGCAACCCTATCTAGTATTTTTAACAAGAACAGGGTATTAGAAATTGGTCTATAGTTGGTAGCTGTCAACAGACATAGACCTGTTTTTTTTTTAACAAAGGTAAATCCACGCCTTTTTTATAGTACTCAACCAAGGTTTTCAGCAAAGGAGCCATTTAGAAATTTACATATAGCCGATAGAAATGGAGTCGGACAGGTTTTAATAATCCTTGATGAACCGGGATGACCAGTACATCTGGAGTTCTTAAGCTTCGTGATGACCTTTAGTAGTTCTGATTCTGAAATTGGAGAGAAATTAAACTGCTCCTGAGAACCTGCCTTGAAGTGTGTAAACCCTGCTGAACCATCTAGTGATTAATTATGCAGCAAATTCTGCTCCTCAATTCCTTTTTTAATGTTCACTAATTTCCCTACCACAGCCTCCTGTATTTTGTTACACCAGTCATCATCTTTACCAGTGGTCGAAGTGTACGAAAAGAAGTAGTGGAACTATGTTCCCTACTGGTCTGCACAGCTCCCCACAAAGCCCATCCCCACGCCCCCTCCCATGCACAATACAAACCTCAAAACACACGTGCCTGCTGTTTAAGTGAACGTCCAATGCAGTGCACTGAAAGTGCAAGTTCCAACTTATTCCTACACTTTTATTTTAAAAGGCAACCGTTCCGGGACGGTTTCTTTTTAAAATAAAAGTATAGGAATGGTAAAACTTAATTAAAAGAAGTACAGAAGCACTGCTCCTGCCCACTTTAATCACTGATATTTACGGATGATTTTCTTGTCTGGCCCTTGGAGAGTTTCTTGTTCTCTCCTTTTTTACCAGTAGTATCGCAGTCGTATAGTACTTAACTTCTGTTCTATAGGTTATCAGATTTTGAGGGTCCTGGTTTTACCTCCATTTGTAAAACAGTTTCAAATTAACTGATTTCAACTTTTGGAGCACCATGTTAAACCATTTGTTTCCGTTATGTAAGTCCGAGAAACATTTTTTCTTAGGTGGGGCTAAAATGGCCAGAGTTTCCAGGCATGTACGGAAAAGTAGATTGGTTATATCTTGCAAATCCTCTATCAATAATATTTTCTGAGCTGCGGACTCAAGCATTGGCATTAGAGACTCCAAAGTATTTTTTTTTAATGTTAAGGGTAGCCCCGGTGTCAATCACAAAGCTTGCCGGGGGCTCTCCTATCCTCATGTTAAAGTCACTCTCAGCCGATGTTGTCATTGCTTCATCATGTATGCATAGTTACGGGGTTCTCCCACATCCACTGTGGGGGCGAAGGAGATCTTTCTGTGATCTGCCGTACATGCCTCACGACATCTTGTTAGGTGTTTGTGTCTCTTCTCTGCACCATGCTGCATGCAGGTTGTTTTTGCCTCATGTATTGTAGTTGAGCCCCTAAGGTCGACTTGGAGGGGCATTCGACACGATGGCCAGATGATTTTCTGGACCACAGATGGTGAATTTTTGACCAAATGCCGGACACTTCATACCTGAAACGTGTGGGAACTTCAGTCCACAGATGTAGCACCTGCTTGTGGAGACAGGACTTCTTATCTGGTTGCCAACAATGTATTGACTGCACCTCCTTGGGATCACCTGATATACCTGTTCCTTTGAGAGTCCTTTGTTACTACCCATTTGGGTCGCTTGGGTATCAGCGCTTTTTTCTGAACGCTAACGATAGACAGCCACCAATGATACTGAAGCCTATTGCTTCTTCATTTGAAAACTTGTGAAATTCACAATGTGCCACTAGCATGCAAAGTCGGGTCGCGAATGCGTCCATACTCTCACCTGTGAGGTGGCAGGCTGTGTTGAACATGTGCCTTTCATGGTCTATGTTTCGTTGCGGATCAAAATAAGCACATAGTGCCTCCTTCAGACGAGAGAATGTTTTTGCTTTTTTCCGGTCAGAAAGTGGGAAGGAGGTCTCCTACGTCATCTCACAGCACGTTTATCAGCAGTCTTCTTGCAAAACGATTGGTGTCTGTTCATCATGGGCTGCCAGGTAGTTCAAAGCGCTGCTGCCATCTCTCCCACCTTGGTCCAAGAGATTGTTGGTCTTGCACGTGTTTCTCACGACCACACAGGAATTTGTATTTGTATTTTATTGAATTTATATAGCCCTTTAATCCAAAGTGCTTCACATGAGAACAAGAAAGAAGTACAACAAGCATAAGATGGCAATTGAATCACAACTTCGAAAACAGTACAAGGAACAATTTACATTATTGCTGAGGTGAGGTTGGAGTGGAGAGGGACAGAGGCGTGAGAAGGAATGGGAGGTATGAGTAGAGGTAGTAGCAGAAGTAAGAGGGAAGGCGAGAAGGTGTGAAGAAGAAAAGAGGAAAGAAAAAGACTAGATAAGAGCCAGAGGTAGGGTAGAAGGGAGTAGAGAGGATGGAGAGGGTAAGGAAGTGCAGGAGTAAGAGGTGAGGCATGAGGCGGTTGGGAGTGTTAAAAAGCAGGTTCCAGGCTCTTTATGTTTACTTCAGGTAAGTTTATTCCAGCTTAATGGTTACAGTTCCACATGAAGACATTAAGGACATAAGTAGTGGACAGACACCGGCTTCCATCACCCAGGGCCAGCCAGCAGTAACTGTCACTAAATAGAACACTCACTAAGAATATTCTATCATCCACACACAAACATTCCACACGACATCACCAGCTACATCACCAGAGACAGGCACAATACAACACACCTCCCTCCTTTACAAACCTAACCAGCACAAAACAAGTCGCACACCTCAACAAAACTACCACCTTCCAAGAACAGACACACATGACACTCAACTGAAAACGGATACTTCCACAGCCAAACCCAACCAACAAAAACATCACACCCTGACAAACCGTAAACCAAATACCCTTGCAAAAGTACTATCATCCATCTGCCTGTTCCTGCCACAAACAAGCAACTGGGCTCTCACCACAGGACCGACCAACCCTGAACTAGGCTACATCACCTACATTCCTGACCACCACACAACTGCTTAGCCTCCTACCACCTGCCCCCGCCTACAACAGTGCAGGTGTCCAGGCTGCCACCCTGGAATCTCCAGCAGGCCTCTAGACTGCCCCCCTAGGGAGCTAAGACTTCAAGGTCTCCAAAACAACAACCACAACATCACACCAACAGGGGGTACTGAATGGAAACACAGAACATCACTCAAACCAACAGAAACACCCATGAACTCAACACCATACACACCGCACCAGACCAAGATGTACAATCCTTCCAAACGCATTGAGAGCAGTGGCCACATACTCACAAAGCGAACATCAGAAACTGGTAAAAAGTGAAACAGTATTTTTAGCCAGGATGGCATCCTCACCCAAGTCAAACTGTTCGAACCAAAAGGCAAGACAAAATCCACAATACAAATCACAAGTAACATAGAAAATTATTTACTCACCAGCTATGGACATACCACTCTCACTATCACCGGGTCATTACTAGGCGTCCCTAGCTACCCCTTCAACGTCAGCTACCAACAGTCCAATATGATGAGAAGGTTGAAACCTTAGGGAGGCGCTACCTCCCATAAGAACAACGACCTTGCTGTTCCACATCTGCCAGAATAAGAACGAACTTCTTAACCAGACCAGTACCCAAACATATATTGGACAAACCAAACCCAATCCCTGTTTGATCACACGAAACGAGACGCTACCGCGCTCTATAACCAAAATGAAGCTACTGCTCAGCATTCACCAAATAAGTTAAGCACCATTAACCTGACCAATATCCAAACGGAAGGGAATCGCAAATCAACACATCACCTTTTTTTAAAAAACATTTCAGCATCTCTATAAGTCCATACCCATATTTACTGGGCTCTAAAGTCCTACAAGTCCATAGCCATTTGGGCTCTAAAATAACCCCTACCAGTTCATATTGCTACACGCAACTCTAGATGCTGCAAATCCTAAAAGAAAACGTTAGTTTTAGCCTTCACCTACAAAACACATCCAGATGTGCATGCTTTGCGCCAACACAATAACACATTGTGCAAGCGGAAGTCCATGTGCGAGGGTGCTCGCCACTACAAACCTACAATTCCTCAAAAAGGTTAAAACTATCGCAAAGATGCACTAACACACATCTCAACCAAACACGAGTATAAACACTGGTTGTGCAGGGCCCTAATGAAACTTGTGCAAATTTACAAAAACAAATAAAACATGTTATAACCAATATCGCATCAAGTGAGACAATATACACCAGGTATCATATACTTATTCAAACACAACATTCCCAAATACTCGCAGTGAATATTGGTTCTAGCATATCAATTCATACACTGCTAAAACGCACCCTCTTGTAAACATAAAACATGCAAGATCGAGAGAACAGTAAATATGAATATACATCATATGCAAGACGCATTTAATGAGAGATACTCTTCATCTGAAATACTTACTTGGACTTCCACGCCACCATGACAGACTATGAAAACATTTAAACTACCCCCAGCATCGACCTTAACCCGGCAAAAATGAATAAGCATTTTGAATCGCCATGCACAGTTTTCTTTATTCCCTACCAGTCACCCTATTCGTTGGCCGCTACCGAACGCCTCACTAATTGAGGCGGAGCGGCATCTGGCACGGAGACGTCATAGCACACCAGCAGATAGAAAATGTCCTTGTATCCCTGCAACACCGTTGGCCGCTACCCGACATCCATGACGTGGATTCAATACACGGGTAGTTCCCATTTCTCTCCGATTACTTCTGGGCACAGCCACGCAACGTCGTAACGTTCCTGCCCACAAAGCAGGGTCCTTTACTCTCTCGGGACGTTATTCATCTCACGGCTTAGTACGATGCACGTAGGCAGTTGCTATACAGAATACTGGGTAAACAACGTTAATACGCTTCACCGAGTCCCCCTGTCAGGCAACCAACGTCATCAGTGTCCGGCAGGTAACGAAGGATAACCGACTCAATCCACTGTTTAAGAACCCACCGGTCAGTCCCCCGAATCTGCAGAACCTGCAGCTTGTTCAATGACTCTCAGATCAGACACACTAGAGACTGCTTATGTTCACAGAGAGACACACTGGAGCTCTGATTTTTTTTTATTTTTACACATGTACCTGTAGGGCTACAAATTGCCTTTCATGAGTCCTACACAGGCATTTCTGTGTCTTTACCAGCTGCCACTCCAGTCCCTGGGATTTAGTTCCAACTGCTCAATGGAGCGCTGAATACACTTGTTATGGCAATGACTCTCCTCTTCTCAACAAAAGCATTGTTGTCGTCCCACGGACAGCTTAGAACATTGATTAGCTCAATGCAGCACTCCCAAATACTATGGGCTACTGGTTAAGCACAGAGGGATAGGGGCTGCCTTGCACTTATCCAGCAATGGGCCCAGATTCTGCATGTTCTACTGGGCAAACTTTCTCTCTCCAGTCCCCTGTGATGCCATCCATAACAAGGGGCCCTTTATCTCCTTCCACGACTCCTAAGGTCCCAGCTCCCCCAGAACTCATGATGACTGGTCCCACCAACAAAAGGGGCGTTCTCCCTCCGGCTCCCCCTGCGCCCTGGGTAAGCATGTCAAGGCTTCTTCCTGATGACCCCTTGGGCCCCTGGGTGATGGGACTTACAGTTTCTGGGAGAGGCGTTGTCCTTCTCCATCAGCTTGTCCTTCCTGCAACACCCGCAGCAGGGTCCTCAGTCCTTCAACTTGTAGCACGCAGGATACCAAAGACCGCCTCGTCGCCATTGTTAAAAAGCAGGTTCCAGGCTCTTTATGTTTACTTCATGTAAGTTTATTCCAGCTTAATGGTTACAGTTCCACATGAAGAAATTAAGGACATACGTAGTGGACAGACACCGGCTCCCATCACCCAGGGCCAGCCAGCAGTAACTGTCACTAAATAGGACACTCACTAAGAATATTCTATCATCCACACACAAACATTCCACACGACATCACCAGCTACATCACCAGAGACAGGCACAATACAACAGGGAGGAGTAGGAAAGGAGGCAAAAGATGTTAGGGAAGAGAATGGAAAAGATAAGATTTTAGAGAAGAGCGAAAGGAAGGGTAGGAGGGAGAAGAGCGATGTGGAGGGGGAGGCGGTTCCAGTGGAAGGGAGCGAGGAGTTGGAAAGAGCGGAAGCGGGAGGGGGCGCATGGTGGTGGAGGAGGAGAGAGTAGAAAAAGATTAGCAGAGTGGAGAGAATGAGAAGGGGTATAGGAGTTAAGAAGGGAGGAAAGGTAGTAGGAGGAGAGTAACAAAAAAAATGTTTTTTATTTATTTATTTTAATGCGGGAGGCGAGATGCGATCAGCTGAGCCATTGTCCTCGTCTCCATTGTGCTGTCGTACTAAGGGTTCAGGCTGGGCTGCAGGGCCAGTGAGAAAAGATCACAGGGAGCTGCATATGGAGTGAAGTTGCTTTATTCACTTCGTGGCAAGACATACAGAGCCACACACGAGGCTCTGCGCATGCGCTACATCTCAAGCCTCTAATAAGCCATTGTCATTAGGAATGTAAGGCGCATAGCTCCTGTATCCCTGTCCTTGCCGGAAACAATGCCTCCCTCTGCCACGGAAGGCAGCCGCATAAACTCAGCCATGCAGCCAGCCACTGCCTCTGACGTAGCTTAAAGGAATGGTTCGGTCAAAATTCTTTGTTGTCCCTACGGGTCGGCCATGCGTTTTTAAGCCTAAGTCGCACGATTTTAGAAAAATTTCCTATGGACCTTACCCGAGTTTTCGTCCATTAAATGCACGCGAAAACAGGCACCAGGGCGCTGCCATTTTGTGATAATCCTATCACTTACCCCATCGCCCTGGCTGACCTGCTTTTGCAGCACTAAATCATATCCCCCGCCCCTGAGCGTGACATTATCAAAACATTCATATTCCCCGCCTCTCTCCGTGACGTTACTGTGCTGCGTAGGCAAACGCGCCCAGTTGTCTTCTACGCGACTTCACACAGAACCCGGAAACCAACACAGATCAACTCACAACACAGCGCACCACAATTGTGAATATGAAACTACTTTAAAATCAAACAGCAACATGGTACATTTGGTAAAGTACATTTATTTGACATTAAATGTTTTTAGAATATTCATCAATTGGCATATTAAATTGGAATGTGATTTTTTTCTTTTCTCTCTATCCGCAAATGCTGTTCCGTTTTATCGTGAGTCACGCGCTGTTCCTTTATGGTACACAGGGTGTTGGTTTTCGTTAAAAGAAGCACTTTGGTCGCACGGTGAACCGCAAGGCTGTTCCATCAACTAGGCACTAGGCCAGCGTAAAGGTTGATATGTTGCTTCTAGCCGCTAGTACCGCGTAAGGGCATATGGGCCCTTGGCAATCGTCCCATAAGATCGTCAAAGTGGTGCAGTTGTTTACGAGAAGCTGCAGCTGGCGGTTGAAAAAACCATCTGCCGGGGTCTGAAACTGGTGGCAGTAGCAGTCGGGTAGGATATACCTGTTTTGAAAACATGAAAATTATAAATAGTCTCGCCAGCCGATCTTTATTACTATTATTCATTTTATTTATTACGGCCGATCAGAAACTATTTGCTTGCAAGGATAGTGCAATGGAGAATGTTCGGCTCTAAAATCAATGCGAAAACTAACTAAATGAATCGAGGTTAACACACAATGAGAAACGACTGTTTGTCTACATGCGTGTGGAATGTGGACCTGCATGCCCATGTGCCCGGTACAAAGACGATCCCACAAACGTTTTACTTGCTCTTCATTCATTCATTCATCCATTCATTAATTCTTCATTCCGGTATGATAGCGTCTTAAGAGTTACTTACATTATATTTGCAATCTCCATTGTGTCTCTGCGTAATGCAGTCCGTAAATCCCACTGTGCTCGTGACAGCGATTTTTCGTATACTGAACTAACATGTCTAGTTTCCGAATGTTCTGTCTTATCGTCTCTTACGTTATTGCCCACCTCCTTCAAATGAAGTCCTTTCGGCATTGGCCCTGTCTCTCAAGGTCAAAAAACAATAGAACCTTATACTGCCAGTGCGAGTTGTGGGCCGCTTCAGGCCGCAAGCTGAAAATCAAAGCCGCTGACCTTCACTCGAAATGAGCATACATTCTTACTTTGCAACATCCCGTAGTAAAGCTATCTGTGAGAACTTGAATATTTAAATCCATCTATGTACTGGGCCACAATGTGCAAATGCGAACTGGCTTCTCTCCCATCTGCAACGGCTCGCTTGGCGCGTTCTAAGGCCCCCAATTTTGTCCTCGTTGTCCACGAGCTTTGCAGCCCTACAGAACCATAACTATGGAGATATTGACTTTTTGTGGGAAAGTACCCGAGGAGTTGAGTTGAAAGTGAGATTTATTGTTTGTTTGTTTTATTATTTGCAATACACAAGCCTCCCCTCGGTTAACAGTGTGCATCATTTACATGAGATTGCGAAACTTAGTTATATCAACAAAAATATATACATACACATATTGACAAGGTCAGCGATATGAGGTGAATAGAGGGAGAAGTTAAAGATGACACCCGGGTTGTTCGCCACCCAGGATGGCGAAGGTAGGGGTTAGGGTTTGCATACTTTGTATGTACACTGTATAATAACATTTTTTTTACAAAAAGACAATCAGATTATAATGATTTAAACCGGGATTTGTACTTCTCAACGAGTTCTTCTTTGGGTGGACATGGCACAGTGGCAATGTTTGGTGGCAATGCATCAGTGCTCTGCACAGAAACGCTCAAAATTCCATATCTGTGCTTCTCGAGTACAGCAACAATAAGGCCTTTAACAAAGTTGAACTCCATTTCCTCATAGACTGGTTTATTACCCATTGCTTACTTCTTTTTGCAAAGGCCGTAGTGTAGCGAAGCATCCCTACATTACCTGTAGATCTAGATTGTTCACGGCACACATTCTCGTTATGGGCCAAGACCGCAAATAGAGTCCTATATTTCATGCCGTGAATGCTGAAATGCAAGCGCTTTGGCCTGTACTTTAGGCACATATTGTGGAACACTTCCAAACCTAATGTGTGACCGTCTTCTGTCAGCCCCCTCAAATCTCTTGATAGAGTTTTATCGAAAACAATCTTTTCAATGGCTTTGTGTGTGGGTGAAGATGGAACCAACCACTTCTTCTTCCGTGCCTCCTCTGGGGACAAAGGCCCATGTTCACATTGGTGGAAATGTAGGTTTTCTGTCCTGCGGTGAACGTTGGTACAGTGGTGCATCAGTGACCGCCATTTTGCAAGTAGGATTTCCACTGACCCTTCACAAGTTTTGGAGCTCCACCAAAGATGGTTGCTGATAGACTGGGACCACTGTGAAATACTTTCCAAACCTTTTTCTTTCCCTGCAGCCGAGATTTTCTTATTGATTGACTTAGCAAGATGCCATACATCAAATTGATGTTTAATATGTGGGAACTGCTCTCTCATTGTCTTGGCAATTGAAACGTGTCTGTCCGTGGCTATGAGGTCGATGTGCATTCCCCTCGATTGTAGATATTCCACTGATTTTATAAATCCTAGTTTCTCCATGGCCACTGAGGATTTACATTGGGACACCTGCATGACCACCGAACTCACAATTTTCTTACTATCCATGTCCTGAAAGTGGTAGGTGCAGTACTTGGCAGAAAATCTAGGGCTGTCGCACTGTCCATCGCCGGCTAGCCTGAATTGTTTGCTTTCGAATGTACTTGCTAGAGACAATTGTTCAATTTTCCAAGCATCACTAATGGCCGGAAATAGATAATCACGTTGGTATCTGTAGTACTGCGTTTTAGAAATGAAATGGAGTCCCACAAACTGAAAGAAAGACTTTAACTTTCTAAAACTGGAGCTACTAAAAAGTGATGCAACTGCACACAGTAGATTGCCTGCTGGCAGTTTCCCCAGCATTGGTTGTGCAGACCATGAGAACGTATGATTTAATCTACAGGCGGCATGTATTGTGACGTTACTGCCTTGTTTTTGACGAGTCACATGAATCAATGGCTTCCGACATACTTTCCCTCTGATGGAATGCCCACATTTCAGCATACTTATTATATCCATCAAACAACTGTCAAATACTATGTATTTGCCCTCTTTCATTAGACTGTCATCCGGCATCACACTTGTTTCAGACTGCATCGTTGAGGACATATCAGCAGAATTGAAAGAAATATTGCCGATATCAGGTTGTGATGCGTCGGTGAATGCTGCTGCTGGTTCATTCTCTGTCATTTCAACATCTGTTACTTCAACATTGATGGGAGAACACAACAATGTCGACAGCTTTTTTGGTGGCAATTTTTTGGCGGGTGTAGATTGTGTGAATTGATCTGCGCCTACTTCAGAGCTATCTTCAATACATTCAGTATCATCTTCTTGTGGTGTTGCAAGCTCTGATGACCTAGTTGGATGGAACTGTCAGTATCCATACCTCTGGCTCTGCATGGAATGCCATGAATGATTGTATTGGAGACGATGCATCAGCAACTCTCTGAAACACAGTACTTGCGTTAGTATGGTTTTCAATATTGTAAACATACACACACTTGGGGTCGACGGCACAGGTACATATAAAGAGATAACCACAAATGATGGTTTGTCTAAAAGAATCAAGAAATATTTAAATATGATCCGATTTAATCGACTTATTTCTCCGATTTCTTTACATCTGCATCATCTAAATGGGATGTTGTGATTGTAGTGGAAGCTCCAACGTCTCCCTGAAACACAGTACTTGCGTTAATAGGGAAGAAAGTATAGCAAATGGAATCACGTTATATGATCACGCTCGATGGAGATGTCAGTATCCATACCTCATGCTGCTGAAGAATATCTAGGGATGTTGTAAATGTAGTGCGCACTTCCGAAAGCTGTTGCGCCGATTCGTATCCGCATGGTCCCGCTTCCACTTCCCCTGGAATTACTTGAATGCAGGCTCTGCATCAAGTGTGGGGGTTGACGCTTCAACAACTGCCTGAAACATAGTATTTGCATTAGTAAGGATTACAATATTGAAAACATAACACACACTTGGGGTCGAAAGCACAGGTACATATCAATGGCTAACCACGAATGAAACATGGTGTAGAACAAACGACAAGTGTTCCAGTCCTGATGATCACGGTCGATGGAGCTGTCAGTATCCATACCTCATGCTGCTGAAGAACATCTAGGGCTGTTGTCAATGTGGTGGACGCTTCAGCTGTTGTCAATGTGGTGGACGCTTCAGCATCTCCCTGAAAGACAGTACTTGCATTAGTATGGATAACACTAATTATAACTGAAAACATACACCAGGGGACGACAACCAAGGTGTATATCAATTGGAAAGCACTAACCAAATAATTGGTAAACTAATCACACGGTACATAAAAACTATTACTTGACATGCATAAAACAAGTCTGTAGCGGAATAGCCAAGTAAGATTACCTGATACGCGCTAGAAGTGGTTGATACCTGCCTTGTTTTTGACGAGTCACATGAATCAATGGCTTCCGACATACTTTCCCTCTGATGGAATGCCCACATTTCAGCATACTTATAATATCCATCAAACAACTGTCAAATACTATGTATTTGCCCTCTTTCATTAGACTGTCATCCGGCATCACACTTGTTTCGGACTGCATCGTTGAGGACATATCAGCAGCATTGAAAGAAATATTGCCGATATCAGGTTCTGATGCGTCGGTGAATGCTGCTGCTGGTTCATTCTCTGTCATTTCAACATCTGTTACTTCAACATTGATGGGAGAACACAACAATGTCGACAGCTTTTTTGGTGGCAATTTTTTGCCGGGTGTAGATTTTGTGAATTGATCTGCGCCTACTTCAGAGCTATCTTCAATACATTCAGTATCATCTTCTTGTGGTGTTGCAGTCGCACTGTTTCAATGGTCCATTACACCTTTACTGGATTCTCTGGACACATTAATTTCATGTTCTGGCCATTGGACATGAGCATCTCTAGTCTCAACATGCAGCGTCTGAATTAATAGTTCCTCCATAGTGTAAATGGTCTGGCAAGCAACATCTCTCATTCGCTTCACCGTCTGTGTATGTATAGTTCGTACACCCACGGGTAACTAGAGGACAGATTGGAAAAGGGATGTTCAGTTTAAACACAAGATAAAGTACAGTACAATTGACTGCAAAAAAACATAAAATAGTCCCCAGTTCAAAGAAATGTCTAAAGTTATGAACTGATTGTAGCTAACCTTATTTTTGTTTCTTTTCTTTGCAACTTTTTTGACTGGACCTTCAACATCTGAACACTATAGCTCCGATTTGTTTCCGCATCTCTTCCCTTCCTGTTGCGCTGCAACGACTATATTTTCTGTATCCGCATAGACAGCACGGATTGAGGCCTCATCGACTCCCTGAAACACAGTACTTTCATTACTATGTATCACAATATTGTTAACCATAAAACACACGTGAGGACGAACACACAGGTACATCTCAATAGCTAAACACGATTTAAACATTGTGTAGAACAATCAAACAACAAGTATTCAAGCTCTGATGACCTAGTTGGATGGAACTGTCAGTATCCATACCTCTGGCTCTGCATGGAATGCCATGAATGATTGTATTGGAGACGATGCATCAGCAACTCCCTGAAACACAGTACTTGCGTTAGTATGGTTTTCAATATTGTAAACATACACACACTTGGGGTCGACGGCACAGGTACATATAAAGAGATAACCACAAATGATGGTTTGTCTAAAAGAATCAAGGAATATTTAAATATGATCCGATTTAATCGACTTATTTCTCCGATTTCTTTACATCTGCATCATCTAAATGGGATGTTGTGATTGCAGTGGAAGCTCCAACGTCTCCCTGAAACACAGTACTTGCGTTAATAGGGAAGAAAGTATAGCAAATGGAATCACGTTATATGATCACGCTCAATGGAGCTGTCAGTATCCATACCTCATGCTGCTGAAGAATATCTAGGGATGTTGTAAATGTAGTGCGCACTTCCGAAAGCTGTTGCGCCGATTCGTATCCGCATGGTCCCGCTTCCACTTCCCCTGGAATTACTTGAATGTCAGGCTCTGCATCAAGTGTGGGGGTTGACGCTTCAACAACTGCCTGAAACATAGTATTTGCATTAGTAAGGATTACAATATTGAAAACATAACACACACTTGGGGTCGAAAGCACAGGTACATATCAATGGCTAACCACGAATGAAACATGGTGTAGAACAAACGACAAGTGTTCCAGTCCTGATGATCACGGTCGATGGAGCTGTCAGTATCCATACCTCATGCTGCTGAAGAACATCTAGGGCTGTTGTCAATGTGGTGGACGCTTCAGCATCTCCCTGAAAGACAGTACTTGCATTAGTATGGATAACACTAATTATAACTGAAAACATACACCAGGGGATGACAACCAAGGTGTATATCAATTGGAAAGCACTAACCAAATAATTGGTAAACTAATCACACGGTACATAAAAACTATTACTTGACATGCATAAAACAAGTCTGTAGCGGAATAGCCAAGTAAGATTACCTGATACGCGCTGGAAGTGGTTGATAACTGCGAGCACGTCACGGAAGTAGAATGTTCTTGCTTCAGATTCAAGGGATAGTCAAGCAGTTGTAAAGGTAAATTATTGTTTGATAATGAAATGCCAATATTTTAAATTGCCATGTAAGGAGACAGAATACTTGAGTAATGCATTTGAAAATGAGCAATATAGCACAGTTCCCTGTGTCCATATATAGATTTCGTTTGTGGGTTATGAAATCTAAAAATAATATATTGATAAATGTCATTATTCAAAAAGCTATACACTCATATCAATGTCGAAAATATTACAAATTGGAAACAACACCGAAAATATCAATGAATCCATTCGGCTACCTACACACTACCGCAAGGCCTAAAGCTAAAAACGGACACTTGACTCACCAGTGGCGGAATGTGGACGAATAGAGTGGGAATAGCGTTTGCGAGTAATTTTCGTGTCGTTCGCCGTTTATTCTTCTTGTTACCCAAGATGTGGCGTACATGTTCGAGGGAAAGTACCGGCTGCAGATGCGATATCGATCACCCCTCTTGTCCTCAAAGTCTTGTTGGACTCTACTTTCAAGCTCATGCAGTGGATATCCGCAATTTCTGACCCATTCTCTTATTCGATCAACAGTTTTTGGGAATACATGCATTGTAGTGCCTTCAGATTTAGCATGGGTCTTCGAAGGGCAACCGCTAATCGAACAGGCAGGCATTGTTGAAAATTCTGAAAAGTAAATATCGACATTATTAAACAATCTTGATGAATAAAAATGTGATACAAAAGTAAATGAACCATACAATGTTCAATGCAAAGTTCGTTTTACTCACCGGAACTATACCAGTTCATCATGTGCGGCTTAGTGTTTGCATAAATTGCAGAAATTTGTAAATGATGTGACTAAACTCTGAACATGTGACTCGTCCCTTGGATGTTCTGTCTTGCACGAGAAGAAAACATGCTTACATTATAGACTGGACCCCCGAAGGATGCAATTCGATGACAATTGACACAGATGAAAATAAATAGATCTATCGATAGCATAAACATTGAAACTCAAGTCAATAGCAATGAGCCAAATGAACATACCCCTATTGGGTACTCTAATCGCAAATAGATAGAAATTTAAAAATAACCGAAATATGACTAAGATACATGGCCTTACCTTGACCAACAAACAGTTGGATTCAGCAGGCCGAGCAGTATGTTGCAAGAGAACAGGTAGATGGCCACAGGTAGCACACTGACGAGTTTGCTCGAAGCGGTCACAGATGGCACGGCGACGAGCAGATTAGCATAGATCTCAGTGCTTCTCAGGTAGAACCTTCAGGAGTTGACTTGCAAAGCACAAAGATATTCTCATGAGACATATCAAGTGTTTTATAAAGTATTAGAAACAGGGTTGTGTTTGTGAATGAATGATGTGTGTATGTCGTAGTATTATGTGGTTTGCAGGGGGGCGGCCAGCATCAGGGGAGGCCTGCCTGGAGACATAGGGTATGAGGAGGCCATGTGAGCGATTGCCCCTTTGGCGTGGGATACCTTTTGAAGTGTACATGGTGTTTGGCACCTTGGCCGTTATCGCCCCTGACAGCACACCATGGCAGCGCTCATCCACGGGTGCGAAATGCCTTTGATAGGGGAGGGGGAGTGGATGGATGGGCCGGTGGGCATGCAGGCAAGTGTGTGGGAGTGAGGGGCCCCTCTCATCCTTTACTTCTCAGTAGAAACTAGGACCAGGTGCCTCCAGTAGTGGGTTCGCCCCTTGCCCTTATGTGATGTTAACTTTGGTTGACTTTCGCGTAGATGGGACCACTGAGCAGGACACGGGGCATCCATTTTTGTACCCCCTTTCGACTCCATCTTGATGACCAGGCCTCACTGCGATAGTACAGCGCGCAGAGCACATGGCCCCCACCCTCGTTCCCACTCTGACTGGAAAACTCCGGAGGTATTTACAACAGCTAATAAATGTACTGCATGTGAACCAGCCTGAACTAAGCACATCGCTCGTTCATCTCCACAAACGTGTCCTTGCCCACGCACCCTCGCCAGTGGAAACTTACTGCCATTCTGACCCTGTGTCCCTGCAAGGTATTCTCTTCATGTGCCAGACCACTGACCACGCCTTGATGCCCACCTAGCAGATCCCCAACTAACATTAGACCTCTACCACCGTATATTGTTGCCTATCAATAACAAATGACACATACCGGAGATTCTTGTGAGCACAGACCCACATTTCAACCAGTGTGTTAATTGATAGTATAGATATATGTGTGACTTTTATAGAGACATAACCTACTGCAAGACTTTGAACAAGTGTTATTTAGTGCATGCATTATTGAGAATATATTATGTTAGCTTAGATAGTGACCACCCCGCTTCACAGCGATATGACCTTCACCCATTCGGAGCACAGATGTCTGACGTCCATCCTTGAATGAAGACACACTTCATTCATTTAAAAAATCGAAACAACCGTTGTTGAAATATATGTGGTGTTTTATTTTGTATCTTATTTTGATGGCACAAAAATACAAGACTTTACACATTGTACAGGTCAGGTTGCAGCACAGCAAGGGAAAATCCCCTGTACTGACCGCTGTCACTCAGGAAGGTTTCTCTTATTGCACGAATGGCACAGGCGGGTATTACTCTTCGAACACGGTGTCCAAGCCTCCCGTGAAGCCACCATGTAAAGGAACGATAGGCCACCAGCCGGTACCACCTGTGAAAAAGAATGATACAAACTGTTTTTAAATTAACAAGATAAGTTTATTAAACGTTTGTTGTCAATGACAATTCTTGTAACTAATGGCATTCTGCTTGGACAAATGCAAGCTAGAGACTGCACACTATTGAACGACTTTCATGCGTTAACATGATACGTATATGTAATTTTGGATATAGTAGAAGACCATGAAATAGGAGTGGCATCATAAGCAGAGTATACTTACTGGTTACCCGGATTACGAGGACGAACAGTTGCGCGAGGTTCGTGCATAAGCACCATCATTATTCTCAACACCGACCGTGTGAGGCAGGCTGCCCAGAAGTCTGGCAGCTTGGTGATGCATTGCGGTCGTGACTCGCCTTCCGAGATGTAGGCCACGCATCCCGAGTTTTCACAGCAGCAGCAGTTCTCCTCCTCGGTTGGCATTAGCTCGCACCGATTGCATGTGCACCAGGTGGAAACACCGTCCATGCGACTAGGTCCAGTGTATTCATCCGTTGATTCATCCTGCCAACTGCCGTCCGAAGCCCCATCATTTTTGCGTGTTTCCCTTTCCAGTAGTTCCTCCTCGGTATACTCGGGCTCGTACATGTAGGGCATTATTGTAGCCATTGTGTGGTAAACAAACTAAAATAATTTATAGCGATGGTACAGGTGTTCACACGGGCTACAAGCGGCAAAGGTAGCTGACCAGAGCACAGAAACGAGTCACAGAATACTCAAAGTAACACAGAGAGAGGAATGGAATCGAAAATCTGCTGCTGTGTGTTGTGAAACGGTCTGTTTATACTTATTGAGTTTAGAGGCTTCCTGCCGTTTCCATGGCGACACGTCATTAGCTCAAGCGCAGCGATTGTTGACACAAGACGTGCTTTGGCGTTGTGAAATGGGCGGTACGCATCTGCTGATGACAGGCTCAGGGGCGGGGGATATGATTTAGTGCCGCAAAAGCAGGTCAGCCAGGGCGCTGGGGCAAGTGATAGGATTATCACAAAATGGCAGCGCCCTGGTGCCTGTTTTCGCATGCGTTTAATGGACGAAAACTCGGGTAAGATCCATAGGAAATCTTTCTAAAATCGTGCGACTTAGGCTTAAAAACACATGGCCGACCCGTGGGGACAATAAAAAATGTTGACCGAACCAATCCTTTAACGATCCACAGGCTGTGCCTAGAGCTCAGCTGGAGCGCGGCTCGAGGTCTCCAGGAGGCGCCTATGATGTTGAAGTTAAAGGATATGTGTACCGCACACTATCACCACTGGAGTTGAACCGGGTAGGGCATGTTAGTAGGACAAAGTTTGGAGAGGAGCTGTGGTGTCGTCACCGCACTCATGTCACGTGAGGAGTACCAGGGGACTGAGGGAAGGGGAGGAGCAAGGGACGGGAAAGGCGCCAGTTCCTGGCAGGCATTGTATGAATAAAGAGTGTTGCACCCCAGCTCCATGTCGGCATCTATGTTGAATGAGTGCAGAGCGACCGAGTGTGCATGCAGTGTGAGGCGGTCCACTCAGAAGATATCACACTGACGGCGAGGCTAATTCGAGCCCCACCTGGCCCGCCACCTCGAACTCTCCGTGACCAATGCCTCTGGAGAGGCCGTGCTGCCGGCTACGCGAGCAGCGTGAGCGGGTGAGAGCGGGAAGGCTCCCCGCCGGCACCCTCCATGAGCCCGACTGGCCTCACACGCACAGGCATCCGCGGGTGTAGCTGCAGCTCCCCACACGCACAACTCCGGACAGTGGAGACAAGGTGATCTCCCTCCGACGGCAACAGCACGGGTCCAGGCAGGACCTTGTGCATACTAACATCAGCGGGTGGAGCAGCGGCTCCCCGCCTGCAGCATTCCGGGCGGTCGAGGCACACAAGCCTCCCACCAACGGCAACCACGAGATCCAGCGAATCTCAGAGAGCGGTAGAGGCGTGACCCCCCCGCTCTAAGTACGAAGGAAACAACCACGGGTAAGAGAGCAGTACGCTCAAAACCCACCCGCACCAACTAGTATAACACCAAGCCCACAACAGAGGCCCGCCAGAACACCACACAGCCCCCCGCCCGGGCCAGGAGCCATAAGAGCACACACGTGCTCAGCAGCGCTGCAGCGCAAAGGTCACAGAGGGCCCCCGGCACACAGCACAGCGCCCCCACCAGGCGCTGGGGCCTCACCGCACACAGAAAAAGGCCTCATCCGGCAGACCTTCAGCAGCAATCTAACTGCTGAAAGGAAAGAAGCTAACATCTCATGAGCATCTCCGAAGAGGAGTCACTGACAGTCCCAGTGACCCCTGTCAGACCAACACATAAAAGAATGACGGACAGCCTCTTATCCCAGTTACCATCCAACTTCGACCTCACTGACACCAGCACCCTTGGATGAAGATGGAAAAGGTAGCTGAGGGACTTCGAGGTGTGCTTTGAAGCGGCTGGGCCGTTGGAAGATGACAGAAACATAGCCTGCTAAACCATGCAGTGGGATCAACCGTGCGGGACATTTTAGATGAGATACCAGAAAGCACCATAGACACCTACACCAGCCTGAAGACAGCCCTTACGGACTATTTCACACCCACACAAATGTGGACTACGAAAGACACATTTTTCACACCACAAAGCAAAACAGAGGTGAGACCATCGACGCATTCATCATGAGGCTGAGGCTGAGAATGAAACACTGTGATTTTAACAACTACCCGAACGATGATGCCCTCAGATCACAAATCATAGTAGGATGCGAAAGCGCCGACATCCGAAAGAGGCTGCTGCCACAACCGCGAAACCTGGAGGAAATACTGCGCCTGGCTCGCTCGGACGCTGCACTTGCAGCACAAGTGGAGGGTGTAGATGATACAAAGATCACACATGGTAAACATGAGAACCTCAACAAGCTAGAAGGAGCCGCAAGAAACAACGGCGACCCCTTTTGCTACAGGTGTGGGCATGAATACCCTGTAAGAGGATTCAATTCAACACTACAGCTAAGTCAATGCCTAGTCTGGGATACTGAATGGAAACCCTTATTGATATAGCTTTATGTCCAGTTCATGAGTTCTAGATGACTACCCATATATAACACCCCTCTCTTAGAATGCCCCTGACCCCACTGAGCCAAGAAGTAGTTCTGTTTTGCAAGTTTAAAAGGTTTATTTGAGAAATAAAACAAAATATACATACCACGCTTTTATAATAAATTAATAATCGATATCGCCCTTATAAATATAATGTTAATCAACAATGGGTAATCTGACACTAGCACACTTCTTTATAATCAATGAGGAGTTAGTATAGGATGGATAAAGTAGCAAAAATACTTTTATGATTTCAAGGGAAAAGCAATGAGGAATAAAATGCAGTACAGAAATACTTGATATGATTTTAGCAAAAGATAAGATAATCACTTTTTCTCTGGCAATTCACCCCCCTCCCCTATGCAATGTAAGAAATGGAAGGAGATGGAAGTAGCACACACAGTTCCCAGGAATGCAATCAAATACAATACGAAATTCAATTCCCACCCCAGCAAGCTTAGAGAAAACCGGTATGAGTTTTAAAACACAGGCCCAAGTGCTTTGAATGTGGTGGCAGTGAAGTGAGAAATATGCTGAAAATGCTTTTAATTCCCTTTAGGAGGTTCAGGGTGAATGGGAGATGCGTGTCGGTATTAGTTCAGGCTCACTTTAGCAATGCTCTATGAGTTATTACCAGGTTGCAAACGGATTTTAACAAAAGAAAGAATGGAGCTGCTATCTTGACAAGTGGAGAAATTAAGCCAAAATCGCAAATCGCAGTAAATTTCGCGAGTGCGTTTCTCGCGATTGCGGAAAAAGTATAGGGAGTAGGAAGTCGGTTCTAGGTTCGTTGGAAAGCCTAGATTCTAAGCTTTCAGATGAATTCCGTTCCTAACCCAAACGGTTCCAGAGATACGGACGATTAAATAAATATAGTTTTTCGGATTTAAAGTAAACTCAAAATGACAGGTGACAGCTTGCAGCTGCAGAATTGACATGTGACAGTTGTGCAGCTTTAAAAATGACCGATGACATGATTTCTAGGAGGCAGTTCTACTTAGGTTAAAATAGATTGGATTAGATTATTTTAACTATGAGACATGCACAGTTCTGCTAGGTACTCACAATATAAATTTGAAATAGGCCTCGCCACGGATCTGGTCAGGTTTTGGACTGGACTCCGGTTCTGGTCTCGGCACTTCACAGCGGTCTGGGTCACTCTGGATCTCTGGTCTGCTTTCTGGGTGTCTCTGCTTTCTCTGGGTACAGCACTGCTTCTGGATCTTTCTGGCGCAGAGTTTCAGGCCAGAATCAACAGCTCAGCCCGGCTGTGAATAGTTTGCAAATGATTTTAAGGTTGCTGAGGCCTGCTGAGAAGAGTTCTCAGTTTGTGGGTTTAGGCCCTTGCTTTAAGTTCCGAAGTAAAGTTCTGGTCTTTGGAGATTGATGGATTTGAAGTCTGGATCTCTGGATGTGAAGTCGTCGGTCAGCATGTTCCGCAGCAAATGGAATTGAATGTCTCTACCTGTCCCAGCAGTCTCTTTTTATGTGTTTTGAAAATGGGTGTGTGCCTGGGCCTAGCTAAGCCTGCCCTCTCTACTTGTCATTGGCCCAATTCTCCCCTCTCCCATGATTGGGGGAAGGAAATGTGAGTCAGAGTGATGCTGTAGGCTTTATGGTCAGAGGAACCTCCCCTTGTCAGTTTGCCCACAAATCTATATTTGATTCAAATACATCCTTCCCAGATATACAATTTGTTGAAAATTACATGTGCACATTATATATTCCTTATGGTCCATGCTTGTCCGCCTCTGATCTTCCTGGGGGCTTGCATTCAAAAATGACAACATTTTGCGCTTTTTAACTGGTTTTGCAATATCGGACATTTACCCAAATTTACACACATGTGCGCAAGGAGTATGGACATTAATTGATGAAGTGTCAGATTTTTAACATGCAGACATTTGGAGTGAGACCCTATTTTCCGCTAGCAACCCCCCAGAATACACCACAGGGTCCTAACACATCTCAAAATGTTCACAGAAAAATCACAAAAATAATGATATTACTTATAATTCTGACAAGTCCGCACTTTGAGTTATCCATCTTTTTAAAATTATGCCCTGGTCAAAAAGGGATGTGGCTTCCCACATCACAGGGTGGAATAACTGGTTTATCCACTTCCCCCAAGCTCAGCTGCTAGCAGAGGCACTGCCCCTCCCAGTTTCCCCTAAGAGGAAGCCACTTTACGGCCCCCCAATATAACATTTGCCTGAGTCCAGGACAGGCCTTTGTTCAACTCCCTGTAGTCCCCAGCTGCTCCACCCCTAATCTAATCAACAGGGCCATGGGAACACAGCTGTTGATCCAGTATCAACTCCTGTCGGGGGTAGTTGTCAGGCAGAATTCAGTTTCATTAAGCCAGGTTTCAGCTAAATGTCACTTTTTGTTCCCAGTTTAAATCACTTACAATTTTTACATATACATTAAATAATTACTTCCTTCAAGTCATTTCAGAATATAGTTTTACATTGTATCCACCTCTTAGCAAGTCTTTCCTTGGTCTGGTTTTGTTTCATTTGTTCAGTTTTACACAAAAGTCTGGTGGTTTTAAAACGCTGGCTTTCTGATAGTGGTGAGTACTGGTAATGCAACCATTTTTGGGATTAAGAAAATGAATTCCCCACAAGAAGGTTGTATCTTTGGAGTGGTCTCGTGCCAACTGCGCAGTTCTCCTATACTGGCGTGAATGTGGGCGGCGATAGCTCATCCCCACATCCACCCAGTCTATTGATTTAGTTTGTTCTGGGATAGAATAATGGGCGGCGACAGCTCATCCCCACATCTACCCAGTCTATTGATTCAACATGGGTCAAAACCCATGACAACCCACATGAGGGGCAATGCCCTGCCGTGAGCCAAACATGTTCCGCCTGCGGAGGAGAAAACCATTACAAAGCTGTATGCCTGATCTTCTGCAGCAAAATAAAAGGTATGGGGAGAAACGGAAAGTTCATATTGGAACAGGGACGAAGTCAGCCGACCCCACATCGAGCGACACACCAACCCCATGACACGGCACGCCACAGACACCATGACGAACAATCCAAAAGAAGACAAGACAGAAGAGAATGGAGAGAAAGCAAAACCACACCATCCAAACCAAGAAGGAGACCCAGGAGATATGTCAGGTGCCTCGTAGAACAATCACTATCTGACAGTGCATCAAGCGTGTCCTCAGAAGAAAATTCCCGCAGGCATGAGAGACACCAAGAAGAACCGAGGAAGAAGGGCTACCTCTACGCAGCAGGGAACAACACGGCAAAAGAACACAGTCCCACGCTCATGATACAAGTCAACCAAACAGCAGCAGAATTTCTAATAGACACAGGGGCAACTGTGAATGTAATCAGCGAAGAGGTACACAAACGCATACCAAACGCCCCTCGCCTACAACCAGCAAGAGCCCTCATCTTCCCCTACAGCTCACAGGTACCCCTGGCCTGCAAAGGATTCTTCATGGTGTCATGCCGGTACAAGGACCATGCAGAAAAACATCCCAATGCACGTCCTAGAAGCCGCCACCGACAGTGGATGCATCTTAAGCAATCAAGCAGCCATAGAAATGGGACTGATCCACATACTATATCGGCTCATGGTACATAAGTATCTTGACCCTACTTCCAGCATCGAGCAGGTTTTTCCCTCACTGTTCAAAGGGCCGGGCAAACTCAAAAATAAACAAATCGAACATCACATCAACACCAACGTCCCACCAGTACCCGAACACTATAGAGGAATCCCTATCAACATTCAAAAACAAGTTGAAAATGAACTGACCAGATTACTTTTGGCAGACATCATAGAGTCCGCCGAAGGTCTCACGCCATGGGTCTGCCCCATAGTACCAGTGCCCAAAAGAGACTTGCCCGATATCCGAATATGTGTAGATAGGAGAAGACCAAATGAAGCCATCCTGAGGGAACGCCATCAAGCCCCCCAATAACCGGCATGGTACATCTTCTAAATGGGGCGACAGTCTTCTCCAAACTGGACCTGAACAAAGGATATCACCAGCTAGAACTCAGCAAGAACTCTCGCTACAAAACAACTTTCGTCACACATCTCGGACTGTTTCGATATAAGCGATTAAGCTTTGGTGTATCTTCGGGAGCAGACATTTTTCAGGCGAAATCCATAACATCATCAAACACATGCCCAACTGCCTGAATTACAGCGACGACATCTGGTTTTCGGGCAAACACAAGAACAACACGACGACACACTGATGAGAGTATGCATGGCATTAGAGGAAGCCCAACTGACTCTGAACAAGGAGAAGTGTGAATTTCGGAAGAAAACACTTTGATTCTTTGGCCACATATTCTCAGAGAAGGGCATGACACCAGACCCGGAGAAGGTTAGCGCACTCAGAGACGTTGAGCCACCCACCACCACAACAGATCTCAGATCCTTTCTAGGACTTGCAAGCTACTGCACAAGATATATCAGAGACTTTGCATCTGTCAGTGAGCCCCTCAGGGCTCACTGACAGATGCAAAGTGAGCCCTGAGGGGCTCACTGACAGATCTAATCTCACTACTGCTAATCTCACTACTACAAAGCTTCTGTACTATGGCCCTTAATGTTATACTGCTAATCTAACTCCTGCAAAGCTTCTGTACTATGGCCCTTCATGTTATACTGCTAATCTACCTACTGCAAAGCTTCTGTACTACGTCCCTTCATGTTACACTGATAATCTAACTACTGCAAAGCTTCTGCATTATGGCCCTTCATGCTATACTGTTAATCTCACTACTGCAAAGCTTCTGTATTATGGCCCTTCATGTTATACTGCTAATCTAACTAATGCAAAGCTTCTGTACTATGAACCTTCATGTTATACTGCTAATCTCACTACTGCAAAGCTTCTGTACTATGGCCCTTCATGTTATACACCAAACTCAACACTGAATTTGCCCTGTCACACCGGTGTCAGGAGGCTTTTCAGACCATCAAGGACCGCATCTCAGACGCCAAAAACATGGCTTACTTCGACCCAAGAAAAACCACAGAGCTCATTGTAGACGCAAGCCCGGTAGGCCTTGGAGCCATCCTCACGCAACTGCATGGCAAAGAAGGACAGGATAAACACATTGTGTCGTATGCCAGTCGAAGCCTCTCCAAGACAGAACAAGCATATTCTCAGGCCGAGAAGGAAGGGTTAGTGGTGGTCTGGGCCTGCGAACATGTCCACTTATTCCTCTACGGGAAACCTTTTGTCGTAGTCACAGATCACCAAGCACTGATCTTCATATATGGCAACCCACAAGCCAAGATGCCCCCCAGAATAGCAAGATGGGCACTTCGCCTCCAGAACTACCAATTCACAATCATGTTACTGCAGAGGAAGACCAGTACGAAAACGACCATGAAATGAGAAGGAAAGAAGGCATGAAAAGGGCCGCTGACATATCCCTAAGGGCCAAAGAAAATGACCTATCTCCAGGAGACGTTGTGGTAGTCCGACAGCCACAAAACCGCAAGAACATGGCTCCATTCAATGAGGAACTGTTAGGCAGAATCCTGTGCAGTTCCTTTGGGGACCACTGCAAGAAGATTAAGACTACAGGAGTAAGCAGTAAACCCAATTGGTAGCAGTCCGCACCACCCAGATTTACCTGGTAGCTGTGGCTGAGCAATCAGACTTCTCTCAAGAAGAGTTAGGCAGTATACAGAGGATACACAATAGGGCTAAAAACAAGCAAACAATGACCAGAGCTTGGTATCAAAAGTATATAATTATTTATTTAACACACACTTTAGAAAATACACTAGCACTAGTAATCAAAGCAAATTCAAAACACAATCAGAAAAGTGTACACACCCCCCTTAAGAATTATTAGACAAGTCTAAATCAAAACATCACTTTTTGTCAAAACAGAGGTGAGCGCGTAATTTAGATGGCACTCCAATACTTAGGTAAAAGGGAGAGAAAAAGGTAGGTCATAAAAATAAAACAGTTCCCAACACTTTTAAGAGACCAAAACAAGTTAGTGAAAGCAGAGTCTACTGTAGAGCCAAAGTTCATAGGCCAGGCCCACTTTAAATAGCGCAAGAAGAAATGTGCCCAAGATCACACAGTTGCGAAATGCATTCAAGCCTTTGTAGAAATGTTGAAAAGAGGTTGGGGTGGTTCAAAAGTTAGAAGGTCTGGGGGCCAACCCAGTTGGAAAGCTAAGGATTTAAGGGTCACCTTGGGCAAACCGAAGAAAGGGAGGCCAAATGCAACACAGTACCTTTAAAGTTGAGGAAGCTCCAGCGGTGGCAGTTGTTCCTGGCAGCGGGTGCAGTTTGTGGTTTCGACCAGGGGAAGAGAGGGTCTCATCGAGGAGGAAACTGCCCAGGGAAGAAACCAGCCGCGGAGTTCGTCAGTGAAAAGGTGCGTTCCTGGTATTCGCGGTCAGTGGCGAAGCTTGGCTATCCGGCCGCTGGGGTGCTTGGCACGGGCGATTCGACCAAGAGACGTCCTGGAAGGCGAAATGGCGAACTGGTTGATCCCACCAGCTCAGAGGAAGAAGACTCTTTCTTAGGTCCTGTGGCGACTTCTGAAGTTCCAGTCTCAAAAGCCCTGCTTTAATGCAGAAAACCCCCTATTCAACAGCCTAGCTGTCACTCAAACATGCTAAGTGGTGAGCTGGGCGGCTCACCACTGGGCCAATGAGAACAGAGTGCGACTTGAGTTGCTAAGGCAACGCAGTCCAGGGTGCCAATTCTCCCACCCACACATCCTGTGGAACCCAGACAGAGTGGCACCAGTTGAAGGGCTTCTGTGGAGAAGCCCGCCAAAAAGTGGAACAAAGGGCCCGACCTAGGTTGGAGTTACAGAGATGGACACGAACGCCAAATTAGAAAAGAGTTCTGGCAAAAAGACCCAACCAGTGATTTAATATTAAATAAATAAACCAGCGGTATCTTTAACATTGCACCAAAAAGTGGTGCGTTTAAAATCAATGGGAAAATCCTGTAGGAAATTTTCCTGTGGAATATTTTGCGTGGTAACCACTGCCACCAGCCATAAACTCGACAATGGGGGACTGGACAGTGTCCCCTTGAAACCAGACCCAGGGGCAATCGAATTAACACCTTCCAGTACTTCCACAATATGATGGTTTGTACTGGTTCTGTTCACAATTTTGGACTAGTAAAGTCCATGGTGGCTTTACATGCCCTGGGAGACAGTAGTCAGCCCCAGGGTATGGAGTCTATGTTCGGGGGGTCACTATGACACCCCTGTGTTACTGCACTGAGGGTGCTGTGTAACACATACCCAAAAACAGATGATACCCTATGGAGTAAAAAAAAAAAAACATAACCCATAAGCACACAAAAAGTCAAAGATGTACCTCAAATCATGCCTAAGAGTGGGAGGAAAAGAGTCTCACACTTAGCAGGAGAAAAAACAAACCCCAAAAATCCAGCAAAGCTGCTGGGGGACTCACTAGGGTTTGGAAATTAGCCTTATAAGAGAATTCTCCCTAACAGGAAGCCCTCACTGTCATCAAGACAAAAGGATCACTCATCACGGCAGAAGGGGAACGAAGATCCACAACGAAAAACTCTTCCCACTTCAGGCGGATGCCGGGAATCATACCCACTGTTAACCTGAGTCAAAATGATACCCACCCCAACTGGGACGCCCCTTACGATGGAGACAGAGAAGACTCAGAAAATGACATGTCACAGGAGGCTGCGCCAAGCCCCTCCGCAAGAATGGACATCCGACCCCAGAGATCCCGCAAGAAACCTCACCGGCTCATTGATGAAATGAACTAAGGAAGAACTTTGTGTTTAGTAACAGGGGAAAGGGGGAGGGGTGGTGTCGTCACCCAGGGGTCAAGTCCTAAAAAAGAAAGTGGGGGGACTCATCAACAGATGCTACGGGATGTGACGTCGCCAGAAATTAGCATACCAATGTGAAATATGCACATTTCATTAAATTGGCTTTGCATAACCACCCAAATTGAACCGGACGAATCGTATTTGCCTTTCATAAAATCAACACACACACAAAACCAAGAAAGGATATTTACTTCGAATAATGTTTTTGACAACTTTAAAAGGTGTGCATGTTTTAAACTCCAACAACCGATACAAATGGTTTCCCTAGGACTTGCAGTACCGAAATGCGACATTTAACCTTTAGTTGTTTGTTATTTGTCATCAGGTTATGTAGTGCAGTGGTGCAGTGGTGAAGTGGCCGGCCTACAAACCTGATGATTCTATGACAAGACAGGAGGCTCATATTATGCATTACAATCTTTACTCTGAAACCACAGCAGCAAAGAAAAAACTTTTACAAACAAAAAAGTTTCAACAACAGAACTAGATAAAGTTCAATGTCAATGCATGGGGAACTCCCCAAACCATCATGGAGGATAGGTCATACCCTGCAGGGGACCAATGAGTAGGGACCCTCCTTTATATATGTCCATTACTCTATCGCCAACCCCTCTTTCTTTGCTGCTGACACCACAGATCTAAGTCCCCCCTTTCAGTTGTGTCTTACATTGTTTGTCAGAAGTAGGCTTTATTAGTTTGAATATGGCATATATGGTAAATATGTGTTAATTACCTTTTATTATAAAGGAATTTGTGTATTTGATACAATGTATCTGGATAGCCGCGTGCGGCCGTTGGTTTCATTTTGGTGTCTTTCAAAAAGAAAATATGTATTATGCTCATACTTCCTGTTTCAGCTGAAGCAGTGGTGCAATGGTTGAATTTCAGACTACAGTCCATGAGGTTGTGAGTTCGAGGGAGCTCTCTAATTTATTTCTTCTTTAAAAATTTCTCGCGCTTGTAAACTCAGGTGTTTCTAGTGCATTAATCAACTCGCTCCCGGCGTGCGCGAGAGCAGTGTTGTTTACACTGTTCCCTCTTCATTTCGCCTGTTTGAATTCGTGCCCCTTGACAGATTTATGGTCACCTGGGGATTCCAGGTGCTGCAGGCTTTGGGTTCGGCCTGCCCCTGTGGCTTATGTTTGTAACAAAAGCCTCTGTTTCAGTACTGAGCCAAGTTAGCTCAAATATAGAGCTGCAGGTCTCCCATGCAGGAAGACCCGGGTTCGCGCCGACCAGCGCATGTTTATTTGTATATTTTAAGATTAGATATTTTAATTGTTATATTTTAAATAATTGTATTTTACAGTGGAGGTATTTGATTGTCACCTTTTTTGCTCAGTTGAGCAGGGATTTCCTAATGGGCATTTGGTTGGTTCATGAATTCTTCAGAAAGATTATAGCACAAACATTTTAATAGTAAAAATGTGGTTTTGTTAAATGTTTGTAATTTCGTATCCCTGGTGACACAACACATTTCCTTACCTTTAGTGCTGGAAAGAAAGAATGTTTACTGATAGACTGTGGGTTTGTTAGGTCAAAGTCTGACCATCCAGCGCAAGAGCCCGATGCACTGCCAGTCTGCAGTTTTATTTTATTTTCTTTGTTTATTTATTCATTTACTTATTTCTTAAGTTATGTGCTTTGCCTTCACTGTAGGTGCCATAAGTTCGGTTTCAGGTTCAGCCTGATTCTATTGCGAGGTTACCCCCTCGTGTACTGCTGATTATCACACCCTGCTCGGGCGAGCAGTTGGAGGTGCACTTGCTCAGTGTATCCTACCTTCAACTTGACAGTTTTCTTTTGTTTGGGTTATCTTCCCTGGAAAGGTGCAGTCACCTGCTCGGTGGCAAGGTTGCCTGGGGTTTCTGCGAGGGGTCCCCTTGTATACGGCTGTGTCCACACCCTGCTAGGGTGAGCAGTTGAGGTACACTTGCTCAGTGTTTCCTCCCTTAAAGTGGGCAACTTGGGTAATTACCTTAACTGGCATGCACCATAACCTGCTCGGTTTCAGGCTCTGCCTGAGCTCTAATGCGAGGTTACCCCCTCGTGTACTGCTGATTATCACGCCCTGCTCGGGCGAGCAGTTGGAGGTGCACTTGCTCAGTGTATTCCTTCCTTAAGGTCGGCAGTTTTGTTTAGGTGCTGCATATGGCTGACGCCATTGTTTGGTCTTGTAGGCGTGCAGTAACCTGCTCGGTTTCAGGCTTCGCCTTGTTCCTACTGCGAGGTGCTCCCTTGTGTACTATTGGTTGCCTCACCCTGCTGGGGTGAGCAGTTGAGGTGCACTTGCTCAGTGTACGCTTTGATAAACAATATGTTTAAGTGTTGACTGGAACACATTTGCGTTTTTTCAGAATTGTCAGTGGCCCAGAAAGCTCAGTGAGTATCAGCTTATATAAGGGCCGGGGATTCGGTCCCCTGTGAGGGCGTAACCCCTCTTCTTTGGATATTTTATATATATTTCATATATTATATATTCTTTATTTATTAAGTGCTTTAAAGAAAAGAGTGTGGAAGTGGTTGTAAACAGACCCATATGGGGTTGTACCTTCCTCTCTAACCATCTCTCTGGTGTTATCATTCATCTTTTAGTTAAAAATTCTGTCACCCTTTACCTTAGTTAGTTTCAGGACAACTCAGTCCTTTCCTTAGGTTTTGATTCCCGACCTCAATTGCTCCACCCAATACCAGTGCTGATTAAGCTACAGTATTTTCTCTCAACATGAGGAAGAATAAAGATGATGCGTTATGCCTCTATTGAGGTCTGTAGGGCTTAAGGCTCTCTTTAGTGGGGACGTTTGTTCTCCCCTACTTTTGTCCCATTGGACATTCCTTATTCTTTTGGTTTCTGGTGGAGACAGGGTCAGCTCGAGGGTAACCGTTCAGTTTTTTACATGACAAGTTGAGCAACCATGTTTTACTTGGATAGAGTGTTTGGAAACACTTGATGGTATCAGTTAGACGAGTTGCCAAATAATAACTTGCTGGCGCCTGCCTCATGTTTTTCCTCCCAAAGCTTGGCCTATGGTTCAGCTAATCGTCTAACAGTGTGTTGCAACTTCTCCTCTGCTCGAGGAGTACACGCAGGCTTCTGTACCCTCATGAGCGTTGCTTAACCTCTTTAGAGTGCTGTTTTCATATCCGTGCTGACCGTTCTGATACAGGTTCCTAATTTTGGAAAGGTCTACATCAGTCTTTTATCCTGCTGAGATCGATAAGTGAACACCTCACACCACACAACGCTCGTAGTAGTGTTAAGCACCACTCATATACCTGAGGGTTCGTAGTACTGTATAAGTACTGTTTTGCTATGGACAATGTGCTTAGTTTTTCCTTCCCCTGATTCCCTTAGTGGCCAGTCAGCCTCACATGAATACAGTGACTCAGACCTCAGGGTTTGAGGGGACAGTGGTCCCAGATTTCTTCTCAACCTTGCATTTACAGGGCATTGATAATTATCCAGAGTTCTTTCCCCCTCATTCCCCTTCCTGCCATCCTTGGGGGAGATTGCATCATAATATTACACCTCTGGGAGTATCCAATGGTTTCAGTTTTTTCCTTTTTACAGGAGTTTTGGCGGGTGACCTGTGCAGACTCGCACTGAGCATTTCCCTCCCGTCTGTTACTTTCCTTTGTGCTAATCTCTGGTATTTCAATAAGTTAACTGGAGTCTGTCCAGTCAGGGGATTGGTTAGAGGCGCTAGTGGGTATTTATTTCTCTTAACGGTGTAAAGCGGGGCTTTAATGTGGTCCTCAGGGTAGTTTTCTTTCTGGATTGCAAGGTTTTTCCTTTGGATAAGTGGGGGAGGTTTCTCCTCTTTTGGGAAGGCTCAATATCCCTTGGTGGGATAGAGGGGTCTGGGAGTGATACTATCCCCCATCCACGTTATGACCCTCTATCACGATGCGTTCTAGAGTCTATACATTAACTTTCAGACGGTGTCTGCCGCTACGATTACCAGAGTGCTGGGATATATATTTGGTTGATGACTTGATTATCATAGTCACCTGCATGGCAGGTGGACCTTTGGGGTTTTCACAAGAGTTTGTTTGCAGTAAGGTGCCAGCTCAGGGTGCTGTGAGCTTCAAAGATCTGCAAATTGGCTGAAATATAGGTTGGACCTCTTCTGGTGTACACCTTCAGTTTAACCATTTAGTGATCAGTTCTTTGCAGTTTAGAGTCTTGCTAAGATTTTGGAAATTTGGTGTCCTCCTTCGGTTACTTTTGATCCGCTAGGGGATTTATCACCAGGGAGGAGGGATCAAGGTTCAAGCACCGGGCATACCTACAAAGGAGTTTAGATATCACTATAATGGTAGTGATTGGATGTCGGATACATTTTTTCTTCTTGCCAAGTTTGGTCTCTTAAGGATCAGGTTTATAATATCTGCCTTTTGTCATGGTAGCAGAGTCCTTCTTCAAGAGTTCGGGAGGTCTGAGGGTCTCTGTGTTGGCGGTTTGACGGGTTTAGCTTCTCAGGTGGGGCCCTCTCTTCCATTCTGCTTCTGCCTCCAGAAGACTTCCCTCCTTAGTATACACATATGTCTGAAGACAATTGTAGATTAATTCTATTGCTTTTCAGCTCCGCTCAGGATGGATTGTCCTATTACAAAATTTATAAAAATGATTTTTTACTCCCATTTTACCCTTTTGAAGATTTGTCTTTCCCTCTTGGTTCCCCAGTGTAGTTCTGTGACATGCCCTGTTTCTAATGCGATATCTTCCTTTAATGCATGGGATGGAACCTATAAGACTTTCACCCCTATGGGGTACTTTTCTTTATCTCCAGGAGAGCTAGGTGTTTGTTTTCATTGGTTTGCTTTCTAGGTCCCCAAAAATGGTACGAATTTAAGTGTTTTGAATATTTGATTGAACAACATAGGTGTTTATTTCAGATGGTTTTGTCCTAACCTATTAGTATAGGAAAACTTTGTTCAATGTTTTCCCCTCTTTTAACCAGTTGGTTTTGGTGGCCTGTAAGGAACGCTGGATTTGGCACATTCCTGTTTTTCTTGCAGTGGATTTGACTTTGCCTTATAAGACAGCTTTTCGGGCAACCTAGTCTTGGGCAATTCTCTGATTGGTCAACAGATTGATTTAATGAAAGCATTTAAAAAATGTTTCCTTTCCTATTATTTTATTATATTATCTATTATATTGGATCATTTTGTACTTACTAATGAGATGCAAGGGCTTTGAACTTGCATAATATGAGCCTCCTGTCTTGTCATAGAATGACTAATCCCCCACACTAACGTGAGATGGGGGTTTAGATTCTATTAAAGACAAGGAGGCGATTATTATCCCTCCCACCCACCCTGGATATGATATGATATGATATGACAATTGTGATACGCATGTACACAGGTGGTTCAAGTGAGAACATTCTTTGGTTTGTTGTTCTTCCCAACCACCCACCCTTCTTGCTTGTTGTTCTTACAGGTACGAGTTGAGGTTCTGCTCAGGAGTGTGGATCGCAGTTACAAGTTCTGGAGTGCGTGATTTCGGGTGAGAAGTCCTATCCAGAAGAACTTCTTCATTGCTTCAGGCTGCGGAAAGGTTGAGATCTCCGGTTTCGCTGGATCCTTTTTCTCTGCGCTACGCAGTTCAACCGTTCCATTGGGCGTCTGGTGCAAGTCAGCTGCAGAAAGAGGGGTTGGCGTTAGAGTAATGGACATATATAAAGGAGGGTCCCTGCTCATTGGTCCCCTGCAGGGTATGCCCTATCCTCCATGATGGTTTGGGGAGTTCCCCATGCATTGACATTGAACTTTATCTAGTTCTGTTGTTGAAACTTTTTTGTTTGTAAAAGTTTTTTCTTTGCTGCTGTGGTTTCAGAGTAAAGATTTTAATGCATAATAATCGCCTCCTTGTCTTTAATAGAATCTAAACCCCCATCTCACGTTAGTGTGGGGGATTAGTCATTGTGGTTTGTTCGCAGAGGTTGGCTTTAATTCATAAAATTCAAAAAGGACATTCAATGATTATCATTTTAGCTGGGGGGACTGAGTCCACTCTCTCAATAAGGTGGGTGGACTCCGTTCCCCCGCGTGTACCCCAGGCTTGAGCACTGTCTTCACCACACTCTTGTCATGTCTGGAGTACCAGGGGACAGAGGGAAGGGGAGGAGCAAGGGACGGGAAAGGCGCCAGTTCCTGGCAGGCATTGTATGAATAAAGAGGGTTGCACCCCAGCTCCATGTCGGCCTCTATGTAGAATGGGTGCAGAGCGCCCGAGTGTGCATGCAGTGTGTGAGGCGGTCCACTCAGAAGATATCACAGGAGCAAGGGAGCTGTGACGTACTGTTGCCAGCTTCAGCTCAGTTAACAGCGTTCGCTGATCTTTTCGTGTGCTGTTGTGTGTGGGTTTGTGGTGTGTTTCTTGTTGTGATGTGTTCATAAGTCCCAACCTTTTTTGTTACCAAGGCGTGTGAAAACACCCGACTTTCTGGGCGAATGAGGGACTTAGGGGGGTGATTCATCTGCTTTCAAGGCGGATGGCACCCCGCCAAAAGCAGGTGAGTTGAGAGCTATGTTGCACTGGGACGAGGAAGAGGGACGGGGAAGTACAAAGGCTGGCTGAAGTGAATGACGAAGATCATAATGTTGTTTTTAGAGCGGAGACTTGGGTTTTTCAGTGTCGTTCGACGTTGTGGATGTTTTGCATTGCGGCTGGCGGTCTGGTGATTGCTTTTCAAAATACTCTACCTGGCCTCTAGCATACGATACGATTTCTATTGAAACACTTTTTTGTGATATAAATAAATGTAATGAATCGCGATGATTCATAGCGCTCCAAATTATAGGACGGAAAAGAATGGTGAAAATAACAATTGAAAAAAGGAATCCGACGAGGATGGGATTCGAACCCACGCGTGCAGAGCACAATGGATTAGCAGTCCATCGCCTTAACCACTCGGCCACCTCGTCTTCCTGTCACAGCCGCGCTCTAGTGCTATATGTCGACATCTACGTCCGGTTTTTTGCCTAATTGTCTGCGATATTATTTATGTTATTTTTCATACCGCAGACTCGCTATTATTTGATTTACGTTTACTGCGCGGGAAATGTGGGCAGAGCAATTATTTTTCGGCTGCCTTTCCTCAACCGTCCACAAGGGTACGTGGCACATGCTATTTTATTCAGCAACCCTCACCTTCGCCGTGCCTGCACTAGACTTCTGCATGTGGTGAACTCTTGCTGTATATACTGTAACTCAAAGACTCGCTGATTCCACAGAAAATGATAATGCACCCGTTTCGAAAGTATTTATAATATTTAAAGTTAACATGGTTTCGGGCTGCAGCGATTCCCCCGTCTGTTGAACTCATACGAGGAAGGGGCAACTTGCCTGTCCCTATTTAATGACCAGAAATGAAGGTGGAGCGGCGGCGTTGATCTGTATATGACACTCATATAAAAACAAGCGGTGCGAGGAAGCGGCCTAGGAAGCCACCAGCAGCCCGGACAGTAAAGTGTAAGTATTCCAGACCATCCAAACAATCAACTATTTCTCTGCTCAGGAGGGGCGAGGAGTGGGCGCCTGCTCCTTCTTGCTCCTCCCAGCCCCCCTCAAGAGAGTAGGGTGGCCAATTACACTGAATAGTTCAGCAGCACACTGTAGACGTGGCAGCACGTCAGAAGCCTAATGGAGTGATCACACCCCCATCCACTTTTTGGTAACATAAGTGGCAGATGACATTTTAACATATACACATCACACACAAAAAACGGTAGGACCATTATACAGGCAGGGCACTCATCTGCTAGAGCTCTTTACAGGCCCTGTAGGACAAAATATATGCAAACATCCAAATTTGCATACGCATTGACAACAACATAAGTGACTTCAGAGAAAGAGCACTGCAAAAAGCATCAACAGTCTTTGATACGTAGAGACACCAAGGGCAGTAACATTGCCATGAGTGAATTGAGTGTCAAATAACTTTGTGGGTGAAATGCATGCGTGACACTATCGTTATTAAAACCCTGAGCACGTATTTCTTTTAATAACAATTTATAATAACATAATGGGATAATAACATAAGTTATGAAATGAATCACTTACACAGACTCCAGATATGACACAGTGAGATTAAATGATGTGCCCAGGATCACACACTTTGGTTAGAGGTTGGAAATGGGATGTGGGCAATTAAGCAGTTGACCACATATCTTTCAAGGTTTATTTGATATAGATATTCATGAAGACTTTGTTTATAGAAACGCCTTGCAAAAAACGCCATAACATAAAAAACGAACATGTCACAATAGACTAACCTTACACTATATAACTTGTCATATAAACATGTTGAGCAAGATGATTATGACTTTAGCTTTATTTTCCCATCCTGCATGAAATGTCACAGTAGCACCAGGCACACTAATGTGAAACAAAACACTTTTTAAACATTGTTTATGCTTAAATAACCTTTACAAAATTTCCACTACACAATCAAAGGAATACAAACCACTACATCAATAAATGTGGAAACAAGGAAAATCAAAGAACAATAACAGGGTTAAAAGAAATTAACTAGAACAAAAATAAAACACTTTAGACTACTCAGTAGAAAAGATAATAAAAGTCACTAAAACATATGTGAACACATTTGATTTCCTATAAATCAAAGAATAAAATGTTTGATTTGAAAAAAGCACAGGAGTCATTATATCATACTATAGTGCTACCATGTCATGTTCAGTGTTCGGTTTAACAGAACCCTCATTCAAATTCAAAGATTTAAAAAAGAAGCTACGGGTAGGGTTTCAGATGTGTTGCATCCACTCCGACATCAGTGCCATATTTGTTGTTCGTTAGCCCATTGATGATCAGGGTACATTTTTATCAAATAACATTCCCGTTTTGTGTTCAGTTCCTTACAAAAGGATAGTAGATGTCTTGTTGACTCAACAGCTCCTTCCCGAAGGCAAAATCGGCAAAACAACTCTTTAGATTCAATTAGGGAGCGTCGTGAAAGAATTTCTTTTGTGTACAACAGATTCCACCGTAATTGCATAAAAATGTGTCTATGATGTTTGTCAGGAAACCTGGCAAAATATGGAGCAATCTCACCTTGTTTATATTCATGACTAAAATGTGTCATTGAGGGATAAATATGGAATTTCTTTAAATTTACAATCCAATCAAATTCTAATAGTTTGTCTTTTACTTTGTCTGGATCTGGAATTAAGGTTTCATTTGTGTTCATTTGGCCAAGAAATTCTGCACAATGCGTCCCAATTGACATTACAATGTTTTTGTTCTTCATATTACGAGTTATTTGCAAGCTCTCATTCAGGTTTGCATACAGCGATTCGCCAGAGGACATGACTATTTTCCGAAATAATGAGAGCAGATTCCATTCGGCCCTAGCAGCAAGAGAAGATAGGCCCAGCTTGAATGTGATAGCCGCAAGCGGCACACAGTTGGGGACTCCTAATACTGTCCTCCACAATTTCCTTTCCCGCACTTCTAGGCATTTCAAATTTGAATTATAGGACAGTTCCTGGCCATATATCAGTTAAGGGACTGCCATCCCCAGATAAAAGTGTAGCACTGGTAAAATTGAGCAGGAGCCATATTTTTATGTGTTGCCAATGCTTGAGAGATTAGCATTGTCGCCTTCTGATATAACGCTTTCTTCACATGTACAATACTGGGAGTTGCCGATATCATGTATTCCAGGTATGTCAAGTGAGAGGATGGAATTATACATGTTTCATCCCATAACCATGTTTGCAGTCGCTTTTTCTGACTTCTTGATACTACCAAAATTCGAGTTTTTTTTAGCATTGATCTTGAGCCCATTATCAAAGGCAAATTTCGAAAAAATGCCTTTAACAAACATCTCAACCCAACACAAGATTTATCAAAGAGAAGGAAATCGTCCGCATATGTGAGCCTACCTTAGGAGCTATTAGTGTGACAGGTGTTAAATAGTCGTTTGCTTCAAACATGTAAAGATTAAAGAGACATTCCTGCAAGGGTACACCCCTGCAAAGTCCTGACTCAGTGAAAATCCTACGTGACATGTCTCCCTCTTTATTTAATCGGACTTTAACTGAAGAATTGGCATGAAGGCCTATGATAAGGTCCAGAAGGGAGTTTGGAATTCCCCAACTTTTGAGCTTAGACCGCAGCCTTTTGCAGTCCACGCGATCAAATGCTGCCGATAGGTCAATTGATGTAACTTAAGTGCACAAATCTGGAGTATCCCAAGTGGACTGTTGGACATGTCTAAGGATAAGGCCATTGAGCAATGTAAAATACCCCATTCGAAATCCAGTTTGATATTTAGATACTCTGGCAGATGACACAGCCCAAATCTCCAGGTGTTGAAGGAGTATTTATCTATTTATTATTCATATTTATTTAGTGCACAGCAGCCCAGAGGCATCGTGGCACTTGTTACAGAGACATACTTAGTTACAGGAAAAATATCACTAGGCATTTGTTACAGGAAAGTATCACTTGACATTTGTTACATGGCGTAAGCATAATTGTATGACATACTTGTACCTTTGACGTGTGATAGGCAGAGATAGGATATATACATAGATTACATTCTATTTATATTACAGTATGTATATAAGGAGCAGTGGGCGTGCTAGCCGATTTGGTTCAGGAGAGTGGTCTTTAGGTTTTTGCGGAAAGCATGGATGGAAGATTCAGCTCTGAGGGGTGCAGGGAGTGCGTTCCATAGTTTGGGTGCAATGTATGAGAAACCTAGCCCTACTGCTGTAGCTCTCTGGACGCGGGGTATGTGTAGCTGGTTGGTGTACTGCGTTCTTATGGGGCGTGTCGAGATGGTTCTGGTTATGGCTTCTGCTAGGTAGGTGGGAGCTGTGCTGTTGATGCATCTGTGTGTGATAGTGAGGATTTTGAGTGTGATGCGGTTTTTGACTTGGAGCCATCGCGCTGTTTGTCTGGCTTGAGATATGTGGTCTCTTCTAGGAATGCTCATAGCGGCTCGTAGGGCTTTGTTCTGTATGGTTTGTAATCTCTGTATGTTTTTGGCAGAAGTGCCAGTCAATAGATCAGTAATCGAGTTTAGCGCCTATGGTTGCTCTGGCTATTGTAAGGCAGTTGGGTGCAGATAAGTAGGGTTTAATGGCATTGATAAGTTTGGTGCTGTAGGCTGAGGCGCAGGCTATGGCGCTGACCTGTTTTTTCATAGATAAATTAGCATCGATGTGGACACCTGGGGCCTCATCACGACTTTGGCAGTAATCCTTAAAATCGGCGGTAACACTATTAGCGCCGATTTTAAGGGTCCGTCGGATCACCAGTCCAAATACCGCCGGCACCATTACAGCCTGCGCAAGTACAGCCGGCTGTACAAGCGCCGGCTGTAATAGCGCCAGTAACCATTTGCGCAAAAACTTCAGCAATCACGCAATTAGCGCCAGAAAAGCGGCGGATAATCCGCTGAAAATACCTCCAGCAGAAAGCTGGAGGTAACAGAACACAGGCCACAGCAATAAGGACCCAGGTGAAACCAATGCAATTCAGAGGCCTACAAAGGACCCACCCATGCACAACACACCCTCCCCAACGACATAGCACGAGCAGGAGCAGGGAGGAGACAGCAATAAGGGCCCAGGTGAAACCAATGCAATTCAGAGGCCTACAAAGGACCCACCCATGCACAACACACCCTCCCCAACACCATGCTGCCATTTGGAGCCGGGAGCCTTGTAGTTGACTTCTACCTGCTGCGCCTGGAGCTAGAGGCCAGCCAACCAGGCCATGGCCCTGGGAGTGCAGGGGGTAGTGGGGATGAGGAGAAGGAGGAGGAGAGCAGCACCAGCAAGGCGGCCAGCCATCCCCAGGGTCAGGCCAACACCCTGGGCCCTGACTGATGGCCAGTTGGTGACACAATATCGGCTGGACAGGGCAACCATCACCCAGTTGCTGGACACAATCCAGGGCGACATTGGCAGCCGCATAGCCACCAGCACGGCAGTACCTCCCCTAGTGAAGCTCATGTCTGTGCTTCAATTCCTTGGGACTGGCAGCTACCAACATACCGTTGCCATGATGCATTGAATGGCCCAGTCCACATTCACTGCCATGCTGGGACAGGTGCTTGATGCACTGTTGAATCATGTGAACGAGCACATAGCATTGCCAGCCAAACAGGCACAGGTGCACCAGCTGAAGGGTCAATTCTATGCCATTGCCCAAGTTCCGAATGTAATAGCAGCCCTGGACTGCACACATGTGGAACTCGTACCAGCCCAGGCACATGAGGCAGCCTACAGAAACCGGAAACCGTACCATTCCCTCAACGTGCAGATGACATGTGGTCCTGACCTCACCTCCAGCCACTGCTGTGCCCGCTACCCAGGATCCACCCACGACTCCATGGTCCTGCGCAACAGTACCCTGCCGGCGTACATGGAAAGGCACCGTGGCCAAGACACATGGCTACTGGGTGAGTACAAATGTATACCATAATGCATGTCAATCCACAACTGATGGTGCCTGTCACGGAATCCATTATTCCCAATAGGTAGCACCATTACTGCAGCATTCACATTCAAGCACCTTGCAGGAGAAACCTTGGACATGTCCAACACAGCAGAACACACCCATGCAGGATGTAAAAGACATGTGGCGGCACATTGATATATGGAAGCCCCACCACCATAAATCCTCCTGTGTGAGTAGCACCATGGCTCCCAACACTGACACAATACAGAAATCCCACCCTGGCCACCCGACAGTAATGACATTCTAAACCATAAACTGGCACATCCACAAATGCACCACACATAAGTAGGCTAAGTAATGGCAATGTACATCCCACGAACACTGTCCCCAGAATGGCCAAGCACATGCATGGAGAACATTACAGAATAGTGACAACCAGCAAAAGCAACTGCAGCCAAATGTATTTGCAATGACAAATGAGGCAGCCACTTCTGTCATGCAGAAGTAGATGGAAGGGCCCCCTTACCCAGCGACAAGTGAATGAGTACTGTTACATCCAGAAACATAGGCGTACCAAGTTGAGAGTACCTCATTGATTCAATCGTGCCTGTAGAATAGCACACTCCACAATGTTCTAGACCAAATGACAAATATGGCAAAATCACACTGATGACAGAGCTCTGTACACCCACTGGACTTACCTTGTCCCCATACCGGCTTTCTCTCCCCTGCAGGTGATTCTGGATATCCCCAGTACACGTGGCTCATGACCCCTGTGCGTCATCCACACATGGCGGCGGAGCGGGCATACAACCTTGCCCATGCTCGTACACGGATCTGAGTGGAGAGGGCATTTGGACTGCTGAAGGCACGCTTCCGGTGCCTCGACCGCACGGGAGGGGAAATGATGTATGCACTAGAAAAAGTTTGCAAAATTGTACTGACATGTGCCATGCTGCACAACATCTGCTGTCGCAGAAATGTGCCACTGCCCCCTGATGCTCATGTGCTGCCACCTGAGGATGGGAGTGAGGGTGATGAAGTGCCAGAAGGTGTTGCACATGCACAAAGGTTTGGGCTGAAGGAGGGGAGGTTGGCCAGACAGGGTTTGATTGATGGATTATTTTAGAAATGGGTAATGGGTAAATTGGAAATATGTCACTTCAACATTAAATTGTATTTGTAACAATCACTACTGTCCATGCATTGTGATTTTTCAAACGTTATTTATTTTCAGTCCAACAAACCCCCCTCCCCCCAGTGAACACCCAGCACACAATCCCCCCTCCCCCCCAGAGAACACCCAGCACACAATCCCCCCTCCCCCCAGTGAACACCCAGCACACAATCACCCCTCCTCCCAGTGAACACCCAGCACACAATACCCCCTCCCCCCTCAGTGAACACCCAGCACACAATCCCCCCTCCCCCCAGTGAACTCCCAGCACACAATCCCCCATCCCCCCAGTGTCCTACCCTCAACTGTGCAGATAGGCACATGTGTCTTATCAGGGCACCAACAACGATGCCATGCACCACTAGGATGGTCGTGGGCGCTTTCCTTTTCCGGGCCCCTCTGGTGTGCGTGCCCTCAGGTGGCGCATAGACCGGTGCCTAGGAGGTGGCTCGAGGGAACTCTCTGTGGGTGTGGTGGATGTCGAAGGGACTGAAGCGGCGGCCATCATGTGCTGTCGCATGAGGTTGTTTCCCTCCCTTGTTTGCTCAGCAAGTGCTGAGACTGCCTCGGTCAACTCCCTCACTCGTTGTCCGAACCCTGTCAGGGCAGCAGGACATTGTTCGACAACTCTGCGTGTGTGCGCATTGTCATGCACTATGTATTTGCATCCATGCTGTATAGATGCACTGACGGCCTTGATGTGACGACTCTGCACCTTGGCCATTGATTCAACCCTGGTCTGTTTGGCCTCAATAATGTCCAGTCGGCCCATCACTGCTGCCCCTGTGACGAAGGGCACCCCTGGTGTCTCATGTGCTGGCCTGCGACTTGTGCGCTGTCGGGTGGGGGGACTGCATGGGGACATGGTGCTGGCTTGGATTGGGCTGCCAGACTCTGAGTGCTGGTCTACTGGGCTGCCATATGATGGCGTATCCTCGTCCGGCTGTGGTGTGCGGACACGACGCACAGGCAGATGTGGGCTTTGCGCAAGCTGTGTGCCTGGCCTTGGGCTCCCCTGGGGTGTGAACATCCCTTCGGCTTCACTGCTTCTGGGAGAGTGCTGTCCTCCTGCCTGATGAGCATGTGGAGGTGTTCCTCCCACGTCGGGGTCTCTGATCCACTTCTCAGTCCCTCAGCATCGGGCCTGTGACTGGTGGCTTCCCTGCGGCCATGTGGGTGCTGCTGCTATCTGGTCGGGCTGCGTTGGGGTGTAGTGGGGGTTGGCCTGGTTCGTCTCCCTTCCGTGCGGCCTCTTTGTGGGGTGGTGGTGCTGGTGGAGGAGCGCTGCCGTGGGCGCTGTGATGGTGTGGCCTCCTCCCCATCATCTTCATCCCGTTGGGATCGATGTGTTCCTGTGGGGTACATAGTAGGGTGTGGTTTGAGTTCAATGCTACATATATTTGTGTGATGCAGTTCATGCCAACAAGTGGGATTGAAGACAGTATCACTCACGCATTCTCCTTGCATCCTGTTCTGTCGCCATGTGGTGCTTGTTGTGAGTGGGTATGGAGGTAGACTGCATGGGAATGTCAGAGTGACAAGATTGCATGCGTGCTTGGTGTGCATTGTGCTCAGGGTTTTGGGGGTGTATTCATGCACACTTCAACTCTATGTAGCTGTCCTATGGCTATGGATGTCTATCCCCTGCCCCAGTCATTCATGTACTGCACGTGCAGGGTCGTCTAGGCAGCACTACGGTTCAATGGTGTAGGCCTCAGTTATGGGTGTATGCAGTTCATCACACACATTTCCTCCCATTCATTCACTTGGGTTCTGCATGTGTGGTTCTTTCAGCTGCATGTATTTGGGTGTGGGACTCTCATCCAGTCGGATCGATGCCAGTGCCTGCCTCTGCTCCACCAATGCCCTCGATGGTTCCAACATCTATCAGGGCACTCATTTTCTCCTCCCATGGTGTGGGTTCGGGTGGGGGTGGTGGTGGCCCTCCTCCAGTGTCCCTGCTTGCACTCCTGTGCTGTGACAGGATGCCACGGACTCGCACACGCAGGTCATTCAGGCGCTTGCGGCAATCCTCCCCATCCCGGGGCACGCACCCCACAGCAGTGACCCTCTGGCTGATGTTGCGCCAGATTTGTGCTCTGCGCTGGCCAATTGTTTTGCGCTGCTGCAGCTCCTCATGGTGTGTCTCCGCCTCCTCCACCAGTACAGCTAGCTCCTGGTCACTGAATTTGGGCTTTCTCACCCTGTCCAGGGCAGTCTTGCCCCTAGTGCGCTCCTGAGACATGTTTTGGGGTTGGATGGCGTGGATGGCTTCCAGAAGCTGTGATATCCGATGGATTGTGATTTCCAAGATGGCCGCCGCTTTGTTTCCCGTTCCGGCGGTGACGCGTTTCCCACACGCTATGAGCGCGATATGGCGGTATGGCACGGTGCGCCGGATTTAAAGGTTCACGCTATTTGCAATAACGCCATGGACTGGGGCGCGTGCACGATAAGTCGTGATTTGGCGGATTGTCCGCCGGGGACCTTGGCGTTAGCGCTATTTACGTCCGGCGGGAAAACCGCCGCATTACTGCCGAAGTCGTGATCAGGCCCCTAGTGTCTTGACATAGGAGGATACAGTGATGGAGGAGTTATCTGTATTAAAGTTGGCGTAGTCAGGACTTAGTTTTGCTATTGTATTTTTCTGTCTGAGGATCAATATTTCAGTCTTATCCCCGTTAAGACATAGGCCATTGATAGCCATCCATGCTTGGATGGTAGCATAGATATTGTGTAGGGCAGTGGCATCTTGATGGTAGGAGCCAGATAGTGGTATGAGTACTTGAGTATCATAAGCATAATTGGTATATACTATACCCATGGTGTCAAGTAGGTTGAAGAGGGGTTTAGTGAAGAGGTTGTAGGGGGTAGGGGCAGTACATGAGCCATGAGGTACACCTCAGTGTATGGTTGTAGGATCCGCATTTGCTATGTTGGAGAAGACCTTCATGGCTCTGCCTTCCAAGAAGGACGTAATCCAGGTTGTTGCTTGTTGAGAGAAGTGGGCTACCTTGTCGAACAGGAAATCATATCGTGCCTCCTAAATTGTATATATTGGCCTAGGTCAAGTCGCGTTGCGAAGAAATCCGCGTAGCAAGGTCCTGACCTTAGATCGATTTAGCTGCCATTTTAGGTTCATCCGCCATTTTGATTCTAACTCCAAAGTCACCCTGTGTTCTAAAATGGTGGACAGTGTTGTTCTGAATGTAACATGGCCGTCTCGACCTCTGTGTGCGAGTTAATGCTTAAACTATCCGTAGGCTAAATGTTACGGTCATGCACTGAGACCTTGTCCTTCGTTGACCTGTGTATAGAGGATTACCTGTGCCAACAATACTAAACCATGAACATATATTATGCACAATACGGTTTGAGCATCTAACGTGAACACTTGTCTGACTATATTGTATAAATGTGTACGAAGGCTCATTGTGAAATCCAAAAACACACTGCTATTGTAATCTGTTGGCAAATGTACTAAGGATAACCCCTAGATGTATAGCTGCATAAATTAGGAACAAACTCGGCATGAACCTCTAGCCCGGGAAAATGGTTAACTTGTAAGTGGGTTGGACATCATGTTTTGTATTGTATAAAAGGTACGCATATTCTGATGTACAGTCCCACTCACTGCACACACCGAACAGGGCTGGTATTCGCTGTGTCGTACTGAGGGCCTGATAGCTATCTGTTGCTTTTTCCTTTGAAAACTGTTCAGTTACTTTGAATAAAGATCTGTGTATCTTTATAACCCGTGTTGGTGCATTTCCATTTGGGGTACTCAGCCTCGATATCTTCTTTTTGCTTTCACAGATGGCGCCTGAATAGGGACCCTCAAGATTGATGCCAGCTCGTTGAAGGTTGACGCGGCTATCGGACCGGGATAGGACGGTGTAAAAGGGGCCCCTTTCCTGAATGAGACGCGACACCTCAGCAGCGCTGCACGGCCCGATCCCTGGACGGTGAGCACGCAGTCTGAGTCGGCATCTTGACGAGGGTCCACATATCGAGGCGGGCAGATTTACCGAAATCACGAAACATGAGGTAACCTTTGTTAAAAAATTTTGAAATCCGATCGGACCTCCTTAGGATTTGATCAGGTGAGTCGTGACCCTATTCTTAAGTATCCTGATAATTTGTTTTGGTGCATTGCACTCACGAGTACATTTCCTGACCAGGTAACACCAGTATTCTGACATGCCTGGGAAATTGTCTGCCTGCTTCAGGTCATTATTCCTCAAGGACAGATAATCTTTGGAATTTAGCCGACCGGCGCCACAGGAGGGGTCGCCAGCTTGTAATATGTACTGTAAGCATGGCATTGGTAGTATAGTGTTTAATGATATTTGGCACAGACAAACTATACATGCTTCCGAACTTCAGTGGCCAATCAATGGTAGTTCTGAAATCCCTCGTATTGCGTATTATATTATTATACTATATTATTGAAGAAAAGGGCTAGACCTGCAGCATTTGATGTGTTACAGAATTGGAAAAAAGAAGCTTTGCAGCAGCTTAAGAGTAGAGAAAAGCATGCGCGCCGTCATAAGACGAACGCCGAAAAAGCGTTATTATATGACCAAGACAAACAGTCTGAGGCAGCCAAGAATATGGATAGGGATTTCTCACTTAGTATCCAGAAATTCTATCCTTCTAAAGACTTTCATGTTTCCGATGAACTTATCAATAAATTGTTAAATGAACGAAGGCCTGGTGCCACTGCGCCACCTCCGTATGTTCCTCTTCCTGCTGGTTTGCCTCTTCCTGCTGTTATTCCTCCTCCTGCGCCTCCTGCTGCTCCTATCATTGCTCCTGCTGTTCCTCGTCCTCCAGTCGTTGGTCCTCCTTTTGTTGCTGCTCCTCCACCTGCTCCTCCACTTTTGCTTGTTGCACCAGTGATAGCACCTCCGTTGAACTTGCCTACTCTCCCTCTTCCAAGTGGTTCTACACCGCTTGTAGTAGATCGGGAAGCGGGACCAATGGTTGTCACTCGCAATACTGTGCCTCTAGAGAAGAAACGTGAGTTAATCGCTTGGACTAAGCATTGCATGGAGAGGGGTGATCAAGCTAATGTTTTTGCCACACTTTCTAATATGGACAATAATCCTGAGAAAAATGTTTTATTGAAAGATTAGGGATTCATTTATGTGTAATGTGGGATAAGTTAAATGATATAGATCTCCCGCAAGAGTTGAGGGATTTGAATACTTTATCATTTTCTAGAGACACCGCGGAGAAAGTACAAGAGCATATTGAGAGGGTACTTGAGTATAGAAAGGAGTTGGAAAGGTTACAGAATGAAGAAGAAGATGTAGGTAGTTTGGACGCTATGTATGTGCAGAAACGGTTCCTTCCTCGTCGTAAATCGATAACTGAGGAAACGCGAATTTGCACGAAAGACGCGATTAGATGGATCTCAGATACATCGATAACTCTTGTTGAAGTATATGACATGTATAGTCAGTATGCGCCAGAAATGCAGAGGAAAGTGATACAGGTAATGGTAGAATACCTACAGGATGAGTGTGTAAAAAGAAAGATTTGTTGTCCAGCAGAGTTATTGAGCTTTTTCGTTTGACACTTCTTCGGCTGCTTTAGCGCTCGATCTGGCTCTGTTGCATAGTAAGCATTCGGAGTTGCCTACTTCTCAGTTGCCTATAAGAGAGGTTCCTCCGACATTTGTCCCAAAACTTGAGATTCCCGCTAATGTTGCAGCGGGTACAGTTGCTCAAGAAATACCTGCACATTATGTGTCACAGTTTGTTCATGTCCCATTTTCAAGACAGGAAGTGAACACTATTAGACAATCAATTCCCGACATTAGAAAGAATCCGACAGGGTTCTACAAAGAAATAGAGTCTGTTTTGCAATCCTCAGTATTTACTCTAAGTGATATTGATCTGTTATTTCCTGTACTCCTGCCTGTTGATTTGTGGAAACAGGTTAGAACTATAGATGATGCACCAGGGCTAGGAGATAGATGGGCTAACATAGTTAGGCTTGATGGAGAAAGGCCAGCTGGCGAAAGACCGCCTCAGGTGATACTAACTTTACCTGACAGAATAGTTGCGAAATTGAAAACTATAATTCCCGAAAAGAGAGTTAATTGGGACAAACTTACTGCCTGTGTCCAAGGGAAGTCTGAGGGTGCTACCGAGTTCTTTAATCGGTTCGAACAGGTATTTTCAGATTTCATTGGACAAGACTTAGGCACAGGGTCTGGGAAGAGATTATTCGTAGAAAAATGTGTGCGTGGATTGCTGCCAGACATCCAGTCGCAAATGATGTCTTCTGAGAGTGCTTGTCAAGCAAAGTCTCAATCAGAAGTACTGCATATGGCTCAGTAGTATGAGAACCATGTCAATAATGAAAAAGAAAGAGTCGAAAAGAGGAAAGGTGATTCGAAGACAAAAGTGTTATTGCAGCAAATTGTTAGAGGCCCTAGAGGGGGTAGTTCGCAATTTAGAGGTCAGTATGTCCCACAGGGGAATGCACCCTTGGGTCCTGTAAACATTAACCAGTGTGCCTATTGTAGGCAAGAGGGTCATTGGCGTGCACAATGGCCGATCCTCCGACAGAGGTCAAATAACACGTTTGGGAATATGGGTAGACGATGCAGAGGTCACCCGGGTGTGGGGGGGCCCTGGTAGAGGTCAGTTTTCACAAGATTCATAGCAACCTTTTTCACAGGACAATCAGGCATCAGGTGTGGATACTAGAAATATTTTTGACCATCCTTCTGCCGCTTACCTCTCTGAAGAACTTCCTTTCGACGACATTCTGTTTCGCTAGGATTGCCCGAAGCAGGGTTTGGAACCTACGCCTATTCCCGTTAATCAGAAAGGTCCCTACGTTGAGATGTTAGTGGGATATAGGAAACATCTATTCTTGATAGACACAGGGGCACAGAAGTGTTCCATTGATCATTCTCGGGTTCCAAACATTCCACTGTCAGGGCAAACCAATGTTTCTGTAGGGTTTTCTGGCACACCAGTTGTCTGTCCGGTTTTTTTGCCGGTACCTATTTCCTTGGGTCCGTTTACGGACCATTGTTCATTCCTTTTGACTTCGAATTGTGGAGAGAATTTGTTGGGGTTGAATATGTTGAAATAATTAAATGCGGTAATTAATTGTTCTTCTGATGGAGTGTGTTTGACGATTTCACCACAGCAATTTTCGGTTTGTCAGTTCTTGACTAGACCTTTGCCACCGGAATTTAAAGATGTTCCAGAGTGTTTATGGGCAGTTGACGACAATTATGTCGGTGTGTTACAAATTGAGCCTGTTAAAATTGTCTTGAAATATGGAGTAAAGTTGCCACGTATTCCACAGTATAAGATTTCAGTCGATGGTGAGCATGCTTTGAAATGCATCGTTTCCGATTTTGTGCACCGAGGGATGATTGAGGAAATTGCAGGTAGTTTGTGCAATAGTCCGATTTTACCCGTGTACAAAAAAGGCGATAATGCAATTCCCTTCCGTTTCATAATTGATCTGCGCGCCATCAACAAGATCGTCGCTCCACAATTTCCCATTTCCAGACCATACCAATGGTATATAAGGTGCTATATAAGTGCAAAATAACATAACATAACATAACTGATGTGATGACGATATTAACTATGATTCCGGTTTCAGCTACTCACTTTAGCGTTGTTGATCTAAAGAACGCTTTCTTTAGTATTCCCACACACAAGGATAGTAGATACTTGTTTTCGTTCACCTTAGGGATGCGCTCGTTTACCTTCCCCCCTGCACCGCAAGGTTACACGGAAAGTCCAAGCATCTATAGTAGGGCTTTGAAAGAACAGCTCGACACCCTTGAGTTGCCCACTACTTGTACACTGCTTCAATATGTTGATGACTTGCTTTTAGCTGCTGACTCAGAGAGCGCTTGTAAGGAGGGCACTGTGTTGTTGCTTATTCACCTAGCAAAACATGGACATAAAGCTTTGCTTAAGAAATTTCAATATTGTTGTCAGGAGGTCGCCTATTTAGGCTATCTCCTGTCAAAGGAGGGAAGATGGTTGACGCCTGAACGGATAAAACTCATTTCTAGCATGTCTGTCCCAAATACAAAGAAGGAAGTCAGAGCTTTGATAGGAATGGCTTCTTACTGTAGGCAGTGGATCCCAAACTTCTCCTTAGTGATTAAACCAATGTTTGCTTTGACGAAGAAGGGCATTTCTTCGCTATTGCCGTGGAACTTGGAGCATGAGACTAACTTAATGCAGATATGCTCAAGACTGCATTGTGTCCGGCACCAGTTTTGGGCACACCAAATTATGAAAAGGCCTTTGTGTTGTTTGTGCATGAATGTGATGGATGTGCTTTGGCTGTATTAACGCAGGAACATGGAGGGAAGAATAGGCCGTGCGGCTATTTTTCTTCCGCCCTTGATCCTGTAGCATGCGCTTTGCCAAGATATTTGCGAGCTGTCGCTGCTGCTGCTGCTGTGTCTGTAAAACAGAGTGAGGGAATGGTCCTAAGCCATGCTTTAACCCTGATGGTACCTCACTCTGTGGATGTTCTACTGAACAGAACTCAAATGCAACACCTCACTTCCGCACGATTAACGAGATATGAAATGATTTTGTTTTCACCACACATACAAATTAAGAGGTGTTGTGTTCTTAATCTATCTGAACTCTGACCTTTCCCGCAAGGTACTGCTTGCAGTGACCAAGAGTCACATGATTGCCTTTTCACAACTGAACAAGAAACAAAGGGTTGAATCTATCTGAAAGATACTCCTTTGAATAATCCACAAGGGGAGCTGTTTTGCGATGGCTCCTGCTTCAAACTTCCGGTTGGTACATCCACAGCTGCTTATGCAATCACTACATTGAGCATGGTCGTGGAAACCAAGAGAATCACGGATGTTGCGCACAGGCGATGGGTACATTAGGACGCAAGGTATACACCCCAGACAAGAACGCCAATGAATATGTGCTGAAAGAAATCCTAGTGACTGATCTAATGGCAATCAATATTTCTGATTGTGATTCAGGGTGTATGGACGTTGAACTGTGAAGTTATTCGAAAAGCGACAGGAAACAGTTTAGCGCTTGGCCTAGGCCAAAAGGAGGGTTTGTCGAACGGGAAATCATATTGTGCCTCCTATATTGTATATATTGGCCTAAGCCAAGTCGCTTTGCGAAGAAATCCGCGTAGCAAGGTCCTGACCTCAGATAGATTTAGCCGCCATTTTAGGTTCATTCGCCATTTTGATACTAAATCCAAAGTCACCCTGTGTTCTAAAATGGTGGACAGTGTTGTTCTGAATGTAACATGGCCGTCCCCACCTCTGTGTGCGAGTTAATGCTTAAACTGTCCATAGGCCAAATGTTAGGGTCATGCACTGAGACCTTGTCCTTCGTTGACCTGTGTATAGAGGATTACCTGTGCCAACGATACTAATCCATTAACATATATGATGTTGATATCATATATATATGATATATATAAATGTGTACGAAGGCTCAATGTGAAATCCAAAGACACACTGTTGCTATTGTTATCTGTTGGCAAGTGTATTAAGGATAACCCCTAGATGTATATATGCATAAATTAGGAACAAACTCGGCATGAACCTCTAGCCCGGGTAAATGGTTAACTTGTAAGTTGGTGGACATCATGTTTTGGATTGTATAAAAGGTACACATATTCTGATGTACAGTCCCACTCACTGCACACACCGAACAGGGCTGGTATTCGCTGTGTTGTACTGAGGGCCTGATAGCTATCTGTTGCTTTGTCCTTCGAAAACTGTTCAGTTACTTTGAATAAAGATCTGTGTATCTTTACAACCCGTGTTGGTGCATTTCCTTTTGGGGTACTCAGCCTCGATATCTTCTTTCTGCTTCCACAACCTGAGTGAGGTGAGTTGTTAGTGTTTTATGATCAACCCGATCAAATGCTGCAGATAGACCGAGAAGAATGAGTAGGGCAGGTTTGCCTTTGTCCATGATCTGGGAGATTTGATTTTTTAGGTCTAGTAGGGCGGATTCTGTTCCATGCCCTACATGGAAGCCCGATTGTCTTAAACCCAGTATGGAGTTGGATGCTATGTATAGTTGAATTTGGTTGTGAGCTGCCTTGTCCAACATTTTCAGAAGGAACTGTACTGTCGTTATAGGCCTGTAGTTGTTGGTCTGAGCTGGGTCTAATGTGGCCTTTTTTAGAAGGGGGCATACCCAAGCTTCTTTGAGACTGTTGGGTACAGAGCTTGTTCTGAAGGATGCATTAATGAAGGAAGTAACCAGAGGCGCGAGGTACTTGGCACATTCCTTGATGATTTTGGGAGGGCATATGTCTCCTTTGCAGAGTGATGGTTTGAGGCACTTGATGAGATCAATGACCTCAGATTCGGTTGTGTCTCTAAAGACTAATTGGGGGTGATGGGGATCACTGCGCTTTGCTTGTGCGATGGGTTTGGTCTTATGGTTAGGGAGAACTTTGCAGTGGTTGCAAATTTTTTCTTGGTTCTTGGAGGAGGCTTTGTCTTTGACTATCTCGTCTGTGCTAGCCGCTGGTGTGACCAGTTCATTAAAGATTGTGAATAACTCTTTAGCTTGTGAGTTGGCCTTGGAGATCCTATTGTTAAAGGAGCTGGATTTGGCTACAATGATAGCTTTTTTGTACTGGGTAGCTATCTGTTTGAAGAGGTCCTTATTTAGGTCATTTGGGTCTGCTTGCCAATTTTTTTGTACCTGACGCTTCTTAGCGCAGAGAGATTGGAGCTCCTCCGTGAACCAGGCATTGCAGTGAATGGATTATTTTTCTTTCTTACTTTCAAGTGGTGCTATAGCGTTTATAGGATTAGTAAGTCTGTTGTTGAAGATATCCGATAGTACTTTAGGATCCTGAGAGAAAGGGGCAGCTAAGCAAGGGTTGTTAAGGTATGGCCGGAGATTGTCTGCATTGAGTTTTTTTGAGCTTCTTGTTACGGCTAGTGGCGCGTGAGTAAGAGCTTTGGGACTCAGTGTGGTGGGGATGTGGAATTCAATGCATGTGTGGTCTGTCGAAGGTATTTGAGATAATGTAGGAAGCACAATTGTGATCCATAACCCAATCAACGGTGTGGCCCTTCGAGTGGGTGGGAGAGTTTACTCCTTGGGAGAAGCCTAAGTCTGATTGTTCTTTAGCAAGGGCTGAGGCAGCTGCATCTTTGGGGTCGTTGTAACCTAAGTTTAGGTCTACTAATAGTAGGATTTTTGATGACTTTTTGATATTATTGCTTAGACGGTGGGAGAGGCGGTTTTGGATAACTGCTGGAATTCCAGGAGGCCTGTACAGGATATGGATATTGATTAAGTTGTTGGATGAAAGCGTGAGTTTAGCTGACAAGGATGTCGACATTTCCATCCGATGTAGTGGAGTCTAATAGCCTGATGGAGAGTGAATCTTTGTACATAAGGGCGACTCCACCTCCAATTCTGTCAGGTCTATCTTGCTTGAAAATGGCATATCCTGGTGGTAGGGCTAGTAATATGTCTGGGCAAGAGGGATAATTGAGCCAGGTTTCAGTGATGCTTAGTAGGTCAAGGTTATGGGTGGTTAGTAGGTCATTTATCTCTAAGGCATGTGCAGGCAGTGATCGTACGTTCAGCAATGCACATTTGAGAGGTAGGTATTGAGTGGATTTGTCTTTCGTTTTGGGGTGAGATGAAGTATGCTTATGGTTGTGTGGGGACCTGTGTGTCTTAGTGTGTGGAGGTGTTTTGGATGTGTGGCTAGGTGGGGAGAGGAAGGCAGAGCCCTTGCCACAATTGGTGTGCAGAGTGGGTGCAGTGCTGGAGCTTAGTCTGGAGTTTCTCAAGGGGAGAAGTGCGTGTGAGCATGGCAGGTGTCTAGGTATTGTACCATTTCTGAGTCTAAGGAGTCTGACTGCTGTACTAGGGGGCTGTGAATGTGTAGTGTACTGTACTAATAGAGAGGTGTTTGAGTACATTGCAGTATCTTGAGTGGGATGTGCGAGGTGTGTGTGAGGAGGTGAGGGACCATGATTGTGGGGTCAGTAGCGTAGGTTATGAAGATGGCTAAGCAGAGCGCAGCAATGAGAGTGTGGGAGCGTGTATTTTTGTTGTGTGTAGTATGTGGTAATTCTGGTAGCATGATGGAGCGGGTCGTCGAGGTGGGTGCGGGTAACTTGTATGTGGCTGTAGTCAGTGTTGCCGTGCTGTGAGTGGAAGAGGCGGTGTGTGTTGGGTGACCATAAGCAGCGGAAGTTAGTCTATTACTTTTAAGCTGACAATGAAAGACTATACATATAATAAAGGCGTACAATCGTAAGAACAAGCAGGTTAGTACATTCAGGTCGAAAATGCCTCCGACCACATAGTAATGGGCAATTGGATACAGTCATTATGTCTAACTTTGCTGGTGATGCACATCAGTACAATTATGTGCTAATGCAGTATGTTTAATTGGGCGATAGTCATTACCGTAACATCCATGTTGATTTGGGGTGCAGGCTGAGGTTTACGAGTGTCTGTTTTAGCCAGAGACCATGGATGGTAGTAGTGAACGGAGGGCCAGAGTGGCGGGCCCACGGCCCGTACGGCCACAACAAGCCAAGACAGGGGTGATCCTTTGGATTCTGTGCCTTGGGATGAGGTCCGGCTGACGCCTAACCGGCATGGGACCAAGGAGGAAGTGGGGGCAGACCTCCAATCGGCATGGAGCAGCATCAACGGCAAGGGTTGCTTAGCAACCAAGGTAAACACACACGGCAGTGGCCATTTTAAGGCAGGCCTCGTGTCGCCTCTGGTTAATACAGAGATAAAAGCACATATGAACTCGAATGCAGTAGGCAAATGGCACAATGTACGCTGATCCGAGCGTGCAGATGGATGGGTACAATATCAGATAAGTAGCTGTGGGCGGCTACCTGAAGATGTTCGTCGTAGTGCACGGCATTCGTGGGGCGCTGGTAGGAGGGGCTCCTGCCCTTCCTCGACGTCTTGATGAAAAGATCTTGCTATCAGTGTCTAAAAGCGAGATTGGGCGGTAATTAGAGGGTTTCGCATCTCCAAACTTTTTTAAAGATCGATACGATGTGTGCTGTTTGCCAGGAGAAGGGGAATTCCTTAGAAGATATTATGCTTTGGAAGAGGATAGTCAAAACATTTGCCCAATACATGGGTTCTGATTTAAGAATGACATTAGTTAACCCATTGGGTCCAGCCAATCTTGGCACTTTACTTTTTAGAATCAAGTTATAAACGTCTTCCTTAATGATGGTAGGGGCTGCAAAGTCAGCAGACAATACACATCGCTCAAAGAGCACAGCAAATGGTTTAACAGAGCTCAAAGCATATACGGTCGAAAAGTACTCTACCCATATTGCTTCTGGGACAGCATTAATCTCCGAAGTACATAGAGAAACGTCAATACCATTTGTTAACATCCAAAAGAGGCCGCAGTCATTTTTGGATAATGATTGTAGGACTAGTTCAGCATCACGCTGGAGTAAAGATGCACGGCGTTGTCTACAGTATAGTCTGTATTTTTGTTTGACTAATTTAACTGAATTAAGTTAGTCTCATGAGTGATTAATTTGTGCCAACTGTGCATCAGAGACATGTAGATGTGTTTTACCTTTCGAACCTAGAGCCTGAATCAAAGGATATCTGGCTCCTGAACCTAGGGACTCAATGAAGTAATCATAGTGTGCAACATTGAACGTATTAAGTTTCCCTTCATATGTGGTGGTAATAATTACTTCTCACAATAATTGTGCAGCTTTATCAACATTCATAGCAATGCGACGGACAGCGTAGCCCCCAGGACAAACTTTTCGATTTGTAGGAGCTGAGGTTCCCTTTTCAAGAAGCAGAAATGGCAGGTATATAAGGGCATGTAGCATGCAATGATCACTCCAATCCGTTGGGGTCATTGCAAAATCATAAAATAGTTCTAACAGCACCGGTTCAACAAGAATATAGTCTATCATACTTTTGCTCGCACCTCTGAACCATGTAAAATGAGTTAATTAATTTCTTCTAAATTGATTGTAGAGGGAAAAAAGGTTAAGTGAGGAAAGGGTGGTACTCCATTCCCAATCATTGCCCAGTTGCTGAGGGCTGGTATCTGATTTAAAATTATCTAATGAGTAGTCAGCCAAGACAGGAAAACATTTAGTGTTCAAGTCTCCTGCTAGCAGAAAACATTGACCGCTATTACGGGCCCTCCAATCGCAAACAAGGTTAACAATAGATGTAAGAAAGGTATGTCCAATTTACCCACTCTCAGATGCCAGTAGATATTCAATAGAAGGACTCGAAATTCCTTGGACGAGCACTCCAGTTCTACTGCCAAAATACCATAAGGTTGATAGGCGGAAACGAGTGCAGTTCCCTTAGGGACCACTGCAAAAGGCTTAGGACTACAGGTGTTGGCAGTAAACCCAATCGGTAGAAGTCTGCACCACCCAGATTTACCTGGTAGCTGTGGCTGAGCAGTCAGATTTCTCTCAAGAAGAGTTAGACAGTATATAGAGCATACAAAATAGGTACCAAAATACAGTAGCACAAGCAAACACTGACCAGAGCTTTGGTATAAAAGTATATAATTATTTATTTAAAAACACACTTATGAAAATACCTTAACACTAATATGGCAAGCAAGTTCAAACACAGTCACTATCAATATATATACATCCCTGATTACTTATTGAACAAGTATTAGTTAAAACACCACTTATTTGCAGACCGAGGTGAGCGCTTAACCTAAGATGGCACTCCAATAAGTTAATTAAAAAGGGAGGGAAAAGGCAGAATTAGGAAAGCACACAATACCAACACTTTTAAAAGAACCACAGCAAGTCAGAAAAGGTAGAGTCTACTGTAGAGCAAGAAAGTTTATAGGCCAGGCCCACTCTTCGAGAGGGCAAGGCGGAATGTGTCCAAGATCACACAGTTGAATGATACTTTAAAAGTCTTTGCAGATAGTTCAAAAAGAGTTGGAGCAGTTCAGAAAAAGTTAGTTAACAGGTCCCAGGCCACCCCAGGATAGAGAGTCAAGGATTTACGGGACACCTTGAACAGTCTGTTGCAAGGGAGACCAGGCGGGACACAGTACCTGAAATGGTGAGAAAGCTCCAGCGGGGGCAGTTGTTCCTGGCAGCGGGTGCAAGTCGGTGCTTCATCCAGGGGAAGAGAAGATCTCGACGTGGAGGAAAGCTGGAGGTCGTTGCACTGCCAGGGAAGAAACCAGCCGCGGAGTTTCCCGGTTAAAAGGTACTACCCTTTTATTTGCAGTAGTGGTGAAGCGTGGCTGTCCGACCGCCGGGGTGCTTGGCACGGGCGATTCGACCATGAGAAGATCCAGGAAGGCGAAAAAGGAGGGCGAACTGGTTATCCCCACCAGTTCAGAGGAAGAAGACTCTCCGGGATGAAGATCTTCTCTGTCGTCGGGAAGTGGTGAGGCGGTTCTGCAGGGCTCCACCGGTGGTGTCGTCGTTGCAGGTCGGCTCAGCTTCTCCCTCTTTGGATTCTTTGGTCCTGTGGCGACTTCTCAAGTTCCAGTCTCCAAAGCCCTGCTTTTATGCAGAAAACCCCCATTCATCAGTCCTAGCTGTCACTCAAACATGCTAAGTGGTGAGCCGGGCAGCTCACCACTGGGCCAATCACACAAGAGTACGACATGAGTTGCCGAGGCAACTCAGTCCAGGGTGCCTAAACCCCCCTCCCACACATCCTGTAGACCCAGACAGAGTGGCACCACTTTTGGAGGCTTCTGTGCAGAAGCCCGCCAAAAAGTGGAACAAAGGGCTCGACTTGCGTTAGAGTTACAAAAGCAAACACAGGCGCCATTTTGGCACAGAGTTCTGGCAAAACATCCCAACCGGTGAATTAAGATTACGAACAGTGGGAAAATCCCATAGGAATATATTCGCGGTCGAATATAAAAAGTAGTATCCACTGCCACCAGCCAAAACTCGATCAGGGGGGACTGGACAGTGCCCCCTCGAACAACAGACCCAGGGGCAATCGAATTGCCCCTACCAGTACGTCCACAATATGATGGTTTGTACTGGTTCTGTTCACAATTTGGGACTAGTAAAGCCAATGGTGACTTTACATGCCCTTGGAGACAGTAGTCAGTCCCAGGGTGTGGAGTCTATGTTTGGGGGTCACTATGACACCCCTATGTTACTGCACGGAGGGTGCTGTGTAACACACATACCAAAAACACATGAAGCCCTATGGAGTAAAAGACCCCATAGCCCTTAAAACACATTACAAAGTCAAAGGATATCTCAAATCATATCTAAGAGTGGGAGAAAAAGAGTCTCACTCTTAGCAGGAGAAAAAAATAAACCCCAAAAATCCAGCAAAGCTGCTGGGGGACCCACTAGGTTTGGGAAATTAGCCTATACAGAGAATTCTCCCTAACAATATTCAATCGAAGGACTCGAAATTCCTTGGACGAGCACTCCAGTTCTACTGCCAAAATACCATAAGGTTGATAAGAATTTTAACCTGCTTTCATTGAGGGGTCTGATTTTACGGCAGTCACTAAGCCTCCATAGGATCTACCTCTCCTACCAAATTGTGCAGGTTGACAGAAAACCTGGTACCCATCAAGAACCAATTTGGCTATGAGCCAAGTCTCCTGTAGTAGTATACATTGTGCATTCCAAGTCTCTACCACTGCCAGATTAGTATAAAGATTGGAGTGTCCCCTGGTGTTCCATGAAATAACCTTCAATTCCCCAGGGCTGACTTTTTCATTGTTGAAGCCGCCAATTGCCATTATGAGAAGGCCCATTTGATTGCACTAGCTCGTTCCAGTCGAGGGTACAAACTTTGTTTCCACCCTACCACCGTTTAAAATAGTTAATGAAGGGGTTGGTTATCTCAAGCATGGGCTCCTCCAAGGTGTTATCATATAGTAGGGCAAAAGAACTGAGCACCATGTTTAAGGCAGATAGACCTGGTGAGGATAATTTGATGCAATCGCCATAGACTGGGAGAGGATAATTTGATGCAATCGTCAGCCTCCCAAAGAGTGTGAAGCATTACACCTTCACCGGGTTGATTGGAATATTTAGGGGAAGACATTGACAGACTTCTTCCCTTTTCTTCAGTGATATAGTTGGTTAGTTCTGTAGGGGAACTGACGCATGATGCGTCACACGTCAGGGCGTGTCTGTGAGTCAACAAATTCAATTAAACTTAAATCATTTATGCTCTGCATCTGTGTGCAATCAATAGAGGCTGGTTTGCTAATTGCAACAGGAGGTTTATTTCTGTACTTGTCGCCATCACTCTAGGGAAATAATCAGAAATGCACTGGCCAGCAATCAGCGAACGGTTGGAAGGAGTGCCACTACACCCATCAATCGGATTTTTCACATCATGCTTTTTGCGGCCCTTGGAGGTGGCTTTACTCTGACAACCCTTTGCATTAATAACCAACTCTATCTGTGAAAGTGGTGTTTCAAGGTTATGATGTAACACTGCAACAACTTGTGCTTCATTTTGGTCACACAAGTCAGCATTATTTAACTCTAAACCTTCAACAGAAGTGTGTGCACACAAGTTAATTTCGGCAAGGGCATTTATGTCATCCCTGTCTACTTGGTGCTGTCCTTGGGTACGCAGACCGGTCCGCATTGACACTCTAGTTACTGCAGAAGTAGATGACTAACACTCAAACAGAAGCAGAACGCTTAATCATAAGTGCTACGATGCAGGCCAAAATGACTAAAATAACTTCAAAGGAGAAACAAATTATAATAGTTCACAGTGGAGCCAGAGCAATGTTCAAACAGGATATTCCACCTCTACAGTCACCCACAGTGTCTAAATAAAAGCTTATGAATCCCGGTTTCAAGCACTTACTTTCACTTACTTTCACTGTCCAACAGACAAGCATTCGCTAGGTCCAAACCAGGCAGTAGAACCTAAACAGACAGAGCGTGGCTCAAAGAGGTTATTACCCTCTGCAGTCACCCGCACTGTTCCAATACTGTTGTAGTTTTCTGAGACGTTATGTCCAAACTACAAGAGTCTAGGATGATTTAATTAAACTGTGCTCCAGAGAACAGCGTGGCTCAAACAGAGTACAAACCCTCCACAGTGCCCAGCGCTGCTTTACAAAGAAATAAGCACTCTTCAAAAAATGTAATGGTCTGGTTGGATGTTCATGTATTTCAGCTTGGAAGCACAGCGTGGCTCAAAGAGTGTGAGGTCCCCAACAGTCACCAAGCAGCTTTACAAGGAAGTAAGTTTACAAAGCACTCTTCAGAAAATGTAATAGTCCGATGGGATAACCTGGGTATTTGTCCATCTTTGTACCATCACATTTGCTCATTCTCTTTGCCCCTTTCTTTTCCCTCCCAGTAAAGTGCAGAATGAGACATGTCTTTTTGGCATAAAAAGGCAGCAGATTGATTTTCACAACATAATAAATTCAAAACACTGCAAACAACACCACTGTGTGAAAATAGTTCTAAAGGTGCGGCGACTGCTCCGTGTTCAAAACCTGCTTCCCCCTTTTCCGAACAAAGTCCACAGTAGGTACAACTCCCCTAACCCTTCGTGTTCAAGGGCTGGGAGAGTGCCGTTTTCCCAGGGGAAGCTGACCCCTCATTACTACCACCATACACCCCCGCCGCTTAGGCCCCCAAGAGGCGCTGGTCCCGAGAAGAGTGAAGACCATTCCGGCTTTCCCATGGCTCATTCGGATACTGTATCTTGCCACTGGTCGCCAAAACACTGCCTCGCCGTACCGCAACGACAACGGCCAGGCCCTGCAGTACCGCTGTTCCTTATGTTGGGTGGGTGGGTGGAAAACGAAGTCCTCAGGTGCGGCGGGCATCCTTCTGCTTGGGGCTGGAAGTTCCTGCAGCAGGACGCCCACCGGCTTATATGCCGCAAGGCCATGCCCCCTTCCTTTGTTGCCCTTAGCAGGCTTTTCCTTGGGTTTGGCGCGCTAGCAACGGCCCTCCTCCTTACCCAGGGGGGATGGAGGTGGACCCTGCCCACGTTATCCGGGCGCCTCCTCCATCTTTCCTCCGTCGTCACCTCCATAACCTGGGCATTTGTCCATCTTTGGACCATCACATTTGCTCATTCTCTTTGCCCCTTTTTTTTCCCTCCCAGTAAGGTGCAAAATGAGACATGTCGTCTTTGTGGCATAAAAAGGCTGCAGATTTATTTTCACAACATAATAAATTCAAAACACTGCAAACAACACCACTGTGTGAAAATAGTTCCAAAGGTGCGACGACTGCTCAGTGTCCAAAACCTGCTTCCCCCTTTTACGAACAAAGTCCACAGTAGGCACAACTCCCCTAACCCTTTGTGTTCCTGGGCTGGGGGAGTGCCGTTTTTCCAGGGGAAGCTGAGCCCTCATTGCTACCACAAGACACCCCTGCCGCTTAGGCCCCCGAGAGGTGCTGGTCCCGAGAAGAGCAAAGACCCTTCCGGCTTTTGTGGGATGTTTTTATCCATGCATCCGAGCCCTACCTCAAAACTGTGCAGTACTGACATGGAAAACATCATGATGGCCAGAGCTTCCCAGAAAATGCACAGGGAAGTGCTGAAGAATAGGCTGCCACTCATTTTTGCCGATGTTATGGGCACAGAAGGGCACTGCCTAAAACCACCATTGGACTACCCACACAGTAGTCTGAAACCATTGGGAATGGCAATGCTGATTGCCAAAAGCAACCTAGAATTGTGGGGAATTCATTTTCTTAAATCCCAAAAATGGGTGCATTACCAGTACTCACCACTATCAGAAAGCTTGCGTTTGAAAACAACACCAGACATTTGTGTAAAACTGAATAGATGAACCCAAAGCAGGCCAAAGAAAGACTTACCGAGAGGTGGATACAATGTAAAGTTATATTCTGAAGTGACTTGAAGGTTTATAACAAGACTGGCTGAGCTGTGGATTTCAGCAGTTTAAGTAAATTTGGACTGAAGGACACTAAAAATCTAAATGTTTAAAAGAAATGAGTGACCTACTTTTGAGTGTCACATAGGTTGCAATTGTTTTAATGTCATAGTTTTCAACTTAGAATCAGCATTCTAGCTGCATATGTAAAAATGGTTCGTTTTATTTGAATGCAGAAAACTGGGTAACTAAAAGTGACATTAGCTGGGGCCTGGCTTAAGGAACTGAATTCTGCCCACCAGCTACCCCCGACAGGAGTTGAGACTTGCACAACTGCTGTGTTCCCAGGCCTAGCTGCCTTTTGCTGTTCCCACCAAAAGGGATATGACACTTCTCTGATTGAATTACCAAGGGACTGCTAGAGACTAAACATAGGACCCAGGCAGAGGGTTTATTGAAGTGGCCATAAATGGCTTCCTCTTGAACAATGGGCCTTCCAGGGCCCAGGCAGATGGTTTATTGGGGGACCGTAAAACAGCTTCCTCTTGGCAGAAGCTGGGAGGGGCAGGGCCTCTGAGCCTGGCAGAACCTGGACAAACTGGTTTCTACACCATGTGACATGGGAAACCACACCCCTGTAGCCAGAATATGGTTTTAGAAAAAGATGAATAACTCATAGTACGGACTTGTCATAATTATTTAAATGATACCATAATTCTTGTGATTTTTCTGCCCACATTTTAAGAGGTTTTTAGAACCGGTGGCATGATCTGGGGGCAAACTAGCAGTTAAGAGGGTATTACTTAAAATGTATGCATGTTAAAAATCTGACACTTCATCACTTAATGTCCATACTCCTTGCGCACATGTGTGTAAATTTGGGTTAATGTCCGATATTGCGAAACCAGTTAAAAAGTGAAATATGATGCCATTTCTCAATGCAAGCTCTCAGGAAGAGCAGATTTGAACAGGGTATATCTCATGTGATATGCATGATGGGTGCATGTAATTTCAAACCACTGTGTAGCTATGAAATATGTCTTTTTGATCATATATAGATTGTGTGTAAAGTTGACAGGGGTGGGTTCTCTGTATCATAAACAGACCTCATCATGATGACACTTCATTTCACTCCCCCAATCAAGGGGAAGAGGAGGAAGTGGCCAATGACAAGTGGAGAGGGGCTGGCTAGTGATGCTGCACACACACCCACTTTCAAAACACATAAAAGCAGACAGTCAGGACAGATAGGGACATTCTATTCCATCTGCTGCGGGACGCTCTGCCGGGAAAATCCATACTTTACCTCCATCAACCTCCAGAGAGCCAACATAGAGACTTCAATCTATCCACCTTCAGAGACCAAGACTTTACTTCAGAATTTGTAGCAGAGAGGTCGACTACAAGCTAAATCCCTCTTTAGCAGGCCTCAAATCATTGCCATTATCACAGCCAGGCGAGCTGTTTGAATTATTTGCAAGAACTCTTGCCATTTGCCAGAGAGCAGTGTTGTATCCAGAGAGAGACCAGCTGAACCGGAGACCGCTGTATCCGGACCCACAGACCTGATCAGAACCAGAGACCCAGACCAGACCAGCAGAGTAGAGCTGACCCCGACGCTGTGCGCAGAGACCGTCCGTGGCGAGTGAAGAAAACCTGACCAGATCCGTGGCGAGGCCCATTCTATTTCTAAATATATTGTGAGTACCTAGCAGAACTGTGCAGAACCAATCTCTTAGTTAAAATAATATAATTCAATCTATTTTAATCTAACCAGAACTGTCTCCTAACTGTCACCTGTCATTTGCAAAGCTGTCACCTGTCATTTGCAAAGCTGTCACCTGTCATTTCTAGTTGCTAGCTGTCACTTGTCACTTTGAACTTTTAAAGTTTCAAATCTGAAAAACGACCTTTACCATATCGCTCATATCTCTGTGACCGTTTGTCTTAGAGACTTGCAGTAACTTTCCTCTGAAAGCTGGGAATCTTGGCTTTTCAACGAACCTAGAACCGCATTCCTATTCTCTATACTTTTGCAGCAATCGCGAAAAATGCACTCGCGCATTTTACCGCGATTTGCAAATTTCTCCACGTGTGAAAACAGCAGCTTCCTTGCTTTCCTTGCTAAAAATTCGTTTGCCTCTTAAGAACCATCCCTGAATCATTGCTAGAGTGAGCCTGGACTAATATTAACTTGATACCACTCACCCTGAACCTCTAGAGGGAATTAAAAGCATTTTAGCATATTTTTCACTTCATTGCCAGCACATATAAAAGCATTTTGGGCCTGTGTTTCAAACTTCTGTAGTCTAAGCTTGCTGGGGTGAACTGAATTACATTTGATTGCATTTCTGAGAACTGTGTGCTTTCCTTCCATTTCCTTGCATTGCATAAAAGGGGGGGTGAATTGTCCAAGAAAGTGATTACATTGTCTTTTGCTGAAATCCTATCAAGTTATTTTCTGTACTGCATTTCATTCCACATTGCATCCATTTGAAACCATCAAAGTATTGTTGCTATCTTATCCATCCCATGACCACTCATCATTGATTATAAAGAAGTGTGCTAGTGCCGGACTATCCATTATTGATTACTGCTCAGATTAAGTGTGATATTCAATTATTAATTTATTATAAAGTGTGATATATATATCTATTGTTTAAATTATCAAATAAACCTTTTAAACTTGCAAAACAGAACTACTTCTTGGCTCAGCGGGGTCAGGGGGATTCCAAGAGAGGGGTGTTATATAGGGGTTCACATCCAAAACGCATGAACTGGACATAAGGATATATCAATAAGGGTTTTCATTCAGTATTCTAGACTAGGCGTTGACTTAGCTGTAGTGTTGAATTGAATCCTCTTACACTTTCCAGTGGCTCATTCGGAGACTGTATCTTGCCACTGGTCACCAAAACACTGCCATGCCAAAGGTGGTCTACCGCCCACCGTGGCTCCCCCTTTGCAGCTTTACAATTCCAGGAGCTTCGTGCAAACATTCCAATAAAACATATCCATCCCAGATGACGATAAATGCACTCCATCCTTCAAGTAATACTCAGGGGATTTCAAATTAGTCAAGCCGTGCCTGATCTGGGAAAAACCTCTGCCCCTGAAAAATGTTGCCATTGCGCCATTCAACTTTCTTCTTGATTTCTCCACTGCTGAGTGACTCTCGGCGCCCCTCCATTCCTGTCTCGGAATTATCTCTGACCACATAATCTCGGTTTCGCCCAGCTGCGAGGACAACTCCTGTAACAAAAACATCACCTCCCTCATTAACTCCCCCCTTCCCAGGCTTGTCAAGTCGTTCCCTCCTAAGTGAATTATCAGCACATCCGGCCTTTGCTGCTTACCCAGCAATTTGTTGATATGCCCATGCAGCTGAGCCCATCGCATTCCTGGCACCCTGTGCCACCAAATCCTGTACTTGTCGGCAGTCAGCTCCTCCCTCTCGGACGGCCAGCTCTCTGCGGCCCTCGACCCAAATGAATGCCTTACTACCCAGACGGACCGTCTCCTCCTCTGTGTTGCTGCTAGTAAGAAGGAGATGAGAAGGATGCTGTTAACACTAAATTTTATCAGGCCTGATGTAGCTCCTAAAACACCCAGATTTCCACCCCCCTATTCTCCTGATTGCTTCCGGACCCAGACCTATCTCAGCCGCTGATGTGGCAGCCCCTATCCTGAAGGAGTGAGTCCCAAACACCCCTTATCTTACCCCCATCTTCTCTAATGCCATGTGCATGACCCTCTTGAACTGAAAACGGCTCAAGGCCGACCCGTCCCTGGGCAAGAAAAGAAGAGCCCCTGGACCCACCGGCTGCCTATGCTGGAGGTATTTTGCTACGCCTGTTACAGGGCACACCATGCTCCCCTGGATGTTATGAAGTGTAACTGTCCTCCCTTTCCCTTTCTGATTGTTTTTGGACCTTCTAAGATAAATACACACCTGTACTTCAGTCAATCGTACATCTCCGACCTTAGAAACCCAGCGCCCCTACCATCCCTATTTTCGGGCGCCAGCTCACTTACTCTAAAGGCTCCAAAGAAAGCCAATGCCAAAGGCTGCCGTGAACAAAATACTCTAACTCATCATGGCAAACATTCCACAGTGTTTCAATCAACCTGTGCAGTTTTGCAATATCAATGGGTCGCCTGGCATCTGTCTTCCTCTCAGCTTATTTGGCCCACCCCCTCATCGCCATCACATGCTCCTTGGTGGGGTCGGCCGTGCCCCCCAGTTTGAAATAATGCGCTATCGCTGCCAAATGATAAGCCATCCATGTTCTAGCTTTCCCAGACCGCCGGCCCCATCCAACAAAGGCGCGCACTCGCAATCCCTTCTGTCCATCCGTCAACACTTCGTCCTGGAAGGTCAAGAACCGCTCCGAGCAGCCCTTGTATCTTCTTGCTGTGCCAGGTGCCAGCGCATGTATGTATCAAGGAACTCAGATCCCCCAATCATGCCCAGCCACTGCGCCTTGAATGAGGTCATCATCTTGCTTGCTTCTGGCCAGTTCCCCCGAAATTTCTCCCACTGCAAACGAGAGAGTCAGCCGCCACGTTTTTTACCCCTGGGATATGCCCTACTCTAACTTCAGTGCTCAATATAAGTAAGCATTTTGTGGCTCTCTCAGTAGTTTCAATACCCTTGAATTGCTGGAAGTCCCCTGATTGATGTCTAAATAAAAGATTATGAATCCCAGTTTCAAGCACTTACTTTCACTGTCCAACAAACAAGCATTTTTTCTAAATTCGCTAGGTCCAAAACAGGCAGTAGAACCTAAACAGACAGAGCGTGGCTCAAAGAGGTTATTACCCTCTGCAGTCACCCACACTCTTCCAATACAATTGTAGTTTTCTGAGACCTTATGTCCAAACTACAAGAGTCTAGGATGATTTAATTAAACTATGCTCCAGAGCACAGCGTGGCTCGAAGAGAGTACACACCCTCCCCAGTCCTCAGAGCTGCTTTAGAAAGAAATAAGCACTCTTCAAAAAAATGTAATGGTTTGATTATATTTTCATGTATTTGAGCTTGGAAGCACAGCGTGGCGCAAAGGGGGTTCAATCCTCTGCAGTCACCCGCGGTGCTTCATAAGAACAGAATATGTGCATAAGTACAACCAAACGCGCTTCAAAGCAACTCCAGTTCCAAAGATATAAACTGTTTGATGTAAACAGGCTTCCGGTGCAGCTTCGGTGACAAAAAAAAACTGCTTACAGAAAGTATATAACACAGCTGTTTACAGATAACAGCCACTTAAACAAGTTTGCGAGAAACCAATATAGCAGTCGATTCGTTTAACAGTCACAGAAATAATTGTAGATGCAGCACGCAGAACATTGAAGGAGGAAACCCCCTCTATGGCCCCCCCGCCCCCCACCCAAAAAAAAATCACAGCTTCCTATTGGGGCCGATAGTTAATCAGTGTTTCATGCACCTGGCTGCAGAAAGAACATTTTCCCGACTCCTTCAGCGTTAAAGAAAACAGATAAAATATGCAAAACACGCTTGTTGATATTTCTAACAAGAAGATGTGTGCGAGAAGATCACAGCTCACACAATTGCTCTGTTGGCAATGAAGCGACGCTGCAAAACATGCGCTCCTTATCGCGCCACGAAAAGGGTGCAGTGAAAAATAACAGCGCAAGGTTTCATAACTTAAAATGCGTTCTGTTTTGAACAAGTCAATGGGCACTTTCAGACCGCATCCAGAAATAAATCAGTATTCACGGCGTTCAGGTGTAAAAAGAAAGATACACGTCCACAATGAAGGGATCACTGAGGATCAATGGGGGATGCTTACCATGTTATTTCCTGGACAGCCTGAATTGCATTGCAACCCTTGCCTCACTCCACTGAACACTGCAGAACACTTTTCCAACACCTCCAAAGCATTATCTCTTGGGTTTTCAAACCATTGGCTTATTTCAAACACAGCACGCTGCATTATGCGCCCTTCCCATTTCTAACACTCCCATTCACATTTCTTAAAGCACAAAAGTACCTGCCAGCATTCCCCCCTCCCTCCTATTAATGTCTAATTGCTGCCATTCTGATGCTCTGTTGACAGTGAGTGGGGTACGGTGGGTGGGGATAGTCAGAATGAGGCTCGAGAGAGTGTAAGAGAGAGTGGGGGTATGGTGGGTGGAGTTAGGCGAGGGTGGGTGGGGGTAGGGTTGGGATGGTGGGTGGGGACTTCGAGACTCTGGTAGGGTGGGTTGTGGTGGTAGAAAGAGTGGGGCAGGGTGGATGAGTGGGGGAAGGGCAGGTGGGGTAGAGAGAGTGGGTGTTAGCTGGGAGAGGTTAGAGCAAGTGGGGGTAGGGTGGGTGGGGATAAGGAGAGTGTAGGTAGGCTGGGCGGGGGTAGATATAGTGGGGTATGGTGGGGGTAGACAGAGTGTGGGTAGGGTGGTTGTAGAGTGCAGGGGTAAGGTGTGTGGGGGTAGAAATCAGGGGTAGGATGGGTGGGGGAAGAGAGAGAAGGGATATGGTTGGTGGGGTAGAGTGAGTGGAGAGTGTGGGTGGGGGTAGAATGTGGGGGTAGCGCAGGTGGGGGTAGAGAGAGCGGGGGCGCAGGGGGGGTTAGAAAGTGATATTTCAGCGCTTAGTCTTTTGCAGGATTCCACATAAAAAAAACATCTCAACCGCAGGTGAATCCTATGCAATGACATTACCTTTGAATGGTTTGCAAGTAATACGTTATTTATATAGCAGGAGGAAGTTTGTGGCATTTGCACGGATTCGTGTGCGCAGCAGAAGCGAGCAGCGACTTCTCCAAAAGTCTAAGGGATACTGTGTGGCTTGACCTCACTGTACCTTGTAGAGCGACTCTGTGGCTAGAGGTTGATCTAGTTGGAGGTTATTGATAGGACATTTCTCCAGAGTAATACTGCCTGCATGGTGAACTGGGGCCCTTCAATCTTCCAGTAAATTAAAGCAAGGGCCTTGGAAGAGACCTAATGGAACAGGCTATCCTCCTCTCAAAGGCAAGAGAAAATGTCATGTTATCTCGCGCTGACTAAAAACAAACACAACTTCCTTAGAATTGCATTGCTTTGCTCACATTCCTCTACGGTGGCGAGGCGGGGCAGGGCAGCACTTTGGCTCCAGCCACTGCGCGCAGGAAATCTGAAGAGGCGGCTCAATGCTGAAACTTGCAAAAATTAAAAATGAAAGTCCATGGGCGCTTTTAATGAGCTGGTTTTTGAATGCAGGCCCACCTTTCTACTTCTCTTTCAAAAAAAGGATGTTTGAAGAGTGGAAAGAAAGTAAAACTAGCTATTACAGAGGGCAAGATCGGCAGTCTCGGTCAAATAGCCCAATTTCCGCAAATCACTACACGGCTGTGAAATGTATCAGTGCTCCGGCTCAGTGCAAGCAGGAATAGGGATGCTGGGAGTGCCAGGAACTCTTTCATACTTGTTGCATTCCTGGCACACCGAAGGAGCAGTGTGGTTTTGAATGTAGAAACAGTTTCACTTGTTCTTGGCCCCCCTTACCTGCCCATCTTCCTCCACTTAGTAGGTCTCTCCTCAGCTCGTCTGAGGAAACTCTATAAGAGCCGGCGGAAGATGCTACTCTAAGATGATTCTTCGGATCCATGACTGCCAAGCAGCCTAAGGGGAATTCCGCATAGTCTGGAATCCTCAAGGTAGGTGGGTTTGTGCTACCATTTGGGTGGTATGAAGCAGCGGTAGTTGGTGATGGAGAAGGCATCGCAAGCAATGGTTAAGGATCTTACATATCCAGATGTTGCCTTCAACTGATGATCATTGGAACCTCGGCAAGACTTGGGGAAAGATATGTTTCCTCGGGATGCAGCAATGCCCCATGTGGAAGGTGCTAGCTGTGATGTAGAGGTATGGGGTAACAGAGTGACAAAGATGAGAGGCCATCCTAGGCTCCTATTGTGAGATAGAAGCTGGCCAATGGGGAGTTCCATGGAAATATAAAAGCCAGTAAAAAACAGTGATTTCGACATAAGGCCTAGTGAAATGGCAAGAAATGATGTAAAACTGCAGCAGTGCACATGGAAGGAAAATACATCCTTTGAAACACTGCGTATTTGGGATATAAAAAAAGAGGAATGATGCCTGACAGTAAAGAAATAAAGTCAAGCGACAGATTGCGTTTATAAGGAATAGACTTAATTTTCATCATATAAAATTACAGCCGGTAAAGAGAAAGGCCTATTTCGTTTTTGTAAAAGTGAACACTGATTTCCTATGTTGACTCTGGCCCATCTGTGTGCATGAGATTCATAATGAATCTACCTCTGTTCTAATATAGTACAAAAGAAAGATTGTATTTATGAACAGCAGGCCTAGATATAATGCTAAAATGTTACATGTAAACACATCTTGTCGATTTAAAGCTGTATTTTCTGAAGGATGGGTGATGTTTTCCCCACTGTACTGAAAGGTCTCTGCCTTTGAAAACTTGACCTAAAGACCTTTGACTGATGAAACCTAGGAGGAGGAGGTCTGGATTTCAGTTGAAATGCTAGAAGTAGATCAACATTATGGGAATTACAGATAACACAGCCGCAGAAATGACCTTTAAGATCTGGTTCCCCATTAACTGTGGATTAGCTTTGAACAAAAACCTTTGAAGCACAGGAGGGGAGGGCATGGTCACATGGGCCAGCCAGATGTCGATCAGGAAATAGAAGAGAAATGCAACCTAAGAAAGTTGGTTAGGGCTATGTGAAACTGAGGGACTTGTGGTGCATTGCCTTGACTAACATGGAATACATTTTCTTAAATAGAAAATTCAGTGTACTTCCCAGTGAGCTCACCCGAGGTTCATATTAAAGGGGATTGGAAGCACATCGGGACCATGTATAAACAATTTTTGTGTGATGGATACAACTTGAGTAATGAGACAAAGTATTATTCCGGCCTTCCCATAATTCCGATAGAAAGTTAAATCAATTAATTCCCATTAGAAAATCACAGGATGAGTGTTGTTAGAGTTTGAAATGAACAACATTCATGCCCCGTGTGTTAGAGCCGATATAGACAATAAAGTACTTGGGTTACCCCTGTCTTCTGTACCAAAGAGGGGTAGCCATAATCTCAAAATAAGTCACCCTAAAATGCTGCTATTCAAGTGAATGTCGAGGGTGCAAAACAAAATTTCCCATTTATTTACTTGCATCCCAAAACGATTTTCCAAAGCCCTGCATTTCATGTAAATACAAAGCCCAAAACGATTTTCCCATTGAGTTCCTTTCCAGACTTTACATTTCATGCAAATAAAAAGCCCAAAATGATTTTCCCATTGAGTCCCTTCCTGACTTTGCCTTTCATGCAAATAAAAAGCCCAAAATGATTTTCCCATTGAGTTCCTTTCTTGACTTTGTCTTTCAAATAAAAAACCCAAAAACGATGTTACTACTGTATTCACACTCCCTGTACCTTGCCTTCAGATCAGAGTGGTTGTATCTAATTTATGCCTGGCGGGTGAGTGTTGCTGGAAGAAAGGAATATTGTGCCAAACTTAGCAATCACTGTGTGTTTTGTATGTTTCCTATTGGTTAATTTGCAAGAAATATGATGTAAATTGTGACTGCCAACTTCAAAATGTTACCTGTGTGTTGTAGTATATGTAAGTTCATTAGAAATATAAGTCAGTCAATTGGTGCAAAACTTTGAATTTGTGATATTGTGTAGTGCCACAGCGTTGGTGGCTGAAGTTTTGGTTGCTATTAAATTTTGTCAAACCTAAAAATATATAACCTAATATATATTCTCACTATACACCAGCTTGTTTCCTAGCTCATTGGTGGTGCAAAGGGTATTTGTTGGGGTGGTACGACACGGGTTGGAGGCCTTAGCACACTGAAGCTGAATCAAAATGATAGTGATTTCTTGTGCTCCCCCTTTTTTGGGGGGGAAAGGAACTCCCTGAGTTAAGGGTGAACGTGTAATAAACCGCAACATCTGCTATATAATTCGATTATGGGCCTATGACAAATGAAGCCATAGTTGCATCTAAAAGGTTAATTTTAATTGCAGCGATATTCATGTAGTGCCTTGTCACCGTGGTAGCTCAGAGAGTTTAGCCCTCATCAATGTTATTTTTAAACTCCAATCTAAAGCTGTCGGTTTGAAGCCAGGAACTGCCATTTCTAATTAAGGCGAGGACTTGCTTGTGGCCTGGGTTCATTCCATGAATCTCCATTAGAGCATGTTGCTCTTTTCCCCGTCCTGAGGGAGTGGCGCTCTGGTCTGCACTCCACTCTTTTTGGATTTTGGGTTTTTGATCCTGGACCCCTCCCTTTCCGGTAGTTCCACCTCCGGCCTGTAGAGGCAAGGAGTTATTTAATCTGCCAAGAATAAAAGAGAGGTTAAGTATTTCATACAGTACTAATTTCAACGGTATGATTGAGGTGCAAATTGACTGTTACATTTCAGGCTTCCCCGCGGTCCTCCTTGCAGAGTACGACTTCTTTACAAGCTCCTCTATGGACCAGATACAGGCTACCATGGCGTCTGTACAAACTTCGACGGACTCCGGGTCAGCTGACACGTCTTGTACGTGGAAGACGTACGGCAAGACACACCCCTCTTACGACTATAAAACCACCGTCTTCCAAGGGGCTCGTTGCTGCTAATTAGCGTTACAAGCTACACGCGGTTTTGTCCGTTTCCTCTTCGTGTCTTCCTACACGATTCCTCCTTTGAACTCCTGGTTTTGACCTTTGTCTGACTACTGGACTGCCTCGTCTCTTCCTTCATTCCTGTCATGCTCGTCTGGTTGTTTGACTCGGAACGTTACTGGATCCGGCTCCCCTCTGTCTCTTGCGGTACTTCATTCCTGGTTGCCGCTTCTGCACTCGGAACCAAATTGCTGTCTATTATCCGGATCTTTTATACAGCTACTCGGGATACATGTGTGCTAAGTTACTTTGGCTATTCCCCATCTCTGCTACTGTTTATCTACACGACTTGTTTGGATATTTGTCTTCTGTTGGATTCTGGGACATTGAGTGACTTTCCTCAGAGATTCCTTAAGTGCATATTAACGCTTTCCTGATACTGCACCAACCCGGCACTAGTGCGACCCTCGTACCGTCTGGGGCTACCTCCCTATACTAACATCCCTGTTTGTTATTTTCTCCTGTCTTTGTCATCTGTTTCCTGGATTCCTTTCCTCAATATATCCTTATTCGGGACCGATATTGAATTAGACCATTTCCACTCATTTTGTGTTATTCCTTGTAGATCCACCCCGGGGAAGCTCCACTCCAATATCTATCTAGGTATTTGCCCATTTAATTCAACTGTTCTAATCATTTGCATTAACATCAACACTGTCTAATATCTTTGTATTCCTTTGCAGCATTGGTATGGGCGGTGTGTGTTCTCTCCACTCTTTTATTCAATTGACACCTCTGTCTGTCCCAACTGAAACAGCAGAGAGGTACATTGTGGAAAAGAGTCCCTCTTTGAGGAAGCCTGAGTCTTATACTCAGGGGAGCTGGGATGGAAGGCTGAATATCGATTATTGTACCATCATCTCCAAGGTCACTTCTCTGCAACTTTGGCCTATTTCGGAGTGGTGAGTAACAGAATTAGCAGCCACGAAAATGTCCACGGAGGCCAGTGACGCATTAAATCAAATCGTGCAAATGGTCACGGATCTACGTACCGACTTGAACAATGCACAAGAGGCACTGCGCCAACGTATGGACGCCATTCAGGCTTTGGTTAACACACCAGCGCCACAGATGGCCGGTGCTGGTGCTACAGCATCAGGTTCGGGGTTTCCACCTCAGCAGCAGGAATCAAACCCGATCATGCTCACAACCCAGTTCCCTCTAGCACCTCCTGAACGCTTCCTAGGCGACCCTAAACAATATCGAACATTCATTAACCAGTGCAAACTGCATTTTTTTGTGTCGCCCCGCTTCATTTCCCACCTCTACAACTAAAGCGGCTTTTGTTTTGTCTCATTTAGGAGGCACTGCAGCCGCATGGACTAATCCATTGTTGGAATCCAATAGTCATGTTCTCTACAATTGTGATGCCCTTCTTGCTATGATGAGTAAAGTTTTTGATACTCGTTATACTACTCAAGCTACTGATCTGGAACTCTTAAAGCATCGACAAGGGAACAATTCTTAATTGGTCTATTTGGCCCGGTTCAATCAGTTGGCAGCAGAAACTGACTGGCCTGAGGAAAAGAAGACAGCCGTCTTGTATCAAGGTCTCTCAGATGAATTAAAGGACATCCTCTCCACTGTTCCTGTAGTCCCCACGGCATTCGGGGAAATGCTAGATTTAGTCCTTCAGAATGATGCTCGTAAATCCGAAAGATGTGGTGAAAAGAAACCAGCATTGTTCAGCACGGTTTCAGCAGAGGCCTCGTCTTCCTCACTTCCTGTGCCAGAACCTTTGCACATTGGTGTGCTTAGGGCACCACTTACCCCTGCTCAACGAGAATATCGTAGATCACACAATCTCTGCATGTACTGTGGGGCCTCTGATCACTTATTGCCTGAATGTTCCAAAAAGCCCAAAAGAAAGGCGGGAAACGCCAAATCCCGACAGTAGACAGAGTCCCTATGTCGGGAAATTCACCTTTGGACTCTACATTACAGAATCGGAGTCATTTAGTCCGCCTACCTGTTACATTTTCCTTAGATCACAGTGTTTCATTCCAGACAACAGCCGTGATTGATTCAGGTGCAACAGGTAATTATGTGGATCAATGCTTTGCCTCCATGTCAAGAATACCACTGGTTCGCAAAACTATACCTGAAACAGTAAATGCAGTGGATGGTTCAATTCTTGTCTCAGGAATGGTAACTCACCAAATGGTTCCACTGCATATGAGTACCGATGAAGGCCATACTGAAGACATATCATTCGATATCATTAAAGCACCAGCCTACAAAGTCATTCTGGGCATTCCATGGTTGAAGCTTCATAATCCTGCCATCGATTGGTCGACATCTCAGATTCAGTTAACTTCCAATATATGCAATACTCGATGTACTACATTACTCGGTATTACCCAGGATAGTCCGGTCAGGGCACTGGTTTCTCCTACTATGCATATTGGAGCTGTCTCTAAAAATGTTGTCTCTGTGATACCTTCTCAATATGCAGATTACACAGATGTTTTTGACAAAGGGATGGCGGAGACTCTACCCCCACATAGAGCCTATGATTGCCCAATAGATCTAATACCGGGTGTAAAGATACCATCCGGCAGAGTGTACTCCCTCACTCTCAAAGAAGATGAAGTCCTTAAAGATTACATAGACAAGGCCTTGGCCATGGGATTCATTCGTCCTTCCAAATCACCAATTTCATCACCACTTTTCTTTGTTCCTAAGAAGGAAGGGGATCTACGTCCCTGTATTGATTATCGTGCTTTGAATGCAGCAACCATAAAGAACCAGTACCCTCTTCCTCTGATTTCTATCCTCCTTGATCAATTGGGTTCTTCCAAAATATTTACTAAGCTTGATATTAGAGGAGCTTACAATCTCGTCCGCATGAGAGAGGGGGACGAATGGAAGACCACATTCAAAACACGTTACGGTCTATTTGAGTATCTTGTCATGCCCTTTGGGTTATGTAATGCCCTGGCCACCTTTCAGGCATTCATGAACGATTTGTTTTATGACATTCTTGATCAATTTGTTGTTGTCTACCTGGATGACATTTTGATTTATTCACAAAACCAGGAAGACCACGAAAAACATGTCAAAACAGTAGTCCAACGCCTCAGAGAACATAGATTGTTTGTAAAAACCGGAAAATGCATATTTCATGCCTCAGAGGTGGAATTTTGGGGATATGATCTTACCAACAGTGGAGTGCGCATGAGTCAGTCCAAAATTAGTGCAATCCTGGAATGGCCTGTGCCCAATTCAGTCAAATCTTTACAATCATTTCTGGGTTTTGCAAACTTTTATAGACGCTTCATCAATGGATTTTCGTAAATCTCTGCACCTCTTACCTCTCTGACGAGTGCCAAGGTGCCATTTGTATGGTCTTCAGAAGCTCAGAAAGCTTTCGATCAATTAAAGTCAGCCTTCACTTCCGCCCCTGTCCTCAAACATCCTGATCCCGAGCTTCCTTTTTTTGTTGAAGCTGACGCTTCAGGGTATGCTCTTGGGGCGGTGTTGTCTCAAACCTGTCCTCATTCGGGAGAGATTCATCCTGTTGCCTACTTCTCTCGTAAATTGACAGCTTCTGAAAGAAATTATTCCATCACAAAACGCGAACTTTTAGCCATCAGAGACGCATTCTTGGAATGGAGACATCACCTTCTGGGGGCCAAACACCTAGTAACAGTAACAGTATACTCGGATCACCGCAGTCTGTTAGCCTTCATATCTATGAAATGTCTTACAGCTAGACAGGCGCGGTGGCATTTGTTTTTTTCACAATACCAATTTGTTATCACGTACTGTCCTGCTAAAGCTCAAGTTTCTGCTGATACTCTCTCTCGCTTACATGCGGATGGCCAGTCTCAACAGATGAAGCACTTCCTCTTCTACCGAACAAAGTTGTTTGTGGTTGTTCGGTTCAGCCCTCTTTGCGTTCAATCATCCTTGATTGGGTCTCAACCCATCCAAAAGAGATCACTGACCCCAACCTGGAAATAGTTCAGGGTATGCCATTCATTCAAGGGCACGTCTATATACCCTCAGGTCAAGCAAGAGATTTAGTGCTTCAGTGGTCTCACGACTCTTTGATTGCTGCACATCCAGGAAGTCAAAAAACTCTTGAAGCCTTACGGCGTTGGGCTTGGTGGCCTTCCATGGTTCGTGATGTAAAGGACTACATTTTGACTTGTTCCATATGCACTCAGTGTAAAACGTCTAGAGCCAAACCAGTCGGTTTGTTACAACTTCTTCCTGTTCCGTGGCAGATGCTGTCAATGGATTTAATTGTGGAGCTTCCTGACGTTCAGGGCCATGACACTATTTGGGTAATCGTTGATTATTTCACAAAATATGCATTGTTTATACCTTGCTCTGGTTTCGCCCGCGGCTCCAGAATTGGCGAGACTGTTCTTGACGAATGTGTTTCGTTTCTTTGGATTACCCTCGGTTATTGTTTCCGATCGTGGCACACAATTTACGTCACGATTCTGGAAGGCTCTTACAGCTTCTCTGGGTATTGAGGACAGGTACTCCTCGGCTTACCATCCTCAAATGGATGGGCAGACTGAGAGAACTAACGCTACTATCGAACAGTATCTACGCTGTTTATGCCTTCAGTTCCAACAGTCTTGGTTTACTTCTCTGCCTTATGCAGAATTTGCATATAACAACTCTATGCATACATCAACTGGAGTTTCTCCCTTTTTTGCCCTGTATGGTGGTCATCCTAGGGCACTCCCACTTGATCCGGTATTACCGGCCATTAATCCTACAACAAGAGATTGTATGAGAGATCTCGATAAGATTCATCGGGATGTACGCTGTCATTTACTTCGAGCTCAAGATCGTGCCAAGAAGTATGCTCATGTACATCGATCACCTGCTCCAGTCTATCGCAGTGGCATGAAGGTGTGGTTGCGTCCCATAATTTGCGGATTGCAGCCAAACGCTCGCTTCTGCCCAAATATGTGGAACCCTATGTCATTACTGATGTTATCAATCCTGTGGCGGTTAAGCTTTCTCTGCCGCGATCATGGCGCATACATCCAGTCTTTCACATCTCCCTGATTAAGTCTTCATCCAGGGGACCCGTCTGCCTACTCGTACTTCGCCGATCTTGGTGGATGGTGAGGAGGAATATGAGGTCTTGCGTATCCTGAACTGCAGGGTGTCTAGGGGTACGTTGTTCTACCTTGTGGATTGGAAGGGGTATGGGCCTGCAGACCGTATTTGGGAGCCTCTCTCCAATTTGCGTTGTCCGGATCTTATGAGGAGTTTCCATTCCGCCAAGGGGTTGCCGGAGTCTTTGGGGGAGGATGCTGTTACACTTCAGGCTTCCCCGCGGTCCTCCTTGCAGAGTACGACTTCTTTACAAGCTCCTCTATGGACCAGATACAGGCTACAATGGCGTCTGTACAAACTTCGACGGACTCCGGGTCAGCTGACACATCTTGTACGTGGAAGATGTACGGCAAGACACGCCCCTCTTACGACTATAAAACCACCGTCTTCCAAGGGGCTTGTTGCTGCTAATTAGCGTTACAAGCTACACGCGGTTTCGTCCGTTTCCTCTTTGTGTCTTCCTACACGATTCCTCATTTGAACTCCTGGCTTTGCCTGACTACTGGACTGCCTCGTCTCCTCCTTCATTCCTGTCGTGCTCGTCTGGTTGTTTGACTCGGAACGTTACTGGATCCGGCTCCTTTCTGTCTCTTGCGGTACTTCACTCCTGGTTGCCGCTTCTGCACTCGGAACCAAATTGCTGTCTATTATCTGGATCTTTTCTACAGCTACTCGGGATACATGTGTGCTATGGTACTTTGGCTATTCCCCATCTCTGCTACTGTTTATCTACACGACGTCTTTGGATATTTGTCTTCTGTTGGATTCTGGGACATTGAGTGACTTTCCTGGGAGATTCCTTAAGTGCATATTAACGCTTTCCTGATACTGCACCAACCCGGCACTAGTGCGACCCTTGTGCCATCCGGGGCTACCTCCCTATACTAACATCCCTGTTTGTTATTTTCTCCTGTCGTTGTCATCTGTTTCCTGGATTCATTTCCTCAATATATCCTTATTCAGGTTAGTTTTTATCTATTCTATATATAGTTGGGACCGATATTGAATTAGACCATTTCCACTCATTTTGTGTTATTTCTTGTAGATCTACCCCGGGGAAGCTCCACTCCAATATCTATCTAGGTAGTTGCCCATTTAATTCAACTGTTCTAATCATTTGCATTAACCTCAACACTGTCTAATATCTTTGTATTCCTTTGCAGCATTGGTATTGGCGGTGTGTGTTCTCCCCGCTCTTTTATTCAATTGACACCTCTGTCTGTCCCAACTGAAACAGCAGAGAGGTACATTGTGGAAAAGAGCCCCTCTTTGAGGAAGCCTGAGTCTTGTACTCAGGGGAGCTGGGATGGAAGGCTGAATATTGATTCTTGTACCATCATCTCCAAGGTCACTTCTCTGCAACTTCGGCCTATTTCGGAGTGGTGAGTAACATTGACATTAAAAACAACCAGTTACACATTACGTTTCACTTGGCTTCTACAATTCAGAAAATGACAATTACTCTTGGTACATTCCTGATAAGTATAAGTTGTTCAACGTCCTGTAAATGTGTGATTTCCTCCATCCGGGTTTCCATTCCTTACTTTTAATTTTTCAGATGGTTCCTGGGCTATATCTTGACTGGGTTCTTCAATCAGTCACAAAGTCTGTTTGGGATGACAGCTTTTTAATTGATTGATATGAACCCATTTCTCTACCGTCTGTTCTCCTTTAGGCATGCAGATCTTATAGGCGACTGGTGAGATTTTGTCGACCATTTCAAAAGCACTGCGCCAAGAAGGGAGAAACTTCTGCTCTTTGGTCTGGTTTCTTTGGAAATTTCACAGGTAGACCCTGTCTCCTACTTCACACTCTTTCTTGGTGGTCTTCAAGTCGTAGTGGGGATTCATCCCCTCTGTCGACTTTTCTAAATTTCACTGAGCATAAGAAAAAGCATGCTGAAGGTGTTTTTGTAAATGTTCAACATACTCATGGGTCGTGGTCGCGTTTATCAGTGTCTGCTCTTGATCAGGGTCCTGCTCTGTAAAGTAGATGCTGAGTTAGCACAATTTTTCATCTAGTCATGAGCTCAAATGGAGACATTTTGTCACAGAAGATGGTGTAGACCTGATGACCATCAGGACAAGCGATAATTGGATGTACCTCTCATCTCCCCCGCTCGAGGCTGGGTGGTAGGCAATGTGGAGTTCTCTCTTTACCCCTAGTATCTCCCACATCTTTGTCATCACCTCACTGGTAAAATGACTTCCTCTGTCCGACTCAATCCTTTGGGGAAGGTCAAAACGAGAGAAGATGTGATTGATCATTAGGGCGGCAGCTTATTCCTTGCAATTTGGGGCTGGAAGACATTCCACCCACTTGGAAAACAAGCATGTCACAGTCAACATGTACTTGTTTCCTCTAGAGGAGTGAATCACTGGGCCAATGAAATCGACTAATCCCCTTTTATGTAGGAGAGCTCAGTGTGTGAGGGAACTTGGCTGAAACTAAGCACACACAAGACACCCCTTCAAGTGTATGCCAGGGTCCTGACCCATGTGTGGCCAGTATGCAACCTCTCGCAAGATTTCTAAGGTTGTATGAAAACCCCTATGACCGGCAGTGGCCGCGTCATGGGCGTGACTTAACATCAGGCTTCGGAATGAGGTAGGTACCACCCACTAGTCACATCCAGATATGGATCTCCGTACCAACAAACCAGCTTGGATACTGAACATTTTGGAAAACTTCATCAACACCCGGAGATCCTCTTTCCCGATATAATCGGATTCTGTCGGAGGAAAATTCACAGGGTTTTCAATATGTTGATAACATTTCCCAATAATTGGGTCCTCTTTTTGTGCCGTAATCAAATCAGCATCTGGGGTTTCTTTACTCCACTGGGCAGTTCAGAGTTCATTTTGGGCATGTGTTTGGGACCTGGTGAGAGCAACGACCTGGATTTCCCCCAACAGGGATTTGGTTTGTATGTGATCCCCATGGATGGCTCTGGTTTTGGCCAACTGGTTAGCCAAGTCATTTCCAGTTTTGTCTGGTCCCTTTGTTTTGGAGTGACCTCTGATCATTTTCCAATAGATGGTCATCTCATTAGAGGTGACCAGATCATCAATTGCTTTGATTAATTTCCTGTGCTTGAGCGGTTTATTTGCACACAGCATGTCTCAATTTTTCCAATTAATCAGGTGCTTCACGAACCCATTCCTGACATAATCTGAATCAGTGATTATGACCAGTTCTTTAACTTGGTGTTGGACGGCAGTGAGGATGGCTTGATTTACTGCCATCAACTCTGCCACCTGATTACTTCAGGGACCTATTTTGTACCCAGCAGAGGGCTCTGAGGTATCATTCGCCCAGGCATTCCAAACGCCAGCCACTAGTTCTCTTTCCCAGTGATAATCAACATGGTACGGGCCCCCATCCACATAAACTGTGGGTATCTCCTGGCATGTGTCTTCCTCATAGACTTTGTGCTGGGAAGTAAGGTACGCCTCCATATTGTCTTTGGTCTTTAGACTTTCGCCCTAAAGACAGTTTGTTTGGGCATAGTCATGCAAGTCAGCCAAATCTTGCGCTAGGGCACTTGTTTTGGCCATATCTGACCTCCTTATATCTATATCCATATCTGAAAGCCTTGCATGGACAGAATCCAGGAAGTAATTCTGGAATTACATTCCCTGTTCGGATTCAGTCACTTTGGAGATATTGCCAGGGCAGGTGAGGAGTCTCGACAATGATGTGCTCCCCCTAGATCAGGGGTGCACAACTGATTTTGACAGAGGGCCGAAAGTACCTTACATGAGGGCTATAGTGGGCCGAAAAGTAAAAGTGGGCGGGGCGGTAGGCGGGACATGTCAGGAGGCTTTTTCAACCCCCAATTTGTATTAAACACATGGAAAAAGCATATGTTTTTGAGGGGTAACGATTTTTATTGCATTTCAAACTTACATTTTGTACTACACATTTTCCATTGTTATCATTTATTTCGATTTAGTTATTGTATATCGTCTGTTTAATTAAATTATATATATTTTATTGACCCTTGATTGGACATTCCATTATTTTGGACTGCTATAGTTTGCTGTTTGGGTTACCCAAGAGGAGTATGGCCTTCGTTGAGTCAGGTTTCCTCAAAAAAGCAAAGGATGTACATCTCCTAACTGTGCCTGTTTTAGTTTATTATAGAGTTCACTCTTGGAGTGCAACACTATGCCCCATGGCTCCCATCCCCAACCAAACACTATGCCCCATGGCCCCCTCGCCTCCAACCAAACACTATGCCCCATGGCTCCCACCCCAACCAAACACTATGCCCCACGGCCCCGTCACCCCCCAAGCAAACACTATGCCCCCTGTCCATCACCCCCAACAAAACACTATGCCCCATGGACCCCTCACCCCCAACCAAACACTATGCCCCATGGCTCCCACCCCCAACCAAACACTATGCCCCCTGTCCATCACCCCCAAACAAACACTATGCCCCATGGCCCCCTCACCCCCAACCAAACACTATGCCCCATGGCCCCCTCACCCCCAACCAAACACTATGCCCCCTGTCCCTCACCCCCAACCAAACACTATGCCCCATGACCCCCTCACCCCCAACCAAACACTATGCCCCATGGCTCCCACCCCCAACCAAACACTATGCCCCTGTCCCTCACCCCTCAAGCAAACACTATGCCCCATGGCCCCCTCACCCCCAACCAAACACATGGAAAAAGCATATGTTTTTGAGGGGTAACGATTTTTATTGCATTTCAAACTTACATTTTGTACTACACATTTTCCATTGTTATCATTTATTTCGATTTAGTTATTGTATATCGTCTGTTTAATTAAATTATATATATTTTATTGACCCTTGATTGGACATTCCATTATTTTGGACTGCTATAGTTTGCTGTTTGGGTTACCCAAGAGGAGTATGGCCTTCGTTGAGTCAGGTTTCCTCAAAAAAGCAAAGGATGTACATCTCCTAACTGTGCCTGTTTTAGTTTATTATAGAGTTCACTCTTGGAGTGCAACACTATGCCCCATGGCTCCCACCCCCAACCAAACACTATGCCCCATGGCCCCCTCACCTCCAACCAAACACTATGCCCCATGGCTCCCACCCCAACCAAACACTATGCCCCACGGCCCTGTCACCCCCAAGCAAACACTATGCCCCCTGTCCATCACCCCCAACAAAACACTATGCCCCATGGACCCCTCACCCCCAACCAAACACTATGCCCCATGGCTCCCACCCCCAACCAACCACTATGCCCCCTGTCCCTCACCCCCAAACAAACACTATGCCCCATGGCCCCCTCACCCCCAACCAAACACTATGCCCCATGGCCCCCTCACCCCCAACCAAACACTATGCCCCCTGTCCCTCACCCCCAACCAAACACTATGCCCCATGACCCCCTCACCCCCAACCAAACACTATGCCCCATGGCTCCCACCCCCAACCAAACACTATGCCCCCTGTCCCTCACCCCTCAAGCAAACACTATGCCCCATGGCCCCCTCACCCCCAACCAAACACTATGCCCCATGGCTCCCACCTCCAACCAAACACTATGCCCCCTGTCCCTCACCCCCAAACAAACACTATGCCCCGTGGCCCCCTCACCCCCAACCAAACACTATGCCCCTGTCCCTCACCCCCAACCAAACACTATGCCCCATGGCCCCCTCACCCCCAACCAAACACTATGTCCCATGGCTCCCACCCCCAACCAAACACTATGCCCCCTGTCCCTCACCCCCCAAGCAAACACTATGCCCCCTGTCCCTCACCCCCAACCAAACACTATGCCCCATGGCCCCCGCACCCCCAACCAAACACTGTGCCCCATGGCCCCCACACCCCCAACCAAACACTATGTCCCATGGCTCCCACCTCCAACCAAACACTATGCTCCCTGTCCCTCACCCCCCAAGCAAACACTATGCCCCCTGTCCCTCACCCCCAACCAAACACTATGCACCATGGCCCCCTCACCCCCAACCAAACACTATGCCCCATGGCTCCCACCCCCAACCAAACACTATGCCCCCTGTCCCTCACACCCAAGCAAACACTATGCCCCCTGTCCCTCATCCCCAACCAAACACTATGCCCCATGGCCCCCTCACCCCCAACCAAACACTATGCCCCATGGCCCCCTCACCCCCAACCAAACACTATGCCCCAAACACACTCAAGCATGCACCCATACAGACCCGAACCCCCCACCCTCCAACTCAGCACACACACTCTCAAACATGCACCCATACAAACCCGAACCCCCCACCCCCCAACTCAGCACACACACTCTCAAACATGCACCCATACAGACCCGAACCCCCCACTCCCCAAATCAGCACACTCTCAAACATGCACCCATACAAACCCGAACCCCCCACCCCCCAACTCAGCACACACACTCTCAAACATGCACCCATACAGACACGAAACCCCCACCCCCCAAATCAGCACACTCTCAAACATGCACCCATACAGACCCGAACCCCCACCCCTCAACTCAGCACACACACTCTCAAACATACACCCATACAGACACGAACCCCCACCCTCAAATCAGCACACTCTCATACATGCACCCATACAGACCCGAACCCCCCACCCCCCAACTCAGCCCACACACTCTCAAACATGCACCCATACAGACCCAATGCCCCCACCCCCCCAACTCAGCACACCCTCAAGCATACACCATGAACCCATACAAACCCGAACCCCCCACCCCCCAACTCAGCACACACACTCTCAAGCATGCACCCATACAGACCCAAACCCCCCAACTCAGCACTCAAACTCTGAAGCATGCACCCATACATGCATCTCAACATACACAACACGAACATTCAAAAACAAACATTCATGCACATCCGACACGCCCCCCACCCCCATCTCAACATACACAACACAAACACTCAAAAACACACATTCATACACATCCGACACACCCCCCATCCCCACATACACAACACAAGCACTCAAAAACAAACATTCATACACATCTGACACCCCCCACCCCCATCTCAACATACACAACAGAAACATTCATACACATCCGACACGCCCCCCCGCCCCATCTCAACATACACAACACAAACACTCAAAAACACACATTCATACACATCCGACACACCCCCACCGCCCCATCTCAACATACACAACACAAACACTCAAAAACAAACATTCATACACATCCGACACCCCCCAACCCCCATCTCAACATACACAACACAAACATTCATACACATCCGACACCCCCCCATCTCAACATACACAACACAAACATTCATACACATCCGACACCCCCCCCAATCTCAACATACACAACACAAACATACAGCAGAACACACCCGACACACAAGCCTTACTGGCCACGCCAGCCGTAGTGCTGGCACTCCATTGGTGCAGCACACATGCACTACGTGGCTCATAGGAGTGACGTGGTGCGTGTGTGCTGAGCCAATGACGGCCAGTGTTTTGTCTGGCCCAGAAGACAACAAACACTTTCCTAATGGAGGGCGGTCGATGCTGCTTGCGGGCCGCCCTCCATTAGTAAAGTCTTTGTGCCTCGCGGGCCGGAAAAAACAGCATGGCGGGCCGCAACTGGCCCGCGGGCCGTATATTGTGCACCCATGCCCTATATGAATGGGTGGCAATTCTTCAACATCCACACCATTGCCAGGAGAGCCTTTTCGCAATCGTTGAATTTTTTCTCCACAGAGGACAAAGTCTTGTTCGCGTAAGAGATTACTTTGGTAACCGTGTCGTACATTTGGTATAATCCTGCTGTTAAGCAAGTATTTGAGAACCCTGTCTCCAAGAAGAATTACTTGTTCTTTATGGGGTAAGCCAAAAAGGTGCATGGGAAACGCTTCTCTTTAGTTGTTTTACTTGCTCAGATTGTTCTGGACCCCACTCCCACTTGACCACGGCCTTTAGTAAATGGACCTAGGGTCGCGTGACCTCTGCGTAGTCTTCAATGAACATTCTACTATAATTTGTGAGTCCAAGAAGGCTTCTTAGTTCACGCAGAGCAGTAGGGTCTTTCAATTTTAATAATGCTTCGATCTTTTTTTCGTCTGGGGACTGAGACACTCAGGGGTGAATTCATGCCCTAAAATGTTGATGTGAGTTTTACACCACTGTGCCTTCTGAAAGGACAATTTTGCTCCGGCTTTCAGCAACTGGGTCAGAACATAGTGTATTTCAGCTATGTGTTCCTCCACCGTTGTGCTCTTGATTAAGACATCATCTACATAGGCTAGGTTTCACCTTTCGCCCAAGTCGGCTATGGCCTTATGTAGGAAGATATAAAATTTGTTGCCAGAGTTTATGTATCCAAAGGGGGTTCGGGTTCACGTGTATTTCTGCCCCCCAGCTTGTACAGGTCTTCCCTACTCATGGGTACTCACTGTCCAGTAAGCGTTGGTCAGGTCAATGTCAGTATACACCTTTGACCCTTGGATCTGGCCCAGTCACTGATTGATGTAGTCTCCATTGGCCATTGGGTTTGAGTATCCCCAGTACCGGGTTGTTAAAGGTACTGTGGACTGGACAAATTATCCCTCGGGATTCTACGTTTTTAATAATCCCTGTGAGTGACTCCATAGACGCGAGAGGCAACCGGTATTGCTTCACCAATATGGGAGCCATCTCGGGGTCCGTAGGTATGTAGGTTGAATGTATCTCTGTGTGTCCGCAGTCGTACAAATCCACAGCAAGGTTATCCTGAAAATCCCAAAACACCTGTTTCAGCTTCTGCTTTTGCTCCTCCGTCTCACAGGCATCAGCGAGATTGATTAGTTCTTCGACCATCTGCTTAAAGCTTGGAAAGACCTCAGGTTTGGCTATTTCTGCCGTATCCTCCAGCTGGATGGAGAGATCTTTTGTTATGGTGTTGGCCTGGACATGAGGTTTCATTGATGGGAGGTAGTGACTGTTGACTTGAAATACCACCTCATCCTTCCTGATGTCACAGGTCACCTCTTCCCCACCATAAGGGCAGGAGGAGTACACCCTTTGCCGGGTGAAAATCTTTTCCGGAGGCATATCATCATCATAATTGTAAGTAATTTGGAATTGGTCCCATGATCGCATTACTTAAATCAATATAATAATGTTGGGCACTAACCTCCATTCCAATAAAGGTGTCTGTGCCCAAAGTGATACTTCTAGGGTCGCTGTTATCCACCAATATTGAAATGGTGTCATGTTCCAGGTCAACTAGGGGCGTTCGATGTAAATACAAATCTTGCTGTTGGAGGTGATAATTCAAATGTATATACGCATCCTTGTTTTTGAGGTTCTGTCCTCGCTTAATTTGTAGGGTGAATTGTAAATTGTCGTGCCTGTCCTGGGATGGTGACTTCTTCTACCATTTGAACTTCAACTGCAATCAGCAGCAATTGAGCTGACCGAAATGCTTTCTCAGTGTTGTCAAAGCCCATGGGGTTACCCCCCAGTCAGGACCAGGATTTGTAATTAATTAGTTAGGTCCAAATTAATGGCGAATCAATTAAGAATGTCACTGCCTATGTAAAAGGCAAAGGGGACCTCTCTCACAACCCAACAATTATGTTCTATGCTTTTGTCGCCAATGGACATTTTTAGCATGCACTTGATGGTTGGAATTTGGATTTTCCACGCCCATTTCCCACTTATCAATCAACTTAAATGTGGGTATGGTCTGATCTTTTGGGAGTTTCTTGAATAATGATTCGCAGATGAAGCTACTTCCATTATTCAGGCATACTCTGGTGAGAACAGGTTCCCCCCTCATTTACCTGAATAGGGAAAAACAGCAGTTCACCCTTTCTCTGGATGCCGGTCAGACTTTGAGCTGGTTTTTCATCATCTTTTATCATAGGATTTGGGTTTTCTTCTGATTGTGGATTGATATAAAATTTCAGAGTATTTCCTTCCAGTGTGGAATGATATGATATGATAGTTTATTTATATAGCGCCTATACACAATGTTTTTCAAAGTGCTTCAAGGCAGGGAACAAGGCCACTTAAAACTGGGAGGAAGGTTAATTTAAAAAAATGGAGAAGTGTTCCCTTCACCAGTTTGTTCTCCTACATAGATGACAGGGATGTCTGGTACTTGATTGTTCCTAAAGTGAAATTCTGTTTGGTCGGACCGTTGTTCAATCATGTGGCATGTGCATTTAAACTCACATAATTTGTACTTGGTTTTAAATTGATTGGCCAGTTAGTCTGAGTCCAGAGGACCTTGTTCACACAGTCAATTAGGGGTGATAATCTCCGAAGGAGGTCATTCCCAAGTAGTGTAGGTGTGTGTCATGGCCACTAGTCAAGGGCCATTACTTTCATTCTCCAAAGGGTCTAAATGGACCCAGCAAGGCACCTTTGGCGCCAGGCTCATAAGAAAGTGTGCTCTGCACACTTTGTACCTAAGGCACGTGCATCCAGGCCAGGCGTGGTCATTCAAAAGCATAGGAAGGCACGTGCAGAAGTCTGTGGGAGTGGTAAGGTGGAGCCACAAGGTGGGGTTTAAGGGGAGTGGCTGGGGCCAGGCTATTTAAGCCAGCCCCACCCTCATGCAGGTGCTTAGCGTTTGTCTGCTGAGTGCAGAGTAACGCTTACCGCCGTCTGAAGCTCTCTTACCTGTTTCCAGCTCAGCACACTTCTGATCAGGTTCTGGAACCTCTTCTTCAGCGTGCAACTAACTGACTCCCGCCGCACCCTCGCTCGAAGTGCAACTAACCTGACTTCAACACTGAATCTTCAGCGCGCCTCTTACCTGACTGCAGCCACACCATCACTCGAAGCGCAACTAACCTGACTTCAACTCTGCATCTACAGCACGCATCCTACCTGACTCCAGCCACACCATCGCTCGAAGCGCAGCTTACCTGATTCCAACTCTGCATCTACAGTGCGCATATTACCTGTCTCTGCAAATCCATCGCCTGTAGCGCTTCGCATCCTCGCCTGTTCCGAGCGTCCAACTACGTGGGAGTCTTCTTCCGGCTCAGCATCCTCGCCGATCCATCCATATGGCAACCGCCGACAGGTTCTCGGATAGCCGCTCTCCATCAGGAGCCGCCAGGCCATCCCTGCAAGAGAAAAGGAACGCACAAGGTTAGAAACTGCATCAACATTTTACGCTTGGCCGCGCAACACATAAGCCTTGCGTAGCACCTTGAAACCCGACTTGCCTTCTAGTGGGTACTTTCCAATTCCCCTCTGGCACCGTTTGAACTTGCTGCCAACATCGCGACACCGCGTGGCCATCTTCACACCTATTGGGAAGAGAAAAAAACATTACAAGAATTACGGACAATAATCATTGGGAAAAGACATTGTAAAAGGATACTTACAATAATCATTGTTACGAACACTTACCTTCAAAGTGGATTGGTCACAGCCAGTCTGGGCCGCCACGCACACGGACCAGTGGAGCAACTAGGTCCATCAACGGCGCCTCTGCTGATGAGAAGCAGGACGGAGAGCTCATCCTTACAAAACAACAGGTGAGACCATATGGGAAAACACATGCTCATCTCATTCTGGAACGAAGGGTTTGAGGGGGATCGTAATTCAGCTGCAGCATTCTCATTTCCTCTTACCTTCTCCCAAGGGCATTGCCAGCAACCAGAGCAGTCCACACTACAGCAGCTGGGAGTAAAGCCTGATTCAGGGGAGCCAAGTCCAGGGAGGGCTCCAACCGTGCCCCAATGTCCCCGCAGAGACCAGGTGAGCGTAACAGTGTGCCCTCTCGAGTGATGACTATCACCGGGTGTCATTGTATTTGCATTTTCAAAGTGCTCACACAGCCCACGGGCATTGAGGCGCTGTTACAGGAATAGTTTTTTTTTGTTTGCGTAATTGTTCTTTTTTTTTTCTTAGTTGCATATTTATAATGCGCTTAGATATCCAGAGGTTTCTAAGCGCGGACCCAGGGATTGAACCTGTATTGCTTTGTGTTGTTTTGCTTCCAAGGCGAACACGTTGCCGCTGAGCTATCCTCCCGGGACTCCTCCCTATGTTACCCAATTTTGATCTCCAGATCTTCAGTCCCTTCGACGGAAATATCATTCCCATCAAAGTTTTGGAGTTGTCCAGGAAGAGGTGTGAGGGGAATTTGGTCACCCTCCACCCTTCCTGAATTCATTTGCTCAAAGGCCTTTTTGGACAGGAGGGTGGCTTAGGATCCAGTATCCACCAGCGCTTCTAATGCACATTGACCCTGTACCTTGACAGATACATACAATCTTCCTTCTCATTTCCTTCTCATTCTTCAAGGGGACAAAGAAAGTGTGCATTTTGTGCCAACTTGGCAGTCAATCCTTTCATATTGAACTCCGATACTGTGTGATCTTGGACAGTTTTCTGTATCAGAGTCCGGGAATCTGTAAAGAAGATTTTGCACCCAGATATCTGTGGGATTGGGAAGTCCCCTTTTTTTCCCTGATTCTTTGCTGCCGCTCTATTCCTGGAGACAGTTACCCGAACCAGCTTGGGGGGAAGATCCCTAATTGGTTTCAGGGTCATCTGCGTGACATTGTTGGGATTTAAGAATGTTTTGCTCTGGTTCAGTCACCATACATACCCAGTCTCAATCTGGGTCTTTTAGGACCCATTTTGCCTTGGGAGGGATCCCTCCATCCCTGAAAGAGAATATTTTCTTCCCTGAATCCTCCAGGGATTCTTCCCCTTCAAATGGGATGATGCAGACTTCCTCCACAAAGTGGGTACTCTTTGACTCAGGATTTCTCCTACTTACCCTCTGTTCCCTAGGTTCCAGCTTTTCGGGGATAGAAGATTTGGGTTCAGAGGTTTCCAGGGGTTTTGTTCTGGGGAGAAAGGAAGCTTCCTCTAGGGCTTTCAATCACCCTTCCGCCCTGGTACCTGTTGGATGTCGGAGGTTTCTTCCCGACATTGCTCCGGGAAACCGGCCCCCGGTGTTGAGCTGTTCTGGGCAGCAATTTCCATTTGAGGGCTCTGCTGAGCACTCAACGTGCGACCCACGTCTTGTGTTCAATGTTGGTCCTGGTGCTCCAGTTGAGACATCCTTTCTGGTTGGTAAGGGCGTCTGGATTCATACCTTTGCTGCTCCCGGAAAGGGTAGCTGCTGCTTTCAGAGTAGCCTGGGTATTGAGAGTTTCCCAGATACCCCTCCATCTCTCTTCTCCCTGATTTGGAAATCTATTGTCCTGAAAGCAGGGAGCAAGAGTATTGTTCTGGAAATTGGGGTTTGCAGGGTATCTGGGGAAGAAACTGACGTTGGGGGTGTGGAGTATTTCTTCCCGCCTGAGAAAAATTCTGAGGGGAGTTTTGAGGGAGTTTTCCTGGCTCAGTACTTACCTGATTGCCCCCCCCTTGTGCAAGGGGAGTCCATACATACACCAAGATGGGTCTGTTACCCTTGCATCTAGGGCTGATATAGGTGGCAGCTTCAGGTGGAGCGTTGGTCGGATACCCTGCCTGGCTACCACCAAGTTGGATCAGAGGGTCGCCTCTGCCTCTCATTCTGCTTATTAGTGTTAGAGGGAGGGGTATTTTCAGCCCCCCATTTCTTAGTTAAATATGGGGGTATTTTTCACTTCTGCCACCTTTGAAGCAGCATGTGTGTTTGACGGTTTGGGGTTTTTAGTGTTATTTTTGATTTCAGAGGGCTTTTGTACTTCATAGATCTGGGTGGCCTGTTCTATCACACAATCCAAGGTCCTACACTCATGGAAGGCCCTTACCAGTTGGGTCATGATGTATTTTGGGAGTGCATGGAAGTAAGTGTTAATGAACTCCCAGCTATCTGTGTTCACCTGCCTAGAGGTCTAGGCAAATGCCTGTTTCCGCTCTTGCACAAACTCTCTAGGTGCTTGGTCTTCCCCACATGTTGTAGGCTGCCCTGCAGGCCTCCTGAGGGTTCCTGTGAATGCAGAAATGCTTTAAGATAGCTTTAAGAGTGGGAACAGCATGATAACATTGTTTTGGGATTCTGATAAAATGCTCTCTTTGGAAAAAGAATTCAAGGGGAAAAATCATTTTTTTAACTTATCACCACAGATGCAATATGATGGACATAAAAGCAATGGGAAAATTAATTGTGCCACAAGCAGTGCTTTGTGGTTTTGGACAGAGCACAATGGGAACACAGGGGCAATTCCTTTCTTTTTTTTTATCACACATTTAAAGGAAATAGCAGGCTTCACACCTCTGATTTAGAATGAAGGGGATCAATGGGGAATTTTGTTTTGCACCCTACGGACTCGCATGGAAACAGGGTTTTTGGATTCATTCTTTTGGCAAATCTTTATGTCTGTACTGGCTCACAACACACTGGGAAGAGCTTGTTAGTTTCGAATGCCAACAAACACATCCCGTGATTTCCATAGGGGAATTAATTGATTTACTTTAATTAAATACGCTAAGGATCTACAGACAAACAGGATATTTTGCTATGGTGAAATAACTAAACAATGCTAGAAAATAAGCATGGCCTACACAATCTATGGCTTTGGGGTTAGTTTTTCTTACAGGAGAGGCCTTGTAATGAGCATCAGGGAACAGCAGGGCACCTCTGGGACAGCAAGAGTGTCAGTCCAGGATAGTCTCCTCCGGCTCCTCCAAGGGGTCCCAGTCAGCTTCTATGTCTCCTGGTACCTGCCTCCAATGCAAGATTTGGGGCCTCTCTGCTTGGATGTTTCCCACAAGAGTTCAGCAGCAGGTTGACTCCCGGAATAAGTGAAAAAGCCCAGTTCTAATGCAAACTGGTCTACTTCTAGGGCAAATTACATCACAAACTTGTCATGATTCCCGCAAAAGGGATTGGTTGGTTTTCTCTACCCACCTCCCACCTGTGTGCTGATAGGACAAGGAGATGAGGAGTGTGAGTGAGGAAAGCTGTGGGAGGAGAACGTTTTGTCATCCCAAATTGACATGTGGGCTCGGCCTGTTTCAAATCTAGAAATCTATGAACATGGCAAGTACCCTAATTTTTCAAATACTTACATGTATGGATATATTTTTAAGAACTAAATTTTGAGGAAAATCAGATGATGCTCGTCTGCAGTCAGCACGCCCCTTCCTATGCAGAGATACAGCTTTTCTTCATTTACTCAGGAGCTGTATCAGTGAAAAATATGCCACTTTATCGTTCCCATGTTAATTTTGTCCTTCACCCTTGCACCAACTTTCAAATCTCTCGGAATGAAGGGAAGGCCCAAATCACATTTTTATTAATAACTTTAGTTATGTTCATCATACCAAAATCATTTTGGTATGGTCAAGGGGGTTACTCTCACCTTTAATAAAAGACTGGAATGACCATTGTGGCATATATGCTGCCCTTTTTATGCAATAATATGTATTTTTCTATTAACTAAACTCCAGCCTTTTCCTTTGTTCTCTTATGTTGCATGTGATCAGACAGAGACTGGCTCATGTTCATGTTTGCCCCTCCCTTCATGGCCTGTGATGGCCCTGGCTGCAACTCTAATGGACATTTTATGGGAATTGTGACCCCAAGGTCACTTCTGCTGAAAGAACAAGCATGACCTTATCTGTTTCCACCGTGGTTTAAATCCAAGCAGTGTATTTCCTTCTATATTTTTAAGCAATGGCTCTGATTGAAGGTTGACGACAACCAGACCTCCATCTCCAAGACCAGTAGAGGAAAGGTCTTGGAGGTTAAGTTTCATCTTTCGGAGAAATGACCGGCTGCATTTCACATGACATTTTATAAGGACCCTGGACCTTATAGTCATATGTAGTATACTTCTTTAATCTCACAGTCGCAAAATACATGAGTATCACTTCCGGATTGTCCATATGTATATGGCAGTAATATGAGAAAACCATGTTCAAATTCTGAATAGTGAGCACTTCTCTTAGCATACTGACATTTGGATGAGGGAAAAAGGAAGTTCTTTTATATCTTATAATTGCAAGAAGCCTGGTTTCAATTAAGATTTCAGGATCACAGTCTCATGTTGCATAAAGATATTGAACACACTGCTATCTGTCTCTTTAAGTAAAAGTGCAGCTCTCCATGGATTTAGTAAAAAAGCATTGTCAGTCACATATCTTTCTTTTACTTGCTGAAATGCATTTCGCATATCTTCGCACTTTTGAGATTCAAGCGCACTTTCTTTGCTTTGAGATTTAGGCCTGTTTTTGGTTCAACAGGCCTTATGTCTGACATCACCATTTCTATGCTGGCCTTATACTTCAATGGGACTTCTCAAATCACTCTGGCCTCTTTATTTCTGGCATTCTGGGGCTATATCTCACGCCACACAGATTTGAGTCGTCCTACTGTGGTTTGAGTTTGGGTTACGACAAATGTCCAGTACGCATCCTCGCAAGGCACAAGTCGTCCGTTTTAGCCATCCATGTGTTTCAATTACCCCATTACTGTGTGTAAAGTGGTTTGCTTACATGTAATTAAAGTGCTGCTTCAGGCTATAACCATTTCAAATACTTTTATAAATAAATACTGTTGTATATATCCACACAAAATATGTCTTGTTATATGATTATAGACATGCTTTCGGAGTAAACCGGGCACCCATAAAAAAAAGAAACAAATTGGTGAAAAAGTCTCCCTAATAAAACAAGGCACATACTTTTTGGCAACCGTGGTCTGCTTGAAGAAAAAAAAGAAACTGACACAGTATAATGCACTTTGGAAATAGTTACACTGGCTGGTTCCAGGAGCTTCTACCTCTCCCTGCCACACTGCTCCCCAAAGTTGTTCATTTGGGCTCTAGGCAGATAAAAAGCACAGGCATCTGCAGAATATGGCCTTCGGAACGTGCCTTTCACTGGGCGGCTGCTCCCTCCTTTTATTATCTTTGCTAACCCAACAATTTATTTGAGAAATAGAATTTACAGCTTTGGCGATTAGAGGGAGCACCGCTGGGGGACCCCTCAACTCTCGAAGGCTGTACGCCGCTAGAAGCCACAAGTTCAAGCTGTGGCCCCTGTGAAACGGCAGACGTCCTTCTTCACACATTGAACGGGGTGTTCACCTCAGAACGCCGCAAACCCAAGCACAGGTTTAAACCAGCAACAAAACCCCTCACATCTTGGCCAAACTTGAGCAAAGTCGCGCCTGCCTGCTTAGCAACTACAAAACCAAAATGCGGGTGCTCATCTCCAAGAGAGCAGTGAATTTATGTAATGTAATATGCCCCTGCTCAGAGTATTCAGGCAAAATGGAAGGCGGGTACAACCAAGGTAGGACGGTAGTGTTTGTGATAGCCAGGATGCTTGCGGATCCAGATAATTTGGACCATGCATCATGGCTGCAGAAATTGGGAGGGTAAATGCTGAGCTGTCTGAGGTTGCTCGCACTTAAATATTGCTTTCTCCTACAGAGAAACAGGTATCAGGTATGTGTGTTGTGCGAAGTGTCATTCGAGTTGTGTATGAAAGTATATGATGCCACTTCCTGTGATGTCAAGTGAAAAGGTTGTGTGCCATGGTGGGTTGGATGGTTTCTTCCAAGACACACACACAAACACACAGGACACATTTAAATAAATAAACACACTAAACATTTATCAAAATGCTTTATTACCTTGGTGTTGGTGTCTTTAATTCTAGGTGTTCCAAGCATGACAAGCATGTAGCCTCACTATCCAGCCCTGTGGGGGCAAGGGCTACACTCAGCAATGCCAAACACCGACCATCCACATCCCTTGAAGCCCTCTTTCTCAGTGGCTCTCCTCCATCACACTCCTACCCAATTTTCATCCACCCGATTTCCCATCTCCAACACACAATCCTAACATCCACAGTAAATGCCCTAACTCCACTTGTACAAACATCTACCTTTGTGATTTCAACCCAGGCAGTTACCACGAAGGCAACAACGCTGTAGCGAACCATATTCTCACTATGGGCCTCACCCAACACATTATCTACCCTACACACTGACAACACTCTTGGCGCTTGCTAAATCTTTTCTATGCAAAATCGCATCTTGCTATCATGGTCAGACCACTTTGCCATCACCCGTCATGCTCACTCTCCAACACAATATGCCCCCACCAACCACACATCCCGTTTTTCCCCAGCCAGATAAATGAAACACATCACAAACACATTTCACATCACACATAACATCTGCGCAGGACTCATACTATCCACATTCCCCTTGCATCCAGCCCACCTTCCTCCCCAACAACTGCAACACCACAGTCACCCAGCCACTAAACCAAGTACCCCTACTCAAACGCAAAACACAGAAGCCCCACAACCACCACTACACGCCATGGTTCAACAATTCCCACCTCAACATCAGACACAAAATCAGAAACCTAGCAAGAGCCACGCAAAAGAACCCAGGCCCCTCCACTAAAACACTCCCCAAAGACTGCTGCAGCAAACACAAAATGGCCAATTGCCTCCACCAAATAGCACAAAGAAACCTTTTAACATCATCAAGTCCCTCTTATCCCCGGATGGCAGTCCGCCTCCTCGCCACATTGCATGGATTCTTTGTTGACGCTTTGTTTTTTTGCTTATGTTTGCAAGGAGCACATATTGGCTGAGTGTGTTTGTTACAGAGTTGCTTCAGGCCATGGGAGGGTGTAGGCAGTGATCCGTTTTATCCCAGACAACCAGGATTTATCCAGGAAGGCCATTTCAGCCAAACTATACATGCTTCTATGTCTGTTATCATGTAAGAGATCTTTCGGACACAGAAACCTTTTAACATCGTCCAGTCCCTCTTATCCCCTGATGGCCGTCCGCCTCCTTGCCAGATTGCATGGATTCTTAGCTTAACCTTTGTTTCTTCGCTTATGTTGGCAGTGAGCACATATTGGCTGGGTGTGTTTGTTATAGAGTTGCTTCAGGCCATGGGAGGGTGTAGGCAGTGATCAGTTTTATCCCACTGCATGATTAATGCGTCATGCACCAATTGCCCTTCGGTGGCCGTTGGAGGTCTACGTTTCCAATTAATGTCTACGGGCCAGGCGGGAGGAAATTCTGAGGGTGGAAACGGTTGGGCTTGGGTTGGGCACATGGCAGGTGGACAAGTGGGCACTAAGCTTGGACCCCATAACTGCATAGAAGTTATACTGGAGGTGGCTTGGGGCAGTTGGTTGTGCCCCCTAATTAAAGCTCAAAGGAGTGGAACTGAAGATAGGGGAAACAGCATCTAATTTCATGGTAAATGTATCATCTATTAATGATGAGAATTTCTTTCTTTAAGTTTGACTTAATAAATCTGTGGTCATTACTCAGAGTTTACCAAAAAGAGAGTAACATAACTTGGTTGTTATTTTGGCCATGTGCAATGCTTGCCCACTTTCCGGGGCCTACTGGTATAGCTCTTGCCCATTACTATGTAGATACAGTTGCATGTTGGTGCAAAATTAAGGATCCAATGGAAAAATGTGTATTCTGAAGCATACAAAATTACAAACTCTGCCATCAGAAAACTTGGGCTCACAGCCTGCCCTTCTTACGTGGTCAATCTGTGTGATTTTGGGCAAATCACTCTTCCTAAATTGGTCTTATTTTCTATGGCTGCCCACACCAGGATTTCCGAGAAGTTATTCTGTAAGGTGGGCACAGCACACCACACCTCAATCATTCATGGTTTATACACAAAAGTTGTGCAGAACCTGATAAATGTTGGAACTGGACCCTAGTCACCAAAATCTATATGGTGATAGTCAGCTGTGTATTTTTTCCCCAAAATCATTACGTATGCTCTATTCCCATTCATAAATTACATCTGTGGCTACAATTTCAATTCCTGATACAATGTTGTGGTAGAACCTATAACGTTACAGCTAACAGAAATTAATGGAATGTATTTATTAGAACCCGTGAGAGGGGTGTGGCAGCCTCCTAGCCAATGAGGAGACTTGGAACGGGGTCCTTACCACACAGGGATTGATCCTGCTGTGAGCCTTCTCAGTATGGAAGACCGCCATCTTCCTTTGCCTGGAATGAAGGTAAGTGCGCTCCACTCGTCCCCTGCCCCTTCCCACCTACCCCATAACCCTTTTCAAAATATCCACTCCCCTCCCTACCCCAACCCCACTTACCTGCACTGCTCTGTTCCTCACCGGCACTGGGAACAGTGCTGTCCCCAGCACATTGCTGCTGTGCGATTAGACACTATTTTGCCACATTAAAGCCCACACCTAGCTCGGGCTTGTAACTTTCGCCCCGGCGGCATTACCCAAACGCTAATGCCCACTCCGAGGGTTCTATTGCTTTAGTATTACACAAATTCGTACAATCAATTAGAAGTGCCAACTATTTCACCCAAACCAGCTTTTTCAAGGCAAAAGTTCCACTAGTACCAACTTAAATTGTAGCATCTTGATGGAGCATTCAGTCCTTGCCTTAAAAAAGCCAGTGGAGGCTAAACACCTGTTGGCATTATCAGAGGCACGACAGCATAACATTCTTTTGGTGCAACCTATGGCAGTTGTAATAGACTTTTCAAATGTGTGTCATAATAAATATTTCAAATTAATTTCTGGTGAATTGGAGGAGAGGGGAGGGGGGGTAGGACATTCACGCCCCCATTCACACACAGGAAGAGTCGCACAGGGCCTGATTTCAGGATTTCGAAATATCGGTCCCGGCAAAAACCGGGACTATAGCCACCCACACTTCCAATCCCGGGACGGGGTTTATAAAATAAAAGAACATTGCAGGACGGAGGGCGTTTTCCCGTGATTGTCCTAGAAAGACATCTTGTCAGCCTACTCATGTGCCCTCAGTGCAAAGGTGTGTAGGTTTGAATTGTGCAATACAAGTTGGTGGGAGAGGTACAGTAGTTAGTGTGTGTTCCGCAGGGCGTTTGGCTGCTGTTTGGGGGTGGTTTAAGTGTGCATGTTATGAGGTGGAGAGCAGAATTGGGTATGTTAATGAGAGGAGCAGGCAATGGACGCCCTGATGGGCATCTCAAGAGTCTTATCCAGTGTAGCCATGCAGACTTTGTAGTAGGAGTGCACCTCGGCGCAGGGCCGCATGGCTTGCTGCAAAAGGTGCAAACACCCTGCCAGCAGCCCGTCAGGTAAAATCACAGTGGAGCAAAAAAAATGGCAGAAGAGCTCCAGAAACAGGTACCCGTGGAGACCCCCCAGGAGCAGATCACAGCGAGTGAAATAGCAGTTAGTATGTATGGTGATGTATGGTGAAGCACGGTTACTGTTCCTTTCCCCTCTCTTGGCCTACGGTCTTTAGCAATGAGGTCCCCAGCCTGGCAGTGAGGTGGTAGGGTACACTTGCCTTGATGATGGGGGATCCTTGATGAGTTCCGCACATTTTTCTTTCCTCTCTTCCGCCTTCCATGGTGTTGTGGGCCGCTCCCGGGTCACCGGAGCGGGCCGCGCCGATGCCGGGGTCATCCGACAGGGCTCCTGGAACAGCCTCCATGCTGCTCTCAGGACGCAGGGATCACCCTGCTTGCTCCTAGTCACCGGAGCGAACCATGGCGGCTGGTGGCACCCAACTGGATCCCGCCCCAGCTCTGGGGGCACCCATGCCGGGGAGGGGAAAGCAGGCCATTATCACATGGCAGAATCAAACCAAGGAGGACAGTGTTGCCCGGCAGGGTTGCCGTTCCAATGCCGGGCCACGTGGCAAGGCCCTCGGCATACCGTGTCGCACCAGCAGGGTGCACCAACAAAGACACAGGAGTCAGCAGTGGATCGACTGACAAGCCGAAACGGCTCGTCCCTTTTATTTACATGGTCACATGGTTGACCCATGTGACCATGATGCGAAAACTGGAAGGTACCATGTCCCCCAGAAGGGGTGACATGCAACACTCCTCCTTTTTCATAACAACAAAACAAACTCCCAAAACCACAGCACAATACACACACTAATACTAATAGTATAAACCCTCCGAGTTTTCACATCCTTTATTAACCTGGGTGAGTGGGCCTTGCCCCACTGACACATCACTACGATTCGCCCCTGGGCACCCCTTAATCCAACCACCCGCCAACACAGGAACACAGTCACACTCAATACTTGGGCTGGTCCAGTTTTGGTCCGCAGACTCCCAACCCCTGTATGTCTACCGCCGGGTTCACAGGGTGCCGGTCCGATCCCCGCGGAGGTATCTCTATGGCCGTCAAGAGTTCACGGGCCAGTAAAGCCGCACCTAGGGGCACCAGGGGCCACATCGGCCCAGTCTGTCGCTGGTAGGCTAATCTTGTGGTAGGATGCTGTTGGCAGTTTGATGATTGCAAAGTTCAGGGGCCGGCAAAACCACACCTGGGGCACCAGGGGCCACATTGGCCTTGTTCATAGGTGGTGAAGGCTCGCCGTTGCAGGATACTGGTGGTGGGCTGACAACCACTCCTTTCACTCATGAGCAGCTGACAGGGAGATACTGATGATAGGGCGGAGGGCGCACAAGCACTCTCCAGAGCTGCAACCCTCATGGTGATCACCCCTGGTGACACCAAGGGACCTCACGAGGAGTGGGCTGATGGGCGGCGCCAGTCACATGACCCCCACCCCTCTTGCAGTGGGAGCCACCGAACCATCTGGCTTCCCTCCTCGTCTTTGGATTTGCCCGCTCCTCTGAACGGCCACCGCCCTTCCCCTCGGCCAGCCTGCTCGGGGCTATCCTTCTTGTGCCCCCCAACTTGATGATGGCAGCTCCCCCTGATGGTGGCAGGCAGAGGATGCGCTGCGGGGGTCAGTGTTCTTGTTGGCCCCTTTTCTTGAGTTGGATGGGGTGGGTGCCTGCAGCTCCGCTGAGTGGCCTGAGGACCATGACTCCCTCCATTCAGTTTCTTTGCTGAACCAGTGTGGCCCTGCCCTTCACCTGTTGCGGGTGACCTGCTATTCTTTCTCACCGCCACAATCCCAAGCTTTGGGAGGCCACGCCCCTTACTTGAGGGGCCACTGCTTGCAACCTTCCTCCAACTTTCCTTTTTTTTTCTTCTCCACTGCTCACCACCGCAGGCCCGGTTGACTTGGGCTGTGCCCACCTCCTTTGTTCCTGTTGAGACCACCGCGGGCCGCCATTACCTTTCGCCCACTCGCCCCATTCTTTTCACGCTCCTTTCCTTCACACCCAGCCCGTGTGAATTTTTTGAAAAAGGATACATTTCTCGTGACTTCACCATCACCACCAGTCGCTGTGACCATTGTCCCCTTTACGCCTTTGATTTTCAACAGTGTCGTCCTGTATTTAGAGTCTGTTTTCTTTCTCTGCTTCTGCTTTACAACCACCACCTCTCCTTCCTGTAAGTTTAATTCCATGGCCTTCCTTTTGCGATCCACCCACACTTTGGTCTTCAATCTCCTCATTCGATCTCTTTCCCTGATTTCAACATCTTCTTCAGCTGTATAATCCTCCAACCTGGGAAGTCTGATTTGCGGCTTGTACCGGATCATCAATTCCGCTGGAGGGTATCCTGTCATCTCATGAGGGGTGTTTCTATAATTCCTTAACATCTGTGAAACTGCTTGAGGAAACGAGATATCGTCCACCACGGCCCTTTGTCTGGTTCGTTTTAAACTACTCATAAATCTCTCCACCATCCCATTCGCTTGTGGCCACAGGGGCGTTATCTTTTGATGTTGGAATCCCATGTGAGCTGCAAATTTACTAAATTCATGCCCTTGAAAAGGTGCTCCATTGTCTGTTTTGATTATTTGGGGTATTCCCCACTCACTGAAAAGTTCATCTAATACCACCACCACATGATGAAACGCTGTGGACTGGACTTTTTTCACCAGCGGAAATCTTGAGTATTCATCTATGGCCACTAGTAGATATCCACCTTCCTCTAATGGGCCAAAAAAATCCAAAGCTACTCAGTTCCACGTTCCTCTGGGTAATGGTACTATCTTCAGAGGCGTTGCTTGAGTCGCATTGGATGTTATATGACAGGCGAAACAATTCTGTATTGTGTTTTCCACAATCAGATCAATGCATGGAAACCATACTTGGTTAACATTTTCTTTGTGTTCACTACTCCCCTGTGTCCCTCATGAGCCAGCATCACTAATGTCTTCATTAAACTCTTGGGTGGTACTAGTCTATTCCCTCTTAAAAGTATTCCATCTTTGGTTGCAGATAATTCACTGCTTTTTTTCGCTAACTTCCTCAAATCCTTGATATCTCCTTCGTCCAACTCCTTTTCTTGTTCAATGCACTGCCACTTCCCAGTCCTTGTGAGTCTGATTGCTACTTTTATCATGGGATCAGTTTGGCTTCTGTCCACAAATGTCTCTTTTTTTATCGTAATGGGCATTGCATTTAATGATATATACGATATATACGATATATACTCTTCCGCTTCCATCTGCATTATTGGATCTACCTTACTCACCAGATGTCTTGATAAATAATTGGCTAGATTTGCATTTTTTCCTGGCCTGTGCACAATCTTGTAATCGTATTCTTGCAGTCTCATACCTCAACGCTCAATCCTTGGGGTCATTTTGACTCTGGGATTTCCAAATATTGAAATTAGTGCTTGATGATCTGTCACCAAAACAAAAGGCTTTCCAATTATGAAATGATTGAATTTTTCGCAGGCCCAAACAGCGGCGAGACTCTCCTTTTCCGCTTGCGAGTAAGCCTGCTTAATGTCCCTTAGTGCTCGACTAGCGTAAGCAATAACCTTTGTTTGCTTATCTTCTAATGTCTCATCAGGATTCGTTTGTGCTAGAATCGCACCCAATCCCGCCAGGCTAGCATCAGCAATCACTTTGGTGTCCCATTTAGGATTAAAGTATGCTAATTGTCTATCATTTGTTAGCTCACTCTTTATCCTCTTGAAACTCTCTTCACATTTTTCAGCCACATCTCTTGGGGCCTTCAACTTCAATATCACTCCTACTTTCTCTGGATCCGCTTTCATACCTTCTTCCGAGAATATGTGCCCAAAAAATTTCAAGCTTTGTTTAATTATTTCACATTTCTGTGCATTCAATGTCAGCCCACTCTCCTGTAACAGTCTACACACTTGTCTTAAAGCATTATCATGATGAGCCTGGTCAATTCCATATACAAGAATATTGTCACTATAGTTGAATGCATCTGGTACTGGTGCTATCACTTTTCTGATGGCTTCTTGGAAAACTTCTGTTTGTTCCTTTCTTGGAAAATTTCAGCAGCTGAAGAGACTCCAAAACGGAGTCGCTTGTCCCTAAATAAACCTTCATGGGTACTAAAGGTGGTTATCGGACGAGATTCATGATCAATTACCAATTGATGGTAGCCCTAGTTTAGATCCAATTTGCTGAATCTCTTAGCCATATTCAAGTGAATAATCATGTCTTCTATGTTTGGGCCTGGATGTCTCTCCCTCAATATGGCTGTATTTGGTATCCTCATGTCCACACAGAGTCGAAGCCGTCCATCAGCCTTGGGAACTACCACCAGAGGCGTAACCCATGGGGTCGGGCCACTCTCGACTCTTTCTATGATATCATTATCTCTCAATTGTTTCAGTTCCTGTGATACTCTTTTTTTGCAGATGAAAACCTATGCGCCTTGGGTGTTGTGGGACAGGCTGAACTGAATCATCAATGTGCAAATGTATGCTATTGGATCTCAACTTCCCAATTCCTTGGAACAATTTTGGAAATTCCACTTTCAGCCTTTCTAGGTCCACCTTCTCTTTCATCATGAATCTTACAATTTGAGACTCCAAAGGAATTCCTTGTATCTTTTCAGATTGATTGTATCGCACATCAATGAGACCCAAATTAGTGGCAGTCTTGCAACCGATGAGACACCTGCCATCAACGGCACTTTTAATGACATGTACTTTGATTGGTATGTTTTTCCCCATGTGAACTAAATTACATTGAAACAGTCCTATGTTTAACAATGGCTGTTCCGCTCCCCACTGGAAAATTGTGGCTCTCGAGATTCTGAGAGGATATTGCTCGGCCACCTTCCTGTACATTTCCTCGCTCATAACGTTGACTGTATCTCCGGTATCTACTAGGAAAGGTATATCTTCTCCATTCAAATTCACTGTTACTCTTATTGTATTTTTGTCATTTTCATTGTTGCCTATCAGCCTCACATACTCTCTGCTGTATCTATCATATTCGTATTCCTTCTGGTAGTCCACTGGTTCCACTTCCTCCTCATATGACGTTGTTGCTATTGGTGGATTCTCATATGGGTCTTCATATTTTGCTCTTTCTTGAGTTTGTGATTCATCATTAATTACCATCCTTTGTCCCAAATCCTGTGTATTTTGATCTGCTCTTACAATCTGTAATTCATCCATGGCCCTAACAAATCCGGTTTGAGCCAAATGCGAATTTACTCTTGCCCCAGAATAAGACCTCATATCTCTTTCCGTAGGATTCCGCCCTCCAACACTCCTTTGGATATCATATCTTCTATTCGACATGACTTGCGAATTGTTGTTACTGAGTGGCATGTTTGTCCTTTCTCTGCACATTGTCTGGAAATGGTTCTCCTGCCCACATCGTAGGCATAGTTGGCCCATCGCGGGGCAAGGCCCTTTGTGGGGAAATTCAAAGCCACATCGGTAGCACTGTCTCTCACCGCTGCCCCTGTGCATTACATTAGGTGATCCCATTCCAGGTTGTCTCCTTTGCCACTGGACATTCCTATTTATGACAGCAATGGTGTCTATCTTCTTCGGGTTTTCTATGTTTGCCGCTTGCGCATCTACCCTCTCATATACTCTAGCAAGTTCTAGTACCTCTTTCATTGGTAGAGGTTTCTTTAACAAATGTTTTCTAAATTGTGATGATAGGCACCCTTCAATCACCCTCAGCCGTATTGCTTCATCATCATTGAAGTCAGTAAATTCACAGTATGTGGTCTTCTTTTGCAGTCTCAGCACAAATTGGGCTATTGTTTCGTGGGGGCTTTGTATGCATTGGTTAAAGACATATCTATCGTAATCTCTGTTGAGGGGGATTATTATCTGTGCATTAATTGCATCCACCAATGATGGATAAGTCATTCTCTCTTGGGGTGGAATCGTCTTGATAATGGTTTTTATTTCCTTCCAGACTAAATTTGTGAAAATGTCCATTTTATTTGGGGCATTTTGATCCCCTACAGCTCTAAGGAACTCCTCGAATTCCTCAATCCACCTTTGCCACCTCTGGCCTTGTTTTTCTTTTGAGTCTAGGGTAAATGGATTTGGCCTTTTTAGATAATTTAGTGGATTTGTTGACATTAGTGTGCTTGCTGCTATTTGTGGCATGCTCTGTTGTTCACTTGCATCCCCCGCAGAATGTGTGTCTTCCAGAGACATTTTATAACTTTCTTTGTTTGTTATTTCCTGGGGTGTTTAAACATTTTTTTTGTTTTTATGTTTTCCAACTTTATAGTAGTTTTCACTTTCCTGCTTAATTTTACGTGTGTTTCTATTCACTACGTTGCCATTTCATCTTTAATTGGATGGCATTTATCATTTCTCTGTCCATTTAATATTTTGTTTTCCCTTTTAGAGCTTCAGTATAAATTGTTTTCAGTCTCTGTCCACTTCTTTCTGTTTCCTCCTTGTTCCGGTTTGCAATGTTGTGTTTATTTTGCCTTTCGGTGTATTCAAACGCCCCTTTATACTTCTACGAATTCGTTCGTGCTAATTCAACATGTCAAAAAAGTATCTTCCTCAAAATGGCGGCACGTATTTTTACGTCCGCGGATCCTTTTCTCTAATGTTTTTCAGTTGTTTCTTTATTACAGAGCATACTTTTGCGCATGCCAGTTCTCTTCTATGTTTACTCCACTTGCGTGTCGGCTTGCACGCTCAGTTACGTTGCAGCTTGAATGATGCCTCAAATTCCTAAATTGTTTTGCTTGGCCATATGATGCACGCGCTTACACTCTTTGCTATCGGAGGTCATACTTTAACTTATCGGCTGATTCAGTAAGCGGTGTGTCGTCTGCGTTCTCCGCTTTATCCTCTGCAATGTTGCACCTCCAGTGCTTTTGTTCATGGGCGTCACGGTCCCGCTTGCCTTCGAGTGAAATCTTTAATCATGTCCAGTTTATCCTCGTCGCCATTGTTATGATCTGGTTTCCTTATTTTGTAATTACGAGCCACCACAAATTATGCGTCTTGACACAGCTTTATTCATACATCAACTGAACTTCCTGAGCTCCACATTCTAGAGTCCTATTCCTGCCATTCTACCATTCTAAATTCTGTCTAAGCTACAACCATGTTAATCTAATGAAATAACAATACATAACAGTAACCATTGCTCTGGTCAGGCTTCCATGCCATTGTTATGTCATTGTTCTTTAGCATGCCAGTGCCATTACATAAACGGACTAGTCATGGGCAAATGAGTCATTGGACCTTCCACTAAGAGTTGCAATTTAGCCTGAGCTACTTGGCAAGGTCCCTTCTACACTGGAACACAAGCCACTGCAGCCATTTTAGGCCTTGTGGTCCAGCCATTCAGACAGGACTGCTCGCATTGGAGGCAGGACCAAGACTGATTTGCAGACAATGGTGCAGGCTGACCAGAGCAATACCAGGGGCTAATATTGCTGATTGAACGCCTTACATTCATCCATTTTTTAGTTTTAGCTCTTAGGTGGTTCTTAGCGCCACCTATCAGTCGAAACTATTGCATTGGAGTACAAATAGAAGGGTGATGGATTTGAGGAGGAACACACTCTCCTGGGTGTTTCTTGGTTATTTACCATCTTTGGCCATGCTAATCCCTATGGCCTTTCTGACCCACTACCTGCTCCTCCCGCCCAAAACACACCCTCCTTGGATCTAGCTCCTTCCTTGTATAACCTCAAACCTTTTACTGTATAGAGCCAGCCAGTGGTATTTCTAAGCAGCCTTTTGAAAGCTAATGGATTAATTGCTGCTATAAATGAGTTCCTGGTATAATACAAACCTCCTAAGCAATCGTGCCTACTTGATTTATAAGCAGTATGTGCGTCCTGGCATCTGTTCTTTAAAGCTAACAGTTATGGCTTCTGTATATGTATTCGATATGCATTTGCCAAGCATTGACATCATATGCTCCGGTAATAGCGCCATTGTCCAGCTGTTACTATCTTATGGTCAGGAGCTAGCCTTATGGCAAAGCCTGGCATATGCCTATCCTATGCCGAGACAAGAGAAACAACGGTTGCCTTTGCTAATTCTTGTTGGTTTTAGCGTGTATCTCTAACTCACAGATTGTATCCTCAGCTGTGGGTGTCTTGATTGCTACTTCTAGGGCAGGGGTTTGCTACCTTTGGCTCTGCAGAGGTTTTGAACTACAACTCCCATTAGCATAGTCAATGGTGAGGTATCATGGGAGTTGTAGCCCATAACAGCTGGAGAGCCACAGGTTGCAGACCCCCATTCTAGGGAATCAAGGAGCACCTCACTGATTAGGTCCAACAAGGCCATGCCTGAAAATGGTGAGCCTAGAATGGCGAGCATGAACAGCTCTTCCTGTCAAGCGTACCTGCGAAGGCTTTCCAACCTAAAAAGAATGTATCCTTGTGTATGTGTGTGGCAGCATGCCCGGCCAGACGTTGTCATGATTCAGCCTGCTAAGTACTGACCAGACAGTTTCTAAGCAAGTAGGAGGTTAACAGTATTTATGCAAACAGAATCTACCATGTGTATTGTGGGACTTGTTTGGAAATCTATAGGATGCGACTCCCGAGGGTGTAGTCGACTAGTCTACTCCTGCACCAAACAAACAGTGCCCCCTGTTAGGGAGATGTATCATGTTTATGCTTCATCCCTTCTCTGAGTGAGACCCCCAGCACTTTTTATTGGCTTTATGGACCTTTTTCTTTAAACCTTGAATGAGTGATGCCTTTTTCCACTCATTCATTCTTGTGGGCTCTGTCTTTTGGAACTCTGTTCTCTGTGTTTTACCTTTACTGTTGTTAGGAAAGATTATCTTTACTGCACGTTTCCGTCCATCTTTATGGAACCCCCAAACATTTAGCTTTTATTTTGACCCTGAGCTGTACGTTTTGCTGTACAGTGAAGCCTTAAGCTTCACTGCACTGGCCTTTGCTCACATATTAGGGGAAAGCTGATAGGTCCATAAGGCTATCAGTACTGGGAAACAGTGTTTCCCTTTGTCTTGTGACTATGTTGCTACTGGTGGTTAATTTTGTATCACTTGTGGTAACTTTTTATCATTGCACAAAGCAGCTTACACTGCAGTACAATGGGGTGCATTTCCTTTTGCCCTGGACTAACACTCATAGGATTTTGGTTACTCTAGATGTGCTTACAAAATGGGTTGGTGGCAGCAGTGACTTTTCCCCACTTTTTGGGGAATTTTGTTTTAGCTTTACCACATTTACCGCGTTTAGCTACTGACTGTGTCTACAGGTAAAACGTGGCAGTGCCATGAGGTTTTTCGGCCATTCTTTTTGCATCTTGATGTTTAGCCTTCTTCCTGGCCTCAGAGTCCAGGAAGATCCTTATAAGGACTTCCAGTGCCCGGGAAAGCAGCAGCTTTTGGCGGGCTACTGGAGGGCTTTGTGTGTTTGACAGGCAGGATGTGGGCTGGGTCGTCTGACCCTAATCCACATACTGGTTTCTGTGTGTCTGAATGGTATGCATGAGTGTTCCCGCCAGTGGTCCTGATTGAACCACTGTGGGGTGTGTGTGTGGGCTAGTTCTGCTATTGGCTAGTGGGAGTTTTGACTCCTACCTGGCTTTTAGGATAATAAGAGGACCCCTGCATACATTTCTCAGAGATCCTGGAAGAACCTGAAGGAGCCAAGTATCCTGTCCAGCTGAGAAGACCTGCAAAGAAACCTGAAACCTGATTGAAGGAGGCCTGGCAACCGACTTCGGGTACAGTTCTGGTGGAGCCCTGTCTGTCTCGTGATCTTCCATAGGCCTGCGAAGGTGCTACGACTCCAGGAGTGGAGGGACCATCTATTCCCGACGTCTACTCAGTGCCCAGCACAAAAGCCGCCTTCGGAAGTGCCCGGGAATCATCCTGTGGCTGACCAGCTTTGTTTTTGGACTGCCAGGTTAACTTTGTCGCCGTTCCAAGTTTCCACCTGAAACTTGGCACACCCTCAGCTACTACTGCACCAACACTATCTGCGAAATTTCGGCATCCTTGCACCGAGAAAGACCGGAAAGTCCAACCGCGGCTACTGAGGGTGGTTGCATTGCTGTGCGTGGCGGGCACCGTCTGAAACCTGCGTTTCTGACACGAGTCCAGTCCTGAGAGGGGTGCTGCATCATTGGTTTTTGCATTTCTTCACCGAGAGTCCTTGCACCAGCAAAAGATCCCAACGGAGAATCACTCAAACCTGCAACCCCTGAAAATCGAGGGGGGGAAAGCAAGCCAGCACACCCTTCCTTTGTTCCACAAAGACATGGGAAGATTTGGAGTAAGGGGGTAAGTCACAGAGCTTTTAACCTACCCCTATACTCCCATTATAGGTCAAAGGGCTTATAATAATCCCATTACTTACACTATTGGCGTTTGCCATTACTTGCCTTGGCAAGAGTTCTGGCTGTTTGGGGTAATTTTGGGCACTTGTCTACATTGAACACTGACCCTAAGAATCCATCACTGGATCCCAGAGACCCTACCTACATTTCATCCTGCATCCTAAGTTCTGTGCAACTGTATCCTGAACAATAGGGCACAAGGCCCCAGACAACTTATGGTTGGACAATTTTAGCTAGGGATAATCTCTGTGGACCTTTTTGTGTATGATACTTACCTATTCATTCCTTTGCAGGAGTATTTTGATTTGTATTGTGCATTTGAACCTGTGACTGTATATATGCATTTTAGTTTGATGGTATTGGTTAATAAGTCTACTTGCTTGTATTCATTTTCTTACAGTATGTTTTGGCCATAATTAAATAACTGTATTTTTATACATCCTGTTTAAGTGCAATTTGTGATTCCCATTGTGTGACCTCATTGTGGACCCTTTACACTCTCACCCCTCTGAATAACGTAGCCTAGACTGCCTGTCACTGCTACCTTAAACTGGTTTGGCTACAGCTTCCCAGAGTTGTCCCTGTCACACTATAGATTGGCCTTCTATACATCTGTCCACCAGGCCAGAGTATGGAAAATCAGTCCTAACAATTGTGGAGTCTACTTTCCTCCAGATCTCTTTTAAGGCATCTGTGTTAAACGTTTGCAGCACACAGCTCCTTATGGGCAGTGTTGCTGGGAACCCTTTGGGTTCTCCTTTGAGATTCCTTCTTTATCCTTACTTACTACTGTTCTTAAGGATAGAGGGATACTTTGTATCCCTCCTAAAGCTTTATATTCTGAGAGATTGGCACACACCACCTTATGTGGAGTGCCAAGGGGATACTTAGTATGCCCGTTCTCTCTGTTCCTGTGACTTTTTAGTCACATAGGCAACCGTCTAGTTATGGCTGGTAACAGTGGACGTGTTTGTGCTATGTGTTCCGCAGACTGTATTCACAGTCCCGTTTGTGCGCAATAGAGTCATCTAAGTACAAACTTGGTGGCTTCTTTCTTTTTTCTCCATTTCTAGCATGGTTGGTCTTTGTTAGCCCTTCTTCTACTATTCTGGAGGGGGCGGTCTCTGTGTATGTTTTGCCTTTGGTCGGATTCTTGGGTGTCCCCATCTAGGTTCCTGTGTGTCTGGGCAGGCAGGAAGTAGGGGAATTGGAGGAGGGGTTTTTCACTCCTGTGCCCTTTGTCTGCCTGAGTGCCTGAATGGAACCAGCTCCCACTGGGGGTCTGGCTATCCTGATTGGACAACCACCCACCCCTTTACCTGTGAACTGCTGAGAGATATTGCAGAGGAGTGTGTGCTGAAACTAAATAAAAGGTGAGTTCCCTGAGATGAAAAAGGAAAGTCAACCACTGGAAACTGAAGTAACCAAAGAGACGACCAGAGACACCTGCAGACCTTTTGCAAAACTGTGAAGCGACCACTGCTTTCCTTACCCCATATATATTCTTTGCGACAGTGGAACTCCGAAGAGGATGACTCCTTACTTTTGGTTGGTGGGACCAACTAGCCCTGAGACGAACTTTAATCAGAGACATCTCCTGACGTGATGTGGTGTTTCAGAGCTCCAAATCATGAATACCAGGGTACCTCCGACCCAATTATAGTGCATCGTGTTTCCAAGGCCGAATCCGTCCAAGTCTTTGCTGAGCTCTAGGTGAACCTCCAGAGACACAATCTATCTCATACAAGTCCCCTGTCCAGAGTGCAAGACTCCAGGAATCAAAGAAGATTGTCTGGGTGAATTGTGTCCTTTGTTGGTGCTGCAAAAAAGGCACCAAAACCACTGACTGACCAGAGAAGCTGATGACATCCGTGTCAGAGGTCCTCCATCGAGACAGCCACTGAGATATCCTGTCCATTGTCTTGCCTTTCGTCACCAGACCAAGGAATCAGGAGGTCAGGTCCAGCGCTGCCACAAACGTTTCTTCTAACCTAAGGTACTGTGGGGAGAAAAGGTATTGCGTACCTTAAATCAAGAAGTTGCACCAGAGTGTTAGAGTGCACATAGAGGTATCTAGGGAGTCAACTCTTACCTCTGACACAAGCTCCAGCTTTGTCACTTTTGCAAGTCCTTTAAACATTGGGTTATTCTTCTAGTATCCTTACCTAGAGACTGAAAGTATCCACAGGAACATTTGCAATTCTGCTGCTTCATAAGACTTGGAGCCCTCTCCGAACTGCCTTTTAGCTAGGGATGCGAATTGGACTTTAAAAGCCTTAGTGTGCGAAGAAACTGCCTCTAGAACCTTAAGCTCTGCTACTATTTGACTAACCAACTGTTTTCCTTCCAAAAAAAGGCTTTATCTTATGTGGTTTTGCTGACTAAATACAATTACTGTATATCTTTGTGTGTGCGTGAGTGTGCGTTATTACCGATAATACGGTAGAACTGTAATTACTGTAAAAAGCTGCAACAATTGTAACCACAAGCAACGACAAACTAAGCAGTGGCCTTTGAAAAGTATGTACAAGAAATCTTATGTGTTTTGGTTTAATGTGCTAATTATTTTAAAACATCTCTTATGTAAATATAATAAATATATATTTTATATACATTTATTTGTGTAAGTGTTTCTTTGAATTGCATTACTAACTAGATTCAGTGTACTTACCTGCAACTGGAGGATGGGTGATAGATACCCTCGGCATCACGGATCGGTCACTGGATTGGCTAATCACTTTCTCCACTAACCGCCTCACCCAGCTGCAGCTGGGCCCTTTCTCCTCCAGCATTTCATTCTCAACCTGTGGCGTCCCCCAGGGCTCTATCCTTTCCCCATGGCTATTCAATATCTATCTTGCCCCTTTTGCTCACCTGATCTCCTTCTCTCCTCATTTCCAGTGTTGTGCTGATAACACGCAGCTTTCCTTCAAACTTCCCTCTACTACCGCTTCTTCCTCCTCTCTCATCCCCAATTGTCTTTCCACTATCCAGGTATGGTGTGAGGCTAATGACCTCTTGTCTTAATACCAGCACGACGGAGATCCTTGGTATTGGGGTGCATCACCAGCGAGGCACCCAATACCTCACTGACACTATCAAAAAACACTTGTCATCCAGCCCGATCAGATCTGCCTATAGACAGTGTCTAATCATTCTGCGTTTCAACAGGAAAAGAGCAGGCAGGGCATGCTTTTTAGCCCGTGCACCAGCCCTTTGGAATGAGCTCCCACCACATCTGCGAAATGAACCTTCATATTACGCCTTCAGGAAACACCTCAAAACCTTCCTCTTCAACTAGGTTTTGACCTCTCCCATGTGCCCCCTTCCCACTTCCCTCTTCTGTAACCAGTACCTAGATACCTGCAGGTTTTGTGCCCTCCTACAAATGTACAAGATGTGTAAATTAAGTAATATTGGGACATCTGTGCCCTGTTTCTCTCGGACCCTCTGGCTGCCTTTCTTGGGCCCTCTACGTTCACCATCAGGTGAGGCCAAAAACCTTGGGTCATCTTCGACTCCTCCCTCTCCTTCACCCCTTACACCTTGGACCTTCCCAAGAAGGCCCACTTCCAGTTTCACCTCCTTAGATGCATTCTCCCTTTCCCCAGATGCTCAATGTTTCCAGAGCTCTGGTTCTCTCTAGGTTGGACTACTGCAACAGCCTCCTCCTCAATCTCCCCCTTTCCTTCCTATGCCCCCTTCAGCTAATCCAGAATAGGGCTGCAAGACCTATCCTTGGCCTCAAGCCGAGGGACCATATCTCTCCAGCCCTAAGATCTCTCCACTGGCTCCTGGTGGCTGCGAGGATCAAATTCAAGACTCTATGCATCATCCACAAGGTTTTCTGGGGCCTACGACCACGCTACCCCCAACTTTCTCTCCCTAAATACCTCCCTAAATACTCCCCTGCTAGAACCCTTCGCTCCTCTAACTCCAAATCTGTTTGTCAAATGCTTCTCCAAGCAGAAAGTGGGTGGCAGGTCTCTCTCTCTACGGCTGGTGCCTCTCTTTGGAACAGCCTCCCTTCTCTTCTCAGACTTGAGCTGGACCTCCTTAAGTTTCGGAAACTTCTCAAAACTCTGCTTTTCTCTCTTTCCCTTCCCTGCAAATCACTCCACTGCCGGTGAGACTGGCAGCCAGGACCTTCATGAATCTCACAGGCTACCAGGCCCCTGCCCAGTCTACACCAGCAACCCCCACACCCACAGCACTGCCCTTGTGGCCCTCCTCATGGCAGCTGTGTATCCCACCCTTGAGATTCCTGTGCCCTAGCACTTGCCTGAGGCCTCCTCCCCTGGCTCCCCTTGGCACTTCCCTACCGGGCTCTCACCAGTGCATGCCCATACCTTGCCCCCCCATCTCCTGCACTTCTTTACACTGCACTTGCACATCAGAATGTCACAAGGCCTAGTAGGACCATGAATGTATATTTACTGTTTCCTTTTGCCATTATTATTTACTCCCCTGTTCCCTCCCCACTTTGCCTTGTGATGCCTGGAAACACCATTTTGTTTTATAGGCGTCTAATAAATTATCAGTAAATCAAAATCATGGTTTATGATAAGCCTGACTGTTCTGCCACTCTACCAAGGTTCCATGAATAGTACAGACTGATACTAAGAGTTGGGGACCTGCATACCATTGGGATCGTTTTATGAAGTCTTACCGCAAGTGGACTTTAGGAAAACTCCCCTAGTACCCCGCCGCCCAACTCTGGTGGCAAGCCTGGATCACCCAGATAAAAAATCCTGGAGCCGGGCATCGGGATACTGGAGGTTGGATACACTCTGAGAGAGGGGGTGTTAACAAAAAGGAGTTGAAAATTGGTTCCTGTCATTGAAGTTAGTACCACATAAGTAAAAGTTGTGACGAGGAAGAGTATGACTAAGAGCAATACAGAGTGCGTTAAGTAACCAGGCTATTCGTCTACCACATTTCTACTGCGCCCGATTGGGCACCAGGAATCATGCAAGAATGTCTCTGTGAGCCATGTGCACACGGCTCTCAGGAAGAATGGACCACTTTCAAACCCTTCCAAGTCCGAATGGGGAGATTGTACAGGTTGGAACAGCTCATGGAAGTGTTAAATGCAGAGGTAGATCTAACGAGCAAGACAAATGGGGAGCGGGTCTTGTGCTAGGCTCCACCCCTTCCACACAGCACAGGGCCCTTTCTGCTGTGGCAGGCCTGCTTTGCAGCGGCGAGTTCTCTGCTCGCTTTCCCCCTGACTGCTGCCAGAGAGCACACGTGCCATCGCCGTGTGGATCTTAACACTGTTTGTCAGCCGTGAGGGAACATTGCAGGCTTTTATGTGACAGCTTTCACAGCATAAACAAAGCCAAACAAGGTTGGTACGAAATGAAGAGGGGTTTGGTCGCTGATGAAAAAAAAAAAACACAATTCTTGTGGTGTGTTTTGCATGTACGTTGTCACAGGCTTTGTTATATACCAATGTCAGTATCTCCTTCAAAATACATGCTGCAATGAGAAGGTTTTAAAATATTACGACAATCCACATCAGCACGTTGTTTTGTGTTGCTTTTTTTATACTTTTCCTTTTTTTTAGGAAGTTTACGGAGCACAGCCCTACCCTTGAAGGCGCTATATGGCCTGATTTACAAAAGCACTTTTCAGTGGAAAAATCCTATTGGAAGCGTTTTGTAAATCAGGCACACAGGGGTGTGGTATGGTTGAGGAGTGTCACAGCATTCTATCATCTTTTGGGGAAAAAATCTAATTAATAAACTAATAGATACAGCATCTGGTCCTGCGGTGATCACAAGCAGCTCATCACACTATTGTCACAAACATCAATGATCTTCTTGTTTGTTTTTTGACACCGTCCACATTGATCTGTTTTGCATCTAAAGTACACGCAGATACAAAATATGTAAAGGGCTCTGTAATTCCATACTAGTACACCCTTATACAGATCCGAGTGTTTCACTCTCCAGCCCGTGCAGCAAAAGCATAACACTATGCAATTCTGCTGTTTTGCAATGCATGGCTGCAGCAACGCCCGCACAAACAGAGATGACATCACTTTCTACAAGGACGCGTATGTTCTCTAAGTTTACAATATTTAACATTGATATTTAACATTGATAGCAAAGCCTGCTGAGGAGGCCCAGCTGTTTCCAGTTAGTCAGACCACTAGGGAACTGTAATGAAGACTACTTAATAAAAAATTGCTTTTGTCACTAAAGTTTGCCATTTTGCACTGTGACCACAATTAACTCTGCCCACCCAAAGCTGCACCTCCATGATCCGCCCACCTAGGGCCCTGTGTCAGGTGCTGACTTCGGGGCCCTTTGCCTTAAATCTGCTACTGGTTAAATGGTGTGATTTCCACGACTGAAGACTTGGGGGCAGACATGTGAATAGCATTAATTGACAAGCATCCCAAGGAACTGCCCTCTTCACCTATTCAATGAGCACTTTTCACATTGAGATGCATCAATCATGCAAGCTTCCCATGGTGAAGGTTCCCTTTTAAATGGCAAATGACATTTCTTATTGTATTTTCAGTGTTATTTTAATATTTCCTTGCGTCATGATAGATTAATGCAACCACAAACCCAGACAACCGCAGATTGAAAATGGCATTCATGTTGCGTGTTTCAACATATGTGCCTCTCATAGTTTCAAATAGAAGTCTTCATGTTTCTTGCCGTGTTTCTTTAACAGAGCACTTTTCTTGCATCACTTCAAATAGTCCTGCTTTTAGGCACTTGCTAAAGTGTGAGAGAACGTATCCATGTATGCCAACGAAGCCGCCGAATCACTAGAAATGTGCGAGCAGTGGTGGAGTTCACTAAAAGAGTGGTCAAAGTGACATCACATGAAATTTGACCACAATGACATTCAGGAAGTGACATCACAAAACAGTTGGCAAGATTATATCACAAGAAGTGATGTACGATAAACTTTGAACATGGAGACATCACAGGAAGTCACATCAACTACTATTTCCAAAATAAATATAAAAGCAGTGGCCGAAGTGTCAGTCACGCACTCAGGCATACACATAGGAGGCGGAGGCCGGAGATGTGGTACAACACGTCTTTATAATATCGAACCCTAACTGGAACTGAGCTCTCATGTCCATGGCGCATTCCTCCCCTTCCCGTGTGTTCATGTCCCTCCCCACGTGACATGGGTAAGTGACGACATTACACCCACCACCCCCGATACTAAACATGAAGTCCGACTCTAGTTCATTTCTCCGATGAGCCGGTGATGCTTCTTACGTGCTGTTTGGGGTCGCTGGTTTGTCTGCTCATTACATTTCTGAGGCGGCCAGGGCGATGTTTCTGCACTGGAGTCTTCTCTGTCCCCTTCATAGGATGCATCCCATTTTGTAAGGTGAGTGGGTGAGCTGGGGTTGGTGATGGGCACAATTCCCGGCATCTGCCGGAAATGTGAGGAGTTCCTTGTGGTGGTTTTCAAGTCACCTTCAGCAGTGATGAAGGATCCCTTAACTTGAACGACTTTGAGGGGTTCTTCGTCAAAAGCGGCCATGCTCTTACGACTTTGGTTTTGTCTTGCAATTACAGCATCCTCTGGCTCAAGGTCATTTTCCTTGGCTCTTCTTCTCAGGTCCGAGTCTCTCTTTATGTCAGCCTTCCCCAGAGAATCTTGCTCTCGCATCTCCTGGTCGCCGCTGTATCTTTTGTCTTCCTGCGTTATGTGAGGGAGCCTGGTTCTTATGTTTCTCCCAAACATTACTTCAGACAGTGTCTTCCCAGTGGTGCTGTGTGGGGTATTCCTATAGTCTCTCATTAGCTGACACAGCATCTTCTCCAGCGGTTCACCTGTGAGTCAAGCGATTTGCGTGGTGTGCTTGATATTGTTCATTAAGCACTCTATGGTGCTGTTTGCTTGAGGCCACAAAGGTGCTATTTTTCTGTGTTGGAATCCCATGTACTCTGCAAATGTCTTGAAGTCCTGCCCCGTGAATGGAGGCCCATTGTCCGTTTTCACGACCATGGGCAGGGATGACGTGATGGGCTGATGTGGACGGCACTATTTGAATGTCTGGGAATCTGGAGTATTAGTTGATTACCACTATTATGTGTTCTCCCCGTTCCAGTGGTCCAAAGTAGTCCACAGCGATTTCTTCCCAAGCCCCTTCTGGTAGTGCGGTCATGCAGAGTGGTCCTGGTCTGGTGTCAGGGTTCATTACTGCACATGTGGGGCAGTTTTTGAGACGTTCCTCCACCTCGGAGTCGATATAAGGGAACCATAGTCGTTGCCTCAGCATTCTTTTTGTGGACACTATGCCCCTGTGTCCTTCATGTGCCAGTTCCAGGACCTTTTGTCTTTAACTGCGAGGGATCACTAGTTTGGTGCCTTTGAGCAGCAAACCTTCCTCGGACTTGGCGAGTACCTCTTTGACGGTCAAGAGACAAGTGATGTCTTGTTTGGTGTCTTCTCATGTCCCTTCTATCAATGTTCGTGCTTGCTTCCAGTGCCCGGTCTCCAGACATCTCAGGATGATCAGTAGTCCTTGATCTGCGTTGGACTCCTGTGCGATCTGCTGCGCGTCAAGGCCTTTTGGTGTGTTTCCTTTGATTACATATCTGAAGTACTGATCTGCTATGGACGGGATTGCCCTGCTTTCCTTGTTTGGTTGTCTTGAAAGGAAGTCCGCAGGGTTGTGCTCCTTCCCGGGCCTGTGAATGATGTTGAAGTGGTAGGCTTGTAGTCTTAAGGTCCACCTTGCTATCCGTGGCAGCATTTTTGCCTGAGGGTTTCCGTAAATGAACAGCAAAGCCTGGTGGTCTGTGACTATTGTGAATGGCTTCCCGTACAAAAATAAGTGGAAGTGTTCAGAGGCCCACACTACAGCAAGTCCGTCCCTCTCGGCCTGTGAGTAGGCTTGCTCGGTCTTGGAAAAGCTCCTGCTAGCATAGGACACAATGGGTTTGGATTGGTTGTCTCTCTCGTCTAGTTGGGTCAAGATGGCCCCGAGGCCGACTGGGCTTGCGTCCACTATCAGTTCCATGGCTTTTCCTGGGTCAAAGTATGCCATATTCTTGGCATCCGCTATGCGATCCTTTATGAGCTGAAATGCCTGCTGGCACTTCTCAGACCACTTGAACTCTGAGTTAAGTTTTGTGAGTGCCCTGAGGGGTTCACTCACCGACGCAAAGGTTTTTATGTATAGTGTGCAGTAGCTCGCTAATCCTAAAAATGATCTGAGGTCTGTCGTGGAGCATGGTGGTTCCGCTTCCTTGAGTGCTCTGACCTTTTCTGGGTCAGGTGTCATTCCTTCTGCAGAAAAAATGTGGCCAAAGAAACAAAATGTCTTTTTCCTAAAATCACATTTGTCCTTGTTTAGGGTAAGTCGAGCCTCCTTGAGGGCCGTGCACACTCGCATAAGTGTATTGTCATGCTGTTCTTGGGTCTGACCAAAAACTAGGATATCATCACTGTAGTTCAGACAGTTTGGTATATGCTTAATCACATTGTGGATCTCTGATATATCATATCTCCATATTTCTGCCGCGGATGAGACCCCAAAGCTGAGCCGTTTGTATCTGTATAAACCCAGATATAAACCCAGACGGGTGGCGAATGTGGTGATGTATCGGTACGTTTTGTGGAGTTCCAATTGACGGTACCTTTTGTTGAGGTCCAGTTTGAAGAAGATGGTGGCTCCATTGAGGAGGTGTACCATGTCGGTAATGCGTGGTGCTTGGTGACGCTCTCTCATGATGGCTTCATTTGGCCGTCGCATGTCCACGCATATGCGAATGTCTGACGAATCCTTTTTGGGCACCAGTATTATGGGGGACAGCCAGGGTGTTGGTCCTTCTGCTGGCTCAATGATATCAGCCTACAGCAATTTGTTCAGTTCATTTTCGACCTGTTTTTGTATGTTTATAGGGATGCCCCTGTAGTGCTGTGCCACAGGAATGACTCTAGTGTCAATGTGCAGTTTTATTTGGCAGCCTTTCAATTTTCCCAAGCCTTTGAAGAGTGCTGGAAATACTTGTTCAATGTTTGCAGTAGGATCCAGGTATTTGTGCACCATGACTGTATAAAGAATGTGGATGAGGCCCATTTCAATTGCGGCCCTGTAGCTCAGAATGCATCCGCTATCTGTAGCAGCCTCCAGGACATGCATGGGGATGTCTTTGGATTGACCTTTGTAGCTGCAGGATGCTGTAAAGAAACCCTTGCAGGCTAGAGGTGTCTTTGAGCCGTAGGGGAATATAAGTGCTTTGACTGGTTGTAGACGTTACTGTATTATTACTGTATTATTATTGTATACCTCTTCACTTATGACATTTACGGTGGCTCCAGTGTCCACCAGAAATTCTGCCGTTGTCTTGTTGACTTGCATGATCAGAGTTGGACTGTGCTCATTGGCTGTTGGGTTGCCTAGAACATACAGGTATCTCTTTTTCCGTGGCTCTTCCCTGGGTTTCTCACTTCTTCTGGCATTGTCATCCGACGATGCTCCTGAGGCGCTCTCTAACTGAGATTGTTCCAATAGACATCTGACGTATCTTCTGGGGCGTCTTCTTGGTCTGGATGTTGTGGGTTTGTTGTCTCTCCAGTCACTTGAGGTCCGTTCCCTTCTTTTGTCTGGCTGGTCGTCCTTGTATATGCTGTACATGGTGTCATGTGATGAGCCTGTGGAGCGGGGTGGACTTTACAGTCTTCGATCTCTTTCCGGTGCCGGTCGTCCGCTCCTTCCTGCGCCTCGTATTTTGCTGCGGTATATGAGACATACTGCTCTGCAGTGGTTTTTCCCCCCACAGGCAGAGCACTCTTGGCCATGGCTGGGCATTGTCCTTCATGCAGGTATTCATGACCGCATCTGTAGCAGAAGGGATCGGTGCTGCCTTTTGAGGCCCCTTCCAATCTGTTGACGCACTCCTGCTTTCCATGAGTGATCTTGGTGTCATCTAGCCCTTCTACCTGTGACGCCAAAGCAGCATCTGAATGAGCCATGCGTAAGATCTCTTCCAGACTCCTTGGCTTCCGCAGCAGTCATTTCCTTAGGTCTGCGCTCTCACATCCTACTATAATCTGTGAGCGTAATGCCTCTTTGTTGGAATATTGGTTGAAGTCACAGTGTTTCATCTTGAGTCTCAAACGCATCACGGAAACATCCATGGTCTCACCTTTGTTTTGTTTGGTGGTGTGGAAAATGTGTCTTTTCGCAATCCACGTTTGTATGTGTTGTGAAATAGTCTGTGATTATTGTCTTCAGGCTCGTGTAGGTGTCAGTGTCACTTTCAGGGAGTTCATCTACAATGTCTCTTACATTTGAACCTATGGCAAAAGTTAGTAGGCTGTGCTTATTTTCATCGTCAATTGGGCCCACCGCTTTTAGGCACACCTCAAAATCCCTCAACCACCTTTTCCACCGTGGGCCCAAGGTGCTGGTGTCGCTGAGGTTGAAGTTTGTGGGCAATTGAGTTAGTAAGCTGTCTGACATTTTGGGCTGAAGTGTTTGGGCCAAATGGTACCGGTAGTTAATGGTACCGTCAGCAAATCATTTTCTGACATTGCGTTGGCCAGGTAGGGTTGCTATTTGCCTGTCTCTTTGTTTCCAGACTGACCTTGTGTGAGATGGTGTCTCTTCAGGTTTCTTGGCGGGCCTGTTTTGTTCTACTTGGTTCTGTATTTGATGGACAGGTGGAAATCCTGCGTGTTCAGGAGACCTGGACAGGCCCTGTTCAAGGTGGATGTCTGATGATTGTGTCACGTGAAACAAACTGGTGCACTTACCAGTCTTTGCTGTGATTGGGGCAGTATTGCAACTTTCCTGTGCCTCTGTGACTGTGAGGGCGTGTTGCACTGCTGGCGGTGGAAGGCGGCGGCGGGAGAGCGTTTATTATCTCTCTTTTTCTTTGTATCTGCCTCGCCGTAAGGGTCTTCCTGCTCCCATTCTGAGCGAGGAATGGAACATTGCAGTTGGCGGGAGAACAATGTCCTTCTCCGACCGTCCGGATGTGCATTGTAGTGGGGAGCTTTCCCGCTCTTACTCACTGGTGTGTTTTGTTGCCGTCGGCGGGAGATGTTCCTCTTACCGCCCGGATTTTGTGGGATGTGCGGCCAGCTGGCAGAGAGCTTATGAGCTCCCACCCGCCTTTCCTTCCTAGCCTGACTCCGTTCCCAGAGCCGACAGCACGCAGCTCGAGTGGCGGCCTTTTCGCAGCCACGAGCGCGGGTGCCCTCAGGAGGGAAAATGCTGGTTCTGACGGAAATCCCGCTTCGTCGCCAGTGTGAGATGGCCGTGGACGTACTTATCTCGCTGCGGCCCAGTCATGCACTCAGGCATCACATAAGAGGCGGAGGCCGGAGATGTGGTACGCCATGTCTTTATTATATCGAACCCTAACTGGAACTGAGATCTCGCACCCTTGGCGCGCTCCTCCCCTTCCCGTGTGTCCATGTCAATCTTAGGTTAGGCAAACACTCTTTGTCCTTCTACTCCTAATTCATTTAGAAGCATTGCCCTGCACCTAGCAGCTGTTTATTCCGCACCTCCCATCGCATCCACATATGTTGTAAATAAAGATTCCGATTGAGGCCATGGAATTGTGGGCCTACCTGGAGTTTGAAGAAAAGGCGAGGCGGCGTTGCACCTTGCATGGTGGGTTGCGGTTTCTCTGTTGCTCCTTGTCGCCAATTATGTTTTATAATGATCAGACCCACAGTAGTGTTGTAACCTTGGACTTATAGATAAGCACACGTGGCAGCATAAATTAAGGTCATTACAGAACACAATTAGCTTCAATGTATTGTAATGTCCAAGTATCTGGGCTTTCTCATAGTGTTTAAGGCTAGTACAAGTCTCTGAATCCTCATGCAGGAGGAGCGTCGGGAGCTGCTGTTGCTCCGTGGCTCTCCTGTCTTCCCCAATGCTTCCTGCAACCTTCTGCACCTCTTGCATCAAATCCTGCAATATCTCGGGGTTTCTGGGTCTCACGAGTAGTCCTACAACTTCCTGGTGGTGCTGTGCAGTGGCGTCAAATTTAAGCGAGCCCCTTACCCACTAGATCCTTTTCTTGCCCCCTCAGAACTCTTTAGCCCTGTTTGTTGCCTTCAGCCACTTTAGTTGCCACGAGTCCCAATTAGCCCCTTTTGTTGCCCCTCAACTATTTTAGCTGCCCTCAGTCCCATTTTGCCCCTTTTTGACCTCTCAGTCCAATTTAACGCCTTTTTTCCCCAACCCCTGTAACTGCCCTTTACTCCAGTTCAGTTTTGCCCCTTTTTTTACCATTGTCCCATTTAGCCCCCTTTGCTGCCTGTCAATTCCTTTGGCAGGGCCAGCCTTAGGGCAGGGGGGGCCGGGCGATTGCCCGGGGCGTCATGCCCCCCAGGGCGCCACTAGCTCCCCACCACGCCAGCTCGGGGCGAGTCTTTCAAAGGCTCCCCCGAGCTGGCATAGTGGGAGAAGGCGCGGTAGGCGCCCTTTTGTTATTAAATGCGTTGGTGGTGTTCTGTAATATTTGGTATCCCATACCGATCCGGTATCCCCTGGTCTTCGGCTGTCTTCGGCTGATCGTTGATTGGCTGCAATAAGCCTGAGCAGTGGCCCCTCTTCCAGCTGTCACAGACATAAGCAGCAGAGCACTGCGCGAGCGGCCTCCGTTGCTGAATAGATAAAACACTGTTCATTCTGAGAGAAAGCTTTGCATTAAAACGCGAGGCTGCTGATGTAAAGCTTTCTCTCAGAATAATAAACAGTTATTAATCTGTACCCACAACGGAACGAAGCTCGGCATTGCATAAACTTGAACTTGTCATTAAAATACGAGGCTTCGACTGAAGCCATTAACGACTCGTTACAGTTCATGAAATGTCGAGCTGCGCTTTGTGATAATAACAAGACAGTTAGATCTCACTGATATGATTTTGTCATGAAGATGTATATTACTGCAAATACATGGTTTTTTGTATGATCTTTGTAAAAATTGATGTATGTACCCCCTACGCACCCCTCTATGCAGTGTCAAGCAAAATAAAATAAAGGTTAAAAAAAAAAAAAGACAGTTACATCTCATGAAAAGCCTCCCTATATTATCCTGTAAGTGGAGTATTCAGCGCATTGCAAGATGTGTTGAGGGGGACAGCCACGGTGAAACGCCTGCTACTTTCCCCTCAAATGCAGTGCACGCAATTCCAGGTTGTCTCATTCGCGCCCACAAACCGCCCACCCCTGCCCCAATCTATTTTTTTGGTAACATTACTAGTGGCATCTCGCATTTTAACACAACAAAAATGAAAAAGGGCAGAATCATTACAGATGCAGCGAACTCATCTTTTAGAGCTCTATCTAGGTGCTCTGGGGCAAAATACATGCACATCTCCTGATTTGCTTGTGGATTGCACCAACAGAAATTACTACACAGAAAGCAAATCGCAAGGAGCATCAACAGTCTTTGATACTTGGAGGCGCCATGCAACTGACTTTAGAATAAGTTGTCATAAGTAAGCCAAGTGGCAAATAATTTTCTGGTGCAAAATACCTAAATTGCATTGTTATATATGGAGCAAGACAGGCTTTTAAAAAAATACCAGCATGATATATTAAAGCTTTGAAGTGAATCACTTACAGAGCTGCAGATAAGACACAGTCTGATTACATGGTCTGCCCAGGATCACACACTTTGGTTAAATGGTGAAACTGGGATGTGGACAATTTAAGCAACTGAGCACTTCTTCACAGATTTAGTTTATATAGATTTTTATTAATGTTTCCCTTTGCATTTCATCTGCTTAAATAATACTTTATCTATGTAACTGGAGGGTCAGCTCATGAACAAGTGGAAGGACTTAAGAGCTAATGATACTTGAAACGAAAGGGATGGCGTCCTGCCACTTACTTTTAGTCTCTTGACCTAAACATGTTGGTCAAGGCTAAGTTATTCAGCATGCTTAGTATGGCAAAAGCTATTTCATTAAGCTAACTGTCACACATATACAAAAAAGGCGAGCTTTGGAGCACTTCAAAGGTGCACTGTAGCTTTTTATTTAGCCATTGTCAGTGAATGCAGGGGGAATTTTTTCCCGCATTTAAGTCTAACATGAAACTAATTTGTTTTCTGGTGTACATAAGGATCAAATTACAGTCATCTTATTAAACAAATGCAACAAAGAAAAGATAGCAAATGCTTAAGGGAAATTAACAAACAAGGCAAATGAATGCACAATCGTTGATGATTTGCCTAGATGTGCAATGGATGCAGCGAAACATGGTGTATTATTTAAACACAAGGCAAACACTTATGTGGGATGTGTGGAGTCCAGACCATGTGTCAGAGAAAAGACTTTCTTTCTTTCTGAGACTGGGTAGATTTGTTACTGGCTCCTAAAGGAAAGGGACCTAGTCGTTGGTCAACGACTAGAAACGGATCGAGGTGTGAAGCGGGAATGGGGGAATAAAGCCCTCAAAATGATGTAGTCCTGTGACGTTTCGGCGGAAAGCCTTCTTCATTTGCCTTGACTTGGTCTACCCTATATGGAAAGCAAAGGAAAGAAAAGAAAAAGAGGGAAATGGGCTCAGAAAATATTGTAGAGCTCGTCTAGGAGGTTCAAATCTGATGCTAGTTATACTGGCATGCAATAAAATCTAATTGAGACCATGTGAGTGAACAATATGTCATTGTCCACTGGCTTGCTGGCACTTGGTTACTGACCTGGACAGTAATCAGAAAGTGGTGTTTTCTTCCAGTTGGTGGTACCAGAGGACTGGGAAAAATGAGTGGCGGACCTCTTCAAGCAGTAGGAGGGGATTTCTGCCGCTAGGTAACTGTGTGCTGGATGCACTTGGGTATTGGGAAAAATATTTAAAAAACACAGAAAGCATATATGTATGAGTAAATAAATGGTAGTCACTAATGTGTAGTGGAATGCTTGACTAAAACAGTTGACATACAAGTACCTGTTGGCACAGTCTTGCAGCCGTTTGGAGATTCTTGGCTGTGTTCAGTTGTGCGAGGACCTTATGAATGATGCTTGTAAAAGGCAATCAGGCGGTGGTCCACATATTGGTGGGGCTCCCAGGATTATGGGGTCTGAATTTTGCCACGCCTTAATGTGGCTGCAGGACCCTGGAAATGAGAAACCAGGGTACAGTTTATCAAGAAGACGCTCTAAAGAGATTCAGAAAAATATGATGCTATGAGACTTCTGAAAGCAAGGGGCGGAAGGCGCCCGCCCGTGTTGGGTTGGATCGTGCCGTCGTGAGAAGACAGGAGCTTAGTACACGGGTAGCTTCCGTGGCGGGGGCGGTAAACCCCCGGCTCCTTCGTGGCAAGCCCTGCAGGGCGCTCGTACCTATGTGTCCGAAAAGTGAGTCGATCGCTTTCTTGGGCTGTGGAGGTCGGCTGCGAGAGCCGGCGTCGGAACAGAGACAGTCAGAGCTGTGTCGCAAGTACGCTCAGCGCAGGCGCAGGTAAGAAGTGTCTGTCACCCTGCACATGCGCGAACCATGCCGGTCCAAGGTTTGGCATGGTAACCGAACAGTTTATGCGAAGCGTAATATGGCGTTAAAGGAGTGGGGTGGAATCAGAGCTTCTATCGTGTGGGCTGTGAATGGGAATATTGAATAGGGAAGATGTTGGTTGCGATTACGGAGGGCACAGATGTACATCCTCCTTATACTGGTAGATTCTTATGGATTGAATAGTAAGGCAGTTTGTTGCCGCGATGACTGTAGGCTGCGTGTTGTTTACAAAATAGACAGTGACACAAGCATTTCAAAACTCAAAGTAAATATGCTCAGCATCAATTGGTGTGCGTATGATGATACAGTATATATATATATATATATATATATATATATATATATATATATATATATATGTACAAGTGATACCAAATAGGAGGGAACCATGGCATATGCAGGAAGGACAAGGTTGGCACAGGATGAAACCATTAGCAAATAAACTCTTATTGTGCATAACATTAATTGCTTTGCATGAAATGATTGCGTGTACATTTTCACGAATGGTACATAAGGAAGCACATTGCTAGTTAGTGCTCCACTTTATAGAAAATGTAAAGCACCTAACAATACGAGGACATGATGTGTACTTGTGCGGTCAGGCGTTGATAGCACACCTGGCATATTGCTCGAGTACAGTCACATAGTGGACTGTCCTATTTGTGTGAAGGAAAAGAAGTGGTGGGTCCCCCCACGAGTTTAGTGAAAGGGATAGGGACTAACAGGTCATCTGAAGGTATTTGGCATGGCCTCGTTGAGACCCTTAGTAGTAGCCTTAAGTTTAAAAATCCACCATGATTCCTTATTGTTCAACGCATTGGATGCATTGGTGGTGTTGGCTACTGTATCTGCAATCCACCAGTATTTATCATCCGCACTATGTTGATACTCCATGAAGTGCGAGACTAGTGGTGCTGTGTGGACTCGACATCGAATCCTAGAGCGATGTTCGCCAATTCTTTTGTTGACTTGCCTCTGGGTCTGGCCAACATGTCTGAGTCCGCAAGGACATTCAATGATGTAGACCACATTTGTAGTTTTACAATTTGAGAAATGTTTGATCTTCCATTCCTTTCCTTCAATTTGGAATGATGTTGTTTTCCTAGTAAACCTGCACACATTACATAATACTTTATAGCAATGCCTTGGAAGCAAAGCACATTACATAAGAAACTACCCTTTCATTATTAACTTTAACTATACATCATTATAGAAATATGTTGAGGAATAAGAGGATGGATTTAGTTTTATTGTCCCCATTCTGCATGCAAAGTCACAATAGCATCATGCAGATTAATGTGAGCCTAACAAACCCCCTTTGGGTAAAGCAATACTCATTATTTCATAAAGCCTGCAGCCATATGCAACCGTCTCACACCTGATTACTCCCTCCCATGCACATTTCTAAATGGACAAATGTTCCTGCTAATAGTCCACCCTCCCTTCCATCAGTGCCTAATGGTTCACATTGAAATGCTCTTGACACAGAGCAACTTGCGAGCCCCTCTGCTGCTGCCTGGAGCTCCTTGGGACATTATCCTGGCAGAGGCTTCGGAAAGAGTAAGGTGTCCTGCTGCCAGGACAATTACTGTGCTGAGCAGGAATTACTCAGCACACATTGTCCTGCAAGGGGGACACGTTTCCCGTTTGGGCACCTTCATTGAGGTGCCGAACAGGAGAGGGGGCCCACTGACGAAAGTCCCGGTCAGGCTCTCAAAAGAGCAGTGTGCCCTCCCCAGCCCCGCTCGGTACGCCACTGTGTCCAGGTGTTCTCCAGCCAATCAAGATATGAAGCTTTACAGTCCCTGGTGCCACATCTATGAGTTTATGAACCACCCTTGTGCATTTCACCCATCCTACGGATTGAAGGGCTTTAACACACCACATAAGACTTCCTCCATTAGGTCTACACTTTTTTTGTCAAAATGTTATATTCAAGAAAGAGCGTGAACAGTAATTTCAACAAAGTGATACATCCTCATCATATACCGCCACAGATTCCTTACATAAATCAAGAAATGAAACCTTTCAAATACAATTTTCCATCAAAGAGGCACTAATAAAAACAACCACAAACAGCAATACATAAGAAAAGTCGGTGGGTACAAGGTGTGTTTGTGACAGACAGCAACAGGAACATCGACAAGACGGAGCACACTGATACAACAAGCATTAGCAATGCGAACAGTTTGGGCTTTTTTGTAGGCATGGCAAAGGCACTTGTCAGGCACAGTCGTATTGGTATTAACTGCCCATTGGTAGTTGCAGGTGCAAAATGTGGCAGTATCTGGGCATCTAAGCAGTGCCCGGCAAGTTCCTAATATTATACACAAGCCAAAACTGTTGGCTTTGCCAATGCTTGTGCTTAACAGCACTTCAATGAAATCAACACAGAGTGCTTATAAATTAAGTGGCTGACTGCAGACCTGGCTTCAGCATTTTTATTACACCAGTAGCGTGTTTACAGCAGCAATTAAGTCTGCAAGCTGTGTGACCCTCCTCATATGCCGACACCGGAAGGGTTTCTGTCAAAGAGGCTGATACCTTAAAAGTAGGTACTGGGACAAGGAAGAGGAACATGGAGGTAATATGCCTGAGAGATATGTGTAGAAATGAGTATTTCTACACATAAAGTTGACTTACGACTGTGCCGGCACTGTTGTTACCGGACCGGCACAGTATGACTCTGCGGGCAGGTGCTGTCCCGCCCGCAGAGTTTCACGGAAGAACCAAAACCGTTATTAACGGTGACGTTGCTTCCTTGGTCCCCATTCCCATTGAGTCCTATTGGACTCAATGGGAATGGGGACGAACAGAATTACCAGTGTCTGACTTCCCAGCCACCGGGGTTGGTGTTACTGGGAAATCAGGTGCTGGTCATTTTTGTCGGGTCTGGCGGCAACCCACTGGTTTTACCGGCAGGGTTACCGCCAGATCCGTAATGAGGCCCATAGTCTTGTTATTGTTAACAAGATACAGTATTATTCTTCATAAAGTACCGATGCTGCTATCACACCCGGCTGGTGTGCATAGTGTAGTTCATTCCACAAGCAGGAGAGCCCCATGGGAGCATTCGCTCTGCCTGCCGTTCTGTGCTTTTCTGTGCAGCGCCCTGCGAGACCCTCACACGCCTCCTCGACCACGAACGGCGTGCCCTTGTGGCGTCGGGCAGAGCGTTGCGGGCAACACAGTATGCTGTGCCGAAACATCAACACAGTAGGCATACATGGTTGTTCTTCTCACCCCTTACAGCATCTGCAGGTAAGAAGCCCTCAATTCTGAACACAATTGGGATACTGCTTTGGTGCATGGGTGCAGCAGGCACGCATTATGTTGCCTCCCTTTTACAATGGCCTGGGCTCAAACCCTGAGTCAGGAGATAAGAGAGATGTTGTGCTGCTGCAAAGTGCCACATCTTCTCTCCTGTATGTCCTTTGGTCTCACGTCCTTAGTTCAGAAGATGTGCATGAGTGGAGTACTGTACTGATGTATTCCTCTTTTGTGCAGATCAATACAGAAGCCCTGCCGGATTATTTGTCAGAGAGTAGGATTGATACAGCCTTCCCTTTCAAACCCCACTGCCACAAGCTTGTTAAAGCATGTTCGCTGCTTCTAGTGCAGTTCTTGGTGTAATCCCCTGGTTTAGCAAAGTCTTCCATACCAGATGATACTCTTAGAAAGTGGAACTGTTCCTATTTCATCAACCTTGCGGCAGTGGAAGCTGCCAATGTTGTCAACGCTGTGAGGCCTCATTAGAATATGTTTCACCGTGAAAATATATTAAATAAATAAAATAAAAATTGTACCTACTCCTGCTCACATGGAGATCACGGTAGCAAGTGTATTAATCCTCTCCACAGCAATATTACCAGTCTAGCTATTTTATAGGCTGTGTATATCATACATTTGTTAAGAAGGAGATGCATACAGCAGGCGCAGGCAGTATGTAAAAACAGATTAATTGGCATGCTTATTAATGCCGTTCAAGGGTGCCCCAGTGATTGGTGGTGTTCCACAGGTGGGGATTATATTTATAACATGTGTTTATCCCTTCCATGATGATTTTCTGGATGCCATATTGGGTGCTGGAATGGTAAGTGGGGAGCAGGTGCAAGTGGATCTCGGTCACCTGGCCTAAACTCCGCCCACCTGGTGCCTTCCTGCCTGCTGGTTTTTTCACCACTTAGCAAGCCCCGCCCACCTGGTGCCTTCCTGCTTGCCGCTCTGTTTCCCTACTTAAGGAGCCCTCCAGCCTCTTTTCCTTTGCAGATGGGGAGCAGGTGCAAGTGGATCTAGGTCACCTGGCCTAAGCACCACCCACCTTCTTAGCCCTGTCTCTTCTTTCCTGCTCTTAACTATTAGATCAAGGGCGTCTCTCGCCTGGGCGTCCTAAGCGAAGGGCAGACGAAGAAAAGGGCAATTCCTGTTTGGGCCTGCTCAGACCAGGAGGACCCAGGGCCCGACCCCCTGCTCAGACAGCAGGTACGCATGCACCAACATGTGTTACCCCTTCTGTCCCCACAGGCCATCCCCATCCTCTCTGGTCCCCCTCTGATGTTCCCTTGTACCCCAACCCTTCTCGCACACACACAGGTGTTGCCTGGTTTGCTTGATTCTTCTACCCTGCTCCCCCTACCCCCTTCCAGGCTACTTCTACAGGAGTCTGTCCTGATAAATTGTGGTTTCACCATCACCGTCTTGTGGCCAATGCTGGATTTGACTTTTATGGACTTCATTCATTCACGGTGCGTCACTCTTTCTCAACTCTCATGCTGGATTTCCTTTGCATCTTGTTCTCATGGTGGCCTTGAATCATGCTGTTCCCATCTTCATCTTGTATTCTGGCTTGCAACATTATGCGTCACTACTGACTTCTGCAATTCTATTCGCTCTCCACTCTTGCTTCTCCACTCTTTTTGGCTGCTTACTCTCTGTTCTCTCCTCTTTTCCCTTCTCCCTTTTCCTATCACCTCCCCTTACTTTCTTCTATGCACTTACTCTATCAGAATTGTCCCTGGACCTAATATGATAGCAACCTCGTCTGTTTCCTCCACACTTCCATTACTGTTTTTTCCTCCCCACTCCACCTCCAGCACTATCTGAAATGTCGTCAGGCCTAGTATGATAGTCGCTTGTTTTGTTCCTCCCCTCCCTTTCTGCACCCCTCTCCCTCACCTTTTGTTTTTCCGGCTCTACCAGAAATGTCGTCAGGCCTAGTACGGTAGTCGCCTGTCTGTTTACATTTCCTTCCCATTCTCCCCCTCCCTTCCTTATCTATGTCTTAGCTCTTGCACTATCTGAAATGTCGTCAGGCCGAGTACGATAGTTAATTTCACATCCTTGCTGTTCATGGCCTGTAAGAATGTCATTGTATTTTCCCTTGTTCCCTCCCTTGCCTTGATGCCCTTTCAAACACATTGTGTATAGGCGCTATATAAATAAACTATCATCATCATCATCATAAGTGTTTGTCTTTATCTCTCTCTACCTGTCTCTCTCACACAATCTTTGACAAAACACCCTCCATAACTAAATGCACTCTTGCCACTGCAATAATACACCTTGACCATTAACCTCATATAATTTCAAGGTCTTTGATAGACCCTGAAAGTATAAAAGGTGCAGTCTAGAGGTGTTCCACAGATCTCTGTGGTGGGGACTCAACCCACAGAACAACCTTACTGGCTCAACAGATGGCTATAGTCGGCCATGGTCCATAATTGCTGTCCATGATCGGCAAGACTTGACCATGATTGGCGATGCTTGGCAATGGTTAGCTATGATTTGGGATGGTGGGCCATGGTTGGCAATGATTGGCAATGATTGACTTGGGGATAGGCAACTGTGGTTGGTTTGGACGCTGGCAAATGTCAGCAATGGCCAACTGTGTTTGGCAATGGTCGCCTGCTGTCTGATCTTAAAAAATGTTTGGTAATATGAATAATGCAAAATGCAAAACCTTTTAACTGCAGATAACCAAGACTAAAGACAGTTCAGCCAAACAAAATCCAGACTCTGTATCTGTCTCTGCCAACCCTTATGTCATGCTTTCGCCTACTTGGCGCTTATCTGATCAGGTTTCATTTTGGAAACGCTTTCAAATTGCGTCCCGATACAAGATTGCTCCCGGCAACATCTGATACCGGGAAATAAATAGAGGTTTTCAGAAGGTTTCTCGCATTGCAATCGTTTTGTATTGCGGAACGCTAGTTTGCCTTGCAACCTCGTGTTTTCTACTTGTTCCTGGTTCCTGTAAAGACAAATTCCCAGAATAACAATTGTACCTGGAACTTCTTCTCAGCACCTTGTTTTTTTCCCCCTCAAGGTTTTTTCCCCCCTGGGACCTGGCTCCCAGGGTAGCCGTAGTGCTTACCTGTTATCCTGTAATCGGGTTGCATGGTGGCTACCTGAAAGGACAGGCCTTACCTCTTCCCAGCAAAGGAGTCCAGAAGCAAAGAGGTAAGGACTGAACCTGACGCCTTATCTCCTAGTCATCATTTAGGGCATTCATTTTGGCTCACATGCAGAGGGGAACTAAACCACCACCTGATGGAGCCAAAACTTATAAATTCAAATGTAATCAGTACTCAAATAATTCTACTAAAATAAAAAGTCAAATAAAAAATGAATCAAATAAGAGATAAAAGTAAGTTTGAGTCCCTGTAATATAGCCAGGGGTGTCAATGTCTCTGCTACAGTGATATATGTGTATCCTACGGGTCCGAATTTCCCATTCCCAGTTAGATTGCACAAAGGGTTAATATGCCTGCTCTGATTTGTCTGTTACATGTACTGCACATACCTACCATTCCAAACAATGGAAGAGCTGTAGCCCCTGCAGCCTACCCCTGAAAAACAGAAAAATATATTACATTTGCTCCTCATAAAAACAAATGTCCCTTCTTCTGGGTGCTCCAGCACGGGAGCAGGACTTTTTTCATTTCAATAGGGCACTGCTGCTACACCAGAATGGGACAGCCTTTGAAAAACTGCCCATGCTGGTGTGGCAGAGGCGCACTATTTAAGTGATAAGCTCTCCGCTCGTACACATCAGCTTGGAGCTTTTCGTTTAAATAGGACGTTGCTGCTACACCAGTACAGGGTAGCTTCTGAAAGGCTTCCCTGAGCTAGTGTGGCAGCGGTGCCCTATCACCCACCAGATACAGAGGGACACCCTGCGGCAGACCGGGCTTACAGCTGCCCGTCTGCCTCATGGGGTAGAGCTTGCTGAGGTGGGTCGTAGAAAGGTTCTGGACCGAACAGGGACTTGCCTGTACTTCAGATTCCCATTCTAGAATCAGAAGACGCTGCTCTAGTATTTGTGTGAGTGGGTGGGGGCTGTGCATGGGGGATGTAGCCGCTTCCCTCGTGTGCTCAGGAGGGACACATTGAAACAATCAGTGAGGGATCCTAGCATTCTCAGTGTCCCAAAAACGAGTCTGTTTGGATTGTAGCTGAAGACGGTGATGGGAGTCAGGCCAAGTTCTCAGTTGTCAAACCCTCAGAGGAAGCCACTCCCCAGGGTTATGATCAAGCTCAGTGGGACAACTTGTCAACTAACTGCCAAATCACCCTAGTTTTGGCAGAGCCCCCATTGTTTGTGATTGCCCAGATACAATTCCCTTTTACACTTTCCCTTCAACATAAAAAACATACAGTAGTCACTCAGTGGCCGATTAAAGCTTGCACCCTATGCCTGTTTAACCGCTGTGAGAAACCTGAAGGTGTCACCCTGGCTAAATCCCAGAGATCTGTCGTCCAGGTGGCCAGGACATGGCCATCGCTATTGGATCCTGTGGGTGGACTAGTGAGGGAGGATCACCTGGATGGGGTGTCCTCGGGGAGTGGGACACTGACGGGTGAGACTGGTATCCCCCTTCCTTCAACACCTTTTCCCCATCCTCTTCCGTAGGACATTCAAAAACACTGCCCCCCCCCTTTTCCGACACGAACACTTTTGCACAACATGAAAGACAATGGACTAACACCAGAGCCGTTTACCTGACTTGTCCCAATACCAGGGTCAGGCAAAAGTCAGGCAATTTATCAGAATCACACACACCTGATGGCCCTTTCCCTTCCCCAGAGGAATAAAAAGGGAGCAAGAGAGCATAGAGAGCACAGCACGAACGAGGCAGACCGCACAATGAGACAGCTATCAAGACCAGGCAGTTCAAGAGGAGGAGAAAGGCGACAAACATCGAGAGGCAGACAAGGAGTGACACAACCTTGCCCTTCTCGACAAAACCCAGCGAAACCTCTGCAAAAGGAATCGTAAGACCGAGGACAATAGACCAAGTGTCCTGCTACAGATGTCAAAGGTACACCGAGCGTATTGACGCTGATAAACTGGATCGAGGGAGACTCCTGCTACCATGGTACCGGCCTTGACTCCAGTTGTGAAGAAAACCAAGCGGTTCATCACAGCCAGTGAGTCGAAGGAAAAACTGATAAGAACCGGGCTGTGAGGAATGAAAGTAAAAGAAGTTCAAAGAAAAATTGTAAAGGGGAGACCAGCTGGAGAAGGGGACCAGCACCACGTGGGTACTGCTTCGAGAAACTCTGGCCGACTCTGATTGATCCCTGAGTGAAACTACAGATACCAGAAGGCCGTAGGAGAGCCGTCGAGATAGCTCAAAGTGGTCATGCAGGAGGTCAAGCAAAATCCCTGTACAGTCGAAAGCCTTTGACCTAAGAACTATAAGAAAGTAAGGGAAGTAAGGAACAAGTTACTTACCTGTTACTGTTGTTCTCCAGCATGGGTCTGGGATGGATTCGCTGGGAATCCTTGGTAAAGAAAAAATCAGTTTCAGTTTTGTTTCTGAGCTGTCTTTCTACTAGTAACCAATGACTGGTCTCTGGGTCATACTGCCCGCAACCAATGACTGCCCTCTACCTAAGCCCCTCCTCTGGCAGCCATCTTCAGATTTGGTAGCACGTAAAGTGGCAGTATGACCAAGAGAGGAGTCGCAGAGGGGTTGGAGGGAGGGTTCACATTTGAATCCATGCCAGAACCATGCTGGAGAACACCAGTTACAGGTAAGTAACTTGTTCCTTCTCCAGCATGTGGTCTGGCATGGATTCACATGCTCATGAATATAAGAATACATAGCAGTACACACATGCAGAACCACGGGAGGTGGCAAGGCTCAACATTAAGCATTTCAACAACTCAACATTAAGCATCTCTTACCTCCTCACCAGGCTCACCTTCAGGCGAACAGGTTGCACAGCACTGCCTGGCCGACTCTGGACTCCTCCCTGGAATCCCGGTCGACGCAGTAGAATCTTGTGAAGGTGTGTGTCAACCTCTACATAGCAGCCCTGCAGATGTCCAGCAGGGACACACCAGACAGGAACGCCATGGTAGCAACAATCGCTCTGGTTGAATGGGCTCTCGGACAGCCAGGTAACGGTCGGTTTGCCAACCGGTGACAGAGCATGATGCAGTGCATGATGCAGCCGGAGAACCATCTGGAAATGGAAGCCTTCGAGAGAGCCTTCCCTTGGTTCATAGGTCCAAAGTTCACAAACAGCTGTAATGTCTTCCAAAGACTCTTCGTGCGGTCCACGTAGAACTTCAGCACTCTAGCCACATCCAGCGAGTGCAAAGTCCTCTCAGCCGGCGACGAAGGCAACGGGAAGAAAACAGGTAACACCAAAGGCTCGTTGAGATGGAAGTCCGACGGCACCTTGGGCATGAAGGAGGGGTGCATCCTCAGCACTACCCTCATCTCGTGGAATGTCAGGTATGGAGGTTTACAGGAGAGGGCCTGGATCTCTCCCACTCGTCGTGCAGAGGTGATGGTCACAAGAAACACTGTCTTCCACGACAGGAACTTCAACGGTGCCAAATGCAGAGGCTCGAATGGCGGCCCCATGAGCCTGGTCAGTACCATGTTGAGCTCCCACGCCGGGGCCGGGGCCTTCACCGCCAGGAACGACCGGAACAGTCCTTTCATGAACTCCTTCACCAGGCGATGAGACCACAGAGATGACCGCCCGAAGTTCTGGTGTAGCGGGAGATAGCCGCCAGATGGATCTTGATGGAGGCATGTGCCAGCCCCGCCTTGGCCAGCGATAGTAGGTACGGCAGCACTTGAGGGTCTGTAATCCGCAGAGGGTTAATCTTCTGTGCACGACACCAGACAGAGAACCTCTTCCATTTGTGTCCATAGCACTTGAGAGTCGAGGACGCCCTGGCCTTTGCAAGCAAGCACCTCCTTGCAGTCCGCCGGTTTATTGTACCCTCCGAACTCTAGTGCTGCAGGAGCCAGGCCTGCAGGTTCAGCGATCCTGGGTTGTGATGGAGGATGGCGCCTCCTTCCCTGGCGAGAAGATCCACGTCCGCCGGAAGTTTGACCAGGGGACGCTGACATGTCCAGAAAATCCAGGAACCAGATCTGCCTCGGCCACGCCGGTGCGACGAGGATCATCCTGCACCGGGACCGTCTGAGTTGACTGAGTCGGAGCAGCAACGGCAACGGAGGGAACGCATACAGGAACAGGCCATCCCAGGGGAATGAGAAGGTATCGCCCATGCTCCCCGGCTGGGGAAACCTGCTGGCAAACCTCTGGCACTTGGCATTCCTCACCGTCGCGAATAGGTCGATCTGGGGATTGCCCCATCGTCGGAATAGGAGATCCACTTGATCCTGCCGAAGCTCCCACTAGTGGCACGAGCGCAGCTCCCTGCTGAGTGAGTCGGCAATGGTTTTCTTTATTCCTGCCAGATGGAAAGGTACCAGGAACATCCCTTGGGCAACGGACCAATGCTACAGATCCTGCTTCCTGATGTAGAACATTGTGGTGGTGTTGTCGGTGAAGACCCTTACCACCTTGCCCTTGAGGGACGGAAGGAACAACCTGAGGGCCCAGAACATGGCTTGGAGCTCCAGGACGTTGATTTGTAGTGACCTCTCCTCCGGGAGCCAAAGGCCTCTTGCGTGGAGATCTCCGGTGTGAGCTCCCCATTCTTCCAGGGAGGCGTCCGTCGTCACCGTTTCCTGATGTGCTGGGTCTGGAAGTCCATGCCCGCCGCCAGGCACTTGGTGAAGACCCTGGGTGCTGACGACGAAGGTCCAGGAGGGGTCACCAACCGCTGGTCTTCTTTCGGGCGAGGAAGTACCGCGAGTACACTCCGGAGCCCCTGGAGCCTCTTCGGGACAAGTTCTATCGTGCCCTTTTTCAGCATTACGTGTACCTCCGAAGTAGCTGTGGGACGTGGTTTTCCTTCCTGGCCACAGGTGGTAGACGGGGACACTTTCTTTGGAATTCCAGAGTGCCCGCAGCCCAGCGCGTCCAACACCCAACGGTTGGTGGAGATGGACTCCCACACGCTGACGATTTTCCCCAGCCGGCCTCCCACCGGGGTGCTTCGGTGGGGGCCCGATGCCGTGGCCGGTTCAATCCTGCTTCGCCAAGGCCTTGGCGTCTTGGCCTCCCTGGCAACGACGACGACGTCCTCCGGCCTTGCCACAGCCTCTGTAGGCCTCCTGTGACGATGAATGGGCCGCTTGGCGGTACGACGAGGAACCGCCACCAAATCCTTTGGAGGCACCTTGAGACTTGCCTCCGGAGGTCCGAACGGGTGGCCGTCGTTGTTGGAGAGAACCCAAGGCCCGGGCCGTCTCAGTGTCCGCCTTGATGGCCTGCAGTGACTCGTCCACTGCCTTGCCGAACAGGTTGTTCCCGTCGAAGGCCATGTCCAGTACCCTGGTCTGCATGTTCTGATGGAAATCGGTGGCCTTAAACCGACCGCTCAGACGAAGGCAAACGCTGTTGCCCATCTGGCGAAAGCCGGTGTCGGTGATGTCCGTGGCCACCGGGATGCCGTTGTCCGAAGCCACCTCACCTTTCTGCAGGATTTCAAGGGCTTCTGCCCTCTTGTCGTCTGGGAGGAAGTTCAGGAGGGAAGCGATCTTGAACCACAGCTCCCTGTTGTAGCGGACCGTGATCGAGAGGGCGTTGGCCGCTTTGATGGTCGTCGCCGCCGACGAGATGACTCGTCGCCCCATGGCATCCAGCTTCTTCCCCTCGCCGTCCGGTGGGGAAGTGGAAGCTAGCTGATCCCGTCGCCCATGCCGATTTCTTCTTGGCTGCTGCGCAGACCACCGAATATGGGGACGGCTGAGCTCTGAGGCACATCGGGCGGAATCTGGGACCCGGTACTTCTTCTCATAATGGCCCCTCTTCGCAGGAGCTGCGGACGGGTTCTTGAGTAGCGACAGTCTTTCGTCCCAGATGTCGTCTAGTAACGGTACTGAGAGGACGGTCTTCCTCTTGGCCTCCCGGCGCTGGAAGAGGAAGCCCTCCTTCTTCTGTTCTTCGGTACAAAGTTGGAAGAGCTCCGAAGGCCTGGCGATCATGGCGTGGAAAGAGCCAATTTGGTCGGGAGGGGAGGCCCGGGCAGGAGGTGATAGGAGATCCGTCCCGTCGTCACCACCACCGTCGTCGTCCGTCCCCGTTGTCACTGTCTCCGTTCCAGTCTCATCCCTCGGTGGAGGGGAATTAGGTAAGGCTGGAAAGGAGGGGGAGGATGGATTCACCTCTGCTTGTTCAGTGGGCTTCCCGACGGTCCAGGTGCTGCTGGATCATCCGCTGGGGTTAAGGGCCTTGTCCTTATCTCCGTACACAGGGCCTGGATAGCCATCAAGATTGCTCCTGAGTTGTCCTGTGGCATAGGCACCAGTTGCGACGGGAGCGACGGCTGGGGAGTAGGGTCCTCCGTCTTCTCCACAGTCCGCGGCTCCTTGTCGGCTCCACCGTCGCTTTCTACGTCTGCCTCGTCGGGATCCCTCCCGTAGGACTGGACTTCCTCGAACCTCTTGTCCAGGATCTTTGCGATGCCAGCCAGCTCATCTTCAGAGGTGGTATCTGTGTCCGTTATGGCTACCGTGCCCCCCTCTTTCTCCACCCGGGGTTTCACGGGGGTCTCATTGATAGGCTGAAAAGAGGATTCCCTCCGGGGTGGCAGGGAAACTCTAGGCTTGGATGTCGTCTCTACTGGGTTAGCCTCCACAGGCTTCGCCAGGGTCGCCACGACTCCTTCGATCGAGGCCTTAGCCGGGTGAATCAGGGCCTTCGTGACTTTGGAAGCGCCTGAGGCCTTCACCTTGTGGGGAGGATCGCTGCCTCGCTCCCCCTCGGCTGTCGCCATCTGGTTCAACCGGGGCTTTCCCCTCCAGCCAGTTGGCAAGTCGGGTATGACGATCCCTCATTGTCCATTCCGACATGTTCTTGCAAAACGCACAGTCCTTCTCCACGTGCGATTTGTGGTTGTGAAGACAGTAGACGCACCGGGAGTGCTCATCTTCCTTGAAGACATTCTGTAGTCCGCATCCAGGGCAGCTTCTGCACAGTTTGGGTCCTGGAGTAATGTTTCCCTTGTCCTGGGCCATGACCACGCGGCGTAGGCCTCAAAGGTCTTCCGGAATCCTCCGAGAAGTGAAAACTCAACGAAAATTCGCCCTTGAGGGGCGTAGAAAATTCCGAAACGGGACCCGTTGATCGGAAGTAAACTCTTTGAAAAATCGCAAAATGCAGTAAAAGCTCGAGAGCTATAGCACGAGGACTCTTGAACGTGCGGTAAAAATCTGATGTTGGCTGCCAGAGGAGGGGCTTAGGTAAAGGGCAGTCATTGGTTGGGGGCAGTATGGCCCAGAGACCAGTGATTGGTTACTAGTAGAAAGACAGTTCAGAAACGAAACTGAAACTGATTTTTCTTTACCGGGGATTTCCAGCCTGACAACGGGGAATATTCATGAGCATGTGAATCCATGCCAGACCCCATGCTGGGGAAATCCTGCAAACATTGAAAGTAAATGTGAATGTGAAGTTGGACAGAGTGAACCCGGAAGAGTGATGCTGACTAAGAGGGGACAAAGTCTAAAGTACCAAAAAACAGTGCTTTGACAAACGTGAACCTGGTAAAGAGATGTCCACTATGAACTGTTAGAAAAGACATTAAGATTTGGGAACCAAGAGAAAGCCATAGTGAACCCGGTGGAGGGAGGCTGAAAGCAAAGAGAGGTCTGCGCCCTGAAGAGCGGGACCCAGGGGTGAAGCCATCACCCGAAAAATAAGCCATAGTGAACCTAGTGGAGGGAGACGGAAAAAAAGCAACGAGGGGTCTGCGCCCGGAAGAGGGGGACCTAGGGGTGAAGCCATCCCCTGAGGAATACGTAGAACAGAACTTTTGTTGGTCATTTTTGTAAACCTATCAGGCCCTCGGAAACAGGAGACTCAACCACTAAAGGCCTTGATATCGATATGAACTGTTTTAGGATCCAAGCCCAGAAGAGGGGGTTTCCGGGGTGGAAGTCATCACCCAAGACCCACTGAAAGGGGACTGTATATATGATTTGTGGAATGCGATTGGTACCTGAAAAGGAACTTTGTGTTTGTTATTTTACTCACCCTAGAAAGCAAGAGACTTTTTGAAGATAAAAGAGACTTGGCCATCGAGGCTCCTGATAAGCTAAAACAGAACTGTCGTCTCATGCTGGGAGAGCTCGAGACTGTGCTGTGCTCCAAGACCCCACCTTAACCCGTGCTCAAAACGTGGGCAAGGAAGACCCAGGCTACCATATCCTGACATATTATTTGTGAACACTTTTTTCTTTTTTTGAAAACTATCCCACACCCTTTTTCGATTAGTTGGAAGGCTTGGCAATAGGTTTCTTAGTATAGGCCCTTTTTCATTTGACACAATGCCACTAGGACTGCCTTATTTTCGTTTGATGGTCGACGCTTGCTCCTATCTTAGATTTAGGTTTAGATTAGGCGTTTTTCCAACCTGCATACAGTCTAATAAACACCCTTGAACTGTGATCACTTGTGTCTGTCTTTACTGTTGCCACCAGGAGTTCCTTACACCGCCCTCCCCCTTTTTCTATCTGCCCCCTCATCCACAGAACTCCTGACAAGAGTTCACATCTGCCAACTAGATATATGCCACCACACGTAGTGCTATGGGTCTATAGGAGGTACAATTAGTGGGGTCTTTCCTGGGCTTCAGGATTAGCGTACTCATGGCTTCACCATAGAAGGAGGGAGGGAGCCTTGCTGGAAAGCTTCTTGCCAGACTTTCAACAAGTGCATGGACACTTTAGGACTAAATTCGTTAAAAAAATACAGCCGTTAAACCATCCGACACCAGGACTTTTGAGGTGGGTAGCGCTGCAATGGCATTCATTATATCCTTTTCCGTGATTGGGGCATTTAAGAGTATAGGGTGCTCTGATTTAACTTACGCATTGGCATATCGCATAGGTTTGCTTTGAGTTCCATAGGGAATTGTGTATGCTTCCTAGCATACAGTGTCTTGCTAGAAGTATGAAACATATACACTATCACTCAGTTCTGACATAAGTGTCCCTTCATCGTTCAATATGGTGGCTATGTTGGTAGCCCCCGTTCAGAATGCAAAACAAAAGGGGTGATGGCTGGAAGGTTTAGAATTAATCTTAACTACTGGTATTGCTCTATGCAACCCTCCAGGCCATTGTTCTTTGCCTGCCAAGCCATTACAAAAGGGTAAGGACCATCTGCAAATCAGGCTTGGTCCTTCCCCAAAAGAGGCAGTCTAGCCTGAACTACTAGGTCACATCCCTTCTGCACGAGACCACAAGCATCCACAAACATGTTTTGGTCTTGTTAGGCCTCATCAGTGAGGAGTAGCTTGGGTCTCTCGGCCCAGCAGTCATGGGACCCATGTCTGGGCATACCCGTCCCACTCGGGGCGACTACAGCAAAACAAAAGAGGTGATGGCTCTTTCAGAACACAACATTAAGGCTAGTAAGCGGCAGGTCTTCCGTCCTCTCCATATTTCGGGTCTGTGTCTGGGCAGAAACTAATTTCACCTCCTGATCTGCCACTGAGCGGAATTGGTCCAGTTGAACTTTTATGGATGGAAGCAGGATTGTATTGCTGGACCTGATCCATTTCAATCTCAAGTTGTCTGATCTCTACCTCGAGTTCCGTCAAACTCTTCCTTATGGCCTTATGGACTCCATTCTCTATGCCTATGCAGCATGAAGATAAACCTTTACTGTGTCCCAGATAGTAAATATTCAGGGGGACCAAGCCGATATTAGTTTAAAAAAAGGTGTTAATGACCACGTTGATGTCACTTTTAAATGCTACATCCGACAGTACATGCAATTTAAAATGCCAGAGACGATGCTCAATCGCATTCTCCTCAAGAAGAAATGCCCACAATAAGCGGGGGTGTTCTGATAGAGTCCTGAGGAGCAGAATGAACTCTCAAGACCTATGTAACAGCCCCGTCCCGATTAAGATGCATTCAATCCGTGACTGCATTTCATGGACTGAAGAGTAATATGAATATTCCCTATCACTTGGATGGAGTGTCCTCCACAGGTCTAAAAGCTCAAAATCATACATGCCCTTGTGAATTTCCTGTGCAGAGAATGAAAGAGCTCTAGCAACTCTGCTGGATCTACCTAGAGAGGTGCTTAAAATAGTGTTGAAATCTCCAGCCTTTATAAACACAGAAACCTTAGGCTAGAGTCGTCAGTTTGGGGCAGAGCAGGTGGAAGAGCGGTGGTGGTCTCGGGAAACCTGGAAAACTCCAGAATTACCATAGCAGCCATTTATGGCCCAAATATGGGTCAGATGCAATTCATCAAGGAGGTACTGAGGGAGGTATTGGATAGGGCGGAGGGGCTCATCCTCTTGGGAGGCGATTTTAACATGTGGGTGGACCGGGGATTGTATCATAGTGGGAAGCCGATCCCCACAGGTAGTGGGGGGGCAGCCATACAGAGGGTTCTTGGACTTAATGGGGAACCACAGGTTGGTAGATCTTTGAAGGGAGACTCACCCAATTATGAAAGGCTATACATTTTACTCCGCAGTCCATGGGTCCAGAACCAGGATTGATTATATATTTCTGGAACACCAGCATATGAGCAGAACTGATGCTTGTAACCATCACCGGGTTAGCTGGTCAGATCATGACCTGGTTTGGGCAGACATTATTATATCGGGTTTAAAACCGAGGGAATCATTGTGGAGGTGCAACAACCTCCTATTGAGGGATGCGGTTTTTAGAGAGCAGATGATGTTTTCAGCCATTAGAGAGTACTTTGAGTTAAACAACACTGGTGAGGTTCACTTGGAGACGGTATGGGAGGTGGCTAAAGCTACATGGCGGGGTAGATTGATTAGTGAAGGGGTGGCCAAGAAGAGAACTAGAACGCTCTTGGCCCACAAACTAAGATCTGAGATACGCCTATTGGAGAGAGTCGAGGGGAAGGAAGAGGAAGAGAAGGAGAGAGACCTGGGGATCACCAAAACCAAGAGACAGGAACTTAGAGAAATGGAGATGGGTAAAATTGTAGCAGGCCTCCAACACCTGAGACAGAAATATTACAAAAAAGGGGATAAGGCGGGTGCCAGGCTGGTGGCGAAGCTCCGTGCCCAGCGGCCAGATAGATGGGTGGCAAAGATCAAGAATGGGAAAGAGGGGGAAAGATTGGACCCAGAGGCGATAGTGGGAGAATTTGCCAGTTTCTATGAGATATTGTACGAGAAGGAAGGAGTTATAGGAGGGGAAACATTAGAATCCTATTTGCAGGGAGTGACCATCCCGACCTTTAGACCTGGAGAAGTCTTTACCCTAGTGGCCCCAATAAAAGATGAGGAAGTCCTCTGGGCAATATCAGGTTTGAAGCTGGGGAAGGCCCCGGGAGAGGACAGGTTCACGGCAGGCTTCTATAAGGCATTTGCAGGCCAACTGGCGGATTCCTGGCGGATCTGTTCACGAATATTATGTCCACAGGGAGGGCCCCTCCGTCGTTTGGGAAAGCATTCATCACGGTCATTCCCAAAGAAGGAAAAGACCCTGCACACTGCCAATCTTATAGACCAATCTCCCTCCTGAACGTGGATGCAAAGTTGTTCACCAGAATAATTGCAACAAGACTAGAGGACCTCCTTCCGGGGCTCATCCATTCTTATAAGGTGGGCTTCATACAGGGGAGACAGGGAGAAGACACCCTCAAGAAGACTCTCCATTTCATGAGGGAGGCAGCACCCGGGGTGGCAACCCAGTCTTGGTGGCCGTAGATGCCGAAAAGGCCTTTGACTGAGTCAACTGGGAGTTTCTACATGGGGTACTAGAGAAATTTGATTTTGGTGAAGGTGCCCGACGAGCGGTCAAGGCTCTGTACGCAGAACCGTTAGCCAGAGTTATGGTAAATGGGTGGCTATCATGTAGATTTAATCTTCAGCGAGGGACCCGACAGGGCTGCCCCCTCTCGCCCCTAATTTTTGCAATGACCATGGAGATTTTGGTGGAATATCTGAGGGGGTCCCCTGATGAGATGGGTATAGATGTGGGAGACAGAACCTTTAAACTCGGTTTCTATGCAGGTGATATAATGCTCCACGTGAGGCAGCCAGCCCAATCTGTCCCAGCCGCCTTGCGGGTGATAGAGGAGTTCGGGCATTTTTCAGGATTGAAGGTGAATGTGGGCACATTTGGTCCCCACCAGTGAGGGACGCGATTCCTGGCCACAAACATTATCAGTCCTGGTTTGAAGCGGGGCTTTGCAGGGTGGGTCAGTTGGTGAAAGAAAATACATTCATAAGCATCCAGGAACTGGAGGAAGCATTGGGCATTGTCAGGCTGTCCCCACTCCTCTATCTAAGATTGAAGGGGTATTCATGGCAGGGAAATGGAAGCAGCATTTACAGAGGCCACTCACCCCAGTAGAGAAGGTCTTGTACACGCATGTAGATATGAAAGGTCTCATCTCCCTCCTGTATACGGCGCTTTTGTCCCGCCGTGAAGGAGCAATCAGGGGTCTAAGAACGAGATGGGAGAGGGACTTGGGCTGTGATTTGGGGACGGTTTATTTAAGACCTCAATTTCGTGTCAATATAAGATGCACACCATAAAACTGCTTCACAGGTGGAAATATGACCGGGTAGTACTCTCGAAGATGTTTCCAGCGGTGATTCCCCGTTGCTGGCATGGATGCAGGGAAAAAGCCAATTATTGGCATATGTGGTGGACATGTCACAAAGTGCGCACATATTGGACAGAAGTGTTGAGCTGGATCAAAGAGGCGGACGGAGGATCCCACCCACCCAATCTTAGTATTATTTGGACTTGAAAGAAGGGATGAGCGGTTGGACAATCTTCCACACCTGTCACATTGTTTACTTTTAGCGGACAGAGCCTGTCGAGCTAGAACTTGGAAAAGGACCTGCCTCCCCATGAAGAAAGAATGGGTGGCAGTGGCCAGGGATATTTATGTTATGGAAAAGATCACAGAAGCTGTACAGGGATCCAGCTTTCTGATAGAGACTGAATGGCTCGGGTTCTTTAGTGCTTTTAGTAACATGGAAAGTACTGGTTGAAATTCCCAGAGAACAGTGACTCGGCCCCACCAAATAGTTAACTTGGAAAACACAGACTTTAATTCAGAGGAATTGGCCCATTTCCGACGATCTAGTGCCCGGTCGGGACTGCCGACAATGGATTGAACAGTATAAGTGAAAGCAGCGATCAGAGACTGTGCCTTGAAAGGGGGTTGGGGGGAGGAGGGAAGGGAGGGTGTATACACCAGGGAATTATCTAATTTTTTTTTGTATAAGGTTTATAGGGACACAAGTCCCTTTCATGTTTGCTCCGAAGGTTCTCTGTTGTTTCATAAAACCAATAAAAATAAATAAAATTAAAAAAAACACAATGTCATTCTCCTGCAAGAGACCTGAGCCTTGGAGACCACACTGTTAGATGGCTACACATCGTAGGGGATCTCAGCAAAAAAAATGCTAGAGTAAGATGTTATGGGGGTCTGGTGATTTTGATTGAAGCCTCCCTAACCTGTAAGTCTGGGGTAGTGGAGCCTAACATGGACTACCTACAGGTGCTCCGTATTTTACCCTCTCGGGGGGACACGTTAATCATTTTGAACATCTATAACAACCCCCATAAGGCTGAGGCAGACAGGTTAGCCAAAGTCAAGGCGTTTATTGATGAGTTATTTCTAAACAGGAGGAATCGTAATGAGCATTGCATATGGTTAGGAGATTTTAACCTCAAAATGGGTGTAGATCTGCCAAAGGATCTGTCAGATCCGCTGGAGGACTGGTCACTGAACATCCCCTTGCCCACAATGAAATATGGACGAGTGTGTGCAAATGGTCTCCAAATGTGTTTATGGCTCATCGAATAGGGGCTGCGCATGGTAAACGGATGCAAAGCACCCGATATACCGGGTAACCTTACCTTCAATAATCACCAAGGTTGGAGGGGGGTGTGGCCAGCAAGCGGGCAATGAGGACGTGATTCCTCACTGCTCCCAGTCCGCCAGCTAGATCCTGCCTTTATCCTGACAGTTCATGTTGTTAAACTCACAAAAATAGCTTCCAAAAGCGGAACCCTTCTGCAACGGGTCGCTGCACTATGGACCTGAACCGACGTGTGGTTCCGGAGATACGCACTGGGGAATCCAGAAGCGGCTGACTGCGTATGCCAGACAAGATGGCCGCCGGGACTGCGAGCTAAGAGGAAGGTGCGCATTACGTTAAAGGCTCCACTGGACCAAGCGCCCCGCGACAGCAACTACCATCACATTGCTGAGGCCGAAATCAGGAAGACTAAACAGTGATCCTGACCCCAAACAACACTGCGAGTAGGCGGCGAGCGCGCCCATGAAAGCAGGCGGGCACTGGCATCCCCTGCTCCGATACGAGGTGGAGCAACCCTGCTTGAGGACGGCAGAGAGGACCAGCCGACGTTACGATCCTGATCACTGCAGCAACAAGGTGAGCCGCGCTATGGGTCCTCCCCCTGATGGGATCTCCAAGTGCCAGCGAGGCTCGGCTCCTACCTGCTGCCCCGGCGGTCGATGGGGCGGTCACATCTGAGGCTGTGAGAAGCTGCTGTGGGCCCTTGGGAACGACGCGACCCGAGCTAGCAGGCACACCGAGGAAGGCTGCCTGAAGGCGCTCCGGTTACAGGAGAGCCAGGCCGACAGCAAAGCGAGCAGCGCCTGCGACAAGGAGTGAGCGGGGGCAACCAAATCAAACACGTCTCCTACCCAGAGACGGTGCGAAAAAGCTAAACTGCCTACCAACAACGATACGCAGCAGAATTATCCCTGGACCCGAACCGCTCACAGTGGGACCCTGAAAGTGGAACGCGACTCGTGGATTCCAACTCACGTTCCACAAAGCAACCGAGAATGGAAGGTAAACTGCCTACGCTGAGGGCATGGCTGTTATAAGGTGAATGAGAACTGCGCACTGAATCTACAACGCTCCGAGCTCCCAATAAAGTAGTGATGTGGCTGAGCGCTGAGTGTCCAAGGTGAACCCAATAAGACTAATATCCTGTGAATACATCACCTAACCGCCATAACACGCAGCAATAAACGTGGTTTACACACTTAAAATCGCTTGTGAGCCCAGACCATTATCAAAAGCGACCACCTGCTGGGAGGCGAGCTTGTACACAACCGATGCGCCGACCTGAGTGGCAGCACGCACTTCAGAAGCTGAAGGGATTTGAGAGAGCAAAACAACATTCTGATATCACGGGCCCCGATCAAAGACTACTGCTGAGGACAACTGAAACAAGCATGTCTCCCAGGAAAGGAGGCAACTGGAGTACTGGCCTGCTTGTCCGTGGCGTGAAGCGGCAACAGGGCCCCTAATCCTGCACTGTATGAGTCTAAGACACACGTTTGAACTGAGACTAATTGAAACACCTCCTTCCCGAAAGATAGGGTGCCGACCAAGCCAATCCTCAGGCCAACAAAACAAAGGAGGGAGAGGGCATAGGTGATTACGCAGCAGACTTCTGGGAAGAAAACCACGAAGTGGACAGTGCATATAAACCGTAAGAGAAACCAAAAGGAGGGAAGAGGTGGTTCACCAGGGAGGTTCAGAAAGCGAGGCAGTCCTTCGACCCACTCAAGAAACGCCTTCAAGCTCTTCACATAAAATACGGATTTCTGTTCCCAGCACAACTGAAAATGTACCACAACCGTACGACATTGCATTTCACGGATCCCAGAGAAGCGTGGAGCTGGGTGGAAAGAAACCTAGAGGGTGACTGGAGGCCGAATCGGAGGCAAGACATTGACAGGAGTCGCCCACAACCAGAGAGAGCACCACCTGAGCTCCCACAACAGGAGATGGAAGCACTGCCAAATGAAGGCAATGACTTCTGGAAGCAATCTCATCCTTTTTTTGAAGGGGATACCAAATATTACAGCTAATATAGTGTTGTAATATTTGGTATCCCCTTGATTTTGAGGGGTAACATTTAACAAAGCACTGCTTGAACTATCCCTTGCATTGGGGAGGGGAGTACATCATAAGCCTACACTGTGACAGCTTCTGGAAGCCATCTCATCCTTTTTATGAAGGGGATACCAAATATTACAGCTAATATAGTGTTGTAATATTTGGTATCCCCTTGATTTTGAGGGGTAACATTTAACAAAGCAATGCTTGAACTATCCCTTGCATTGGGGAGGGGAGTACATCATAAGCCTACACTTGGACAGCTTCTGGAAGCCATCTCATCCTTTTTCTGAAGGGGATACCAAATATTACAGCTAATATAGTGTTGTAATATTTGGTATCCCCTTGATTTTGAGGGGTAACATTTAACAAAGCAATGCTTGAACTATCCCTTGCATTGGGGAGGGGAGTACATCATAAGCCTACACTTGGACAGCTTCTGGAAGCCATCTCATCCTTTTTCTGAAGGGGATACCAAATATTACAGCTAATATAGTGTTGTAATATTTGGTATCCCCTTGATTTTGAGGGGTAACATTTAACAAAGCACTGCTTGAACTATCCCTTGCATTGGGGAGGGGAGTACATCTTAAGCCTACACTATGGCAGCTTCTGGAAGCCATCTCATCCTTTTTTTGAAGGGGATACCAAATATTACAGCTAATATAGTGCTGTAATATTTGGTATCCCGTTGATGTTGAGGGGTAACATTTAACAACGCACTGCTTGAACTATCTCTTGCATTGGGGAGAGGAGTACATCAGAAGCCTACATTGTGATAGCTTTTGGAAGCCATCGCATCCTTTTTTTGAAGGGGATGCCAAATATTACAGCTAATATAGTCTTGTAATATTTGGTATCCCCTTGATTTTGAGGGGTAACATTTAACAAAGCACTGCTTGAACTATCCCTTGCATTGGGGAGGGGAGTACATCATAAGCCTACACTATGGCAGCTTCTGGAAGCCATCTCATCCTTTTTATGAATGGGATACCAAATATTACAGCTAATATAGTGTTGTAATATTTGGTATCCCCTTGATTTTGAGTGGTAACATTTAACAACGCACTGTTTGAACTATCCCTTGCATTGGGGAGGAGAGCACATCATAAGCCTTCACTCTGACAGCTTCTGGAAGCCATCCCATTCTTTTTTTGAAGGGGATACCAAATATAATGGCTAATATAGGGTTGTAATATTTGGTATCCCCCTGATTTTGAGGGGTAACATTTAACAAAGCACTGCTTGAACTATCCCTTGCATTGGGGTGGACAGTACATCATAAGCCTACACTTGGACAGCTTCTGGAAGCCATCTCATCCTTTTTTTGAAGAGGATACCAAATATTATAGCTAATATAGTGTTGTAATATTTGGTATCCCCTTGATTTTGAGGGGTAACATTTAACAAAGCACTGCTTGAACTATCCCTTGCATTGGGGAGGGGAGTACATCATAAGCCTACACTGTGACAGCTTCTGGAAGCCATCCCATTCTTTTTTTGAAGGGGATACCAAATATAATGGCTAATATAGGGTTGTAATATTTGGTATCCCCCTGATTTTGAGGGGTAACATTTAACAAAGCACTGCTTGAACTATCCCTTGCATTGGGGTGGACAGTACATCATAAGCCTACACTTGGACAGCTTCTGGAAGCCATCTCATCCTTTTTATGAATGGGATACCAAATATTACAGCTAATATAGTGTTGTAATATTTGGTATCCCCTTGATTTTGAGGGGTAACATTTAACAGCGCACTGCTTGAACTATCTATTGCATTGGGGAGAGGAGTACATCAGAAGCCTACATTGTGACAGCTTTTGGAAGCCATTGCATCCTTTTTTTGAAGGGGATACCAAATATTACAGCTAATATAGTGTTGTAATATTTGGTATCCCCTTGGTTTTGAGGAGTAACAATTAACAACGCACTGCTTGACCTATCCTTTGCATTGGGGAGGGGATTACATCATAAGCCTACACTGTGACAGCTTTTGGAAGCCATCTCATCCTTTTTTTGAAGGGGATACCAAATATTACAGCTAATATAGTGTTGTAATATTTGTTATCCCCTTGATTTTGAGGGGTAACATTTAACAACGGACTGTTTGAACTATCCCTTGCATTTGGGAGGGGAGTACATCATAAGCCTACACTGCGACAGCTTCTGGAAGTCATCTCATCCTTTTTTTGAAGGGGATACCAAATATTACAGCGAATATAGTGCTGTATTATTTGGTATCCCGTTGATGTTGAGGGGTAACATTTAACAACGCACTGATTAAACTATCTCTTGCATTGGGGAGAGGAGTACATCAGAAGCCTACACTGTGACAGCTTCTGGAAGCCTTCGCATCCTTTTTTTGAAGGGGATACCAAATATTACAGCTCATATAGTGTTGTAATATTTGGTATCCCCTTGAAGTTGAGGGGTAACATCTAACAACGCACTGCTTGAACTATCTCTTGCATTGGGGAGGGGAGTACATCATAAACCTTCACTGTGACAGCTTCTGGAAGCCATCCCATTCTTTTTTGAAGGGGATACCAAATGTAATGGATAATATAGGGTTGTAATATTTGGCAACCCCTTGATGTTGAGGGGCAACATTTAACAAAGCACTGCTTAAACTATCCCTTGCATTGGGGAGGGCAGTATATCATAAGCCTACACTACAACAGCTTCTGGAAGCCATCTCATCCTTTTTCTGAAGGGGATACCAAATACTACAGCTAATATAGTGCTGTAATATTTGGTATTCCCTTGATTTTGAGGGGTAACATTTAACAAAGCACTGCTTGAACTATCCCTTGCATTGGGGAGGGGAGCACATCATAAGCCTTCAATGTGACAGCTTCTGGAAGCCATCCCATTCTTTTTTTGAAGGGGATACCAAATATAATGGCTAATATAGGGTTGTAATATTTGGTATCCCCTTGATGTTGAGGGGCAACATATAACAAAGCACTGCTTCAACTATCCCTTGCATTGGGGAGGGCAGTACATCATAAGCCTACACTTGGACAGCTTCTGGAAGCCATCTCATCCTTTTTTTGAAGTGGATACCAAATATTACAGCTAATATAGTGTTGTAATATTTGGTATCCCCTTGATTTTGAGGGGTAACATTTAACAAAGCACTGCTTGAACTATCCCTTGCATTGGGGAGGGGAGTACATCATAAGCCTACACTGTGATAGCTTCTGGAAGCCATCTCATCCTTTTTATGAAGGGGATACCAAATATTACAGCTAATATAGTGTTCTAATATTTGGTATCCCCTTGATTTTGAGGGGTAACATTTAACAACGCACTGTTTGAACTATCCCTTGCATTGGGGAGGGGAGCACATCATAAGCCTTCAATGTGACAGCTTCTGGAAGCCATCCCATCCTTTTTTTGAAGGGGATACCAAATATAATGGCTAATATAGGGTTGTAATATTTGGTATCCCCTTGATGTTGAGGGGTAACATTTAACAATGCACTGCTTGAACTATCCCTTGCATTGGGGAAGGGAGTACACGTAAGCCTACACTATGACAGCTTCTGGAAGCTATCCCATCCTTTTTCTGAAGGGGATACCAAATATTACAGCTAATATACGGTTGTAATATTTGGTATCCCCTTGATTTTGAAGGGTAACATTTAACAACGCACTGCTTGAACTATCCCTTGCATTGGGGAGGGAAGTACACCATAAGCCTACACTATGACAGCTTCTGGAAGCTATCCCATCCTTTTTCTGAAGGGGATACCAAATATTACAGCTAATATAGGGTTGTAATATTTGGTATCCCCTTGATGTTGAGGGGTAACATTTAACAATGCACTGCTTGAAATATCCCTTGCATTGGGGAGGGAAGTAAACCATAAGCCTACACTATGACAGCTTCTGGAAGCTATCCCATCCTTTTTCTGAAGGGGATACCAAATATTACAGCTAATATAGGGTTGTAATATTTGGTATCCCCTTGATTTTGAGGGGTAACATTTAACAACACACAGCTTGAACTATCCCTTGCATTGGGGAGGGAAGTACATCATAAGCCTACACTATGACAGCTTCTGGAAGCTATCCCATCCTTTTTCTGAAGGGGATACCAAATATTACAGCTAATATAGGGTTGTAATATTTGGTATCCCCTTGATGTTGAGGGGTAACATTTAACAATGCACTGCTTGAACTATCCCTTGCATTGGGGAGGGGAGTACATCATAAGCCTTCACTGTGTCAGCTTCTGGAAGCCATCCCATCCTTTTTTGAAGGGGATACCAAATATTACAGCTGATATAGGGTTGTAATATTTGTTATCCCCTTGATGTTGAGGGGTAACATTTAACAAAGCGCTGCTTGAACCATCCCTTGCATTGCAGGGGGTAGTACATTTTGTGTCTACACCATGCCTCCTTCTGGAGTCTATCCCACCTGTTTTTCGAAGGGGATACCAAATATTACAGCTAATATAGGGTTGTAATATTTGGTATCCCCTTGATTCTGAGAGGTAACATTTAACAACGCACTGCTTGAACTATCCCTTGCATTGGGGAGGGAAGTACACCATAAGCCTACATTATGACAGCTTCTGGAAGCCATCTCATCCTTTTTTTGAAGAGGATACCAAATATTACAGCTAATATAGGGTTGTAATATTTGGTATCTCCTTGATTTTGAGGGGTAACATTTAACAACGCACTGCTTGAACTATCCCTTGCATTGGGGAGGGAAGTACACCATAAGCCTACACTATGACAGCTTCTGGAAGCTATCCCATCCTTTTTCTGAAGGGGATACCAAATATTACAGCTAATATAGGGTTGCAATATTTGGTATCCCTTTGATTTTGAGGGGTAACATTTAACAACGCACTGCTTGAACTATCCCTTGCATTGGGGAGGGAAGTACATCATAAGCCTACACTATGACAGCTTCTGGAAGCTATCCCATCCTTTTTCCGAAGGGGATACCAAATATTACAGCTAATATAGGGTTGTAATATTTGGTATCCCCTTGATGTTGAGGGGTAACATTTAACAATGCACTGCTTGAAATATCCCTTGCATTGGGGAGGGAAGTACACCATAAGCCTACACTATGACAGCTTCTGGAAGCTATCCCATCCTTTTTCTGAAGGGGATACCACATATTACAGCTAATATAGGGTTGTAATATTTGGTATCCCCTTGATTTTGAGGGGTAACATTTAACAACTCACTGCTTGAACTATCCATTGCATTGGGGAGGGGAGTACATCAAAAGCCTTCACTGTGTCAGCTTCTGGAAGCCATCCCATCCTTTTTATGAAGGGGATACCAAATATTACAGCTGATATAGGGTTGTAATATTTGGTATCCCCTTGATGTTGAGGGGTAACATTTAACAAAGCGCTGCTTGAACCATATCTTGCATTGCAGGGGGGAGTACATTTTGTGTCTACACCATGCCTCCTTCTGGAAGCTATCCCACCTGTTTTTCGAAGGGGATACCAAATATTACAGCTAATATAGGGTTGTAATATTTGGTATCCCCTTGATTCTGAGAGGTAACATTTAACAACGCACTGCTTGAACTATCCCTTGCATTGGGGAGGGAAGTACACCATAAGCCTACATTATGACAGCTTCTGGAAGCCATCTCATCCTTTTTATGAAGGGGATACCAGATATTACAGCTAATATAGGGTTGTAATATTTGGTATCCCCTTGATTTTGACGGGTAACATTTAACAACGCACTGCTTGAACTATCCCTTGCACTGGGGAGGGAAGTACACCATAAGCCTACACTATGACAGCTTCTGGAAGCTATCCCATCCTTTTTCTGAAGGGGATACCAAATATTACAGCTAATATAGGGTTGTAATATTTGGTATCCCCTTGATTTTGAGGGGTAACATTTAACAACACACCGCTTGAACTATCCCTTGCATTGGGGAGGGAAGTACATCATAAGCCTACACTATGACAGCTTCTGGAAGCTATGCCATCCTTTTTCGGAACGGGATACCAAATATTACAGCTAATATAGGGTTGTAATATTTTGTATCCCCTTGATTTTGAGGGGTAACATTTAACAAAGCGCTGCTTGAACTATCCCTTGCATTGCAGGGGGGGGGGTACATTGTTTGTCTACACTATGCCTCCTTCTGGAAGCTATCCCACCTGTTTTTGAAGGGGATACCAAATATTACAGCTAATATAGGGTTGTAATATTTGGTATCCCCTTGATGTTGAGGGGTAACATTTAACAACGCACTGCTTGAACTATCCCTTGCATTGGGGAAGGGAGTACACGTAAGCCTACACTATGACAGCTTCTGGAAGTTACCCCATCCTTTTTCTGACGGGGATACCAAATATTACAGCTAATATAGGGTTGTAATATTTGGTATCCCTTGATTTTGAAGGGTAACATTTAACAACGCACTGCTTGAACTATCCCTTGCATTGGGGAGGGAAGTACACCATAAGCCTACACTATGACAGCTTCTGGAAGCTATCCCATCCTTTTTCTGAAGGGGATACCAAATATTACAGCTAATATAGGGTTGTAATATTTGGTATCCCCTTGATGTTGAGGGGTAACATTTAACAATGCACTGCTTGAAATATCCCTTGCATTGGGGAGGGAAGTAAACCATAAGCCTACACTATGACAGCTTCTGGAAGCTATCCCATCCTTTTTCTGAAGGGGATACCAAATATTACAGCTAATATAGGGTTGTAATATTTGGTATCCCCTTGATTTTGAGGGGTAACATTTAACAACGCACAGCTTGAACTATCCCTTGCATTGGGGAGGGAAGTACATCATAAGCCTACACTATGACAGCTTCTGGAAGCTATCCCATCCTTTTTCTGAAGGGGATACCAAATATTACAGCTAATATAGGGTTGTAATATTTGGTATCCCCTTGATGTTGAGGGGTAACATTTAACAATGCACTGCTTGAAGTATCCCTTGCATTGGGGAGGGAAGTACACCATAAGCCTACACTATGACAGCTTCTGGAAGCTATCCCATCCTTTTTCTGAAGGGGATACCAAATATTACAGCTAATAAAGGGTTGTAATATTTGGTATCCCCTTGATTTTGAGGGGTAACATTTAACAACTCACTGCTTGAACTATCCCTTGCATTGGGGAGGGGAGTACATCATAAGCCTTCACTGTGTCAGCTTCTGGAAGCCATCCCATCCTTTTTTGAAGGGGATACCAAATATTACAGCTGATATAGGGTTGTAATATTTGGTATCCCCTTGATGTTGAGGGGTAACATTTAACAAAGCGCTGCTTGAACCATCCCTTGCATTGCAGGGGGTAGTACATTTTGTGTCTACACCATGCCTCCTTCTGTCGGCTATCCCACCTGTTTTTCGAAGGGGATTCCAAATATTACAGCTAATATAGGGTATTAATATTTGGTATCCCCTTGATTCTGAGAGGTAACATTTAACAACGCACTGCTTGAACTATCCCTTGCATTGGGGAGGGAAGTACACCATAAGCCTACATTATGACAGCTTCTGGAAGCCATCTCATCCTTTTTTTGAAGAGGATACCAAATATTACAGCTAATATAGGGTTGTAATATTTGGTATCTCCTTGATTTTGAGGGGTAACATTTAACAACGTACTGCTTGAACTATCCCTTGCATTGGGGAGGGAAGTACACCATAAGCCTACACTATGACAGCTTCTGGAAGCTATCCCATCCTTTTTCTGAAGGGGATACCAAATATTACAGCTCATATAGGGTTGTAATATTTGGTATCCCCTTGATTTTGAAGGGTAACATTTAACAACGCACTGCTTGAACTATCCCTTGCATTGGGGAGGGGAGTACATCATAAGCCTTCACTGTGTCAGCTTCTGGAAGTCATCCCATCCTTTTTTTGAAGGGGATACTAAATATTACAGCTGATATAGGGTTGTAATATTTGGTATCCCCTTGATGTTGAGGGGTAACATTTAACAAAGCGCTGCTTGAACTATCCCTTGCATTGCAAGGGGAGTACATTGTTTGTCTACACTATGCCTCCTTACGGAAGCTATCCCAACAGTTTTTTTAAGGGGATACCAAATATTACAGCTAATATAGGGTTGTAATATTTGGTATCCCCTTGATGTTGAGGGGTAACATGTAACAACGCACTGCTTGAACTATCCCTTGCATTGGGGAGGGGAGCACATCATAAGCCTACACTGTGACAGCTTCTGGAAGCCATCCCATTCTTTTTCTGAAGGGGATACCAAATATAATGGCTAATATAGGGTTGTAATATTTGGTATCCCCTTGATGTTGAAGGGTAACATTTAACAACGCACTGCTTGAACTATCCCTTGCATTGGGGAGGGGAGTACATCATAAGCCTACACTGTGACAGCTTCTGGAAGCCATCTCATCCTTTTTTTCAAGGGGATACCAAATATTACAGCTAATATAGGGTTGTAATATTTGGTATCCCCTTAATTTTGAGGGTTAACATTTAACAAAATACTGATTGAACTATCCCTTGAATTGGGTAGTGGAGTACACAAATTCTTTCTGTGCACTGTGACTCTGGGCCAGCCCAAGGGGTGCTCGGGGCACCGACGCACAATTAATGTGACAGGGATTACCCTGATCGCCGTGGTCACACGACAAGACCGCAGCTGCCGTGGGCTCCCGGACAAGCAGCTGCTCTGCGATCACACAGCGGGCCAGTGGCCTGGAGACACCCAGGTTACACATGCTTGTCTGGGGGCACCCAGACTGCACCCAGACTAGCAGGGCCGCAGGCCTGTGATCACACAGGGTAGGCTTGCAGGCCCAACACAATGAGACACAGAGACAGAGTGCCATTACATTTAGTCTACCGCCGTGGTATTGCACGTGCGTGCGCAGGCTCCTTCTTTTCCCAGTCAGGTATGAGGCTGTCATGACACATCCTTAGAGGGACAATACATGTTCTTAAAAGGGAAACAGCACAAATACTCCCACTATGCTATGAGATGTGTAATATATATATATATTGTCAGTCTGGTTTATTGTGTGATTTATCTGCATTTCATGTCAACCCTGTAAAATGAAATATTATTTGTATGTGTTTTACGTGCCTGCCATGATGACTGCACCGCTACGCCATACCCTCTACAGTGAACCCATCTATCGGGTCAATTTCCCTAAGGAGGTAGTATTCCGTAGTATTTTTTCAATTTCCAGCCATAGTTTGTGTAGTCATTTCCATCACTGTTGGCAGCTGTGATTTATTAGGCTTCTAATTATATAACTCACTAAGTGTTGGCAGCTATGATTTTTTAAGCTACAAATAACCATATAACCAACTAAGTCAGTTCGGCTGACTCATCAAGTAACAGTGGCGTACCGAGCCGCGGGAGTGGGGGGGCCAAGCTGCCACCCCACAGGCTCTTTTTAGAGCCTGACCGGGACTTTCGTCAGTGGGACACCCGTCCCGTTCGGCACCTCAATGAGGGTACCCAATGAGAAAGGTGTCCCGCTGGCAGGACAATGTGTGCTGAGTAATTCCTGCTCAGCACAGTAATTGTCCTGGCAGCAGGACACCTTACCCTTTCCGAAACCTCTGGCAGGACAATGTCCCAAGGAGCTCAGGGCAGCAGCAGAGGGGCTCTCAAGTTGCTCTGTGTCAACAGCACATTTCAATGTGAGCCATTAGGCACTGATGGGAGGGAGGGGAACTATTAGCAGGGACTTTTGTCCCTTTAGAAATGTACACGGCAGGAAGTGATCAGGTGTGAGAAGTTTGCATAATGCTGCATGCTTTATGAAATAATGACTGTAAAGATGTGCTCAGTTGCTTAAATTGTCCACATCCCGGTTTCACTATTTTAACCAGTGTGTGATCCTGGGCAGATCATTTAATTAGACTGTCTTATCTGCAGCTCTGTAAGTGATTCACTTCAAAGCTTATGTGTTAATATATGATGCTATTTATTTTTTTAAAAAGCCTTACTTGCTCCATATATAACAGTGCATTTTAGGTATTTTGCCTCACAAAATGATTTGCCTCTTGGCTTACTTATGACAACTTATTCTAAAGTCACTTCCATGGTGCCAAGTATCAAAGACTGTTGATGCTCCTTGCAATGTGCTTTCTGTGAAGTAATTTCTGTTGGTGCAATCCATAAGCAAATCAGGAGATGTGCATGTATTTTGCCCCAGAGCGCCTGGATAGAGCTCTAAAAGTTGAGTTCCCTGCATCTGTAATGATTCTGACGTTTTTATTGTGTTAAAATGCGATATGATGAGACAACCTGGAATTGGGTGCACTCCATTTGAGAGGGGAAAGTAGCGAGTTTTAAGAGGGAAAGTAGCGAGTTTTAAGATGGGAAAGTAGCGAGTTTTGAGAGGGGAAAGTAGCAGGTTTCACCGTGGCTGTATGGAACTGGGCGTTATGCCGGTGTTATGCAACATTTGGTATCCCATACCGAGGCTCAAAACTTACCGAGGCTCGGAACTCTCCTACTTTGGTCTGTGATCTACGAAGACGGCCGAAGACAGGGGATACCGGATCGGTATGGGATACCAAATGTTACAGAACAGTGGCAACGGTTGCATTTAATAACAATAGTTTGCATCAGCACCTTATTCATATGATTATCTCCCCGCACTGATGCGGGAGCGAGGCGGTTTGCATTGGAATAGGGCGCTCGTGTATTAGCATGACCGTCCTATTCCAGTGATTACATTCCTGCGAGGCGCCAGAGCGATGAGGTAGAAAAAAGTGGCGCCCCCTGCCCCTCCCCGCTCCGCCCTCTGTTGGCCAGGGACGCGCTCGGAGGCCACCAATTCGCCCACAGAGCTGAGCTGCTGCCGCTAAAACCGGTGTTGTATGCTATCCTGCCTCCCATGGTAGATTGTGGGAGGCAGTGTTCGGCAATCTTCGGAGTCACGCCCACTTGATGGCTACAGCCATACATGCAGCCAGAAATGAAAAGCTAATGTCATAGCCCGCCTACAGCCCGCCCTCCAACATCTCTGTTCAGGGATTGGCCAGAGCTACCAGGTGGGCGTTGTTTCAGGGCCTTCACTCTGTCATGGGAAGCCGAATATCATACAGTATGGTATAATATACGGCTTCCCATGTTGTTTTTTTTTTTTTTAATACTGTGCAAAGTCTGGGAGCCTAGCATTCGCTCAGTTGTACATTTGCGCACATGTTATTATTTTAAATGGTATAATAATAAGAAAGGTTGTACTGTTACAGTAGATGGGGCACTTAAACATGTTTTATGGCATAATTAACCTTTCTATATTTTATTCCAACATCACACTACAGCCAAAATAAGAAAGTTTGTACTGTTACAGTAGATGGGGCGCTTAAACATTTTTTTATGGCATAATTAACCTTTCTATATTTGATTCCAACATCAAAGCACAAGGAATCACTGCAGGAGCCTCTCTTAAGGATAAAGGGGGAGGTTGGGCTCAGTCACACAACTCTGTCATAATGCAGGGGGGTGCACGGTAGGGTCTCCCTTCAGCATGTGTTATTGGGAAGGGAAGTCAACAGTATTTTACGTAATTGGTGTTAAGCTCCCTGTTCACCCGCGGCTTGGTAAACTGTGCACATTATCACACACTGCTGCAAGTGACTGGTATGGGCTGCGCTATGTCATGGCTACAACACCACTGGGTTAATGAGGCTCAAGCCCCCTACCTAAAGTTTGGGCTGTTTGTATGGGGATGAAATGCAGACTGGTGAGAGTCTGTGTAATTCCTTTCCTTTTGTCCTCAGCAGCGCTGTTCTTCGGCGTGTATTCAGCCATCACACACTACAATGGGGAATTCCAACCGAAAGATCCTCTTCCCCTTACAGCTACAACTATCAATTCTGTGTCTGCTTCCAAGACGGATCTATCTGATTACTGTGCCCCAATTACTATGACCCCCAAAATGTTGACTTTTTTATTTCAACCCCATTTTCACCTCATATATATGCTGGGAGAGACACCACCAGCCCCCCTACATGTATTATGGTAATTCGCATCCCCTGTCTCCCTGGGGTTAACTCACAATGACACAAGTCGTCATCCTGTTTAACGTTTAATCTGGTCCCTACCAATGTATCGGCACCACCTACCTCCTCCCTTGACACCCCCATACCTTTTCATTGTTGGGGTGCATGATAACATGGCCTGAACGCAACTATGGTAATTCACAAAACCTGTAACACACATCCTGTTTTATGTTTACTCTGGTCCCAAATGATGTAGAGGCACCACCTAGCCCTTCCCTGGATACCTCCATACCCTTTGATTGTGGGGGTGCAAGATATCATGGCCTGAATGCACTTATGGTCATTTTGCATCCCCTGCCTCCCTGGGGTTAGCTCACACTAACAAAAGTGGTCATCCTGTTTTATGTTTAATCTGGTCCCAAACGAAGTAGAGGCACCATCTAACATCGCCCTGGACACCCCCATACCTTTTGATTGTGGGGGGTGCAAGATATCATGGCCTGAATACACCTATGGTAGTTCGCATCCCCTACCTCCCTGGGGTTAACTCACACTAGCGCACGTGGTCATCCTGCTGTATGTTTAATCTGGTCCTAACCAATATAGAGGCGTCCCCTAGCCCCTCCCTGGAGACCCCTATGCCTTTTGATTGTGGGGGATGCAAGTTATCATGGCCTGAATGCACCTATGGTAATTTGCATCCCCTATTTCTCTTGGGGCTATTGACTCTAGCGCAAGTGGTCATCCTGGTTTATGTTTACTCTGGTCCTAACCAATGTAGAGGTGTCCCCTAACCCCTCCCGGAACACCCCCATACCTTTCGATTGTGGGGGGTGCAAGATATCATGGCCTGAATGCACCTATGGTAGGTTGCATCCCCTACCTCCCTGGGGTTAACTCACACTGACGCAAGTGGTCATCCTGTTTTATGTTTAATCTGGTCCCAACCAATGTAGATGCACCATCTAACCCCTCCCTGGAGACCACCATGCCTTTTGATTGTGGGGGGTGCAAGATATCATGGCCTGAATGCACCTTTGGTAATTTGCATCCCCTATTTCTCTTGGGGCTATTCACACTAGCGCAAGTGGTCATCCTGTTTTATGTTTAATCTGGTCCCAACAAATGTAGAGGCGCCATCTACCCCCTCCCGGAACACCCCCATACCTTTTGATTGTGGGGGGTGCAAGATGTCATGGCCTGAATGCACCTATGGTAGTTCGCTTCCCCTACCTCCCTGGGGTTAACTCACACTAGCGCACGGGGTCATCCGGCTGTATGTTTAATCTGGTCCCAATCAATGTAGAGGCATCACCTAGCCCCTCCCGGAACACCCCCATACCTTTTGATTGTTGGGGGTGCAAGATATCATGGCCTGAATGCACCTATGGTAATTTGCATCCCCTATTTCTCTTGGGGCTATTCATACTAGTGCAAGTGGTCATCCTGTTTTATGTTTAATCTGGTCCCAATCAATGTAGATGCACCATCTAACCCCTCCCTGGACACCCCCATACCATTTGATTGTGGGGGGTGCAAGATGTCATGGCCTGAATGCACCTATGGTAGTTCGCTTCCCCTACCTCCCTGGGGTTAACTCACACTAGCGCACGGGGTCATCCGGCTGTATGTTTAATCTGGTCCCAATCAATGTAGAGGCATCACCTAGCCCCTCCCTGGACACCCCCATACCTTTTGATTGTGGGGGGTGCAAGATGTCATGGCCTGAACACACCTATGGTAGTTCGCATCCCCTACCTCCCTGGGGTTAACTCACACTAGCGCACGTGGTCATCCTGCTGTATGATTAATCTGGTCCTAACCAATATAGAGGCGTCTCCTAGCCCCTCCCTGGAGACCCCTATGCCTTTTGATTGTGGGGGGTGCAAGATATCATGGCCTGAATGCACCTATGGTCATTTGCATCCCCTATTTCTCTTGGGGCTATTGACAGTAGCGCAAGTGGTCATCCTGGTTTATGTTTACTCTGGTCCTAACCAATGTAGAGGCATCCTCTAACCCCTCCCGGAACACCCCCATACCTTTCGATTGTGTGGGGTGCAAGATATCATGGCCTGAATGCACCTATGGTAGTTTGCATCCCCTACCTCACTGGGGTTAACTCACACTGACGCAAGTGGTCATCCTGTTTTATGTTTAATCTGGTCCCAACCAATGTAGAGGCACCATCTACCGCCTCCCGGAACACCCCCATACCTTTTGATTGTGGGGGGTGCAAGATATCATGGCCTGAATGCACCTATGGTAATTTGCATCCCCTATTTCTCTTGGGGCTATTCACACTAGTGCAAGTGGTCATCCTGTTTTATGTTTAATCTGGTCCCAATCAATGTAGATGCACCATCTAACCCCTCCCTGGACACCCCCATACCTTTTGATTGTGGGGGGTGCAAGATGTCATGGCCTGAATGCACCTATGGTAGTTCGCATCCCCTACCTCCCTGGGGTTAACTCACACTAGCGCACGTGGTCATCCGGCTGTATGTTTAATCTGGTCCCAATCAATGTAGAGTCATCACCTAGCCCCTCCCTGGACACCCCCATACCTTTTGATTGTGGGGGGTGCAAGATGTCATGGCCTGAATGCACCTATGGTAGTTTGCATCCCCTACCTCCCTGGGGTTAACTCACACTAGCGCACGTGGTCATCCTGTTTTATGTTTAATCTGGTTCCAATCAATGTAGATGCACAGTCTAACCCCTCCCTGGAGTCCCCATGCCTTTTGATTGTGGGGGGTGTAAGATATCATGGCCTGAATGCACCTGTGGTCATTTGCATCCCCTATTTCTCTTGGGGCTATTCACACTAGTGCAAATGGTCATCCTGTTTTATGTTTACTCTGGTCCCAATCAATGTAGATGCACCATCCAACCCCTCCCTGGAGACCCCCATGCCTTTTGATTGTGGGGGGTGCAAGATATCATGGCCTGAACACAACTATGGTAATTCGCATTCCCTACCTCCCTGGGGTTAACTCACAGTAGCGCACGTGGTCATCCTGCTGTATGTTTAATCTGGTCCCAATCAATGTAGAGGCATCACCTAGCCCCTCCCTGGACACCCCCATACCTTTTGATTGTGGGGGTGCAAGATGTCATGGCCTGAACACACCTATGGTAGTTTGCATCCCCTACCTCCCTGGGGTAAACTCACATTAGCGCATTTGGTCATCCTGTTTTATGTTTAATCTGGTCCCAATCAATGTAGATGCACCATCTAACCCTTCCCTGGAGACCCCCATGCCTTTTGATTGTGGGGGGTGCAAGATATCATGGCCTGAATGCACCTATGGTAATTTGCACCCCCTATTTCTCTTGGGGCTATTCACACTAGTGCAAGTGGTCATCCTGTTTTATGTTTATTCTGGTCCCAATCAATGTAGATGCACCATCTAACCCCTTCCTGGAGACCCCCATGCCTTTTGATTGTGGGGGTGCAAGATATCATGGCCTGAACACACCTATGGTAATTCGCATCCCCTACCTCCCTGGGGTTAACTCACACTAGCGCACGTGGTCATCCTGCTGTATGATTAATCTGGTCCTAACCAATATAGAGGCGTCTCCTAGCCCCTCCCTGGAAACCCCTATGCCTTTTGATTGTGGGGGGTGCAAGATATCATGGCCTGAATGCACCTATGGTAATTTGCATCCCCTATTTCTCTTGGGGCTATTGACAGTAGCGCAAGTGGTCATCCTGGTTTATGTTTACTCTGGTCCTAACCAATGTAGAGGCATCCTCTAACCCCTCCCGGAACACCCCCATACCTTTCGATTGTGGGGGGTGCAAGATATCATGGCCTGAATACACCTATGGTAGTTCGCATCCCCTACCTCCCTGGGGTTAACTCACACTAGCGCATGTGGTCATCCTGCTGTATGTTTAATCTGGTCCTAACCAATATAGAGGCGTCCCCTAGCCCCTCCCTGGAGACCCCTATGCCTTTTGATTGTGGGGGGTGCAAGATATCATGGCCTGAATGCACCTATGGTAATTTGCATCCCCTATTTCTCTTGGGGCTATTGACACTAGCGCAAGTGGTCATCCTGGTTTATGTTTACTCTGGTCCTAACCAATGTAGAGGTGTCCCCTAACCCCTCCCGGAACACCCCCATACCTTTCGATTGTGGGGGGTGCAAGATATCATGGCCTGAATGCACCTATGGTAGGTTGCATCCCCTACCTCCCTGGGGTTAACTCACACTGACGCAAGTGGTCATCCTGTTTTATGTTTAATCTGGTCCCAACCAATGTAGATGCACCATCTAACCCCTCCCTGGAGACCACCATGCCTTTTGATTGTGGGGGGTGCAAGATATCATGGCCTGAATGCACCTATGGTAATTTGCATCCCCTATTTCTCTTGGGGCTATTCACACTAGCGCAAGTGGTCATCCTGTTTTATGTTTAATCTGGTCCCAACAAATGTAGAGGCACCATCTACCCCCTCCCGGAACACCCCCATACCTTTTGATTGTGGGGGGTGCAAGATATCATGGCCTGAATGCACCTATGGTAATTTGCATCCCCTATTTCTCTTGGGGTAATTCACACTAGCGCAAGTGGTCATCCTGTTTTATGTTTACTCTGGTCCTAACCAATATAGAGGCATCCCCCTAGCCCCTCCCGGAACACCCCCATACCTTTTGATTGTGGGGGGTGCAAGATATCATGGCCTGAATGCACCTATGGTAATTTGCATCCCCTATTTCTCTTGGGGCTATTCACACTAGTGCAAGTGGTCATCCTGTTTTATGTTTAATCTGGTCCCAATCAATGTAGATGCACCATCTAACCCCTCCCTGGACACCCCCATACCTTTTGATTGTGGGGGGTGCAAGATGTCATGGCCTGAATGCACCTATGGTAGTTCGCTTCCCCTACCTCCCTGGGGTTAACTCACACTAGCGCACGTGGTCATCCGGCTGTATGTTTAAAATGGTCCCAATCAATGTAGAGTCATCACCTAGCCCCTCCCTGGAGACCCCCATGCCTTTTGATTGTGGGGGGTGCAAAATATCATGGCCTGAACACACCTATGGTAATTCGCATCCCCTACCTCCATGGGGTTAACTCACACTAGTGCAAGTGGTCATCCTGTTTTATGTTTACTCTGGTCCTAACCAATGTAGAGGCATCACCTAGCCCCTCCCTGGACACCCCCATACCTTTTGATTGTGGGGGGTGCAAGATGTCATGGCCTGAATGCACCTATGGTAATTCGCATCCCCTACCTCCCTGGGGTTAACTCACAGTAGCGCACATGGTCATCCTGTTTTATGTTTAATCTGGTCCCAACCAATGTAGAGGCACCATCTACCCCCTCCCAGAACACCCCCATACCTTTTGATTGTGGGGGGTGCAAGATATCATGGCCTGAACACACCTATTGTAATTCGCATCCCCAATTTCTCTTGGAGTATTTCACACTAGCGCAAGTGGTCATCCTGTTTTATGTTTACTCTGGTCCTAACCAATGTAGAGGCATCCTCTAACCCCTCCCGGAACACCCCCATACCTTTCGATTGTGGGGGGTGCAAGATATCATGGCCTGAATGCACCTATGGTAGTTTGCATCCCCTACCTCACTGGGGTTAACTCACACTGACGCAAGTGGTCATCCTGTTTTATGTTTAATCTGGTCCCAACCAATGTAGAGGCACCATCTACCGCCTCCCGGAACACCCCCATACCTTTTGATTGTGGGGGGTGCAAGATATCATGGCCTGAATGCACCTATGGTAATTTGCATCCCCTATTTCTCTTGGGGCTATTCACACTAGTGCAAGTGGTCATCCTGTTTTATGTTTAATCTGGTCCCAATCAATGTACATGCACCATCTAACCCCTCCCTGTACACCCCCATACCTTTTGATTGTGGGGGGTGCAAGATGTCATGGCCTGAATGCACCTATGGTAGTTCGCATCCCCTACCTCCCTGGGGTTAACTCACACTAGCGCACGTGGTCATCCGGCTGTATGTTTAATCTGGTCCCATTCAATGTAGAGTCATCACCTAGCCCCTCCCTGGAGACCCCCATGCCTTTTGATTGTGGGGGGTGCAAGATATCATGGCCTGAACACACCTATGGTAATTCGCATCCCCTACCTCCATGGGGTTAACTCACACTAGTGCAAGTGGTCATCCTGTTTTATGTTTACTCTGGTCCTAACCAATGTAGAGGCATCACCTAGCCCCTCCCTGGACACCCCCATACCTTTTGATTGTGGGGGGTGCAAGATGTCATGGCCTGAATGCACCTATGGTAATTCGCATCCCCTACCTCCCTGGGGTTAACTCACAGTAGCGCACATGGTCATCCTGTTTTATGTTTAATCTGGTCCCAACCAATGTAGAGGCACCATCTACCCCCTCCCAGAACACCCCCATACCTTTTGATTGTGGGGGTGCAAGATGTCATGGCCTGAACACACCTATGGTAGTTCGCATCCCCTACCTCCCTGGGGTAAACTCACATTAGCGCATTTGGTCATCCTGTTTTATGTTTAATCTGGTCCCAATCAATGTAGATGCACCATCTAACCCTTCCCTGGAGACCCCCATGCCTTTTGATTGTGGGGGGTGCAAGATATCATGGCCTGAATGCACCTATGGTAATTTGCACCCCCTATTTCTCTTGGGGCTATTCACACTAGTGCAAGTGGTCATCCTGTTTTATGTTTATTCTGGTCCCAATCAATGTAGATGCACCATCTAACCCCTTCCTGGAGACCCCCATGCCTTTTGATTGTGGGGGTGCAAGATATCATGGCCTGAACACACCTATGGTAATTCGCATCCCCTACCTCCCTGGGGTTAACTCACACTAGCGCACGTGGTCATCCTGCTGTATGATTAATCTGGTCCTAACCAATATAGAGGCGTCTCCTAGCCCCTCCCTGGAAACCCCTATGCCTTTTGATTGTGGGGGGTGCAAGATATCATGGCCTGAATGCACCTATGGTAATTTGCATCCCCTATTTCTCTTGGGGCTATTGACAGTAGCGCAAGTGGTCATCCTGGTTTATGTTTACTCTGGTCCTAACCAATGTAGAGGCATCCTCTAACCCCTCCCGGAACACCCCCATACCTTTCGATTGTGGGGGGTGCAAGATATCATGGCCTGAATACACCTATGGTAGTTCGCATCCCCTACCTCCCTGGGGTTAACTCACACTAGCGCATGTGGTCATCCTGCTGTATGTTTAATCTGGTCCTAACCAATATAGAGGCGTCCCCTAGCCCCTCCCTGGAGACCCCTATGCCTTTTGATTGTGGGGGGTGCAAGATATCATGGCCTGAATGCACCTATGGTAATTTGCATCCCCTATTTCTCTTGGGGCTATTGACACTAGCGCAAGTGGTCATCCTGGTTTATGTTTACTCTGGTCCTAACCAATGTAGAGGTGTCCCCTAACCCCTCCCGGAACACCCCCATACCTTTCGATTGTGGGGGGTGCAAGATATCATGGCCTGAATGCACCTATGGTAGGTTGCATCCCCTACCTCCCTGGGGTTAACTCACACTGACGCAAGTGGTCATCCTGTTTTATGTTTAATCTGGTCCCAACCAATGTAGATGCACCATCTAACCCCTCCCTGGAGACCACCATGCCTTTTGATTGTGGGGGGTGCAAGATATCATGGCCTGAATGCACCTATGGTAATTTGCATCCCCTATTTCTCTTGGGGCTATTCACACTAGCGCAAGTGGTCATCCTGTTTTATGTTTAATCTGGTCCCAACAAATGTAGAGGCACCATCTACCCCCTCCCGGAACACCCCCATACCTTTTGATTGTGGGGGGTGCAAGATATCATGGCCTGAATGCACCTATGGTAATTTGCATCCCCTATTTCTCTTGGGGTAATTCACACTAGCGCAAGTGGTCATCCTGTTTTATGTTTACTCTGGTCCTAACCAATATAGAGGCATCCCCCTAGCCCCTCCCGGAACACCCCCATACCTTTTGATTGTGGGGGGTGCAAGATATCATGGCCTGAATGCACCTATGGTAATTTGCATCCCCTATTTCTCTTGGGGCTATTCACACTAGTGCAAGTGGTCATCCTGTTTTATGTTTAATCTGGTCCCAATCAATGTAGATGCACCATCTAACCCCTCCCTGGACACCCCCATACCTTTTGATTGTGGGGGGTGCAAGATGTCATGGCCTGAATGCACCTATGGTAGTTCGCTTCCCCTACCTCCCTGGGGTTAACTCACACTAGCGCACGTGGTCATCCGGCTGTATGTTTAAAATGGTCCCAATCAATGTAGAGTCATCACCTAGCCCCTCCCTGGAGACCCCCATGCCTTTTGATTGTGGGGGGTGCAAAATATCATGGCCTGAACACACCTATGGTAATTCGCATCCCCTACCTCCATGGGGTTAACTCACACTAGTGCAAGTGGTCATCCTGTTTTATGTTTACTCTGGTCCTAACCAATGTAGAGGCATCACCTAGCCCCTCCCTGGACACCCCCATACCTTTTGATTGTGGGGGGTGCAAGATGTCATGGCCTGAATGCACCTATGGTAATTCGCATCCCCTACCTCCCTGGGGTTAACTCACAGTAGCGCACATGGTCATCCTGTTTTATGTTTAATCTGGTCCCAACCAATGTAGAGGCACCATCTACCCCCTCCCAGAACACCCCCATACCTTTTGATTGTGGGGGGTGCAAGATATCATGGCCTGAACACACCTATTGTAATTCGCATCCCCAATTTCTCTTGGAGTATTTCACACTAGCGCAAGTGGTCATCCTGTTTTATGTTTACTCTGGTCCTAACCAATGTAGAGGCATCCTCTAACCCCTCCCGGAACACCCCCATACCTTTCGATTGTGGGGGGTGCAAGATATCATGGCCTGAATGCACCTATGGTAGTTTGCATCCCCTACCTCACTGGGGTTAACTCACACTGACGCAAGTGGTCATCCTGTTTTATGTTTAATCTGGTCCCAACCAATGTAGAGGCACCATCTACCGCCTCCCGGAACACCCCCATACCTTTTGATTGTGGGGGGTGCAAGATATCATGGCCTGAATGCACCTATGGTAATTTGCATCCCCTATTTCTCTTGGGGCTATTCACACTAGTGCAAGTGGTCATCCTGTTTTATGTTTAATCTGGTCCCAATCAATGTACATGCACCATCTAACCCCTCCCTGTACACCCCCATACCTTTTGATTGTGGGGGGTGCAAGATGTCATGGCCTGAATGCACCTATGGTAGTTCGCATCCCCTACCTCCCTGGGGTTAACTCACACTAGCGCACGTGGTCATCCGGCTGTATGTTTAATCTGGTCCCAATCAATGTAGAGTCATCACCTAGCCCCTCCCTGGAGACCCCCATGCCTTTTGATTGTGGGGGGTGCAAGATATCATGGCCTGAACACACCTATGGTAATTCGCATCCCCTACCTCCATGGGGTTAACTCACACTAGTGCAAGTGGTCATCCTGTTTTATGTTTACTCTGGTCCTAACCAATGTAGAGGCATCACCTAGCCCCTCCCTGGACACCCCCATACCTTTTGATTGTGGGGGGTGCAAGATGTCATGGCCTGAATGCACCTATGGTAATTCGCATCCCCTACCTCCCTGGGGTTAACTCACAGTAGCGCACATGGTCATCCTGTTTTATGTTTAATCTGGTCCCAACCAATGTAGAGGCACCATCTACCCCCTCCCAGAACACCCCCATACCTTTTGATTGTGGGGGGTGCAAGATATCATGGCCTGAACACACCTATGGTAATTCGCATCCCCTATTTCTCTTGGAGTATTTCACACTAGCGCAAGTGGTCATCCTGTTTTATGTTTACTCTGGTCCTAACCAATGTAGAGGCGTCCCATTGCCCCTCCCGGAACACCCCTATACCTTTTGATTGTGGGGGGTGCAAGATATCATGGCCTGAATGCACCTATGGTAATTCGCATCCCCTACCTCGCTGGGGTTAACTCACACTGACGCAAGTGGTCATCCTGTTTTATGTTTAATCTGGTCCCAACCAATGTAGAGGCACCATCTACCCCCTCCCGGGACACTCCCATACCTTTTGATTGTGGGGGGTGCAATATATCATGGCCTGAACACACCTATGGTAATTCGCATCCCCTACCTCCCTGGGGTAAACTCACACTAACACAAGTGGTCATCCTGTTTTATGTTTAATCTGTTCCCAATCAATGTAGATCTAACCCCTCCCTGGACGCCCAGATACCTTTTGATAGTGGGCGTGCAAGATATCATGGCCCAAACACACCTATTGCAAATTTAATTCTATCCGCCGCTCCCCACAGGAAACCCTGTGATCTTCCGGCTAATGGCGGACGATGCCGGATCGTCCGAAACACTGGAGACAAACTAGTTTGGATCTTTTTCAACCATCCGCACCGCTACCACATGAGCATATGGCTCTTTAGTAACGTGCATGCAATGGATGGGGTTGCAGAATAATTCTGAGTCCAAATAATGGAACCAACTCGGGAAGATGGCAAAGGTACTGTTTTATTAACAATTATCCAAAACAGGGAGGTTACAACGGACATCAACGGACGTTCGCTCAGGCTCTTGACGATTTTCTCAAAAAAACATCCTTATATGCAAAGAATACGTCAGACGTGATGTCATACTGCATGGGAAATAATAGGAAACCTATCAAAGGCTGTGATAGGCTTAAGGGGAACAAGTAAGTATACATTGCATAGGGACTAGGATTGGGATTTGCTGCCCACTGTCAGGTGGAAAACTTATGCCTACCTCTTAAAACTTGTAAAGTACACAGTTTATCATTGGTCTTCAAACTATAAGGCCCTCTACAATTGGTTGGCACGCTCGTGCCATGTCTGTAACATTCGATTCACTTATCAGCACGTAAACTCAAACCCAGGTGCCAGGAGGTGGACTGGACATTACCTCCCCACCCAATTAGCCCAGCATCTCTCATCAACCAGGGCTTCTGCCATGAAGATTGTTTTAGAAATTGGCCTTGCAAAGTATCCTTGTCTGTGGGAATATATGGGAGTGCAGGCCCTCACTATCGTTGTTCTAGGACTCCAAGCTGAACTCTTTTTCCATCCTAGGCTCACATGACAGGAGACCATGAATTGGCCCATTTTGCAGCAGCTAACATGACCTCTGACCCTTTCAGTACAACTCACACAAAGGGAACTGATGTATGTGTTATAATTGTGTTACAATGCAATAATACTATTATGTCCGTGGCACTAAATCATAGATATGTACTGTGAATCATTTAAAATTCCAATCCAAAGCATATGTGATTGTGCACTTCTAACAGGCAGGGGACCTGGGTAATTGGCGTGCAGGCCAATGGTGGTATGTGGGTGGGAGCATATCTATTCTCTGTCTTTGCATCAGGTGGTGTGGGTTTTCTTGACTGTGTTTGTGCTTCTTTTTTGTCACTTTGGTTGGGTGCGTTCTGGTACATGTAGTGATTTTCGTATTGGTGTACGGAATGGATGTTGTTACGCATGCACTGGATCATTTTCTTCAATTGAGACACACATGTCAAGCCCTTGCACTCACGCATGCTATTACTGTGTTGCACCTTGATTTCCCCCTCTACACTTGCACGTTCAATGCACTCACTAGCAATAGTAGGTTTGTCTACCCTTACTTTTTTTATCATTACTTGTTGCACTATTGTAGCAATTATTGATCCTTGCTCTAATTCATGGTCTACCTTCCCCTTTACCCACCCTGTCTGCCCTCTGTGCGCTTTCAGGGTGTTTTGCTAATTGCATGAGTGCAGAATATTTGAACAACAAATAAAGGAATGCATACACTGCGCACAGCCACTGCTGATCGGTGTTATACCTGCCCATAATTCAACAGTGCACATGCCCTTGTAGTTACATTCACCCAGCATCCAGTTACACAGGCCACTGTGACGTGCCATGTACCCAGGCAGCGTGGAGTTGCGCAGCACCGTGGAGTCATGGGTTGAACCAGGACATCTGGCACAGCAGTGGGTGATAAGGTGGCGGGCATCACACACCATCTGCATGTTCAGTGAGTGATAGTTTTCTGTTCCGGTAGACTGCCTCCACAGCATGCCTGGCTACCAGCTCCACATGTATTCCGTCCAATACACCTATGATATAATATGGGATTTATAACGCGCCTATACACAAGTGTTTCAAGGCGCGATGAGGCAAGGGAGGGGAAACAAAGGGAAAACAAAGACAATGGTCTTACTAGGCCAGGTGACATTGAGATCGCGCAAGTGCAGGGGAGGGGGGAAAGGGAAAAGTGCGGGGGAGGAGGTGGCTGTGCAATACATAGGATCCACAGTAAAAAATAAATTAAATTTAAAAAAAAGGTAAAAGTGCAGCCAGCTTGTGGCAAGTGCAGGGGTAAGTGCAGACATCAAGTGTCAAGAGCTTGTAGGGGACTGTAGGGATACAGAAACAGCCACCCAAGTGCAGCTGTTGACTGGGAGGCAGTGCAGGTATGCAACTGGCGGGGGAGGGTACCTGGGCCCGAGATCAGAGGGTAGCCAGGTGACCAATGTAGTTTCAGTCAGGAGTTCAGCAGGGGAAAGGGGGAGAAAAGAATCAAAGAGGAAGGTCTTGAGGTCCTTCCGGAACTGGAGCTCGTTCTCCTCAAGTTTCAGGGAGGCTGTTCCAGAGGGAGGCCCCAGCCGAAGAAAGAGATTTACCACAAACTTGTTGCTTGGAGAAGCGACTGACCCTGAGGGAGTTCGAGGCGGGTGAGCGAAGAGCTCGACAAGGAAGATATTTAGGAAGAGAGAGTTGAAGGTATTGAGGCCCCAAGCCTCAGAATGCCTTGTGGACAATGCAGAGGGTTTTCAACTTAATCCTCGCAGCCACTGGGAGCCATTGCAGAGATTTCAGTCCTGGAGAGATACGATCCCTGGGCTTGAGGCCAAAGACAAGCCTTGCAGTCCTGTTCTGGATGAGTTGCAGAGGGCGCAGAGTAGAAGCAGGCAGATTAAGAAAGAGGCAGTAGTGCAGCCTAGAGAGAACCAGAGCTCTAGAGACAGTGAACTTCTGGAAGAAGAAGAGGAAAGGAAGAATACCTCTGAGGAGGTGCAGCTGGTAGTGTGACTTCTTAGAGATGTCAGAGATGTCAGGAGAGGAGGAGAGTGGGGAGTCGAAGATGACCCCAAGGTTATTAGCCTCACAGGTGGGAGCAGAAAGAGGTCCAAGAGAGGCTGGCCAGAGAGCGACAGTAAAGGAGGGAGCAGGTGTGCCGATGAGGAGAATCTCCGTCTTACTGGCATTAAGGCAGATGTCGTTGGCGACGCACCACACCTGGATAGCGGACAGACAGTCAGAGATGAGAAAGGGAGAAGAGGTGGCAGAAGGGAGCCTGAAATGAGTGTCATCCACATAGCACTGAAAGTTCGGGCAGAGAGCAGCAATGCGGTGGGCAAGAAGTGCCAGGTATTAATTGAACAGCCAGGGAGAGAGGTTAGACCCCTGGGGAACACCACAGGTAGAGATAGAGGAGAGCAAGGATCCTAGTTAGACCTGGGAGTGTCGATCGGAGAGGAGAGAGGTCAGCCAAGCCAGGGCCTGATCAGTGATCACGGAGACAGCTGAGCAGGATGGCATGGTTGACCATGTCAAAGGCAGAAGAGAGATCCAGTCATGCCTGCAAGGGCATGGAAGGCAATTTTAGTGGCATTGACCTGGTCAGCAGTCCTGAGTAGGATGATGTGGTCTCCAACCTGAAACAGGACACGCGAAAAACAGGGTTGCAATATCCCATGCAGTTCACCCACAGTGTGTTGGTATGTGCCCGTGGCTATGAAGTGTAGCACAGACACTAACTTCAGCAAGTGGGGGGTATGGCTGTACGGGTATGTTTATGTTCCTGTTCTTTTTGTTGTTCCTCTTCTTCCAGGAAAGGTTTAAGTGCCTTGCCTTTTTTTTCCTTCATAACTCTTTTTCCTTAATCCCTTCTACCTCATTTTTGACCTTGGAATAGTTGTTTAATGTGGTGAGAATTTCTGTGTTGATTTCTTTCTAAAATATGAAACTGGTTTAGTCACTGTATGGATTAGCAACGTTGGGTGGCATGGTTGATGTTTGGAGAGGTTTTTGTTCTTTTGATCTTTGCTGTCTTTAAAGGTGGGTAAGAGCCAAAGGTGAAATTCTCTATTTCTGTAGCAGACCGTGAACCAATAATAAGATTTTATCCAAAATAAAAAAAAGATGCGTATTGGTACAAATTTACAACCATTTGCTTCTTAAATATCCATTGTGAAACATGTTTAAAAGTTATCGAGGGGGGTGTGGCTTAGGAGGCCCACACACGGATGCCTCCTTAACAGTCTCCGGACATCGCCGGGCCTTCAGTGTTAATGGCGCCGTCATAAGTGTCGCCAGAGCCTAGAAATCCTCACTCTGGCTAGGTGAAGCCTCGAGGCATGCAGGGACCGAGTTTCGGCACCCGCAGCCCTCGCTGGACAGGGTTGGGAATCCTGGAATCAGCGGAGCGGGGACCAGACCAACTCCAACATGGCGCCTGCAACCTTTGCTCGCCATAAACTGAGCAGCTGACCCTCTTCTCCAGGGTAGAGATGCGTGGGTCTGGGACTGTAACTTGCACTAAGCTGTCTGACTCAAGCTTTTCCTTTGGGGTACCTGTTGTTTTTTCTCTGCATCTTTCTCCTCTCTTCCTTTGGGAGCTGCCTTGAATTACATGCTTTCTGCCCAGCTGGTGAGTGCTCTGGCAGTTGGAGGCTTCCCGTGAGGACTTGCCAGATGCCTGACTCATTGCTTGATGCATACGGAGCATCTCCTTGAGGGCTTTGGTTGGTCCTAGGTGTGTGGTGCCTGGGTGTGCGGTGACTCTTACTACGTGGGTGATAGTGGTATCTGTTGGAGTCCCTGTGCATGGATTACATGCTGCCTTATCTCTCTTCACGAGCATTGTAGTTAAGACCCCTCAGTCCCTGTGCACAGATCACATACTGCCTGATCTTTCTTTATTGGTGCTTGGGCTACCTGCGGTCCCTGGATTTGTTACCTGGAGGCTGTGATGGCAAAGAGGGGAAATACCCCTACAGATGGTGATATTGCATGCTTGGTACATGCCTGTGAAGGACCTAAGAAGATTGACAACGCTGTCCTGCTGGTGCAGTGTCCCCAGGAGAGGGGAGAGGACATGGCTCTACCAGCTACCAAACCGGATCTGGCTAACCTGCTGAGAGAACTGAAGCGGGCACTCCAAAACAGTGTTGCCGAGCTCTCCTCTAAAGTTGTGACAATTGACAAACGCGTGACGGAGGCAGAACAGTGTATTAGGGACATTGAGGACTCTTTCTGAGCAAACCTTGGAGTCTTGCGATGCTTACCAATGCCTTCCGAGGTGTGAGGCCCTGGAACACAAGCAGGAGGACATCGACAATCATTCACGACGTAACAATGTCAGGCTACGCAGCATACCTAGATCTGTAAGTGACTCAGATCTGCTGAATTAGGTCTGCACCTTCTTCCGGTCTCCTCTCTGACTGTCTGAGGATGCCAAGGTGGAACTGAACCATACCCATAGTCTTTGAGGGTCTCTCTCGGATGATTCAAGCCAGCCACCTGATGTTCTCAGTAGTGTCAATTTCCTCACGTTTAAGCAGCGCATCATGGAAGCAGCACGTGCAGACCAGCCTTCACTTTTCGGGGTGCCGACCTTCAGATATCCCAGGATCTGGCAACTTTCACAATCCAGAGGCGCAGGATGCTTTGTCCGCTTACTGTGTGGCTCAGGGAGAATGGTATTCATTTCAGATGGGGCTTCTCCACTGCTCTGTTCTTCACTATGGAGGGGAAACATTGGTCAATAACATCACATCAGGATGCTTAGGATTTACTGTCATCATGGCCATCTGGCCCTCATGAGGTTGGGTCCCTAAGCCACAGAGGGGATTGTGGTCAAGAGCTGGTAAGGCACGAAACCCTGGGGTCCACTCGCGAGTAAAATGAAGGTGATTGGCCCCACGCAGGTGAAGTAGTTCTGGATGCTTTTTTTTTTACTTATCTCTATAGGTTCTGGTTGAAATTGAAATTGATATTTTATTTCTATCGCGCTCATACACAAGTGTTTCAGAGCGTGACAAGGCAAGGGAAGGGGAACAGAGGAGAAACAAAAACAACGATCTTACTAGGCCCAGTGACATTGAGAACGAGTAAGTGCATGGTAGAGGGGGAGAGGGAGAAGTGCATGGAAGGGGGATCAAAAGGAGAGTGCGGAGCAAGGAGGAAAAAAAACAAATAATAATAAATAAATTAATAAATAAAAAGGAAACAAACAGAGGGAGTGCAGCCAGCAAGTGGCAGTGCTGGGTTTAAGGCAGCAGGCTGGGTAGGTCTGATAAGTGCAGGAAGAACAAAACAAAGGGGTAGGGGCTGTATGGGTACAGATACAGACCCCAGTGCAAGGGGTGGCTCGGAGGCAGTGCATGCGGGTGGCAAGAGGAGCAGGTACCTGGGCCCGGAGGAAAGAGGGTGGCCAGGTGCATGGTGCCGAGGGAATGTAGAATCAGCAGGGGACAGGGGGGGCAAAGGCAGAAGCAAAGAGGAAGGTCTTGAGGTGCTTCCGGAACCGGAGATGGTTCTCCACAGGTTTCCTCAAGATGGTTCTCCTCACTTTAACTGTTTGGACGATCTAGACTCTGTGAGCGGATGGACTTGGCGATGGCATGAATATTCTCTCTATTGATTTGTAACTGTGTTTTGGTCTGGCGACAGCAGGCAATAGCCCCGGTCTGTGATAATAGCTCCTTTTCTGAACCGTTTTTATTTTTATACGAGTCTTTCTTGTTGGTGGGTGTGGGATGGGCTTTTTTGGAAGGGTTCTCGTAAATGTTGAGGTAAAATTGGATGCGGGATGGTAAGAGTCATGATCAGTTCGCTACTTGTAGAGTGTGACACCTGCTTAGTTTAAGCTTATCTCTTATTTCCACTTATCACTGAGGTCGTGTTAGCGGACTCCCCGTTGGGCCAGAGTTAAAGAACTTGCTCTTAATGTGCACGGATTGAACTCCCCCTTAAATCTGTGTTGCAGCGATTGAGGGACCAGGAATGTTCCATAGCCTTGTTACAGGAGACGTACCTGTGTCACACTGATTTTCGTAGACTGTGCAATAGACACTTTTGCTAAACAATATCTTGCCTATTTCAGTACTAATAAAGGTGGAACAGGGATCTTTGTTGAGTTGGGAGAGAAGAATGACCCAGGGGGGGGGTCATTTTATAGGGGGTCAAGGGCTTGTTAGGCGGTCATCTGTTTACTGTCATATCTCTTTATTCCGCCAGTGAGAAGCAGGGTGGATTCCTGGTGGACTCTGTCGGAAAGGACTGCTTTTGCAGATGGACAAGTGATCTTGGTGGTGGGGGTAGAGGGATTATAATGTAGTACCTGACCCCATGATTAATCACACCCACCCTCTGCTACAGACTTTAAACTGGCCCAGTCTTTAATTAAAGTTCTGAGGGAAATGAATCTGGTTTACTTGTGGAGGCTACAACAACACTTGACAACACACATTTTACACGCATATAGGACTTTCTCAAGGATCAATCTCGGGCTCATATCTCCCTTTCTCCAGCATGGGGTCTGGCATGGATTCACATGCTCGTGAATATTCCCCTTTGTCAGTCCGGGAATCTTCGGTAAAAGAATAAACTGTTTGACTTGCACTTACAAACTGTCTTTCTTCTATACACCAAACACTGAGCTCTGGGTCATACTGTCCCCAGCCAATGACTGCCCTCTCCCTAAGCCCCTCCACTGGCAGCCATCTTCACATTTTTACCGCACGTTCAAGTGTTGGGAGTCCTCGTGTTGTGCTCAGAGAGCTTTTCTACGTTTTTGCGCTTTTTCGATAAAAAGTTTCTATCGTTGTCAAATAGAGCGTGTGTGTTCTTTCGTTCCTTTGACCGGCAAGCAGGGATCTGTTTGTCGGCGTCTTTCAACGCCCCTTAAGGGCAAGAATTTCATGAAAGAGTTTCATGGAAGATTCCAGAACGCCATTGGGCCTACATCGCACTCCGGACCATGTCGGAGGAGAAGAATGAGGGAGGCTCCCTCTTCAAGCTCTGCTCCAGCTGCGGATTGAGGAACTTGTTTGTGGAGGACAAACACTCTCAGTGCCTCTACTGTCTCCATCCGGACCACAGCGAAGCATATTGTGAAATCTGCCTTGGGTTCTCCAAGCGAACCATCAAGGACAGTCACAGTAGGTTGGTGGCATGGCTTAACGCCAAGGCCTCTACCCTGTGCGGCAAGCAGGGGCATGCCTTACCCAGGACCGGCCGGTCCAAAGAGCTGGCTTCTAAGTCCTTTGAGGGTGCTCAATCCGCGGGGGCCCAAGACAAGGCCAAGTACCGCAAGTTTGTTTCCGTCTGGGTTTCGCACAAGTGGGTACCACGATACGCAGCGCACATTCATCTTCGCCATCTGCCTCCATCGCTAGTCATAGCTCCAGCTCCTCCTCAAAGAGGAAATCGGTTAACCCAGGGAAGCTGTGGGAAAAGCCGGAGAAGACCAAGGTGCATGGAAAGGTGTCCAACCTGCCCCTGAAGGCCCAGGTGGTCCAGACTAAGTCATCCTTGAGGATCGAGCTGGTGGCGACCGCCCTTTCGAAGGCAAAAGGGGCTGACCTGGTCCAGCGAGTGGGAAAAGATCTCCACCGACCGATGGGTGCTGGACGCTCCCACCCACGGACACTCTCTAGAGTTCCAGCAGAAGTGTCCGCGGATACCACTGGTGGCCCGGCAGGAGCAGCACATCCCTCCGCTCCTGCGGGAAGTACGGGCCATATTAAAAAAGGGGGCTATAGAGCTGGTTCCGATGTGACTGCGGGCTCCGCAGTCTACTGCAGATACTTCTTGGTGAAGAAGACTGGGGGCTGGAGGCCCATTCTAGACTTGCGGCGCCTTAACAAATACCTCAAGTCCCAAAAGTTCATGATGGTCATGTTGCAGCACGTGCTTGGCCAACTGGAGGAAGAGGACTTCTTGTCGTCGCTGGATCTGGAGGATGCATACTTCCACATCCCCATTCACGAGAAGCATCGGAAGGTCCTGTGCTTCGTAGTACAGGGAAGGCACTACCAGTTCAAGGCCCTTCCCTTCAGACTGAATTCGGCACCCAGGGTGTTCACAAAAGTGCATGGCACCAGTGGCGGCCCATCTGCGCCTACAAGGGATACATGTGTACACGTACCTTGATGACTGACTCATCCGCGCCAAGTCCAGGGAAGTAGCAGTTCAACACACGGAGAGGACCGTCCAGCTGCTGACAGATCTGGGGTTCTCCGTCAACTATCCAAATTCCTGCTTGATACTATCGCAGAACGTGCTATTTCTGGGGGCCAGGCTCAACTTGGTCTCCTGCCTGACCGCCCCCTTGGAAGAGAGGATAGTGGCCATGCTGGGCAAGGTGCAATGGCTGTTGACACTGAAGACTACCACGGTGCGGACCATCAAGTCAGATGGGGCATGCTTTTATTCAGTGTTCTCCAAATAAAACTATAAAAATTCTCTTTGGTTATCGACCTCCTGGCCCAGCACAGGCTTTCCTGGAGAAATTACAATTCTTTCTGGCAGACACGGGGAATAAGCATGACAAGCTGTTATGTTTGGGGGACTTCAATATATGGGCTGAGCAGGTGACATCTGGGGATGGGAGAGAATTAAAGGAGACCCTGGAAGCCCATGATTTGGAACTTTTAGCATCATCCCCCTCACATTGCCAGGACCATTGTCTTGATGTCCTGCTATATCGAGGGAAGATAATTTGTTATGTTGAGACAATCGCAATATCATGGACAGACCACTATGCCATAGTATTTGAACTGGGAATGCATAAGAAAACTCTGGAAGTGCACACGGAAAATTGGATGGGGGAGTTCCACAAGCTGAAAGATTTATTGAAAATCTCAGGGGAAACTCTGAAACATGCTTTGGCACAGATTGAAGAGGCTCTTCCATGTGAGGAGTTCTTCAAAAAAGGCATGTAAATCATGGCTATGCTATTTAATGTACAGGCCCCTCTCCAACAAAACAAAGCCATGTAACCCCTGGTTTTCGCCAGATTTGGCCAAGAAAAGGGTACAGGTGAGATCTTTCGAGAAAAAAATGGAGAAGACATCGTACAGAGAGCATTTTAGAACAGGTCAAGAGCGCCTGAAGAGAATATGGAAAAGCCATTTTTGATGCCAAAGCTAAATTTATAACAGGGAAAATTGACAAAGTCATGAACAGGCCACAGGAATTGTACGCTGCTATTTCCCAGTTAGCAAATCCTGGGTGTGCGTCAGCAGCACCTGAATCATCACAAGCACAGGCGGATGCTTTTAATAATTACTTTATAAATAAAATAGAGCTAATACAAGGAAAGATTATGGAAATTAAACCATTACATCCCCAAGAGGATCTGGAAGTAACAGAGGAGATTAGCACAGAATGCATATCTCATGATGAAGACACTGGGCCGGATCAGAAGGTATTTATGTTTACGAAAGTATTTGAGGAAAGGGTCTGCACCTTGCTCTCCGCGTTGAAGGCTACTAATGATGTACTCTTCGTTATTCTATCTTCAGTAGCTAAACTAATAGCTCCAGATATTACCCCATTTATCACAAAATTTGTTAACAAATCTCTTACATCAGGGGTAGTACCGATGATTCTGAAGAAATCTGTGGTCACGCCACTGCTAAAAAAAAACAAATTTAGACCCTAAGAATTTCCAGAATTACAGGCCAATGGCAGGATTGTCATGGCCATCGAAAATTCTGGAAAACATTGTGACAGCTCAGCTGCAGGAACATCTGGATCAGGAGAATCTGCAATCCACTGCAATCCGGCTTCCGACCAGGTTTTGGGATGGAGATGGCGTTGCTGACGGTCTGGGACTATCTATTGGAGACGGCGGATCAGGGGGGCGTGTCCCTGTTGGTCATGTTGGACCTGTCCGCCGTCTTTGATACGGTTGTCCATGGGACCCTGCTGAAACGTCTGAGAGAAGTGGGTGGAGTAGGGAAACAAGCTCTTCAATGGTTTGAATCTTTTCTCTCTAGAAGAGAACAAAGAATAGGATTTGGATATTTCTTGTTAGATTCAGGATTACAAAGCTGTGGAGTCCTGCAGGGATCGTCCCTTGTCACAGGTTTCCCCCTTTCTCACCTGCTTTCGCTGCTTGATGGAATCCAGAGGAGTTTTCTTCCGTACGGATCGGGTCTTGTACAAGCCTGCTCTGCCGTCTTCGGCTTCCAGTGTTCGTTCAGCTTTAACGTCCGGGAAAAAATGAGGAAACTCCAGGAAGACCAGGAAAGGAGAAGTGCACTCGGAGGCGGGTGCACGGAATCCGGGAAGAAGGCTAAATAGGAGGAGGGAGGATAGAAGGGAAAGCGGAGGGTCTAGGAATCAGGAAACTACAGACTTCCGCAAGGCGAACTTCAGAGCACACGTCTAGCCACAGCAACAGTAGCGTTGAGACGCGCGGGCCGCAGGGGCATGGCCATTTTATAGAACATGCTGCCTCGGACGTGAAGACTGGTAGGCAGCGTTCTGTGTGTACGGCCATGTTGGAAGTAGTACAGAGTGTAAGCCCCGACGCGTCAAGGGCCAGGAGGTCCAGAAGGGGCATGTCTGATGGTTCATGACATCCCTCTCCCCACTGCTTTTTAATTTATATGTTAAACTACTCATGGACATTCTGAGGAAGCACGGCATACAGTTTCACTCATACGCAGGTGTTCTTGAGGATACAGAATCTAGAGGAGAAGTACGAAATAGTTGACCGGTGCCTACAAGAAATACAGGCTTGGATGTGTGCGATCCAGCTACTGCTGAATGTCAGCAAAACAGAAAAGACTCTATTCGCTTCAAAGCACAATCTGCAGAGGGAGCATTTACACTCCCTATGTTTCCTGGGGACACAGCTGAATTTCTCCAAGAAAATAAAAAATGTAGGCTGTGTCTGGGAGGATAACATGGGAAGTGGAGCTCAAGTTAGTGCGAAGGTACAAGCAGCTTTCCACTCACTACGCCTACTGTAACATATCCTACCATTCATTGCGAATGAGGACAGAGCGGTAGTCATTGGCACTCTGGTCAACTCGAGGTTAGACTATGGAAATGTATTGCTGTCGGGTATACCAGCCTATCAGTTGCGAAGACTGCAGGTGGCCCAAAATGCAGCGGTTAGGCTGACGTATAGGTAAAAAATCAGCTCCAACCTCTAACTTAAGAAGAGCCCTACATTGGCTGGCAGTAAAAGAGATAATTGAGTTTAAGGTACTCTGCTTGGTTTATAGGTGTGTTAACAAGACAGGAACAAGATATCTATCAGATAAAATCAGGAGACATGTTCCTACCTGACAACTGCGCTCAGCAGATCAAAATCTGCTTCATATACACCACACCAGGTATATGAGCAAAGGAGACCGCAGATTCAGCGTCTACGGTCCAAGAGCATGGAATAAACTACCCAGAGAAAACTGTGAGATTAAAACCTTTCCGGCATTCCAGAAGGCCGTGAAGACCTATCTGTTTTGTTAGAACTCTCCTAGACCTTAACTGGTGTATTTCAATCTCATATGATTAAGTGGATTAAGACATGGGCCTCATTACGAGTATGGAGGTAGCCATGCCGCTTTTAGCGGCATGGCTACCGCCATACCGGGTACTGGATCCGGGTTCCTGGAATGGGGAAATACCGGGCCATTCCGGCCTTGGAGGGCCCGGTATTTCCCCATTCCAGGAACCCGGACCCGGTTCATCCCCATTCCCATTTGAGCCCCCATAGGGCTCAATGGGAATAGGGAGTATGCTAACCACGGGCCCGTTAATGACGGGCCTGTTGTAAGCATCCTGGTCTGCTAGCGGGTCCCACTAAGGACGCCTGGTTTTACCAGACGTCCTTAGAGGGACTCACGAGCAGACCTCGTAATGAGGCGGTAGAGGGTTAACGGCGCCGGCAGCTCCACCAGCGCCGTTAACCTGATCCGGCTCTGCAGGTTGCAGATAGGACCCCTTCAGGAATTCCTGGACGCTTGGTGGATCCAGGTGTCTGGAAGCTTTGCAGACAAGATTGTTCTCGACGAGGAGTTCCGTCGAGCGATAAGGTGGTGGGGCGTGCGCTCCAGCATTGCCGGGGGCACGGATTTCCAGATCCCCCCATAACAAGAGACAGTCACCACAGACGCGTCCCTCGAGGGCTGGGGAGCCCACACCGGACGTCTCCACGCCAGAGGCCTGTGGCTACCATAGGAGAGGGCTCTCCACATCAATGTCCTGGAGCTGCGGGCAGTGTTCTGGGCCCTCTAGTCGTTCCTTCTGTCACTCAAGGGCAAGGTGGTGAGGGTCTTCACGCACAATACCACCACGATATTCTACATCAGGAAGCAAGGAGGTACTAGATACCCGGCGCTCTCCAGAGAGGCGCAGGACTTGTGGCACTGGGCCGTCAGCCAAGAGATGTTCCTCATTCCTTTTCACCTGTCTGGAGTCAAGAACACCTTCGCCGACTCCCTCAGCAGGGAGCTGCGCTCTTGCCACGAGTGGGAACTTCGACATGATCAAGTGAACAACCTCTTCCTCAAATGAGGCAGAACCCAGATCGATCTGTTTGCGACAGCGATGAATTCCAAATGACAGAGATTCGCCAGAAGGTTCCACCAGCCGAGGAGCATGGGGGACGCGTTTTCCTTTCTGTGGGAAGGCCTGTTCTGCCGGAATTCCCCTTCCCCGTTGCCTCTCCGGCTGCGAGTCATTAATCAACTCAAACGGTGGTGATGCAAGATGATCCTCATCGCCACGGCGTGGCCGAGTCAGATTTGGTAACCGGATCTTCTCAGCCTGTCAGTGTTACCCCCAGTCAAGCTGCAGGTGGTTTGGATCTGCTCACCAGAGAAGGAAGCGCAATCCTACATCACGACACAGGATCGCTGAACCTGAAGGCTTGGCTCCTGCAGCCTTAGGGTTTGGAGTGTACGAGCTGCCGGCAGACTGCAGGGAGGTCCTTACCAGGGCCAGAGCAATGTCGCCTCTTCATTGCTAAGGGCACAAGTGCAAACATTTTGCAACGTGGTGCCGGACGCAGAAGACCAACCCTCTGAATATCTTAGCTCCGCAGATTCTTCCGTACTTGTACTTGGTCAAGGCAGGGCAGACGCACGCCTCTATCAAGGTGCTTCTGGCGGCTATCTCCCGCTACACCAGGTCTCCAGGACGGTCTTCTCTTTGGTCCCACCTTCTAGTCAAGGAGTTCCTCAAATGACTGTTTCGATCATTACCACCGGAGAAGGCCCCTACCCCGGCGTGTGAACTCAACGTGGTGCTGACGAGGATCATGGGGGCTCCCTTGAAGCATATGCATCAGGCCCCTCTCAAGTTCCTTTCGTGGAAGACAGCTTTTCTCGTGGCCATCACCTCTGCCAGGAGGGTAGGTGAGGTCCAGGTCCTTTCCTGCGAACAACCTTAGCTGACTTTTCACAACACAACGATGGTGCTGCGGATGCACCCCTCCTTCATGCCAAAGGTTCTGTCGGAATTCCACCTCAACAAGCCTTTGGTGTTGCCTGTGTTTTTTCCAAAACCTTTGTCGCCGGCTAAAAGGACTTTGCACTGGCTGGATGTGGCTTGTGCGCTGAAGTTCTATGTGGTACGCACAAAGTGTTTCCGGAATACATCTCAACCATTCATGAACTTTGGTCCTGTGAACCATGGGAAGGCCTTGTCCAAGGCTTCCATCTCCAGGTGCCTCTCCGGCTGCATCACACACTGTCACTGGTTGTCATACCAACCGCTGCCCGGCCGTCCGAGACCCCATTCTACCAGAGCGATCGCTGCGACGACGGCGTTCCTGTCTGGTGTGCCCCTGCTGGACATCTGCAGGGCTGCTACGTGGGGGTCCACGCACACCTTTACAAGGTTCTACTGCGTCCACAGGGATACCAGAGAGAAGTCCAGGGTTGGCCAAGCAGTGCTACGCAACCTGTTCGCTTGAAGGTGAGCCTGTTCCGGAGGCTTCTGTTGAGCCTTGCCACCTCCTGTGGTTGTGTAATGTTGTACTGCTATGTATTCTTTATTCATGAGCATGTGAATCCATGCCAGACCCCATGCTGGAGAAGGAACAAGTTGCTTACCTGCAACTATTGTTCTCCAGCATGGGTCTGGCATGGATTCACATGCAAACCCTCCCTCCTGCCCCTCTGTGGCTCTTCTTGGTCATACTGCCACTTTATGGGCTATTAAATCTGAAGATGGCTGCCAGAGGAGGGGCTAGGGGGAAGGGCAGTCATGGGCTGGGGGCAGTATGACCCAGAGCTCAGTGATTGGTTTATCGGAGAAAGACAGTTTGTAAGTGAAATTGAAACTGTTTTTTCTTATTGATTCCCGGCCTGACGACGGGGAATATTCATGAGCATGTGAATCCATGCCAGACCCATTCTGGAGAACAATAGTTACAGGTAAGTAACTTGTTCCTTCTGATTCTGTTTGTATCAGAGGTACTCATTGCTACCCATGTACTCTCAGATCATGCAGCAGTTGAGTGTACACTTTCAGTTGATAGGTTGTCCCCCGTTAGCAGGCCCCCATGGAAGCTGCACGACCCGGCCCTCTCAGATTTGGTGTTCAAAGGACCCCGTAACTAAAGAAATAACTGATTTCTTTAGGGAAAATAGCACTGCTACCGTTCCGACTGCCACGGTATGCGACCCTATGAAGGCAGTGATTAGATGGGAACTGATTGCTAACACAACTGCTTGCACTTATAGGAATAGAACCCTAAGGTAGGCACTTTAGGGGGAGATGCGCGCTTCAGAAATGCTTCATAAGCATTTCAATTCTGTCATGGCCAGGAAGGGCCTACGGGTAGCGCGAAATAAACTAGAAGCACACTTAGCAGGACATACGGCCAAATTGATTATTCGTGCTAAGCAATCTTATTATGCCATGGGTAATATGGTGAATACATTTCTGGTTCATAAATTGAAGGCCATACATACAGCAAATACTACAGCAGTGCTGGTAGACTCAGACATAAATATTCAGTACAAGGAATCGGCGAAAAGGAAGGTTTCTGAATGATATTTACCCACAGAATCTGAAGCAGGCCCGCCCCCCCCCCCGTCTCTGCGACTTACGCCAGACTACCAAATCAGGCTCTCGTCTACTGGTCAGGAGACCTTAGACACTCCTGTAACCACGGAAGAGGTGGCAATAGCAATAGTTTCTCTTAAACACAGGACCCCTAGTCCGGATGGTTTCTCAGCATCGTTTATACGATTTTTCAACCACAACTACTCAAACCTTTGACTAACTTATTCAACTTGTTCCCGGAATTTAGGAAGGGTTACTCCTTCGATGGAGTCAACTACAATTTTAATACTTAAGCTGGGGAATCCCACACAGGATTGTCACCCGTACAGGCCAATTTCTTTGAACCTGGATGCCAAGTTGTACTCTAAGGTGTTGGCCTCGAAGTTGGGGACGGTTCTACCCCAACTGATAAATCCGGATCAGGCTGGGTTTATTCCAAAGCGAAGCACACAAGACAACATCAGATGAGGCTTGGAAATCCTTGACCTAGCCAGGAGGGGATAGTCTTGCCTTGGGAGTACTCACACTGGATGCTACTAAAGCATTCGACAGAGTGCACTGGCCCTACCTTTGTGATGTTCTGCTTGCTTTTGGATTTGGCCCGTTGGCTAACTACCATTGACCTTTTACTCGAATAAGGGTTAATTGCCCCTGTCCCTATCGCTCATGGAACTAAGCAGGGTTGTCCACTGTCTCCTTTGATTTTTGCTCTTGTAATGGAGCCATTTGCGCAAAGGATCAGAGACAACTCGGAGATCACAGGGACTGAGGTAGCTTGGGTGCAACACAAAATGCCTCTTTATGCCGATGATGTCCTGCTCATGTTAACTAATATACCAACCTCCCTTGAGGCTGTCATGTCTGAATTAAGATGATTTGAACTGGCTTCTCTGTCAATTACTAGAAATCTTTGCCATAAGTGTGCAATTGCCCAAGCAAGTCATTGCCGCTGCGAGATCCACCTGTCGAATTCTGTGGGCATCTGACACTATTGAGTACCTGGGGGTGAGGATTCCTGTTTCCCCGCAGGATGTATATTGGGTCAACTTCCCAGGGTTGCTTAAGGATCTTGCCGAAGATCTTAAACGTTGGAGTAAGCAGGAAATATCACTGATGGGACGAATCGCTGCAGTAAAAATGAATCTTTTACCCAGATTCTTGTATCTTTGTCAAGCCTTGCTAGTTAAGATACCCAATCTTGAAGTACGTATGCTGCAGCGTAGCGTCCTACAATTTATCTGGGTGGGCAAAAAGCCTAGAGTTCCAAAAGCTGAGGTTTTAAGCGATGCCCGGAGGGGAGCAATGGCGGCTCTGGGCCTCCTCAGGTATTATGTGGCTGCTCGGGTTACGCACATTTTGGCTTGGAGGTCCCCTCCCAGATAGGTAGCTCTTGAGAAAGCCAACTCCTCCTGCCGGTTATCTTTCTTACCCTTTATCGACAATACTAAACTCCCCGATCTGACACACACTTGAGCTCGACAAAAATCTTGCTGTATTACTGGCACGTGGCTTTTATGAAGAAGTGGGTGAATCGGGTTTCAGACCGTGCTCTCCAGTCTTTGGTAATGCAGAATTCTCCCCAGGATTCTTAGGGAATAGTTTTTCAAATTGGCAAATTGGGGGTCTGCATAGCTTGCATCAGCTGTACCAGGAGGGCTCTCCTCTCTCGTGTCCGAATGCAAGGCTCAATTCTCACTAACCGAAGGCGAACGATTTAGATATGATCATATTTGGCACTGGATTTCACAACTGTGAGGAGCCAGGTGACCTGCGAAGGTGAGAGTATTGGAATGTACCCAACAGTATGGCATAGATGGGGGTAGAATCTCATGCTTTTATAAACTTTTGGGAGGCAACTTACTAACCGTCAGATCCTCCTACATTGCCATTTGGAAAGCGGATGTGGGACCTCCTGTCGAGGATTTATGGGAAGAGATCTGGGCTAGAAACCACGCCTCCTCTAGATGTGTAACCAATAGAGAATGTATGCATAAACTTTACTACAGATGGTACCGGCCTCTGCTAACTTTACATAAAATGAATGCTGCTTTGAATTCGGCTTGCTGGAGGGGGTGCGGCCTTGGGAAGCTACTTTCATATGTGGTGGTCCTGTCATGTGATCCACACTTTTTGGGTTGCTGTACTGTCTCACATTAAGGAGAGAACTGCAGTGGACTTACCCCTGGCTCCACTCGTTGGCCTATCGCGGTGCTCAGTGGAAGATGTGTACCCTAAATCGGGTTGCAGAGCACAATCGGCGACACACCAATTTTTAGCAACTAAAATATAAATAGCACGATCGTGGAAGGCTCTTATGGGGCCAGTATTGGCACAATGGTGGATGGAGGTATGGGACATCTTGGTCGACGAAAAAGTTACAGCATGTGTAAAACAATGCGCTGCCTTGGTATCTAAATTTCTGGCTCCCATTTGTTGACTATTACCAGAATTTTCCCTCCCTAACTTTTAAACCGTCTCTACTTTCAAACTATTCCTTGATGTGATGTCCTTGGTGTGGTACTTTTTTTTATTTTAACAAGGTTATGCATTTTCGCATTAGCGCCTCGGTGGTGGGATGGCTTGTTGGACCCGGGAATGTTGTGCATTATGCATTCAGCCATATTTTACTGTATATGTATGTCTCGCATCCTTGTTTGAATAAAAGGTTTGGGGAAAAAGTTATAGAATTTTGCTTTTATACTTAACAGATACTTCATTGTTCTGATATTGTGAAATGTGTAGGCTTAATTGAGCTGCAACAAGAATGCTGTGTGACTTGACTAGTTTATATTTGTGTATGATTTTGTATTATCTGGGGAGATGGTTTGTATTTATGGCCTGTATTGTTTGTCTAATTGTGCATAGGAGACTTTTAAATATTCATGTTCGTGTGCAAGGTTTGTTGGAAACCAAAGCACAAATGGAAAAATAAATAAAAAAGAATGCTAATCCATGCACTGGGAGAAATTGTTAACCCTGAGGTGCAGGCCCGTTTCTGTTCCGCTACACTGGAACAGAAGTCAGAGGCTTCCTCCGACCACTTTAGCGCCACTTGGGGGGGGGGCATAAGCACAACAATTAAAACACTTCAGGTCCCCCTGCAGCTAAAACCAGCTCCTCCCATCACAATGCAGGCAGGAAACTGCTAATGGTGGGCCATTAGTCACTGAATGGTTTCGTGCTGACATTGTGTTGGGAGGGGAGGTAGTGTGGAGCGTGGGCGTGCACTGTAGGCAGCTTTGCCTCTCCCAAAATAATAGTTTAAAGCGGCGCTATTTCTTTCATGCTGCTTCTTTGTTCATTTATTTATTCATGCAATGTTTGTCGGATACCTGTATCCGACAAACATTGCATAAATAAATAGGTACCCGACAAACATTGCATGAATAAATAAATAATCCGGTTCCATGTCTCCTTATAACAAGTCAACAGTCAAACTTTACTGTATCAAAGCATACACTTGATTCCCATTGAAAGAATTTTAAAGTGATTGTTTATTGTGTTCGGGTGTCTCCTTGTCATTGCCCTTTTGGCTTAGGTTGCCTCCAAACCCCCTTCAGCATCTTGTGTTCTTTGATGGTTGCATATACTGCATCCTGTGCCATATTCATGTTCTCTTGGTGTGCCCAGTCCTCATTATCTGCAGCCTAAGTGGGACTAGAGCATACAATTGTCTTGGGCACCAATGAAAAAGTGGCCCACTGTTGCAAATGGCAATTCATTCCTTGTGTAACGGACTGTTTGACTTTGGGTAGGAGTCCCTTAATGGTGTAGTTTGGGAGTGGGGTGGGGTGTGATGCAGTGGGGCTGGGGCGCGGGGTGCGATGGGGCTGGGGTGCGGTGGGGCTGGGGCGTGGGGTGCGGTGGGGCTGGGGCGCGGGGTGCGGTGGGGATGGCGCATTGGGTACGGTGGGGCTGGGGTGCGGGATGGGATGTGGGGGGGGTGTATTCCTAGTGTTTCGCTCTGGGCACCAAATGGATTAGAAACTGCCCTGCTGAAGTGCGTTATAATGGTTTTCAAACAGGCAACATAACTGTGGAAACCATGATGACATTCTCCGTGATAAAGAGAGTGGAATTAACATGCAAGGAGGATTCATGACAAGTGGGAGTATGGCATCCATCCTGCCACAAGACTGCAGCCTACCTTGTGTTCACTTATTTACAGGCACGCCTGATGCAGACAGGTGTGAAACCATTGTTCGCTAAACACTCCTTTTGCTTGGTATAATATTTCTTTACATTAATGTTTTGGCTATAGAACAGTGATAAAACACACAAGTTATGAAATAGTTAAGTTGACATTCATCACACAATGTTGTCCATGCACGAAGCCCCCAAAACAGACCACCTTGTGTTAAGCATTTCCATAAAACATTCAGGTGCTTCGTTTCAGCAATATGGTGATTAGCCCTCTCTTAATATGGCATTCTTCCGTGTTAATGTGTCTACGTCCATGGGGGGGTAAACAATGTTACATTGGTGTCATGAAACAGAAAAGTCAAAATGTTTTTCATTTATGTGATTTTTATTATTTTTTGATCCCAGCAATTAAACCACTGTACAGGGCTTTTGTAATCCTCGGTGGCAGGGGCGTTGCTAGGGGGGGGGGGGGGCTAAGGGGGCTATAGCCCCTGGTCTTTTGGTTGTAGCCCCGGATAGAATCGCAGGAGCTACAGCCAAAAGACTAGCTAGCCCCCAGTCCCAAAAGTTCCGACATCAGCTTAGCCCCGGGTCTTTTCCAGACCTAGCAACTCCCCTGCTCGGTAGCCTTTCAAATACTGTGCTTTCATTGTGTTGGTGCAGAAGGGTCCCTCATTTGTTCCTGCTCAGGCCCGTGTGTGCCTCGAGCTCCTGTATTCCCACCACAGCCCCGCAGTGTAGAGCTCGGTTCTACTCCATGCGACTTAATTTCTTCAAACCCCCTCTTTCCCAGTCTCCCCTTCCTCTCTCCACGGCCGCTCAGTGTTGCCAGGTCAGAAGGAAAAAATAAGCTGAATGTTCCTTTAAAACAAGCCCAAAACAAGCTGACTCCCAACCAAATAAGCTGCAAAAACAAGCGCACCTCTAAAATAAGGTGGAAAGGTCTCAGAAGTTGAAAAATAACTATAACGCAAAGAATACATACAGAGAGCTCAAACATATGTTAACAAAAAGCATTTATTAAAATTGTTATTTTCTAACATTTGGTGTCTATTTTAATTTGTTGTATGTGTGCGACTTATTAAAGCAACATTATTGGCTTTTTGGATCCTTGGCTGCTCTGGTGCTTGATTCGTCGCTCACCTCTGGTCCTTGGCTCCATTGCAGGTACCTGCCAAGTAGCCCCATGTACTTCATGACACTGAGCCAGTCCAGGCATTTCCTATTAAATGCTAGGACTGGTATTTTATTTCTTCCCATTATAAGTATGGGCCTACAAGGACCAGTATGCAAAGGGAAAATCCAGGACTAGCTCATGGCGACAAGCGTGACATGGCCCCCCCACTGTCGTCCTTCTGGTATTGGGAAACCTGGTTGATTGCTGTCATCTGGTCCTTGGTTCATATAGTCCATCACCCCTCTGGTCATTGGCTCCCTCATGACTTACTCCTCTAGTAAATCACTAGCCCACCCATTGACTGTTCATTGCCATGCTAATCCCCAACCCCAGGGCTTTAAGTGGGCCGGGGCCTGCCGGGGCTGGGCCCCGGCAGGCTCTGAAATTTCGTTTTGAGGCGGGGCCCTGCCGGGGCCCAGTAATCTCCTCTGGCAGCCCCGGCCACTACACGAAAAGGCATTTTTTTCTACAGCCTGAAGCGCTCGCTCGTTTGCGAGAGCTTCAGGCTACAGAAAAAAATGCCTTTCAGCCATAATGGTGGCACCGCACCTGCGAGGCATCCCTTTAATCAAGAGATTCCCGTCGGCCGGCGCCACCATTATGGAAAAAACGTGAGGCCGGTGAAAGCAGAGGCCTTGCTTTCTAAATACTGGAGCTGCCGCGCATTCGCGGGAGTTTCAGTATTTAGGAAAAAGGCCTCTGCTTCCAGTGGCCTCACGTTTTCAGCCTTAATGGTGGTGCTGCCCCTCCCCAGCTGGCGAGGGGCAGCACCACCATTAAGGCTGAATAGGCAGGCGCTGTCCCCTGCCAGGCAAGCCTACACAAAATAAATGCAGAGATCAGCACCCTCTCCCCATAGGGGAGAGGGTGCTAATCTATACGAAAGGCTGCCTGGCAGGGGTGGCAGTAGCCCATTGAGCCCGGGCTCGTTAAGGGGGCGTGGCCTAACGGGCCATCAAGACCCCCGCTGTTAGGCCACACCCCCTCGATGAGCCCCGGCTCGATTTGTAGTGCCACTTAAGGCACTGCCCAACCCTGTTCTTGCCCCTCCCCGCCCAAAACACCTTCTCATGGGAACTCTTTGTGCTCTCTTTAATCAAGCCTTAACATTAAACTTTGCACTCAATGCTGAATGAATTTGAACTGTAAATGCTACTGGTGTAATAGAAATGTCTTAACCTGGTCTGCGTTCAGCCAATCAAGTTAAAAGCACTGTGTGTGTCCTTCAGTTAGTCATGTTAAAAGTTTTTGGCTTTTGCAAACTTATCAGGCATTTGCCAGGCACTGCCATTAGATGCCCTGGTACTTGCACCATTTTGCACCTGGTGCCGTTCATACAACTAAAGATAGCAGAGCCTACCAAGGGCCTTTCCCATGCCTACACAAAACCCTAAACTATTGTCATTGTCTATGCTTGTTTCCATCATGACTAAACTACATGTTGCTGTAAATACCCTGTGTTTACCTCTTGGCTAGGTAATGCGTCTTCAAAGGGTCTCTCATATTGAAAGAGCCCATCAATGCAAAAGAAAGGAGTACTTGCAGGTTCACATCAGGAAGGCAATCAGCCCGAGCCTCACAGCGTGTGCATAACAGCTTAAGGCAAGACGGCTTGTTCGCCTTTCATATTCATTTTTTTTTTGTAAATGGGGCCAAGTCAGACAGACTGGCAAACAAGCGGAACAATAAGCACACAATTAAGGAAAAACGCGGACAAAAACCGCGACAAGCAACCTGCTAATATTATAAGCGACTTTGGGCAAAAACAAGCCCAAAGTCACTTATAATATAATAAGCGGACATGGCAACACTGCGGCCACTAAAAAAGAATAAAATATGAGAACTGCTTAAATGATGGACACGGGCACTCAAGGACAGGGGTGGAGCTACGCAGATCACTGGCCAATCCCAGGAACAGAAATGTAGGAGGGCGGGCTATGACATTAGCTTTTCATTTTGGGCTGCATGTATGGCTGTAGCCATCAAGTGGGCGTGACTCCGAAGATTGCCGAACACTGCCTCCCACAAGCTACCTTGGGAGGCAGGATAGCATACAACACCGGCCCTTCCCTTTTGCCCCCTCCCCAATCCCCTGACATAGGCTCCTGCCTCGTTTCGGCAGCCATTTCCCTGGCTCTGCTTCTATTTGGCCCTAAGAGCCATGTCAGACGCCCTGGCTCGGCCCTTCCAATTAATTCCCTGTCTCTCCCAGGTCTAGAATGGAAATAAATATAGCTGGAGGCTAACCGTCAGCTGTATTTGTTGCCAACCATCATGTTGAAATGGGCCACCACACATCTTCAGCCAGGCCTGCCGTTCACTGGTACCTTCCTTTTGTTTACCACTTCGTTTTACCAGTTCACCCAAACACAGCGCAACTCTTCGCTTCCCACTCCCGCTGCTTATATTGTGTGCCACGTACACTGCTGCTACGTATGCCTTTAAACGACATGTATGTACACTTGCAGAAGTACGAACACTGAAGACGAGTAAGCCTTTCTCCCAGTACAAAAATCACCGAAAAAAAAATTCAAAAAGTGAACATCCACCCCAGATGGGACTCGAACCCACAATCCCTGGCTTAGGAGGCCAGTGCCTTATCCATTAGGCCACTGGGGCTTGTTAAAGAAACATGTAAATTCTCTCGTTTTATCGCTACATAGGCTAAGCATTGCTTGTGTTGACTTCCTGTTGGTATATTCTCTGATATTCGAAACCCTCAACTTCATTGAGTTCTTCTAAAAATACGTACATGCTTTTGCGGCCAATCAGTGCCGAAGTCATCGTCCTGTCTTCACAATGACCTCGTCATATCTCCACCTCCTTCTCCCATCATGCACCTGGCAAAGACGCCAGGTGTTATGGAATATTCGATACCCCATACATTTCTAGTCTCCCCTGGTCTTAGGCTGACTTGGTAGCTGCAGGCTGAGCGTCACTAGAATGAAAAGTGAAACCCAATGCAATATTGTAATATCCTGGATGGAATACGGTATTTCCTCCACGTCCCTCTTCCTCGCCTCAGTGCATATGTGGCGAGGCCGAGCTGTCGCCTCCCCACACAGGACCCTTTTATTTCTTCTTTTTTTGACTCTACTGGCTATATCACCTCTCCCACCTCAGATCATCATAAAAAGTCCAGCCTATAAATCCTTCTTTGTCAGCATGTGGCTGATATGGAGGAACCAGTATTAAAGGTAACGAGTTGATAATACTTTTGTATAAAAAAGACTCTTTCAACACTGTTTCGTGCAGCCTTTCTGGAAGGTAGACCTCGTGGCGCAACGGTAGCGCGTCTGACTCCAGATCAGAAGGTTGCGTGTTCAAATCACGTCGGGGTCAAGTTGCTTTTCATTTTTAGATGAGTTAGTTTTTTTGTTATTATGCGCAAAGTCTAAGGCATAGTGCTGAAGTGTGTTTTTGTTTTTTCAATCATCAACTCTAACACTTGCCTGCGAGTAATAATTCAAGGATTTAAAAACCACCCTAGCTCCAGCAAGCAAAGCGTTGTGCATTATCCGGCTTCCGCCGAGGTAGAGTTCACTGCCCCCCAGCGGGCAGCAGGCGTTAATGCAGGATGTCTTTTTACTGGCAAGTCTCAGTCCGGCCATTAGAACAGGGACAGCCAATATGAAGGGCCGGACGGTGTTGCCAGACGACGTGTCTATAACTGGTACAGGTCAGACCAGGTATGGATTCACAGCGAGGCTAAAGATTTCTGAGCCTACTCTCAAAACGGTAATTCTGGCGGCCGAACCGAACAATATTTAAAAACTAGAGACTGCTCCGCCTCTCACAGCAAAATGATCAAAACAGAAAGCAGTTGCCCATGCGCATCATGTCTTCGTTTAGCAAACCTTCGTACAACAAGAAGCGTTGGTGGTATAGTGGTGAGCATAGCTGCCTTCCAAGCAGTTGACCCGGGTTCGATTCCCGGCCAACGCAGCATTCATTTTGTTTTTCCCCTGCTTTGCTTATAACAAAGAGGTGGATTAAAAGGCCGCTGTAGCAGTGCTTTTTCTGTATATGCGTTCCTAATACGGTGGTCAGGCAATGCTCAATGTTAAAATAAAAACAAGCATTGGCAACGCCATTAGTTTCGACGTTAACTGTTGTTCTTTGCATTATGCATTTGTAGGCACCAGTGTGCACAGAGGAGAGTGCAAAGTTTTAAAGGAGGATGTGATAACGGGTGCAGGTGTGCAATAGAATGAGATGGGGTATAGAGCAACGGAGGAAGGTATTAACTGACCATTGATGGTTGCAGGTTCACAATGGTGCAAGCACCTTGGCATCTAATAGCAGTGCCTGCCAAATCCCAAATACTTATACACAAGCCAAAACTGCTAGCTTTGTCAATGCTTGTTTTAACAGGACTTCAGTGAAGGACATACATAGTGCTTATAAAAATTGAGCGGCAGAAGGCAGAACTGTGTAAGACATTACATTACACCACTAACGCATTTATAGCACAAATTAAGTCATTAACTCTCAGAAGATTATTTGGAAAAACAACGGGCAGTCACTTCCAGCACAAAGTTAATGGTAAAACCTGACAAAGGAAGCAAAAAGAGATCCCAGGAGGATGCGTTTTGAGCAGGCATGGGCAAGAAGTGGGTGGGAATGGGCCTAGGGATTAGCATGGCCATGGGTAGTCAATGGGTGGGTAAATAACCAAACATCACCTACAAGCTTTGTGCCCCTCCTCAATGCCATTTACCCCTAGCTGTACTCTAATGCAATATTTTTCACTTATAGGTGGCGCCACCAAATAACCTCTGCATGACCTAAATACTAACAAAATAATTAAACACTATGCGCTTTACCACCCATAACACATGTGGCTTGGGAATAAGTTGTACAGAGCCATCATATATGCAAATGGTGCCAGAGGATTGGTGTCTGAGCTAGGGATATGAGGTCTGACCGATGGGAGTGGTGTCTGAGCTGCAACGTGGTGTCTGGGTTAGAAGAGGGTCATCTGACCTAGGGGGGTGGTGCAATGTTGTGTCTGAGCACAGGGAAGTGGTGTCTGTGCTAGGAAACAGTGGGCATGGCTAGGAAATGGATGACAGCGGTGCAGAGTACGGTGAGAGAATACACACTCAAGCGTTGCGCACAAAGCTGGCCAGTGGGGCCAGGAATTAGCTACTGAGAGCCCTGCTGCGCCTTAAAAGACTTCAAACAGGCGTTCATGTGTAGGTGTGCTTCTTATTGCTTATATGCTGTATTTGTGAGGGGGTATTTTCTTCTCTACATGTGTGGGTGCAAAAGAACATGTCATTTATCACAAGAGAGCCACTTGTACTGTAGCACAAGCTAGTCACATGGTGCAAATATAATGCCAATACATGCTATGGGTAGATAACAAGACAGAGGAACTCGCAAACGTATATTATAACAATGGCGTGGCAAATATTTACAGTAGCATGTACATGGGCATATTATGGTAATATCTGGCGGACAGTGTACTGGGGCACATTATAGGACTAACTACCCATATGATACAAGTACAGATATGTTGGGAGTACCCAGGCATATGACTTCAATAACTGGTGTTTGGTAAGAATACCTGGACAAATTATGACAATATATGGCATATTGTGTGGGCATTTAAAGTGTCTGTCTGGTTCTTCTGGGTCCTTTCAAATGTATCACTCATTAAAGGCTAGCATGCAGAGGGATTGCAGGCACACACGTACATACAAGCAGGCACAAGCCTGCAATAACGACAGGAGCCTCCAGCAACTTAAACCTTCTTTATTCCTTTTCCCATGTCGAACTGCCGCTTCCCGGGCTCCTTACTGCGCATGCGCGAACATTGCGCATGCTGTTTGGCCCATATGACGGAGCTCTGAGGCTCGGTTAACCATGTCCTTACTAGGACACTACATCTCCCCCGGTCGAGCAAAACAAAAGTCACTTACAGTTCTGTCTTCACATTTCTTCAATTAGATGCACAGGTCTACTTTTGTTTTTTAACTTTGGTGTTTATTGGCATTTTTGTAAGGAAAAACAAACATACAAGTTTAACAATAACAATCACCAACCCTTGTTACACCCACCCTCTCGCCTAAGCCCATCCCTCTCGGGTTGCACAACCGAGACCATTCGCCCGACAGGACATTGGATCGGCTACAAAAGGCTGGAGTAAGAACATTTTTGGTGGCAAGGGTTCTTTGCGTAGTCCTTCAGTACCACTAAAGCTCATGTTCAGCATAGGAACCAGACATCCACTGTAGCGAATCTGTTAGGTCATGAATCAAAGTTTCAAATTTCCACCCCACCATTTCAACATAAAGGCACCCCACTCAAGAGAAAACGTTTCCATCAGGTCATTAACCACCGCTGCCAGTTTCTGGTACGTGAATATATCCCACAGTTTGATCATCCATTCATTCCTCGATAGAGGGGCCTTATCCTTCAGTTTCTGGGCCATGGCCACACTCCCTGCTCTCAGCATGGACTCAATAAGTTTCAGCACCTAGGAGCCGAGGGGGAGGATCCCTCGAATATCTTTGAGAGTCTCAAGGGAGGCAAGTGCCAACAGTGTAGTACTTTGAAGTTGTGCTCCATTGCTGAAGTATAAAGATTGCCAGAGAACATCAACTTATATATCTTACTCCAAGTGTTGTACATGATTTCCCCCGATTGATCTGTCCACTATTGCTTAGACATCTGCCTTCACCCTCGCTCTGCCATGACCAGCACTTTATAAAGTTGAGAGAGAATTCCCTTCCTCATGGTGGCTTCATTAAGGGTCTTCTCAAAGGGTGTAAGGGGTTGTGAGATTTTAGAGCACCATCTTGGGTCAGACATAAGGCCTTTCAGGCCGAGGTACTCAAAAATAATGGCAGAAGTACTCAAAAGAAATTAAGTAGTTTGCTCCTCGGATCTCGGTCAAAGCTTCATAATCAATAAAGTGATCTCCTGGGAACAGTTGGCCAGCTCCCTCTAGACCCCTGTTTGACCATGATTCAGTGTGGCGGAAGCCCCTCTTCCCCATGTCCAGTGGATCCCCCATATCAAGCTCAGTGGCGATGGCCAGGCGGAGAGGGAGGCGTTCACTTTGCCCTCTTTCCATTAGCTCCAGATTACTGCAAGGGTTGGAAGGCTCTTTGTGTGGCTAGGAATCGCTTTGCAGCACACAGCAGGTCCCTTACATTTTTAGGGTGCGTGAGCAGGTCTTCGATATAGGTCCAATAGGTGCCTATATTGTCTCAGAGGTGTTCCAACATGACTCGCAATTGTGCTGCTTTATAGTGTTGCAAGAAGTCAGGCGACCGAAGCCTCCAAAGTCCCCAGGAAGAGTTAAGGTAACATATTTAATTCTGGGCTACTTTCCTTTCCATATACATTTATTTACCATGCATTTTAGTTTGGCGAAGAAGGATTCCGGGAGGGGTGAAGGGAGTGCCGTGAACAGGTATAGGCAGCGGGGGAGAACATTCATCTTTACAGTCACCATGCGTTCAAACAATGACAGGGTGAGGGGTGCCCACCGGGAGAGGCCTAAACTAATTCTTTTTTCTAGGAGCGGCAAGAAGTTAAGCTCTATTAACCTCAAGAGGTCACTGCGTAGGTTAATGCCAAGGTATAGCGTGGCCGTGTTCTCGATTCTCATTCCACATATGGATTTCCTACCTCTAGTTGAGGCGTCATCGACATAAATGGGCATCACATTCGACTTCAGGATGTTTAGTGCCAGGCCTGAGAACCTACCGAACCGCTTTATTTGGCTGAGGAGTTTGGGTATGGATTTTTCGACATTTGTCATATAACAGAGGATGTCCTCAGCGAACAGGGATAGTTTAAAGTCGATGTCCCCACATTGGATTCCTGTGATCCCTGGGCTTTTCCCTGATTGCCATTGCCAGGGGCTCCATGGTCAGGGCGTGCAACAAGGGGGAGATGGACAGCCCTGCCTCTGGACAAGTGGAGTGGGGATGAAATAATGCCATTCACTGCCACCTTTGCGGAGGAGTTATTGTACAGGGCCGAAATCCACTGCCTAAAATTATTACCAAACTCATTTTTTTGCAAAACATTTCCCATATAGCCCGACTCAACTCGGTCAAAGGCTTTCTCTGAATCAATCAGGTATGCTCTCGTTCCCAGGCGTTGTGCTCATGCATTAAGTCTATAGTTTTCCTTACATTTTGAGAACCCTGGCGGCCCAGGATAAACCCTACTTGGTCCCTGTGTACCAACGTGGTCATAAGTTGATGGAGTCTGTTGGCCAGCACTTTCGCCATAATCTTAACATCCGTGTTGAGTAATGAGATGAGGCGATACGATTGATATTGGGATGGTTCATTCCTGTCTTTCGGGATGACTACTATCAAGGCTGAGGGCATGGAACTCGGCCAGGAACATGTTTGCATCACGTTGTTGAACAATTTAGTCATGAATGGAGCTAGGGTGGAGCGGAACCTTTTAAAAAAAGCAGACGGTTAAGCCATCTTCCCCCAGGGTTGTGCCCCCCTTCATGGTACTGATGTGTCAACTTCTTGCTTGGTGATGGGAGCTTCTAGGGCAGCTGTCTTGTACGGGGGGAGACTCAGAATCGCAAGGGAGTTCAGGAACCGGTCCACAGCGTAGTCATCATCTGTGTACTCTGGTCTGTAGAGAGGTTCGTAAAATACCTGAAACTCTTCGGCTATCTGGGCGTCTTCAAGGAGCCTTACTCCTCCTGTTGGATGTTAGCAGCTGCCCTTCTTGTATTCATTTGCTCCCTTAAACTCCAGGCCAGTTTTCAATGGGTCCGTTCCCCCTTCTACATATATTCTTGTTTTAGGAACGCCAACTACGTTCCATTTGGCCGATTAAGAGGGCCTTGAACTTTGCTTTATGTTCCCAATGCTTATTCCATTTCCCTGGAAACATGTGGGATTTCATTTTCCCTCCCAGTTGGAGAGATGTCATTTTCCCCATAAGTGCCCCCTCATCTGCTGCTCTTTCTCTATTTCTCTTGGCCCTCATCCCTATCAGGACCCCTCGAATCGTGGCCTTGAAGGCCTCCCAGATTCACAAAATCCCTACTTCCCCATTATCGCTTAAGTAAAAAAAATCTCTAATTACCTTCAGCAGCACAAGAGCTTGTCTCTCAGCAATAGGTTGTTGCATGACCACCTGGATTGGTGTTTCAATGGAGGCAGTTCACCTCTCCTGACCTTAACCAGGTCATGGTCCGACCACGTAATAGTTTCTGTGGTTGATTCCTGTACCCTTTTTTGTAGAGGGGTTTCGACGAGGATGTAGTCAATCCTCGAGACTGTATCGACTACCCTTGAGTAATACGTGAACAGGGGGTCCCAACCACGTATCTGGATGTGGGAGTCTGCCAACTCCAGTTCCACATTGACCCGCTGAAAGACGGAGGTCTTCCTGTACTGCGACTGGGATGCTACGCGAGGGTCTGCCCTTTTCCTATCTAGCTCAGTAAGCCTTTGACAAATGCTTGGATCTTACCCTTGACTGACTCCCGGTACTGCTCTTGAGTGTCATTCGGGCAGTACAAGGAGACCACAGTTAGTGTATGCCCTTTAACGTCCCCCTCCACCATCACAAAGCGGCCAGCAGGGTCTTTCAATCGCGCCTTCAGGGCGAAGTTAAGTTTACTAGCAACTACCACTGCCACCCCTTTTTTGGGACAAGCATGAGGTGTGAAAAACCCCACCTATACACTTAAATTCAAGGATGGTTCCCTCCCCCTATGCCAGTGTGTCTCCTGCAGAAACATGAAATCTAGCTTCAGATGGGTGAATTCATGAATAGTTAATGTTCTCTTGTGAGGGGAATTTAAACCTCTAATGTTTAGGGAACCCAATGCCATAGTGTACACAGTGCTAGCCATTTAGGGCCATGACCAGGGCGATGCAACTCCTCTTATTAGCGCAGTGTAGTCTGTTGCCCAGTACCTTCAATCCTGTTTGTCTGAACTTTAATACCCCAACCTCCTGTCGAGCGGTCTTGACTTTAAGTAACTTGTACAACTTGAAAACCCTTTTGAGAGCAACTTAACCCCCAACTCCCCGCTGCCCTCCTCTGGCGCCTGGACTACTGGCGACATCCAAAACGTTACTTGGCCAGACCACCTTTGGCTACCCTACCCTCAGACATGCAATGATCCACTTGTCACCTCTGAGCCCGCCCAATGAGCCAGATTCCTTTGACACTCATCCCACCACCCGCTCCCCCATGCATTTTGAGGACACAGCTCCACAACAAATATCACGTAGGCTGGTGGGAGGGTTGTTCCACGATGAGAGACTTGAAGAGCCTCTCTGTCTTTTGGCATCTGTTAGGTAACTGCCCCACTTCCAAAGTCTAGAAAGGGCATGGGTCCCGAAAACCTCTGGGACCCCGACAAGTAGTACACTATGCCCCCCCCAGGAGACAAATCCTTAGGACTGCGGGCGAACATTGGGTTCAGATTCTTAAATTTGCAATACTCTCTGACTTGTCATCTGTCAACAAAACCTTTGCTTTTCAGGGCATCACTCTGCGCCCCCTCCTGCCATCGTGGGCGGGCGCCGAGGTGATTCACCAAGGATCTCATGTATCACTCTGCCGATGTCGTTCTCTATTGTGACATTATATTTATACCCCTCAAACTCGAGGGAGAAGGGGAAGCCTCATCTATATTGCACTCCTTTGGTGGTGAGCCATTTTGTCTGGGGTGCACAGAGTCTCCTTCTGGTCAGGGTGAAGCTGATAGGTCTTGGAATACGGTAATTTGCAAGGTTCCCCAATTCACTGGGCCACTCTTTCTCACCATGTCCAGAATCTTTGATTTCTCTGTGTAATAGTGGAATCTACCCAGCACAGACCTTGGGCCACGGGAGCTCCCTCCGCCCTGTGTGCTCTATCGATAGTGGGCTTGTTGGTGTTGTCCTTGTTGAAAAGCTTCCAGATTACCTCGTTTATGGCTTTGATAATGTTGCTCTGCGTTTCTCCCTCTCATTCCGGGAAACCAAAAGATCTTAGGTTATTACAACATTTGCGGTTTTCAAAGTCATCCATTTTTTTTAATATATAATTTTTTATTGTTTTTTCATTACATACTACAAATCAAACATTGACTCCGGAGGAGTCCATCAATCTTAACATTCAAGCAGTTCTGATAACTTTGGGTCCAAGATTTGGCAACACACGATAATGACAGTGTAACATATTCACATTTTCAGTACAGTTTGCATAAAGTATGTAGTGTATAGATTCCAGCAGATTAGTGGGCATTTTCCCATTTTCCCCAGATCTTATTGGCTTTCGCTGGGCAGCCTCTAGCCACATATACTCGCTGTTCCATTGCTATGAATGCGTCCACATCAGTGATCCATTGTGCATGTTCCGGGGTTGTGTTAGACCCCCATAGTTTGGCAATGTTACATTTAATCAGTGCTGTGGATGTTGAAAATAACAATTTCTCATAGCAAAACATTGATCCTTCATCTTCCATACCTAACAGCAATAGTTTTGGATCTCTAGGTATAGTGCGGCCCAGGACCCGCAATAATGTGTCACAGCATTGTTGCCATTATCTTTTTATGCGAGGACAATCCCACAGTATGGATAGTATATTCTGTGTAATATTTTGAGCTGTATAAGGCGGAGTCTGGATGACATGGCCGTTTCCCTTGGGTACATTAGTATGGCAATCCAGCCTTCCGGTAGGATCGCTCCCACATCTCTTTCACATTTGGACTTTAGACTCGCTAATTCGGGTGTAGCAAAGGAGGTGATGGCGTTGTACATCACAGAGGTGGTCTTGACATCTGTCCGGTCTAAGATTAGGTTTCTTTCTATGGGAGTGCCTTCTGCCATGTTACACAGATCAGGGAGGTGGCGCTGTAGCACATGACTTAATTGAGTGTGTCGGTACTGCTCTGTATCAGAGAGGTTGAATTTGGCCACCAAGTCGTCGAAAGGAGCTAGTTTCCCCTCAGTAATTACATCTCCCACCTTAGTTATACCCTCTGCTGTCCAGTTCTACCATTTCGGGAGCTTATCTACCTCGGTAGGTTCTTGTTTCCCCCATGGTGGTTGCGCTGTGGTGATTTTCCCTTCCCAGTTGATGTATTTGTGTGTCTCAGCCCAGATTACCGTCAAGTGGGACGACATTGTTTTGGGGCTCTTCGTGTTGATTTTGCGATACAGCGACTCCAGTGGGGTCGTTTTCGCTCCTCTTATGGTGTCAGGTCTGATGTGAGGTAGCGTTGTGTCTCCGTGTAGCACGTCGTTTATTACTGCCATTTGGCTTGCCCAGTAATATGTCTGCAGTTGCGGTAGCCCAATGCCTCCCTCCCAAATGGACCGTTGTAGGGTGTGAAGTGCAAGCCTCGGGCGGCCATTGCTCCACAGGAGCTTCCTAAGGGTTCTGTCAATCCTGTGAAATTTGCCTGTGGGGATGTGTAGTGGGGCATTTTGGAGGATGTACAAAAATCGTGGTAAGGCCATCATCTTGAACAGTGCTGCTCTCCCTATGAGTGTCAGTGGTAGGGCGACCCAGTGTTTAACATCTTCTTTGAATCGTTCTATGATTGGATGGAGATTTCTCGCCACATATTCATTTAGGTCTTTTGTGGTCTGCACCCCCAGGTATCGAAAGTGGTTTATTTATACCCGATAAGGGCAATCGCGTGGGACAGCTTCTTCTACTTCTTTAACTGGGAATAGTATGGATTTTGACCAGTTTACCCTCAGACCACTGAACGATTCGTATCTTCTCAGCAGGTGCGTTACTACTGGACAGGAGATTGCAGGGTCGGATAGGTATAGGAGCAGGTCATCTGCGTATAGTGAGGTCTTATCCTCCCACTCGTTTGACCATCGAAATTCGGTCCATGTCTGAGTGTCTCTTAATTGTATGGCGAGAGGCTCCATTGCCAACGCAAAGAGCATTGCGGACAGAGGACAGCCTTGTCTCGTCCCTTTGCCTAACTTAAAGGGTTTGGATGGCCACCCATTCACCCTGGTCTCGGCCTCAGGGGAGTTATATAGTAGTTGTACCCATCCCATAAATTGTTCCCCAAAGCCCATTCATTGCCTTATTTCCCACAGTGCTTCCCAGTAGTTGAAGGCTTTTTCGAAGTCTATTGCCAACAGTGCCAGGGGACCTTGGAGAGTAGAGATTCTTTCTAGTGCCGAGTGCAGCCTGTGTATGTTCATACGTGTGGACCTTTTGGGCATGAAGCCGCATTGATCCGGGTGTATTAATGACGTGATGACTTTTTGTAATCGATTCGCCAGTATTTTTGCAAATTTGTTTGGTTTCGCTGTTTATTAGTGAGATTGGCCTATACGAACTGCATTGGTCTGGGGGTTTGTCGACCTTGGGTATCACTATTATAGTGGCTTTCCTCAGGTCTGTGGGTAGTTGGCCTATTGCCTTTGCATGGGTGTACACGCGCAGGAGGTGCAGTGCCAATTCGTTTGGTTCTATTCTCTTCCATATCTCCACTGGGAAGCCGTTCGGCCTGGGAGTTTTTCCGGATTGGAGCTGCGACATGGCCAGCACCAATTCTTCTTCTGTGATGTTCGTTTCGAGCAGGTCTTTTTGCTCGACAGTTAGGTTTGGGAGGTTGATCTCATCTAGCACGGCAGTATTGACAGGGGTCTCGGGGGTCTTGTAAAGATCAGCATAGTGAGCTGCGAAACCTTCCGCAATATCTTTGTCAGCAAAGGTTCAGCGTTTGCAGGTTTTATCATTCTGACTTGTCTATGTCCCTCATCTCTGCGTTCCAGCCACGCTAGCATTTTGCCTGCCTTGTCACCCGTTTCATAGAATCTGGCACGCATCGCTATGTGTGCCTGTCTGGCGTTATCTAGTTCTATGTTCTGCAATTTCTTTTGAGCTAGTATTAATGAACAGTTGGTCTCGGGTAGGTCTAGTGTCAGGTGAGATTGTTCTGCCTGTTCCACTTGCACCTCCACTTCCCTTATCTTTTTTAGGTGTGCTTTTCTATGTGCCGCTGCCCAGGAGAGGATCTCTCCTCGCAGCACAGGTTTATACGCTTCCCATAGTATCTCTGGGTCATCAACTGATTCAGTATTTAGTTAAAAATAGGTTTTCGTGGCTTTTTGGATGTGTTCTACGAATTCTGGGAAGCCCAGATAGTAACTGTTAAGGCGCCAGGAGGGTGGGGCAAGCGGTCTTGTCGTCATCAGTTCCATTAGTAGGGGAGAGTGGTCAGAGATTCCGCGTGGGAGTAGGAGAACGAGCAGTCACCATTGTTCCATTGACATGGGATACCGTCAGATAGTCTGGATCAAATCTCAAGTCTGGTTTCCTGTCCTGGCATCTACAGACAAGAACCTTGTGTCCTATTTGCAGGTCTGAGCTCTTGGCTCGCCTCCTGTTGTCGGCATATGTTTTCATGTCCTGTTTCTTGCGTGCATGCATTGCTCGGGGCCGTTCCACATCCTCACCTGGGTCACTTGTCAGGTAGAAAAGTCTGGTTCTTATTCTTGTGCCAAATAACAACTCTGAAGGACACTTTCCAGTCATGCTGTGTGGGGAGTTCCTGTAGTCCCACAACATGTTACACAGAGCTTGATTGAGTGACAGGGATCGTAGCTCATTCTCTCTTTAGGCTGCCCATGAATCGCTCCACCATGCCGGGGGCATAGGGGATTTATCTTTCTGTGGTGGATACCCTTCTATTGTATGAATTTCACAAACTCCATGATGCCGAATGCGGACCGTTTTGCGACTTGAGGCCTTCGGGACTGCCCCATGCAGAGAAGATGCTATCTAAAACTAGTATGACAGCACTGGCAGCCATGGTAGATGTCATGTGTACTAGAGGAAATCACTAATATTCATCCATGGTGACTAGCCAGTACCTGCTCTCACGAAATGGACCAAAGAAGTCAATCACCATGTGGGTCCAAGGGAGCTCCGACATTTCAGACATCTTTGGGGGTTCAGGGTTATTAGGCTTGGATGTGCACTGATACAGGTGGTAGGCACCAGTCATGCATTCCACGATCTGATCTAATTCCGGGAACCACATGGTATCTCTCACCTGTCTCTTCGTGGCCACCACCCCCCCGTGTCCTTCCTGAGCTAGATCTACAACCTGTTGTCGCAGCTCCTTGGGAATCACTATTCTGTGTCTTCACATGACAGATATTAATAGCTCCTCTTTCATGTTCTTGAAGGCCTGAAGTTGTATCATGGCACGGTCTCCGACTTGCCTGTTTGTGAAGTCTATGTTTCTCCACCTTGCGGACCAAATTAGGTCATGTATCCGCGTCAGTGTGACGTTGTATTCTGTGTGTTCTAGGATCAATGTTGGCATGATGGCCTCTGTGGGCCCATGATGGGTGAGGAAGTTTGCATACTCCTCTGCCAATGAGTTATTGTTGGAGATGTCCAATAAGACATTAAGACATATTGCAAAAAGTGGTACAGATATGGAGGGTGTCAATGAAGCATCAATTATTGTCCTCACTAAAGGTACTGTCAGCCTGTTTTATAATATAACTAAGGGTTTGTTTCGATTTAAAAGGGATGTTGAGGAAAACCATGAGGATATAAATACATATCTTTATAATTCGATCATTTGAAAAATAACCTATGTTAATAATACATGAAAAAGGTGGGAAGAAGAACGTCGGACGAAAGCTGTTAAGTGTGTTCCATTATACCTTATGCATTGGGAACATCTAATATATTTATAGAGACAGAAGTATCAGTGAGAAAGGCACATTGCCTGACACACCTTGTACTTTGCCTGACAAGAGGACAGCTCCAAGGCAGAACAGCATAAATAGTGTGGGTAAATAAGTAGACGTCCCAAAGAGAAGATAATTATGTACACAATATAAAGAAAAGTGAAAATCAAGAGACAAAGCACCGAATAATAATATATGAACAGCCTGGAACACATGGAGCAGGAAGACAGAAGAAAATAAGATGCTCCAATGTGAAGCCAAGGTTGGGGAGGAAAGACGAGAATGCTGGGAAAGAGGTCAGCTGTGAATTAAAGGAACAGTGCGCTCTCCTGAAGGATGGGCTGATGGATTGGTTGTGTGTAAAAAAGTAGCATTAACCGGACAATGGGAAGCAGTTGTGATGAACACAGAGAAAGAATGACCTAATACTGCAGGACTGCAAGACTGTTAACATGTGTTGAGGATGGGGGAGGGAACCCCTGAAGAATGCGTTTTTATGTTTCAGCAACAATGGCACAACCAAAGTTGGCGAAAACCTCAAATCTGGTTGTGTTTTTGGTGTCCCAGGCATAAAGGTAGGAACAGCAGTTCTGATGGAACATTATTGGGCCTATGGATCAAGAGCATATACGAAATGACCACCAAAATGGGGAGAAGCGTGTTCATTGGTACTGATAAGTATACCAGCTTTGGTAGTACCACAAGGTTACTTACAGATAATACATTTCCTGAAAATGGATGCACCCCTGAGGAAGAGAAGGTCGGTAGCAAACACTGACAAAAGAGAGAGAATACTTTTTCAGCAAAATCAGTAGAGGCATACTATGACATTCCAGATAAACATAAGCTGTTTAGTACAACAGCAGTGATAATTACATCTATCTTCATGCCAGAAATTCAGACTGCAGTAAATGCCAAATGATTGCAGATCACCAGATGGGAGCTGCTGCAAACTATCAACACAACAATAAAAGGATGTAATGCAATCAGAGAAGAAATTAGGGCGATCCGGCATATGGCCATCGAGAACAGGTATATCTAGGATTTAATTACAGTGATAGAAGGAAGTGTGTGCACCAAAATTGTGCCTTCTTGTTGTACATGTATGCCTGCCCATGATGAAGAGAATGGCACCCTGACAGAAGCAATAACAATGTTGTCAACTTTGCACACGAAGATGGTCGAGGAAGTGCATGAAATTGAGGATGACGATTGGTTTACATCTCTGTTTTCATGGATTCCAATTTGGCTGGCAAATTTATTTAAACAGCTTGCAGCAATACTACTGTTCGTGTTTCTAGGAGTCTGTCTCATATGGATCACCGTGGAACAATGCACGGAGACAGCCAAAAAAGCTATTGGGATGAAGATAATTATTGGCATAGATACTGGAAGGGGATAGCAAATGCAAAATGAAGTCAGTACCCATGAGAATATAAGGATAAATACCTTTGCACCTCCAGGAACCAAGTTCTACTACCCAAAGGATCATAAAAAATATGAAGGATGTTGGATATTTTGTTCACCATTTAGAGAGTGCTGTTGCATGACCTGGAGTTTTCATGAAATATACAGAATGCAGGTCACCTGAGTGGGTGACAAAGATTTGGGTTCCAAAGAAGAAACTGCATAAAGAGGAGATGAAAACCATGAAAGAAGAGAATTTGGCCGAAAATTCGACCAGAGGGGGAATGTAGAGGAGTAGGTAGAAGCTTTCTCACTAGCTCCCACCTCCTCACCGATGTCATACTGGAACAGCAGGATAACAGCGGTAAATGGGACCCCCTGTACTGTTCAAGTATATGAGAGATGTTATGCACTCAGACAGCCATACAGAATGTACCCTCGCATTGAAAGTGGGGAAGGATGTTGTGTGGGAGGATGCCATATGAACGGGTGTCAGAATGCACCTATGTTCATCATGGACGTATCATAAAGTGAAATCTGATGAGGACAGAGTAATGTCATAAAGAAGATATATGAACCTAAGTTGAAACAATATGAAACTACTTAAGAGTAACAATGTAACTGAAGCACCAAGAAAAACATGTATCTAAAGCTAAAGTAATCATGGATATAAAGAAGATGAAGTAACACACTGACTAATAACTGTAAATACGCAGTAACGCAAGGTAGGAAGAAAACATATGGAAGCTTGCTATAGAGGTATATATAATGTGGCAAGGACGGCCATAATAGTAAAATGGACGCTGGCTCACGTTGAACTTAACTAAGCTACCTCAGAGACAGACTGAGGCTGTACAATCAAGAGACGCAGAAAAGCAGCTCTGTGTGCAGAGACGATGATGAGTCAAGGAACCAGAATTAAGGACACTATTTTGAGGGATAAGCCCAAAGCACAAAGGGAACATGGATAAGCTCTGAATGTGGGACATTCCTCATAGATTAAAGAAGAAAAAAACATTGGGCAGAGCCAATCTGCTGGTAAATTAAAAGTATATAATGTTCATATCAGAGTTAGCAAGTCTTTAGAGGCTAAGAGGAGCAACAGAACCCTACATAATTAAATAAAATAGCAGTAAATAGAAGGCTGAAATAGACACATTTATGGTCTCTTCACATGTGACTCAGAAGTGAAAACAAAGTCTATTCATTAGAGCCTCAAGTTAAGATAGATAGTGATGTACTCACACTTCCTGAATGTTCCAGGACAGTGATCAGGCAACAAGGTCAACTACAAATGGAAGCCTTTGGCTTACGGCCTACCGATGAGAGATGATGGTCTAATTGGGAAACAGGGAGTAGTCTGATGGGATTCAAGCACCTACGTTTCATTTCTATACGTGCTGCTAGAGAGCCAAAAGTCAAAAGTTGGGATATTATGCCAACCAATCTGTGGAGGTGAGGGACAACCTAATATACAATGTTGCAGAGACCAATCCACTGTTGTTTAGTCCACTATAATCAGTACTATACGTCTTTAAAGGTAGTTCAAGGCGTGCCGTACAGATAAAGGGTAGCTAATGATGCACTCATCCTTATATCTTTATATGTAAAGCCGAATGTATGTATGTGTGTGTGTATGTTTGTCCGGCTATACAAATCCACACCGTTGAACCAACGTCTACCAAATTTTGCATGGATTACTCTTTGTGTGGGGAAAGATCGTAGTCTATGTTTGGATGCAAAAATCTTATATGCAAAAAAAATGTAAAAGGTGTGTGTATATTTGTCCGGCTATACAAATCCACACCGTTGAACCCACTGCTACCAAATTTGCCATGTATTCCTCAGTTGTCTGGGGCAAGATTGTAGTTTATGTTTGGATACAAAATAGTCACTCCGTAGACACCCTCAATTAGTGATGCTCACCCCGATCCACTATAGTAGGTACTAGAAGGAGGCAACATTTGGAAAAGTGTCTGAAGCAAAATGTCGAAGTGTTGGTTATTCCTTTGAAATTTATTATAACTGTATACAGTTTGAAATTGTGTATTAAAGCATTTTTAAAGGGAATGCAAAAAAAAAAAATGTTCTATCACGCCACTCCAAATTTGGGAAATGCCAAGGTGACAGTTTACTTAAGTTCATTCACGAGAAGAGAGCACAATCAATCAATCTTTCTTGGACATTTTCTCAAATGTGCCGAAGCCATTAAGTGACTAAAACATGGCGCACAAAAAACGAACATCACTTGGAAAATCTATTTCAAATGGATTATGTCCTCCCACGTATTCCTTATCTTTGATAAATCCACTTCCAGCTTGCTGGCCTCGGAAAAAAATTCCCAGTAGAGGGCGCTGCGCGTCGACATCCCTCGAATCCGTGTTCCTCGAAGGCCTCTGTATCGGCGCCGACGTCACCATATATATATATATATATAGTCAAGCGCAGCGTCTGTTGCTCAGTTCCGTTTTTCCGCGCTTCATGAGCCTCGGAGACGCAACGCTCGGTTCTACACTATTCTTCGAAAAGTCTTCGAAATCTTCGAAAATCTAAAATTTCTACGATGGCATCTTCGTCCGAACCATTGACGCCACGATCCAGCTTAAAAAAATGTCGAGATTGTGGAAAGAAGATGTCACTAACGGATCCTCACAGGATCTGTTTGTGGTGCCTGGGATCAGAGCATCAGTGTTCGGAATGTGAGGACTGCAAGTCTATGACGGCAAAAGCCTTAAAAGAGCGTAAGGGGAAGTTAGAAAGAGGTAAGGCTGTTAAATCTTCGACCCCTTATAAAATGTCCTCGGCTGAGTCGAGACATTCGTCTCCTCACCGTCAAAAGAAACATTCCCGATCGAGATCTCAAAGCGGTTCCCATCACTCTTCGAGATCGAGACACTCTAAGAAGAGGTGTCATAGATCTCCCTCTTCCTCTTCCTCAAATTCCCCGGAAAGGGTCAGCTGCCTCACTAAGCACAGCTCTCCTGGGAAGAATTTTGTAAAAAGATGCTTAGGGTCTTCGAGAAAGCGGCCTTGACCCCCTCACAGATGCCTAGAGGTGATACCCTGGGTGAAAACCCGAAAAACAAAAATGCTGTGAGTCGTTGAACCCGGCGAGCAAAAATCCTCGAGAGCGTCATGAACCCTCGAGTAAAGGTAAAACATCATCGGATAAGGCTGCGTCATCAACGCCATCGTCGAAGGTACCTTCGACGCACAAATCTGAGTCATCGACATCGTCTTTACCGCCGTAGTCGACCCCGATGAAGGATACGTCCTCGAGCCCTCAAACCTCAACTATGCCATGGGCACCAGGGGTGTCGAAGATTCCGGCCAAGGCGTCGACAACTTCGACGACATTGAGTAGGATTCCGATCCTCTCGGGTAAATCAAGGCACTTTTCGATGTTTTCAACGCCTTTTGCGGGTTTTTCGAGACCGACAACCACGACATTTTCACAAGCAGTAACCACCAATTTGGCTCCTTCTTCTCTGGAAATGGGTTTTACCCCTTATCCAAGATCTGATTATTTCAGAGCTTTATCCTCTATATATGAGGAAGGCGAGGACTCTGACAATGAGATACCTTTGGGGTTACAGAGAACAACAGTACCCATTCCAGAGGAACTAATTTTAGAAGAAAATAGATTGAAAGATCTACAAGAGTCTTTACAAGATGCCAGTGGCATAGATACCTCTGCAGAGGCAGAATTTGCTAGACCAGAACCTGGAGAACATGCAGAAATACCTTACAGAGCCCTTATGGCTAGAATTATACAATTTATGCGGTGGACTACAACTGCACCCTCTTTCCAGCAAGATGATCTTACTGACATCTTAGATAAAGGGCCCCAAGAGGACCCTATAGTCCCCTTTCATGCTGCATTGCAGAGGAAAATATCCGTAAATTGGGAAACACCTGAAGTTATCCCTGCAGTAAATAAAAAACTCTCTGCTAAATACAGAGTGTCAGCTTCAGACCCTGAATACCTAAGCAAGCACCCAACTCCAGAGAGTTTAGTAGTGCAGGCAGCAACGTTGTCTATTAGTAAGTCGGCATACCCCACTATACCACAAGACAGAGATGACAAAAGATTTGATACCATGTCAAAAAAAGTATTTTCGGTATGCAGTATGGCGCCTAAGTCTATCAACGCCACTTGCACGCTAGCGAGAATCAGCCACAACCTTTGGGAGTGTGTTTCATCAGCGGCTGACTGTCTCCCAGAAGGGGAGGAACGAGAAGCATTCTTGAACATCATCAAGGATGGGAAGGATGCGATGTCTGAGTCCCTCCTAACAGGCATCGACTCTGCTGACAGCATCAGCAGAGCCATGGCGGCAAGTACCACAATCCGCAGATTTGCGTGGTTGCGGAAGTCTGGTTTTGCTCCTGATGTGCAAGCCAGACTTCTGAATATGCCCTTTGACGGCACTTCTCTATTTGGCAAAAAGGCTGATGACAGCCTGGAGAAATTGCATACATCAAAAGTAGCAGCGAAATCACTTGGGGCTACGATCCGGAAAATACTCCAAATCGCCCCACAGGTACATCCTGGAGGGGAAAGTCCTTTTGTTTTTACTCCGCATTCGGAAAAGGCAGAGGACAGCCAGCTCAAAGGGGCCAGACACGATTCACCCGTGGTGGACGGGTCAAAGGTACCAAACCCGCATCAGCAGGTGCTACTTTACCCTCAGCATCTGCGTCAGCTGCTTCTAAACCCCTCTGAGGTCTCCCCTCACAAGACACCAGTAGGAGGCAGGTTAACTCAACATCTGACAGAATGACAGGCTATTACGACAGATGCTTGGGCATTGGAGACAGTTGCCCAAGGTTACTGCCTGCCTTTCCTACAATCTCCTGAGAGTCATCCACCAGGGAACAACTCTTTGAAGTTTCCAGACCCGCTCCTTATGCAGGAGATTTCAGACCTGCTAGAGAAAGGTGCCATAGAACCGGTACCTGTAGCGGAGAGGAACAAGGGTTGGTATTCCCCCTATTTTCTAATACCGAAGAAGGATGGAGGACTGAGACACATCTTGAATTTACGAGAATCAAACAAATTCCTCAGGAAAGACAAGTTCAAGATGGTAACCCTTTCTCAGATCCTTCAGGCCCTCCAGCTTCAGGATTGGTTGGTATCTCTAGACCTTCAGGTCCATGTGCCAATCCATATCAAGCACAGGAAGTACCTGAGGTTCCCAATTGGCAACTCTCATTATCAATTTTGAGAGTTCTGCCATTTTGGCTGACCTCCGCCCGAGGGTCTTTACCAAGCTAATGGCGGTTGTGGCTGCAAGTATAAGGAGGGAAGGGATTCACGTCTACCCCTACCTGGATGACCGGTTGATCAGAGCAGTGTTCCCGGAACAAGCTCAGATTCATCTAGATTATGTTTGCCGTTTCCTCCACAAGCTGGCCTTCTCCCTCGACTTAAAGAAGTCACAGATGATACCATCACAGAGACTCCAGTTCACTGGAGCAGTCCTCGACACATCCCTGGGAAAAGCCTCGCCAACAGAGGTGAGGGCTCAAGATATTCTACAGATGGGCACCAGGTTTCAAAATGCACAACGTCTACCGGCCTTCGACTTTTTGAGGTTGCTCGGTCTCATGGCATCCTGCATTTTCCTAGTACCAGAGGCTGGCCTGAGAATGAGATCTCTCCAGTGGGCGCTAAGGACCCAGTGGTCACAATTCTCAGGAAGGATGTCAGATCTCCTACTAATCCCGAACAAAGTAGCTCGAGACCTTCGGTGGTGGGCCTGTTAGGAGAACATCTTGAAAGGAGAACAGTTTTGGCAACCATGGCCGGAGATAACAGTAGTCACGGATGCCTTGCTCACGGGGTGGGAAGCCCATGCCAACGACTTGACCATCAGCGGTCGTTGGTCTCCATCGGAGTCCAGACTACATATAAACCTGTTAGAGCTGAGAGCGATCAGACTAGCGCTGAAGGCTTTCCTTCCATCAGTAAAGGGAAATAATGTCCTGATAATGACGGACAACACAGTGGCCATGCACTACCTCAACAAAAGAGGGGGCGTAGGGTCACTGCCACTGTGCAGAGAGGCAATGCAGCTCTGGTTTTGGGCAATTCAAGAAGGAATCTCTCTATCGGTAGTTCACCTAGCCGGAGAGAAGAACTTGACGACGGACACTCTGAGCAGGCAGAACACAGTATCTCACGAGTGGGAACTAGCTCAGGAAGACCTTCAAGAGATCTTCGCCCTTTGGGGAACCCCTCAAGTGGATCTGTTCGCCACCAGTATCAACCGGAAGTGCGATCAGTATTGCTCAAGGGAATTTCCCCCCAGAGGAGCTCTAGGGGACGCGTTCATAGCGGATTGGGAGTTTCCACTTCTGTACGCGTATCCTCCAGTCCCCGTCATTCCTGAAATGATCAGGAGGTTGAGAAGATTCTGGAAAACCATGATCCTAATTGCCCCGGATTGGGCCAGGAGAACATGGTATCCGGATCTTCTAGACATGTCCACCTGTCCTCCGAATCGTCTTCCGCAAAGAGAGGATCTTCTCTCGCAGAAGGGAGGTCGGGTTCTCCATCCAGATAGCAGGACCCTCAACCTTCATGCCTGGTTTCTGAAAGGTTGAGATACAAGGATTGGGATCTTCCTGATGATGTAATGGAGGCATTGCTTTCAGCCAGAAGGCCAGCAACAAAATCTTTATACCGCTGCCGTTGGAACAAATTTTGCAGCTGGTGTAGAGAAAAGAATATTGAACCCTTTTCATGTAGTACACCAATGGTGTTATCTTTATTGGTATATTTGGCAAATTCTGGTCTTCAAGTTGGCACAATCAAGGGCTACCTCGCAGTGCTGTCAATCTTCAAGCACACTGCGGAGTAGCCTTCATACTTCAAATTGCCCATAGTAATTCGATTTCTGAAAGGGTTAGCTAATGTTTTTCCCCCAACTCCTTTTCAAGTTCCAATGTGGGACCTTAACCTAGTTCTGAAATTTCTAATGGGCACTCCATTTGAACCCCTTCATTCCTGTAATGTTCTTTCGACTGGTTGTTCCTCCCACATATTCCTTATCGCCCCTCCCATCCTTCCCCGCAGTAAAACTTTCCTTGTAGTTGCAGCCTACGCTCCTTCAAGGTTATTAACCATTTCATGCAAAGCAAAAGCAGCACCTCAAAACGGAACTGAGCAACAGACACTGCGCGTGACTATATATACCTATGGTGACGTCGGCGCCGATACAGAGGCCTTCGAGGGACACCGACTCGGGGGACGTCGACGCACATCACTCTCTACTGGCAAAAATAGTTCTGAGGCCAGCAAGCTGGAAGTGGATTTATCAAAGATAAGGAATACATGGGAGGAACATCCAGTCGAAAGAACGTTACAGTTGATAAGTAGTTTGTTCATCGGATGCAAAGCGAAAATCAATATTAAGAGCTTCTGAAACACAACAACCAACAGCAGCACGACTTGCCGACTAGAGGACAAGAGCAACTTTCTCCAGGGCAAATGAGATGCCAGAGCAAACTGAAGCACGACTTGCTGACATGTGGACAAGAGCAACATACTCCAGGGCACATGATGCATCAGAGCAATGTGAAGCAAGACTTGCCGACAAGAGGACAAAAGCAACATCCTCCATGGCACATGAGACACCACTCGATCAGGGCTCGGGCAACGCTGGGTACCCCAGCTAGTGTTCTATAAGTAGATATGTTTCCTTAACCAATCCCTTCCCTCGATAAGTTTTATATTTTGTCACGTAGAATGGCATCATAGATGATGCATATTGAGGTATAAGACCTCCGTGTAACCAGGTTTAGTTGCGAGTGTGCAAGCATCAGTCCGATGTCTTTGAATTCTCCCTACGTTATTAAATAAGAATAAAGTAGTACTTTGCCATATTCCTTGTGTCTGTCTGATTATTTTGTATGAGATCTTTATTGTAATTCCATCTAGCACAAAAGACGCTTCAAGGTGCTAGAGCTCATTTTGTTATAGAGTGTTATTACTGGCATTATGGGCAATGCAAGCATGGGTATTTTCTTAAGTGGGAATAGTGGTATATATAGGAGCACCAGAATGGACATGTTTGGGCACAACCAGTATGAAAATGTGTTTACTTTCAGGGTACTGGCATACAGTGGGCAAAGGCATCATGAAAATGTGTATGAAAATACTCCTATGCATTGTTGGTGACTAGGCTTCCAATAGACTTTTTTCATGTCTTACCCTACAAAACCGTTTGTAAACTGTGTGACATTTTACCTAATATATCACATCAAGTGTACTGTAAAATGCACCATTTTAACTCCATATTTAATTATTGTTCTCTTGAGGGATGGGGGGCCCTCCAAACCCACCTTGAGTGGTTTGCTCGCCCTCGTTCGGTAGCTCATGTGGAGTCAGTCGGGGGCAGAACGAGCCGAGTTCCCTCTCTGGGCTCCTCTTTGGTGAGCCCTACTACATTAGCTTGAGGACTCACTTGGTACACAATCCTTGCTAGGTGAAAGATGCATTTAATGGGCCAAATTAAATCGTATCATCTATTCAACCTTCCGGGCTCAGGGTGTGGATCAACAGCACAATAGGTTTAATGGCCCCACTCACTACCAGTTTTCAAAACTGCCATCCAGCCCTCCCAAAATGTTGTGTCTGGCTCTGCCCCAGAGCCTTAGGAATGGAGGTGTGCCAATGGAGAAACTCTCGGAAGTCACAGGTACCAATATTTTCTTCGGCGTCATCTTCTTCAGCAGGGGGTTGATTTCCTCTTCCTCTGCTGTGGAACTCCATGATGCAGAGGAGCCCAATGGGCAGTATCTGGACTGCAAAGCACTGATTGTGGTGCTATTTCAGGTAGCGGGCTACATGGGTTTTCTTTATGCAATACCTGTGGCGACTGCTGTGTCTGGGGGCCCGGCCTTCTCCTCAGCATTTTCCGCATACGTTCCGGCTGGTGCTGACGTTGCATCCAGTGCTTGTGACTGGCAGGAGACTGAGAAGGTGGTGGAGCCCTATTTCATGTCGATACTCTATCTGTTGAAAGGGGTGGAGGTTGCGCTCTCTCAGTCTCTGCGTGTGAATACTGTTCTATCAAGTCTAGTGGGTCGTTCTTCTATGGAGGAGGTCCTGGCTGTGCGCAATCTGGTGCTCAAACTGTGCTGATTCTGCTTTGTGAAGATCCTACACTGAGGAACCTATGGCTTTTCAAGCTGCTACTTAAGAGACTGCGATGGCTGGATTTCGGCGGTTGGCGAAGCTCATGGTGGAACATGCTGATTGTGCATGGTTCTTGCCAGCTACATGATCTCAGGTGGAATGGCTCTTGGATTTGGCTTCCGATAGTGTCCTGTTGGCAGATGTACCATGGGGGTTGCCGTGTCTGGCAAATATAACCATGGGGGTTGCGGTGTCTGTCTGACAGGGTCGGACAGGGGCGTAACATTGTCTCGGGTTCCAATGAAAAAGTGGCCCACAGTTGCAAATGGGAATTCATTCCTTTTGTGACGCTGTTTGAATAATGTGGTGTAGTTAGGCTGGGCCCAATCACGTGAGCAAGGGGAGACCCGCGCCACGTGACCAGGGCAGGAATGAAGGTTTCATCCAGAAGAGATTAATTCCAGCGCAAGCAGCAACAACGCAAGTCGAGTGCATTCTTTCCTTCGTACAGGTGAGAGAGAGAGACGTATGAATGTTGCCCGACCACCCAGAACGTACCGGAGGTCGGGAGAGTTAACATCACAAATGGTATCCAAGGAAGACATTTTTGATAAAATGTGATGTTAATGTTAAAGGACATTTGTACCGCGCACTATCACCACCGGAGTGGTCCCTTGGCGCTCTGGCGGGAGGGGAGGTTGAGTTAGTGGGAGGAAGCAGGAAAAGAGCACGAGGGCAGTGATGTGCTGTTGGCGGCCTCAGCCCGGTGGGACCGTTGGCTGGGCCTGGGGTGTTTGCGGCTGGTAGTCGTCGTGTACTGTTGTGCAAGGCTATGTGTGTTTTTGTTTTGTTGTTGCAGTGTAGTGAAGTTTGTGCGGTTTGCTGTGCTGTAGGTTTTGGTTGTGTTTGGTTTGGAGTTTGAGAGGTGTATGCAGAAAGGGAAATAGTTAGTAGGGGTTGGTTAGTTTGCGTCTCTATCCTGAATTGAAGCGCTCTGTTTGCGTAGTCTCCCCTGTTGCGGCTCTGTCCTGAACTGGGTCTGACTGGCCTACAGGTTCCTTACTCCTCTAGCCCCTGCCTCTGACATGCTCTCTCGTAGCTCTCCTTATCTTCCATTCATACTCCTGTGGCCAGTGCACCTGCCAATGACAACCTCTCAGGTAGTGGGGCGATTGCCAATATCTCGATAATTCCACACCCATATGGTACCTGGTGGTAGTTAATTAAGGGGCAGGCGAAAGTGTTGGTGGGATTGTCTGGGGCAGTTGACTCAGTCTCTGTGCGTATCACCTGTGTTCCAGTCTAGCCGGTGGCACCTGGTCACCCGTCCAGGTGCCATGGGCGTTACTCTCTCAGGTCCGGGATGTCCGTGTCTTTTGGTTTAGTCATCCTTTTCCAGTTTTGGTTTCCTGGTTTAATCTGTGGTGTTGTAGAGCCAGGTTTTTAGTGATTTCCTGAATTCTAGGTGATCTTCAGTGTTTCTTATTTCTTTTGGAATGTTGTTCCAGGTGTTTGCGGCTAAGTGGTGGTGCAAATTATACATTTTAAAGAATATTTCTTCAGCAACCCTGGCCAAAACTATTAGACTCATAGTGAAGTAACTCATCAAACTGGCCCACATTGGACAAAAAAGTGCCCCACTTTTGCCAAAAAAAGGCCCACACAAGCATTTTTCCGTTTTTGGTTCGGCCATGAGCCTATTGCCCTATAAGCCAGTGCGAGATTTTGCTTGAAACTCCAGGATTGACTTTTGGGTGGGTAATCTGCAGGCTGCAGCACTGCAGATTCCCCTTTGGAGGGCGATTCTGTTTTTTATTTATTTTTTTTCATCATTTGTTTATTGGTATTTACATGAAGTTGCACACATATAACTGGGCCAACCAGCCCCAGACTCATGAACTCCCCTCCTCCCCAAGCCTTGTAAAAGGATCAGAGTATAGCTGTTTAACTATCGAGCATCTTTACGACACATTTAGTGAGACATTCTTACGAGTCCTATCTATGGTGGTACCCTTTTGGATGATCATTTGCACGTCAATTCAATTGTTTTATTCCTGCAAACCTTTCATGGTGGAAGGTCATCCAAGGAAGTTTGTAAGGCATCCAGGAGTGTGCCCCATTCCAGCTTCAAGGCACTCCCCTCCTCTCCCATCCGTTGGTCGCAGTGCTTAATTTGAAGGAAAATAAGTGCCAGGGCCCAAATATTTTCGAGCACTCCTGTGACATACAGGGATGGACACCACCCACGTCTTCTCCATGCATTGGAAACATATTTGGGGTTAAAGGTGCAACTCCCACCAGTTCATTGAAGGTGAAGAATGATCTGACTCTGTAAGTGTCAACGTAACATATAATTTGTGGCTCGAAATAACATACATGTTTAAGTGTTTCTTCAAAACACATAATCATTAACATTTTGCTCTAATTCTCTCAGTGGCAAGTGGAACATATTGACCATCTTACCACAGACAAAAGAGCAAACGTGCTCTCCTCTTATGACGAATTGAAGGACAAATGCAGGCAAAAACCTTACTGAACTAATGAAATGTCTGGTCAAACACTGCATAAAGGTCTACTTGAATAGGTTGTCACTCATAACAGGCACTGCTCTTCGACATTGCCTTTTTCACTGACCTTGTCCCTGTGTCAGGGCGGCCCTCTGGTAACTGCCCTGTTGTTGCCAACCCTCCCTGCTGTGGCAGTGCTGCAGGTCAGTAAGATAGATAATTTGCACCAATGTCACGCAGTGGAGTGGAGCAGTCTGCAGGCATGGTTAGTATAAGTGACCAGCAATGTCACCTTCCAACTCATTGTTATTCATGAAAATGGATAATTAGTCATGACCTGCCAACCTAGCCCACACTGTTGTTGCTTGTTGTGTTGCTAAGACTGACTGACAATTAAAATAATAAAGTTACCAAAATACCACATCGTAATCAAACTGGGCTCAGAAATAATTGCCAGGGCTAAATAATAAGTGCCATCTCCACACATTAATCACTGGCTGCTTGTGTATAATCTGGCTTTCTCCCGCCACCCATCTCTTTACACCATACAACCAGAGACATAATAAGGGGACTTTTGGGCATTTCCAAGAAAGTGCTAGTCTACGCCTGGCCAACAGTAGTAAGAAATCTGCCAATTTCTCCATGTGTCCGCTCGTTTTCCCTCGCGGAAGGACCGCCAACAGATCTTAGGCATTCAATCGCCTTCATAGCAAGCCGTGAACTTTAGAGATCACACTATGCCAGAACGTCTGTATTATAGAGCACCCCAAAACCATATGGTAAAACTACGCCAAGTCCCCCGACAGCTAGGGCATGCATGTGGGTTTTCTGAATTCATCATATGGATCTTTTGAGGGGTCATATAGACCCGGTGTAAGAAGATGAATTGTATTAATTTAAATAGATGCTTCTGGGACACTTTGCTGACCTGGGAGCAAATTTGTACCCATGCTTTCTCTTTAAACACCTCCATGTCCCTTTCCCAAATCTGCTGCACTTTAAGAGGTGTCAGGGTAGCACGCTCCTGTAGCGTCCCGTACAGTCGTGATATTGCATTTCTGCCCGTACCTATGTTCAATATAGCTTGTAGGATTGGAGTAGTAAGAGGTTCCTCTGGTAGGTAGTCCCACTTAGCTGCTAAAACCCTTTCCAGTCTTGCGAAATTCAGGTATTGTCCCTTGGGTATGAGAAATTTTGGAGCCCATTCTGTGAAACCCATCAGGATCCCATTCTCAAATAGGTCTCCCAGCGCTCTACACCCAGCTGTTGTACATCTGCCATCTCCAATGTCTCTAACTATTGCTGCCATCTGAGCATCCGCTCTGAGAGGGAGGTCTGGGCTAGACCCCTTGCCTAGTCGCAATTTCTTGTTTGTTCAAGGCCACACCTGTGGGATCACCCGTGTAATATTGGAGGCACATGACCTTCCCACGTCCCTCCAGAGGAGTTCCATTCCTGTGTAATGTCGCTGGGGCCTCCCTATGAGTATCGGGCCCATCGTCTCCGATATCCGTACTTGTGGCATGCTGGAGCTGGGCGGCCGAAAAAATACAATTCAAAATCAGGAAGGGCAACTCCCCCATCCTGATATTTCTTACGCATTTTACTAAGCGCCTGTGTCTGCCCCCTGCCCTTAAAAAAGGGTAGCCGAATCAGAAATGGGATAATATCAAAGAAATATAATAGCCTGGGAAGAATAACTTACAAATTGCCTTTCTGCCAATTAAGGACAGCAGAGGTGTTTTCCTGAAAACTATCCTGTCTTCCATACTAGTCATTGCCCTACCAACATTGCATTGGAACGTATCTGTCACTGTGTGGTGTACCTGCCCGCCCATATATTTGAAGGAATCTGTTTCCCATTGTAATCCTACCCGTGGAAAGTCCATCATTCCTTTCACTTTCAGACTACCCAGAGGGAAGACCACCAACTTCTCCATATTCATTCTAAATCCCGACATTTTCCCTAACCGTTCAATTACCTCTAGCATAAATGGAATATGCGATCTTGGGTTCTTTATGTACAATAGGACATCATCCACACAAAGGGAGATCACATGCAGCCACCTCCCTATCCATATATCTGCATCTCTGAATTAAAATGGAAGAGGGAAGGAGAGAAGTGCCAGGGGGAGGTGGAGTGGGAAGTGCAGTTAACTCACCAGTGCAGCCAGTGGGTGGCTCATAAGTGCAGAGAGAAGGGACTGTAGGTTTGCAGATACATACCCTTAAGTGCTGGGGAGCCCGGAGGCAGTGCAAGGGCAACTGGACATGCAGGAGCCTGGGCATGAGTTCAGAGGGTGACCAGTGCGCGGAGCAGTCAGGTGCATCAGCAGGGGTGAGGAAGAGAGAAAGCGGGAGTGAAATGGAAGGTCTTGAGTTGCTTCTGGATCCGGAGGTAGACCTGCTCAAGTTTGAGAGAGACAGGGAGGCCGTTCTAGAGGGAGGCCCCAGCCGAGGAGATAGATCTGCCCCCAACTCTCTGCTTGGAGAAGCGTTTGACCCTCAGAGAGTTGGAGGTGGATGAGCAGAGGGCTCAAGAAGGAATATGTTTTGGAAGAGAAATTTGGAGGTAGAGCAGTGAATCCTATACTATATTGGGTCTATACCAGTTGGGGCCTATACCATATTTACCGAAAACCCGGAAGAGCCAGACCCATTCCAATTAATCAAATGCCTTGACAGCGTCTAGAGATGCTACAGCTAGCTCTTCGTCTCTATCCTGTAATTTCTCAATAACATGTTGGAGTCTCTGCAAATTCATGGTCGTGTTCCTGCCCCATACAAAACCACATTGATCATGACCAACTAAATACGTGGTTTCCTTCAGTAGTCTGTTAGCTGATGCCGTATCCAGAATTTTAGTATCGACATTCAACAGTGAAATCGGGCAATTTGACTTGCATCGGCGAGGTTCCTTACCTGACCTCAATATCATTACTATGACAGCTTCCCTCAGGGAAACCTGGAGACTTCCCTTTCTGGAAGGCAGCATCATAGAGTCTTTGTAGTTAAGGGATCAGGATGTCCTAGAAGGTCTTGTAAAATTCCACAGGGAGGCCGTCACCCCCTGGTGACACCCCTCACCCCCACGATGGCCAGCTTAATTTCTTTCTTTTGTGATCAGTGTCTCCACAGATTCTGCAGCGGTCTCCATCAGCCTTGGCAAGTAGGCCTGTGCTAGAACCTCTGTTACATTCTCCTCATCCACAGGACCCCCACTGGTATACAAGCCCTTGTAGCCCTTGAAGCAGTGCTGAAAACCCCGGTTTATCCCCTCTGGAGTCGTGACTAGGCTACAGTCTGTTGATTCTGTTTGGGTTATAAGCCTCTGGCACTCTTCCTTCCTTAAAAGCCATGCAAGGAAACGCCCGCCTTATCTCCCTCCTTTGAATTCTCCCTGTGTATTGTGCATAATCATGTTTCCGTAGGTGTTTCTGCACTTCTTGCCGGAGTACTCGCTCTCGTAGGAGCTAAACCCAACATGGGATCCCCCTTGCCAGTTCTCCCTCCAATCTTATCATCCGTTTCTCGCCCCCTCCGGGTTGGTCGTAACTCTACTGTATACATTTCTCTCTTAGCAACTCCGCCCTTCATTTCCAAATGAATGGTGCTTTTTTCCTCTTCCCCCAAGTCATGGTAGCTTTCAGTGGAGCGAGGTCCGATATTGTTCTTCATAGATATTTCGACCTCCCGAAATTGTAGGTATCGTTATTTACCCACCAAGATATAGTCCAGTCGCAAGTAAGTGTTGTGCTGATGAGAGAAGAAGAACTAACTCTTAACATCGCCTTGTTTCTCTTGCCAAAAGTCAACCAAGTCGAGATCGGATATGACTGGTTCAAGGATCTGGAAGCTAGCATTTTGTATGACCCTTTGGGATCCAACCTATCCATCTGTGGGTCAATTAGACAGTTGAAATCCCCTCCCCATATGAGTGCCCTGAGTCTATATCCCCTTATCATTTGCACCACAAAATATTTTTCGTTATCAATGTTGGCTGCATACAAGTTCGTCAGACATATGTCCTTTCCATCTAGCACCACAAGTAGCACTAGCGTCCTTCCCTCCTCATCTCGCTATACCTTTGTAATGTGCAACAGGACCCCTTTGGCTATCTATGTAAGGACCCCCGTCAAATACGAGGAGAACGTTGTGCCATATAATTCTCCACCATGGCTTGACTTTATTTTTCTAAGTTCAGACCCGGAGAGGTGAGTTTCCCGGAGCATTGCTATGTGAACCCTCCAATTTTTCAAGTATTTCTGGACTTCCCGTCACTTTTTAGCTCACCCCAGTCTTCTCACATTCCATGATAGCATTGTAAGAAACGCCATGTCATTATCCGTCAACTACTACCCCTACATTCATGTATATTCCACCTCAGCATTATCAAAACTCAATATCTCTGTGTCATCTGGATCCATGTTTATTTAATCTCCCACCTCCGCTTTTGGGATCCCCCACATCTCCTCCCTAAAAATAAAAACCACTTAAGTGTACATTCAGCAAAGAAAGAAAGAGGCGTGTACCCACCAACATGATGGGTACTGTACAACTTTAATACCTGTAACTTGCGCAAGAGCTAACTACCAGTCTTCCCAAGTGGGAACTCATGGACTCCGTCCTCAAGCCTGTGGGGGTAAGCTATACTGGCCTTCCAGCGCCTTATGTGCTACTGGATATCCGGGCATGGCTGATGGAGGTGTGGTGTAGCAATCTCCTCCTGTTGCCACTTGCTTGCCCGCCCATCCTCTTAAATCCAATGTCTTCTGCAATCATGTCTTCTATATCCGAGGGGATCCATACAGGTTTCTCCACTCCATTCTTTGCAATGGGTCAAAGTGATCCTTCCTCTCAATCTGACTTGTCCCCAGTTCTGTCCATGCATCGTTCTCCCCCTCTGCTATATCTGACTCAATATTTGTCTCTGTGTGTAATTTTTTGTTTTGCTGGTTACATTAGCATGTATTGCGTACCAGATTCCCTGGGCAGGCTCTTGATTTCATCGAAGTTCTGGTGTTGTTGTTGTACCCGTTTCGTGTAATCTGGGGTAATCATAACCATGGCATTTGACATGCGAATCGGGCCCTTACATCTCGCCATTTGAAAGAGCGTCTTGCGATCTCGATAGATGAAGATCCTGGCTACTACCTGTCTAGGCCTTGCTCCAGGCGGGGGTCTCTGCGCGCAGACTCGATGAGCTCTCTCAACAGCGAACCATTGAGAGTCCTTTTGCGCTCAATGTTTCTTTGAGCCACGTTTCCAAGAATAATTCCCCTTCATATTTTCCAGAAGGCCGACTATCCGGAATTTGTTTCTTCTTGAGTGACCCCCTGCATCTTCCACCCTTGCTTCAATGGTCTTGGTTGTCTGGACCTGCATTTTTAACTGTTGGACTTTCCTATTATTTGTGGAGACCTTCAATCTGTTGTTATGTGTCTTTCATCTGCTTTATTCATGTCCCCTCTTATGAGGTTCAATTCTTCCCCAATAGTGCTGATTCTAGATTCCAAAGTTGTCCTGGAGCTCTGAACTGCCAGTAAGACCTCCACGATTTTGTTTTCTAGTGCATCTGCAGTGTAATTTATTAGCCCTGAGGTTGTTTGGCACTGTCAGGATTTGTGAGTGAGCCATCTGGGTTGTATATCTCTCCATCTTCGGCTGTCTGCCCTTTCCATTCCACCCATCATTGTTGTCCACTTGCCTATACACGCTATTCGATTCGCCTGGTGGATGACTCTATATCACCAGGCTCCAGTAACCTTAGCTCAGCTCTCCCCTTTAGTTTCTCTCCGATTTGTTAACACTCCTCAGCAGGGCGATTCGCTGTGGTGTGCCCCTGTCACCTAAGCACTCCCAGCCGTAGGCACTACTGTCTAGTCCGGCCACCTGGATATGCCATCCTCCCTAGGGTCCTTAATCCTTACCCCCTTCACGGGGTACCTTCAGTATTGTGGTGCCCTCAGGTGTAGCTGCGAGGGTAGGTCGGCTCTTACCCTCTTTGGAGTCACTCAGCCACAGTACCTATCCCCTGACAATCTGCTTCTGTTGCCGAATCTGCCTAGCTTTGTAGCAGCTGTCAGGTGGCGTCGTCACCAGAGTCCCAGTATTCCGCTACCCCCAAGGTCATGCTGCTTCATTTCTTTTTTCTGTTTTGCGCCACTAATCTTAGATGGTAGCCACTGTTAGGGAGAATTCTCCTTCTAGGGCTAATTTCCCTCACCTAGTGAGTCCCCCAGCAGCTTTGCTGGATTTCTGGAGTTTATTTTTCCACCTGGTAAGAGTGTACATCCTTTTTCCACTCTTACATGTGTTTTGGCCTATGTGTTTCTACTCATTGTGTGATCTTGGGCACTGGAGCACACCACTCCAGGTGCCCCTGTTCTTGTGTGGGTTACACAGCACCTTCAGTGTAGTAACCCAGGGTTGTCTTTAAGGCTGCCCTCTGACTCCATTTCGCTGGGACTGACTACTGTCGCCCAGAGAAAGGTAAAGTTGCCATTTACTTTACCTAGTCACTTTTTATACAGACCCAGTACACCCCATCTTACATGGAGTACAGGAAAGGGCTAATCTGTACCCCTTTTCTGTCTGTACCTCCCTGAGCATTGTTTCGCTCTTTTAACATTTAGACTTGGCTGGTGGCAGTGGTATCTACCCTAACTTTTCTACTGCGATTATATTAGATAAACGTGGTAATGCTTTTGGCTATTTTAGCAGCCTTAAGCATAAACCCACTTGACCAAATCGCCTTTCTTTTGCCTCCGGTCGGGTTTATTCGCCATTTCTTTTTGTTAAAGTCCTTCTTGTGTTTTACTTTGCGCAGCAAACTAGGTTCGCCTTCTTTATTCACCGTCTTTCGGCGGGCTTCTGCAGAGAAGCCCTCCTCTTGGCGCCTGGGTGTCTAGGTAGACTGTATGTGGGGAAGGGGTGTAGTCACCCCCTGCACAGGGTATCCTAGGAAACCCAAGTCGCACTTTGTCATGATTGGCTGAGGTGGTTGTCCCGGCTGGACAATCCACCTGCTGCGTGATTGACAGCCAGGCTGTGTGAATGGGGGTTTTGCGCATAAAAGGCAGGTCTCTTGGGCTACAAGTCAGAGTCGCCACTGGAACTACAAGGAACCGAAGAGAAGCGCAGAGAACGACGGCTGCTGCAACTTCCCCGTCCCGGTGAAGCCCTGCTGCAGTCCTGAGCTATCTACCCTTCAACGACTAAGAGGAGATCCAGTCCGGAGTCTTCTTCCCTTGAGCCTGGTGGGGATAACCAGCTCAGCTTCTTTAGTCAGAGGTCTCCGTCGTGGTTGAAATCGCTGCACACTGCTGCAGTGGTCCGCATAGCCACCTGCCAAGCCTCTCCTGTTTTTAAGGAACGCACCTTTTATTCGTTGTCGCTGCTGCCGGCTTCATCCCTGTGTGTTGCAGACCCCCTTCAGATGTCCTCCTTCACAACGAAGCTCCAGGAATTGTGTGTCTGCGGGAAACCAACAGGAACAACTGCCAGGGCACCAGCTGCACCATTGGAATAAGGTACTGTGTTCTGCTTGAGGAAACTGGCTGAATCCCTTTTCTTCATCTTCAAGGCTTGCCCTTGTCTTCCCTCTTTCTTATAACTTTTGCTTTCGAACATTGACAATATCAACGTACTCTTGGCTAACGCTGAATTGTGAACTGTCTAACGGTGTGATCTTCGACAACAGGTCTCCAGTGTCACTTAAACCTGGTTCTGGCCCTTTGACTTTTGAACTCCTGTTTCTAAATGTTTCTCGATTCTGTCTGCCTAACCTAAATATTGCCTGTGATTTTTGCCTCCAACTCCCTCTGGGTATCTCAGGTGCTAAGTGTGTTTTTGCCCCGGTAGCATTTCATGTCACGGATACGCGTTTATTTAGTAGACCGAACTGTCAAAAAGTGATCGCAACCGTATCTGCGGTATCGTGTTTTGTTCATAACACCGGTTCATTCAAACACAGGGTACTTACCTTGAGACATACTGTACAAAGTGAATTGGTTAGTTGTAGTATATTTAACGTATGCTTTTGTTTAAAGTTTAATAGAAGTGTTGTGTTTTTAACTGATGGTTTAAAAATAAATGTACTTATATTTTTCTACCTGAAACCTTGAGTCAGTGTTTGCTTGAGTCACAGTAATTGTGGTCCCTTTGTGTAATCTCTGCTACTGCTCATATACTCTTGAGATAAGCCTGGCTGCTCCACCACTGCTACCACTATGACATAGTAGTACAGGCTTGTACCAAAGGTAAAACTTGTATTGCCACCTGTGGTCTTAATTGTGTGTAGTGGTCCCTAACGGCACTGCACAGGATTCTGCCTAACAGCCACTTTATTGTCAGACTAAAGGTACTACTGTGTTGTCCTCCCCTGGATGAATATCAGAGGTTTTCCCCCCACAATCTCCCCCCAAATCTCCCCCTCTTACCCCTGCAGCGGGTCTCACCCTCGGGGCACCCTCCAGATCCAGAGTCCTGCTGCTGCGGTTCTCTTCTGACTCTTCACCCAGGGTCCTGCAGCCGTGGCCAGCTGCCGGAAGCTGCGTTGCCACCAGGCCTACCTTCTGCGGGTCAGGCCATCCCGCTCCCCCATCCTGGGCCAGCAAATCTCAGCGGAGCAGACCACTCTCCAATCCGACGAACCCGGGCAGCTCTGCCACCCACCACCAGACTAGTTTCAACCTTCGCCAGATCGAGTCGCTCCACTCCTGCTCCCGCTCTGAGGGAGAGACTGTTTGATGACTCATTGGTGGACATGGTGCATTGCATGTTTCCAATAGCCAAGTAAGAAGACAGTCTCTGCAGGCGCTCAGATGCTATGCCCCTGTCAGGGCCTTCAGGGATGCCCTTTGTCAAAGGGTTTTCTGTTCCCCTAGAATGGAAGCAGTCTGAAATTGCCTCATGCATCTGGCATGCACCTACATTCCCATTGCAGTCACCCTGGCATTCAGTGTGTGAGGGCCAGAAGCCGATAGTTCTGGCAGGGACGTCATTTAGGCGTCGCCAGAGGTCGCAAATGCAACCTCTGAGGTCTCCCTTGCGACCTCTGTGGTCTCCCTAGTGGGGCCAGCACCATGTGGCTCTTTACTTCAGGAGTGTCTGGCTTTATTGTTCAGGCCCCTTACAAAAAAGAAGAAAAATAAGAACAGGAGTGCCACAAGACTAACACTTTCACCCTAAATAAGAAAGAATAGTAATACCAAATAATGTGTCTTTCTGGAATTCTATACAATAATTGCTAGACTCATTAAAGGTTTATTTCAGGCACACTTCAGGGGTGAGGCAAAAACAAAGAGGTGATGGCTGGAAGGTTTAGAATGAATCCTAACCGCTGGCATTGCTCTGGGCAACCCTCCAGACCATCGTTCTTCGCCTGCCAAGCCATTACAGAAGGGGAAAGACCATATGCAAATCAGGCTTGGTCCGACCCCAAAAGGGGCAGTCCAGCCCAAACTGCTAGGTCACATCCCTTCTGCATGAGACCACAAGCATCCCCAAACATGTTTCAGCCTTGTTGGGCCTCATCAGTGAGGAGTAGCTTAGGTCTCTAGGCCCAGCAGGCACAGGACCCACGTCTGGGCATACCCATCCCACTCAGGGTGACAAAGCAAAAACAAAGAGGTGATGGCTGGAAGGTTTAGAATGAATCTTAACCCCTGCCATTGCTCTGGGCAACCCTCCAGACCATCGTTCTTCGCCTGCCAAGCCATTACAGAAGGGGAAAGACCATATGCAAATCAGGCTTGGTCCCACCCCAAAAAGGGGTGGTCCAACCCGAACTGCTAGGTCACATCCCTTCTGCACGAGACCACAAGCATCCCCAAACATGTTTCAGCCTTGTTGGGCCTCATCAGTGAGGAGTAGCTTGGGTCTCTAGGCCCAGCAGGCACGGGACCCACGTCTGGGCATACCCGTCCCATTCGGGGTGACAAAGCAAAAACAAAGAGGTGATGGCTGGAAGGTTTAGAATGAATCTTAACCCCTGGCATTGCTCTGGGCAACCCTCCAGACCATCGTTCTTCGCCTGCCAAGCCATTACAGAAGGGGAAAGACCATATGCAAATCAGGCTTGGTCCCACCCCAAAAATGGGTGGTCCAACCCGAACTGCTAGGTCACATCCCTTCTGCACGAGACCACAAGCATCCCCAAACATGTTTCAGCCTTGTTGGGCCTCATCAGTGAGGAGTAGCTTGGGTCTCTAGGCCCAGCAGGCATGGGACCCACGTCTGGGCATACCCGTCCCACTCGGGGTGACAACGCAAAAACAAAGAGGTGATGGCTGGAAGGTTTAGAATGAATCTTAACCGCTGGCATTGTTCTGGGCAACCCTCCAGACCATCGTTCTTCGCGTGCCATTCCATTATAGAAGGGGAAAGACCTTATGCAAATCAGGCTCGTTCCCACCCCAAAATGGGCGGTTCAGCCGAACTGCTAGGTCACATCCCTTCTGCACGAGACCACAAGCATCCCCAAACATGTTTCAGCCTTGTAGGGCCTCATCAGTAAGGAGTAGCTTGGGACTCTAGGTCCAGCAGGCACGGGACCCACGTCTGGGCATACCCGACCCACTTGGGGTGACAAAGCAAAAACAAAGAGGTGATGGCTGGAAGGTTTAGAAGGAATTTTAACCGCTGGGGTGAATCTTAACCTTCAGAGGTGAGTCACTGATTTAGTCTGTTCTTAAACGTGTCAACTGAGCTTTTCATGCTTCTGAGGTGGATAAATGAGTACCAACACAGTTAGGGTGATATTGGTGTATATTTTTTCTATATAAAGCGCTTAAGCGTAAGTGCTATATAATAACACATCATTATCATTTGGTCATGGACGTCTGCCTGCATTCACAGTAATTTGGTAATATGGGCCTATACACACTGATCTTAATGATACATTTGGCGATTCATTCTTGTATGAAATGTACATCACATTATAGTGACATCGTAACCATATTTTTCATAGTGTACAATGCATTGTGATGCCACTTCCGGTTTTGTCAACGGGTGACAGGTCGTGTTCCAATGCTTCCTGCGATATCACTTTGGGGTGGGGTCAAATGACATCACTTCCTGTGTTGTCATCAGGGGCCAAGGGTTTTGTGATGTCACTTCCACTACCCCTGGCATTTTGGTGAAATGACGTCCCTGAGTTCTGGCCTGTGAGGTGTTTCATCCTGCAACGTCTTTGGGAACCGGTTTGTCCGGTGGGGGTCTGTGGTCATGTTTGCCTCTTCTCCTCCGTGATCCAGGACATTAGCAACCCCTCTTCCCAGTAAGGCGAGGTATGCTCTGTATGGCGAGTACCGGCTGGTGCCGCCTTGCAGTGTTTGTATTTATTTGTGCAGCCTGTTTGCTTCCAGCTGGGAAATCAGCAGGATGGTCTCCCTTTGTTCAAGGTGCTCAACTTACTGGTGCCTATGGTTCTGCAGGACGTGTACTTTCATGTGCCCCCTAAGGAGTCACGTCTGAAATAGCTGAGGTTTCTGTTCATGGGCTGGCATTTCCAGTTCAGAGCTCTTTCGTTTAGCCTCTACTCTGCTACCATTGTCTTTGCAGATATTTTGGACCCGGAAATGGTGCAGGTTTCTCCTTACCTGGGTGATTGGCTGCTCAGGGCGTACTCCAGGGAACTGTTGTTAGTGCGTGTGGGCTTCGCTGATAATGGCCAGTCGACAGTTTTCCTTCCTCCTGGGCAGTGTTTCACCTGGTTTTCTGCAGGTTCCCTATCCCGATACCGGATCTGTTTGCCACTTCTCTTCATGCTTGGCTGCCACGATTTTGTTCCCAGTTCATTTGGCTGGGGGCTTAGGGAGGGGCTGCACCAACAGTATATTGATGGCGGGACTGCTCTATGCCTTTCCACCCCAACATCCACTTCCAAACATTCTGGTCGAGATACAGGACTCTGGGTCAGAGGTGATTCCGGTGGAACCAGTATGGCCATTAAGCTTGTGGTGTCCTTAATTTGACGGTTGCTCTGTGTTGGGGCCTGGCCACTTCCCTGTGCCCGCTAAAGACAGTTCTGAGTCCTCCTGTCTCTCACGTTCTGTGTTGGGGGATTTGGTTATGGAGGGGCAGGGGTTGCGTTGGTAGGGACTAATGCTGCACCTGGCTCAGGCGGTACATAACTCCAGGAGGTGTTCTGCCCTGGTGGTGTATGACTTCCATTGGGTGTATTTTACATTGTGGTGTGCCAAGAAGTCGGTGCAGGCTATGGATAGATATGTACTGACACTTTTGCAATTATTACAAATAGGCTGGGATATGGGCCTGGCTGTGTCCTCACAACAGGCTCAGTGGGCGACTGTTCAGGAGTTTAGTTGCTTGGCTTCTTAGTACTTTAATTTCTTTTCTTTTAATGTGTCTTAGCTAAACATTTGACTTTTCATATAATACAAAATACAAATAACATCAAACAATGTCAACAGAAATAAAACAAAATAAAAAATGCACCCCTCCCACTCAGTCCTCAGGGATATTCATTCCACAAATCCAACATTTTTAGCAGTCTTATAAGTTCCATTTTCAAAAATGTTTCATGTCCTGAGGACAACCGTTGCCAAAACTACATAGTCTGCAGCAATCGAGAATCATCAAAAGGCGCCAATGACCCAATGACTATGTGACTTTTAATCTAGACCCATGGCATTCAATTAAACTCCAAATTGAAAAAAGAGCAGACATCTTGGCCCACTCTTTCTCTCGCCCTACTTGATATTACATCTCCTGTGGGGAGTAGGTTTAGCCTGAATCTCAGCACGGCGTCTCGACTTTTAACATTCGAAAATCTGGACAGATAATCGGGTAGCAGCCCCCCTTGGTTTATCTAGTCTCCCATGTAATGATAGTAAACGCATGGAATCGACAGTTTTTATCCAGTCAAACTCATTACCTTTAATAGGGACAATACTAACTCCAAAACTGTTCTGCCAAGATGTGTTAAAGGATAGTTCCGGGACTTTTTTTTTATTGTTCCTATGGTTCGGCCATGTGTTTTTAAGCATAAATCGGTAGATCGTAGAAAACTTTCCTATGGACCTTACCCGACTTTTCGTCCATTAATGCACTCGAAAACATCCGCCATTTTATGATAATCCTATCATTTCCCCCCATCGCCCTGGCTCACCTGCTTTTGCGGCACTAAATCAAATCCCCCGCCCCTGAGCCTGACATCAGCAGACGCGTACCGCCCATTTCCCGTTTCGTGTCAACAATCGCTGCGCCTCAGCTAATGAAGTGTCGCCATGGAAATGGCAGGACGCCTCTTTCCTCAATAAGTATAAACAGACCGTTTCACAACACACAGCAGCAGATTTTCGAATCCATTCCTCTCTCTGTGTTACTTTGAGTATTCTGTGACTCGTTTCTGTGCTCTGGTCAGCTACCTTCGTTGATTGTAGCCCGTGTGAACAGATACCAGTACCACCGCTATAAATTATCTTACTTTCTTTACCACATAATGGCTACAATAATGCCGTATATGTACGAGCCCGAGTACACCGAGGAAGAACTACTGGAAAGGCAAGCACGCGAAAAAGATGGGGATTCGGACGGCAGTTGGGAGGACCAGTCAACGGATGAAGAGCCTGGACCATGTCGCATGGACGGCGTCTCCACCTGGTGCACGTGCAATCGGTGCGAGCTAATGCCAACTGAGGAGGAGAACTGCTGCTGCCGAGAAAACTCGGGATGCCTGGCCTACATTTCGGAAGGCGAGCCAAGTCCGCAATGCATCACCGAGCTGCCAGAGTTCAGGGAAGCCTGCCTCTCACGGACCGTGTTGAGGATGATGATGGTGCTTATGCACGAACTTCGCGGCACTGTTCGTCCGCGTAATCCAAGTAACGAGTAAGTATACTCTGGTTGTGATGTCAGTGATGCCACTACTGTGTCATGGTCGTCTCCCACATATAAAATTACATCTACATATCATTCGAATGCATGTAAATTGGTTCCATATTGTGCATTTTCTAGATAGAATTTTTTTCAAAGCAGAATGACATTTTTTACCTGAATCATCAGTGATAAGAAAGTTTTGTCATTTTAATACAGTTTGCATCTTTCATTTTCACAGGTGGTACAGGCTGGTGGCCTATCGTTGCTTCACTTGGTGGCTTCACGGGAGGCTCGGACACCGCGTTCGGAGAGTAATACCTGCCTGTGCGGTACTTGCCATTAGACAACATTTCCCCAGCGACAGTGGACAATACCGCGGATTTTCCCTGGATGTGCTGCAACCGCAAATTTACAATGTGTAATGTTTATTATTTATGTTCAATTGAAATTAAGATCCAAAATAAAACCCAATATATATTTTAACAATGGTTGTTTTGATTTGTTCAAGCGTTGGCAATAAAAGGAAGGCCGTTGTATTTTATTGATACAAAACATGGTTATAGGTAAATATGGTTGATCATAATAAATCATCCTTTTGGGCACCGGGTACAGAAATGACCACCTCTGGCCCGTGCCGCCTTGCCACCACAGGCCAGCCTGCTGCTGACTAACTGCCTAGGGCATCCAGGGTCTCCAGGGTGAACTGCACCCATATATTCTCCTGGGAGGGTGAGGTATTTATAAACTCACCCCCCTGCCTTCCATGTACTAGATCCTGCAGCCAGCCTCTTACATGCAGTTAGATGGCCTCTCCTTGGTGAGGCCCTGCGGCAAACGAGTCTTGTCTGCACGACCACCGCCCCAATCCACCCCCCCGCCCTATCAAAGGCAGTTCGCACCGGGGTACTTGCGCTGGCAAGTGGAGCTGTCAGGGAGCGATAAAGGCCAAGAGGTGCCAAAGACCATGTACACTTCAAAGTGGTCTATAGAGCATGGGTTGTTGTTCCCATGTCTACCTCCAGACCCCGTGTCTCCTGCCAAGCATCCCCCCTCACGCTGGACGGCTCCCTGCAATCCACATAAGTGTGTCTCCATTCACGAGTCTTCCTGTGTCTTGTCTGCACGACCACCGCCCCAATCCACCCCCCGCCCTATCAAAGGCAGTTCGCACCGGGGTACTTGTGCTGGCAACTGGAGCAGTCAGGGAGCGATAAAGGCCAAGAGGTGCCAAAGACCATGTACACTTCAAAGTGGTCTATAGAGCATGGGTTGTTGTTCCCATGTCTACCTCCAGACCCTGTGTCTCCTGCCAAGCATCCCCCCTCACGCTGGACGGCCCCCTGCAATCCACATAATGCCACGACATATACACGTCATTCATTCACAAACACACCCCTGTTTCGAATTCTTTATAACCCACTTCATATTTCTAATGAGCACTTCTTTGCGCTTTGCTAGTCAACCCGTGAAGGTGCTGGTTATCTGCTCTTCGTCTCTGTGAACTTCCGTGACCACTTCGAGGAAACTCGTCAGTTTGCAACCTGTGAACTGCTCCCTGTTCTACGACAAGAAACTACTCTGATCCCTGCATCTAACTGTTTGTTCGTCAAGGTAAGGCCATGTACCATAATCATTTTGCGTCCAATTTCTTTTAGTTCAAGACAGTACATGCAAGGAACTAGTCACATGTTCTGAGTTTACATTGGTATTCATAGAGAATTGTTGATCTTTACTTTTCATAACTTTCCACAATGCCTGCCTGTTCCATTGGCGGTTGCCCTTCGAAGACCCATAATAAATCTGAAGGTACTATAATGCATGTTTTCCCTAAGACAATAGATCAGATAAGAGAATGGGTCCGATATTGCGGATATCCACCGTCTGAGCTTGAAAGTAGAGTCCTAGAGGTCTTTGCGGACAAGAGGGGTGATCGATACCGCATCTGCAGCAGGCACTTTACCTCTGACATGTATTCCACATCATTGCTAATAAAGAAGAACACACCGCGAGCGAGGCGAAAATTGCTCTCAACCGCTATTCCCACTCTATTCGTCCACATCCCTCCACTGGTGGGTCAAGTTTACGTATTTATCTCTTGGCCTTGCGGTAGTGTGTAGCATTAGCTAACAATAATTTCCCCATTTATGTATCCACTCAATATGAAGGCGGAAGATTCTCCATCCGTGTCGTTATTGCAGTCATCAGCCACTTCAAGCGCCTATCGGGTAATCTTACTTGGCTATTCTGCCACTGACTTGTTTTAGGCATGTAAATCAATAGTTTTAATTTATCGTGTAATTATGTTACCTAATGGTACACCCTTGTACTCGTCCTCTAGTCTTTGTTTTCAGTTATAATTATTGTTATCCAAAATAATGCAAGTACTGTCTTTCAGGGAGATGCTGAGGAGTCCAACGTATTGACGACTACCGTTGATGTCACTCAGATGCTCGAGGTACGTTTCAGGACAGTTCCGTCGCCCTCCTATGTGTCTTCTTTTTTCAATTTTGTGTTCATTACTAATGAAAGTCCTATGTTTCAGGGAGTCGATGGAGCATTAGTCCAAGAAGAAGGGGGAGCATGCAGTTACGGGTCGGCGCAACAGCTTGCAGAAGTGTGCACCGCAGTTACATCGTCCCTTGATGTTCTTATGCATTTCGAGGTATGGATACTGACAGTTCGATCAAGCGAAATCATATGACGTGATTACATCCGCTATACTTCCTTCTTTATTAACGCAAGTACTATGTTTCAGGGAGATGACGGAGCTTCTTCTACAAGAACAACACCCCTAGTAGTTGATGCAGATCTCTGGGTGGTGACACTTCCAACGATCAAGCAAATCGAATCATATTTACATATCCATTATTTATTTTAGACAACTGATCATTTGTGCAGGTCTATTTAGATGAGCCGTTCACGCCTGCACAAAGTTTCTGTTCTTTTTATCAAAATAGAAAACCATACTAATGCAATTACTGTGTTTCAGGGAGTCACTGAAGCATCATCTTCAATAATATCATCAATGGAAGTCTATGAGGAGCCCGAGGTATGGATCTTGACAGTTCCATCTAACTAGATCAACAATGCGTGAATAATTGTCGTTTGAATGTTCTACACAAAGCGGTCATTCGTGTTTTGCTATTGAGATGTACGTGGGTATTGGTCCCCAAGTACATTTTGTGTTTTCGATATTATTATACATACTAATGAAAGTTCTATGTTTCAGGGAGTCGATGGAGCGTCAGTGCGTGATGGATGTGCTTATCATGAAAATGTAGTCGTTGCAGCGCAAGAGGAAGTGGAGACATGCACACACGAGTCGGAGCAACAGCGTCCTGATGTTGAAGTTCGAGGCAAGAAAGTTTCAAAGAAAAGAAAGCAAAAGAAGGTTAGTGTCCTGGTCACTATATTATGTTGTTTTTCACTGTTAATAGTTCAATACTGTAAGTTGTGTTTAAACTGAACATCCCTTTTCCAATCTGTCCTCTAGTTGCGAGTGGGTGTACGAACTAGATCTACACAGACAGTGAAGCGAACGAGAGATGTTGCTTGTCAAACCTTTTGGCAGGGACTTGAGACTGGAGATGCATCGTGCCAATGGGAAGAATATGAAGTGATTGACAACGGAGCTATACCACCACCAGCCATTGATAGTGAATGTCCTCCTGGTAGTTCGGATGCAGTCGGAGATCAATTCACAGAATCCACACCCGCAAAAACTAAGACCGCGAGAAAGTTGAAGAAATTGTCTTATTCACCCATCGCCGGAGAAGGAACAGATGTTGCAATGGAAGAGAATGAAGTGGATTACAATGAAACACCATCAATATCACTGAACATAGCGGAAGACGATATCAGAGATTCTACCTTTCATGTGAGTGACATGTCCTCAACGTTACAGGCCGAACCAGCTGGGATGCAGAGTGACAGTATAAGGAAAGAGGCCAAATTCATTGTATTCGATAGTTGTTTGATTGATATTATTATTCGGTTGAAATGTGGGCATTCGGTAGGTGGGGAAGTATGTGGGGAGCCATTGATTAATGTGACTCGTGCAATTCGAGGCACTAACCTTAAAATACATGCCACCTGTACAAAATATCATCCTTTCTCATGGTATGCACAACCCATGCTGGGACAACTGCCAGCAGGCAATCTACTTTGTGCAGCGGCTGCACTTTTTAGTGGTTCAAGTTTTAAAAAATTAGAGTCTTTCTTTCAGTTTGTGGGAATCCATTTCATTGCGAAAACTCAGTTCTACAAATACCAAACCGATTATCTATTTCCAGCCATTAGCGAAGCTTGGAGAATGGAAAAAATGTCTATTGATAGTACATTCGCGGGCAAACGGTTCAGGCTAGCCGGTGATGGACAGTGCGACAGCCCAGGATTTTCAGCCAAGTACTGCACCTACCACTTTCAGGACATGGAAAGTAAGAAAATTGTGAGTTCGGTGGTCGTGCAGGTGTCACAAAGTACATCCTCAGTGGCCATGGAGAAAGTTGGCTTTGTAGCATCATTGCAAGAACTACAATCGCGGGGAATGGTGATCGACCTGATAGCCACGGACAGACACGTTTCAATTGCCAAGACAATGAGAGAAGAGCACAAAAATATAAATCACCAATTTGACGTTTGGCATCTTGCAAAAACAATCAATAAAAAATTGTCGGCTGCAGGTAAAAAAAAAGATATGCAAGGTATTTCACAGTGGTCCAAGTCAATCAGCAACCATCTTTGGTGGAGCTCAAAAACATGTGGAGGGTCGTTGGAAATTCTACTGGAAAAATGGCGGTCAGTAATGCTACACTGTACAAACGTGCACAGCTGGAACACGAACCAACATTTCCACAATTGTGAACATGGCCATTTGTCCACAGAGGAGGCACGGAAGAAGAAGTGGTTGATTCCTTCATCACCCACTCACAAAGCCATTGAAAAGATTGTATTTGATAAAACTATAACAAAAGCTTTGAGGGGACTCACGGAATTCTGCCACACAGGAGATTTGGAGGTGTTCCACAATATGTGCCTAAAGTACAGGCCAAAACGATTGCATTTTGGCATGGAGGGCATGATAAATCGGACTCTTTTAGCGATCTTGGCACATAACCATAATGTCGGGCGTCAACAAAGTAGGACGACCGGAACTTTAGGGACGCTTCGCTACAATAAGGCCTTCACTAAAAGAAGTAAACAATGGGTGATCAAACCAGTGTTTGAGGATATGCAATATGAGTTTATTGAGAGACTTATTGTTGACGTCCTAGATAGGCACATAAATGGAGTTGTGAACGAACCTGTGCAGGTGACAACTGCATTGCCACCCAACATTGCCTCTGTTCCATGTCCACCTAAAGAAGAGCTCATTGAGAAATACACATCACGGTTTAAATGATTGTAATTTGATTGTCTGTTCTCTCGAGTCTCCTCATGTCGCAGGCCCATTGAATATGTTTATCTATCCAACCTTGTTCATTTGCGCATTAAATTAAACCAAACAGTAATATAAATGATTTTTCCAAAAATATAGAATGTCTCCGTATTTATGGTTCTGTGGGGCTGCAAAGCACGCAGACAAAATGCAAAGATGGAGTGTAAATTTCAAGTCCTGTAAGACGGCCTTACACTGAATGTAGCTAACTAGGAATGTGTGTTCGTTCAAAGTGAAGGTCAGCTGCTTTGATTTTTTCTCGGGTGCCAGAATGGCCCACGACTCAGTATAAGGTTCTATTGTTATTTGACCTTGACAGGCCGGGACCACGTAAGAAACGATAATGAATATAATTTCAGAAACGAAAGCCATTTCATGTTCGTTCATTAGAAGAAATAAAACGTCGGCATAGAAGGAGTGGTATTTCGGGGCTGCCCTACGCACAGACACAATGGAAAATGCAAATATAATGTAAGTAACTCTTTAGATGAGTTTATACCGCAATTTAATTACTATACAGTAGCTTTAAAGACGGGTTAAGTTGTACTTGTTCATTCTATGTGGCATATTGTTTTGTACCGCGCACTATCTTGGGGAGAACCGTCTCCTTTTACGGAAGCACCTCAAAACCTTCCTCTTTGCTTCTGCTTTCTCTCTCCCTCTCCCCTGCTACAACTGGTCCACTGTCTGCGACCTCGGTCCTGGGCCTTTCCACTCTCCACCTGCACTCCTTGTCAACCCCTGCACTGGGGGACTGTCTCAGTATCCTACAGCCCCCCCTTGACGTATAAAACCCAGTTGCACTGTCCTAGCTATGAAATAATTTCCAGACCCAATATATAAAATGAATAATTTTAATAAAGATCTGATGGTGAGACTAATTTCCTTTTTTTATGTTTTTCAAATAGATACATCGTCCATTATTGTCTGTGTCACGAGTACCAGACACCGGCGGATGGGTTTTTTAACCGCCAGTTGCTTCTCCGCGTGAACAACGTTAGCACCCTGACCATTTTGTGGGACGATCGCCAAGTACAAGTATGCCCTTACGCGGTACTAACGGCTAGATGCAACATACAGACCGTTGTGGTGGCCTAGTGCCTCGTTGTTGGAACAGCCATGCGATTATCAGTGCGACCGAAGAGCTTATTTTATCGTAAACCAACACCCTGTCTACTGCACACGAACATCGCTTGCCTCAAGACGAAATATTTTGGATCGAGAGCAAATAAAAATTCATTGATCTAAGACCCTGTGTACAGCAAAGGAACATTGTCTGCCTCGAAACGAACTTTTCGGAACGTGAGCAAATAAAAATGCAAATCGCTGAATATTCTCAAAACATTTGATGTCAAATAAATGTACTTTGCCAAATGTACAATCTTGCCGTTTGCTTTTAAACCACAGTTTCATATTCCGAATTGTGGCGCTGTATTGTGAGATGATCTAAGACCCTGTGTACAGCAAAGGAACATCGTGTGCCTCGAAACGAACTTTTTGGAACGTGAGCAAATAAAAATGCAAATCGCTGAATATTCTCAAAACATTTGATGTCAAATAAATGTACTTTACCAAATTTACAATCTTGCGGTTTAATTTAAAAGTACAGTTTCATATTCCCAATTGTGGCGCGCTGTGTTGTGTGAGCTCATCTGTGTTGATTTCCTGGTTCTGTGTGGAGTCGCGAAGAAGACGCCTGGGCGCGTTTGCCTATGCAGCACAGTCACGTCACGGATAGAGGCGGGGAATATGAATGTTTTGATCAAGTCTGTTTCAGGGGCGGGGGATTTGATTTAGTGCCGCAAAAGCAGGTGAGCCAGGGCGATGCGGCAAGTGATAGGATTATCATAAAATGGCGGATGTTTTCGAGTGCGTTAATGGACGAAAAGTCGGGTAAGGTCCATAGGAAAGTTTTCTACGATCTACCGATTTATGCTTAAAAACACATGGCCGAACCATAGGAACAATAAAAAAAAAGTCCCGGAACTATCCTTTAAGATGGTAGTGGCGATTTTCATTAGACCTTTAAAGAGGGGTTTGGAATGGTGCTGATCTTCCTTAAGGTGGGCTGCGAACAATGATCCTTCTCTCTGTAACTTAATTAGCATAAACAAATGTAGGAGTCTCCACTCTAGACTAGCCTTCAGGGACAGGAGACCCAATTCATAGCGAAGCACAACTATAGGGAGAGACATTGGTAGGCTCAAGGCCTTTTTCCATATGCTACCCTCTAAACGATCCCAATCCAAATTCCATGCCTGGGATTCAATATCCATTCCACATAACAGTGTGGGAATAACTTACCCCTTATAACATTTTATTAGTGGGATTATAGAGAAGCAGCAATAATTGGGCTTGAGATTTTTCATTTGGGCAGCTAGCTAATTGTTTTTAACTTTAAGGCCATCCTCCACCAAGCCAACATTCCAATGCGCAGCTAATCTAAAACCGAAATATTTTGCTTCTATTACATGCTGAATATTCTGTGACTGCATAAACCATCTATATGATATCCCTTTCCTCTTTCCATTACAAAATCTTATTATAATTGTTTTTCAGGGTTAACCATGAAGTCATTAGTGGAAGCGTATTCACTAATTGCTCCCAGCAATTGCTCTAACCACCTGGGAGCAAAATCGACGAGCAACACGCCATCCACATATGCTATCAAGCTTATTTAGTGGCTACCAATTTTTGGGCTTGCTAGAGCATGTTTATCTAATGTTTCCCTAAAATCAGATAAATACAAGAGAAAGAGAAAAGGGGCAAGAATACAGTCTTGACTCACTCCCCTCTCTGTGGCGATAGGTCCTGAAAGATCACCTTGACTATTTAAACAGACCTGGATGTTAGTATATCGATGAAGGTAGACCAGAATTGCAAGTAGTCTCGATGGAATAACCGAGGTCCTCAGCTTTTGCCACAGTTGACCTCTATTGATTGGGTCGAAAGCCTTGCTAAGGACCGCCATGGCTACAAACACGGGAGGAGACAATGCCTGCCAAGCGTTATCTCTAAATATATTTACCAGCAGCCCATTTAGGGTTGTAGACATGCCTCGCCGGAAACCGGTCTGAGCACTATCCAGAATACCTTGTGTCTCTGCCCTGCAAAGATTTTACTATCCGCATCAAGAAGGGCGATCGGGTGGTAGTTGTTTGGATCCGCTTGGTTGCCCTTCTTGTGAATCGGAATGATAAATGCAGATTTCCAGCTCTGGGGGCACTGCCTCTTCGAAATTATGTTTGTAAAGAGATGGAACAGAATCATAGACCACGAGTCAACATTGGCCTTCAGAATTGAATTTGATAGCCCATTTGGTCTCGCAGATCTTGAGCTGGAAGATTTTGTAATAAGTTCACGGACAACCAGCAGCAAACCACAGTGAGATCAGTCAACATCCAGGTGAGCGTTTCCATGTCGCATACAATTTTCCCAAACACAGATTCAAAGTGAGCGTGCCAAAGACCCTCCGAAAAAGAGTTCGTTTGGATGGAGGATTGGGAGATATTATTACCCTTCACTAGGGACCAGTAATTGCATGTGTTTTTTGTAATCAAAGTTTTCAAAATAAGCTCAACTTGATGTTTGAATTTTAGATATAGATTGGCTCTGTTCCAATTTCGATATTCTAAAAGCAGTGCTTTCTTTTCCATTATGAAAACGTCCCCATCCAAGTTTAATTACTCAGAGCTTTTAATCTTTTCCTAAATTCTCTCTTTCGATTCCAGGTTGATTGATCAAACTGATATTTATGGCCAGTGATTTTCCTTATCCCACTCCTTTCTGGTTTATCTAATTCCCATAAGAAGTTTGTACATTTTTCTGGTTGACACTGTTCCATTAAATGTCCTTTTGATATGGCCCTGACAGATCTTTTAAAGTTTTTATTTAACTTTTGGCTGTCTCGTTTAAACTTAACCAAACGATTTCCCTTCATATTCACCAAAAAGATCCATTTCGTGCCTTCTTTCAATCAGATATGTTCCATCTAACATTCTCAGGGTAAACATGTTATGATCACTTCTCTGGGTGGGTCTTACCTCCGTTCCAGAGCTAGACAAAAAGGTCTCTTGAAAGAATTATGTAAACAATGACTGAGGTCCCTTGATTTTCCCCCCATGTCGAGGCTGAAGTTAGGTCGCCATTTAGATTATCATTACATATAATCAAATCCCAACCATTGAAGAAATCGAGCCATTTCTTGCCGTTTAATCCCAAGAGGCACCTCCCATGTATTCAGTGCCTTCGGTCTGGGCAACACGAGTTGAGATCACCTTCTCTCTGATCTACTGCTTCAGACAGGATTCTAGATATTTCTTCCAAAAACTCATTTAAAGAGGAACGTGAGGGGTTATAATATGAAATAAGGACAACAATGCTCCTTTTACAATGATTGATGTGACACTCCATCTTTATTGCCAGAATTCCATAATGGGCATTTGTTATTTTTATCACCTTTTTGATTTTAGAATTTTGGCAGGCCGATATTAGACCACCAGATGGACGACCACCTTTTTCATGGGCCGCTAGTTGACAAATGGTGTTAAAGCCATCCAAACTTAATTCTGTCAAGAGCCAAGTTTCTTGTAATAGAATTGAATCAAAAGAGCCAAAGATAAGTTTACTTGTGTCATCCTCAATAAAACTCTTATAACCCCTTGTATTCCAGCACAAGACATCAAGACAACTGTTCACTAAAGTAATAGTTCTTTTCGTCTACTTTCTGGAACACTTGGGTCAGAATCTCTGGTAGCAGAGACCACATCTTACTTCTACTGTTTTCCCCTTCGTCCTTTGACTTAGTCTGCTCCACTACTGGCTCATGATCTTTATGTCTATTTCCACGTATACCCATATTCCTCCCCAATGTTCCACATTGTTGATCGTTACTTTATCTTTGGTTTGTTAGTGGAAACTTTGATGCCTTTTATTTGGAATACTCCCCCCTGCTGACAGGAGGGCATTCACTCCCAAACGGGACTGTAGTCCAATTTCCACTATATGTGTAATGTTGTCATAGGGAAAATGAATATAGTCGATGTCATAAATTGAGAATAAATACAGTTCTGGGACTTCTGTTACCAACTTCAAAATGGATTGCCTATTAAAAAAGTTAGTTGGTCCCCAGTATTAGGCTGCTGTTCCATCTATATACGGGGCCGAACAAAGAAGGAGTTTAAAATATCGTCCTTTCGATCTGCAGCTTCAGCACCATCGGTCAAAGTAGAGCCGCCTGTATTTAACGGGGCCTGTGAAAGAGGCTCCTGCTGTAGCCTGTTTGCCGTTGGGGCATTTGGCAAATGTAAAATATTTACCTGATTTTACACTGATACATTGTCAGAAGAGGTCCCTAGAAGTGACCTTGTTTCAGATCCCTGGCTCGTCTTTAATTTATTCTTCCCCATAAGAAATATCGGAGCCCATTGTTCCATCTGTAATTTTATTTTATTTTCTGTTTTCTTGACCACTTTAGCTCGGACTGGATCCAGAAGACCCCAATCCACCTGGGTCTGTACATTAACACCGCCGCTGGATTCTGGACATTTTTTGGGCTCCCATCTTTTCCATTACAACAATCGGACCAGATTCAGATTTAGGCCCAACATCTGTATCCCTCAAACTGGCCTTCTGTCGTATATTTCCGGATACTGGTGAATGGCACGGTTCTTGCTTTCCTTTAATGCAATGCTTTCAAACCTACCTAATTTATCTCCAGTGTCTTTATTTTGTCTGACAAGTCCAGGTTCCTCACATACTTTCTAGAGCCCTTAACATTTTCCCCATTTTCGAAGATTTATTTTTATTTTTTATTTTCTTCCCGTTTCCAGCAAGGCTGGCATCACACTTAGGCATTTTCTCAGTTATCTGACAACGGGAATTACCGACAAATGGTGTCTTCTCCTTTGGCTGTCCACGATTTGGATAAAACTCATCTGGCTGAATTTCTTTGTTATATGTGGTAAAATCAGAGTGGTACATTTCATCGTGACCAAAATACAGAAAAATACCTTTTTTATTTTTATTTGTGGGAGGTCCCTCCCTGAGCCCTCTGATTTTCTAGCCTTATAACGCCACCCAATCCCCATCCCGGCTCATTTTAACCCCTTTCCCCACTACCCTACATATATTTAATGTTTTTGGCGTTTTTCTGTATTATGATCTTTGGTGAAATGTACCACTCAGAAATATTTTTGGCAAAATGATTGGGTACCAATTTCTTGTGATACTGCTCTGGAGCCTGCTGAGTCTCTCCCCCTAATCTTTGTCCAAAATCTTCGGCAATGAAGTCTCCAAAGTTCCATCTGCTACATCTATGGGTTCTTCTCTAATTGGATTTGGGGGAAGATGAGCTGCAAGCAAACAATGGTGTAATTCCATCACATTAGAAACTCTTTTGACTTTCTGCTTTATGGCCTCCATGGAGGAAGTTGCCTTCAATTGAAATAGTTCATTCTTGCTGTGATATTTCATCAGCTTTCCATTAACCGCATCCAAACCGCTTTTTAAATGTCCCAGTTCATTCCCATTTACCAGGAGAGAATCTCTGATGTTCTCGTGGAGATTAACAAAAGAACTCAGCACCACATTTAGTGCTGATATGGTTGCAGCTGTTAATTTAATTATTTCATTCATTGCTCTTAGTGTTCCATGCAGGCAGTCATTGTTAGAGGTGTTCTGCACATCTGCAAAATCAGAGGTTAGATATTCAGTTAGTATTGAGGTGGGGTCATCAAGATCTATCCCACCCTCATCCGTATTTTTAATTTCACTCTGATCACTATTGAGAGGGTGGCGCTTTTCACAGTCGTTCAATTCCTTTTCCATAAACGGGAGGGCATCCAGGATACTACTGTCTAACACCCCTAAAGGCACGTCTGAAAGTTCGAATCTTACCAGGTTTCTAGTCCTTGCAGACCTGCCTCTCAGTTTTATAAAGAAATCTCTCATTTTCCTCTGTGATTTGCTAGTGGGAAGAGATGCTTCTGTTACTCCGCTCATGTGCGCAGTAGGGTGAAAATTAAAGCCATTGTGCGCTTGAGTTTTTGCTTCTGTCACGTATGAAGAAACCGGCAGACTCACAGCCACTGGTATTTGTTTCTCCATTTTCTCCTCCATAATAACATCCTAAGCCACAATCAAAGTGTCACACTTGGAGCTAGTAGTCCGACTCCCATATCCCTTGGGAGTTGAAATTCGGCTGGGCAAGCGTTTTTCCCTAGTCCTGGTTTGCAAGGGAATTTACACACTTCCAGCTCCGTGCTCGGCATCCGTGTGTGAACGTTTTGCCACACATGAAATATCACTATCCTCTCCTGTCTGACCAGACCCAGTGAGAGGATCCTTAGGTGGCGCACGGAAGGCTGTATCACTACCGCATCCTCCCCCATCCTACGGCGCTTGGCTGAAGGAACATTTTGCAAGGGAGCTGTAGCCAAAGCTGTAGCCAGGGCTATAGCCTCAGAATCCAGACACAAAGGCAGAGTGCTTGAGACATTAATTGTGTTTATTTGTAAAACCGGTGAATTTTGCAGTTGATGTTTGTCCATTATGTGTCGCTGAGCTTCTTGTTCTCTCGCTTCAGAGTTTTTCATACGTCTAGTGCCACAATCCCAGTGTTTGCCACTGCGCAGGTTGACACACAGCCCAGTCTTTTACTATTTTAAGACAAACAGCCAGAGGCCCAATGTCCATGAGAAAAGAACGGTGCAAAATCCATTCAATGAGATATTAGAGAGCCAGCAGCGTAATAATGCTGCAGGAGCTCAAAGGTACAAGCACCCACAGTCACTCCTGCGCCGCCGCTGCTGACAACACCAAATGCAGAGTCAAAAGTAATTTAACTTTTAGATACACCAGTTAAGCAGGAGCTAGCACAGATTTAGTGGCCACACGGAAGAGACAGATGAATATAATTGATTATGGCAGCACAACGGGAACAGCCAAGGTTTGTGAAGTCAGTGAAAAGTCAGTGAATATAGTATGGCCTCAAAAATACGTGCCGGCTCCCGGTTCGCCGAACCTGCTGAACCGTCCACTTGCGTTCACTTACACTTTTGCTTAGAGGATAGTCCAGAGAAGTTCCTGCTCCACTTTTCCTTGCATAGTGTGTAAAGTGAAGAGTCTCTGCCGCCAATCCATCCACTTGCGTTCACTTACACTGCTGAATGTGGCCCGCTGGTGCTTGATTGCCGAAGAGTTTCCTGCTGTCCGTTGTCTATGTAGGGATGCCTCAGAGGGTCCTTCCTTTGGATTTGTGTGCACCAATGGAGTCGGTGGACACAGAGTTTCTAACCGGGGAGGCAGTGTTTCTGGGAGCCGTTACCTCTGCTCACAGGTTGGCAGATGTTTGGGCATTGCTCTGTTCGTCCCCAATCCTGCAGGTCCGGTTGGATTTGCTTAGTCTCTAGTGTGGTCTAGGATTTCTTGCTCCGGTTCGCTCTGTGTTTTGCCAGGCACCGGACCACTTTCTTCCATCCTTTTTCCCTACTCGCACTGCTCCACTGGAGGAGCTGTGGCACAAGTGTGATATCAAGTGGTCTCTCTTAACTTCCCTGGCCTGGACTACTTCTGTTGGATGGCCAAACTGTTTGTTAGGTTTAGGGGTCCAAAGCCTGGCAGGGGGGCAACAGTCCCTACTATTTGATGATGAATTCGGTAAGTGATTGCTTTGCCCTCTTCATTGGAGCTTCTTTCCTGGCCGGCCTCTATTCAGGGTCATTCAGCTCGAGCCCTGGTGCCTGGCGTTGTCAGTGGCGCTGGATATGCCTATTCAGAACATTTCATCCTTTTACCTAACACTATTGTCTCAACTAGCAAAAGCAGGAGTCGTCCACCTTCGATGAGGGGGTGCTGAGCGCTGGTTCTCATGTTCGAGGGTGACGTGTTTGGTAATCATTGGTGATGGGCTGTTGAAGGAGCCGTCTGGTTGGTCTGTTTTTCTTCATGGATAATTTTTCAACGATGGAATTTGGTAAGCCTCACAAGTAAGTACTGGGACAAATAAGAGGAACATGGAGGTAATGACTGGGCTACTTACCAGTAACCTTCATTAGTCCCAATCTTCCTTGAGACAGTTGTGACACACTTCTCCCTTTCTGGTGCGTTGTGTAAACGGCCATGATGTGTTAGGGGATATTGAACTGACAGGTGGTGGTGGCTGGGGGTTTTATGCTCTTGGTGGGGGGGATGCGTTATGTACGGTATATACAAAAAGATGGAATGGATTCCTGATAGAGAGGTTGGGACCTCACTAGTAAGTACTGTGACGAGGAAGAGGACTACGAGAATGAAAATTAACGGTAAGTAACGGGGGGATGTTAACTCTTAGTTCTCTGTAATAAAGAGACACACGGCGGAGTGGATCAAACCTTCTTTATTCAGATCGACCCGTACCAGCGGTGAACCACCTTCAGCACAGCCTCCAGCCTCCTTCACCAGAACCTCCCTTCAACTGACTTCCGCAACCCCGTAAGTAAACAACTCTGGAACGCCCTGGAAATCTACACAGCTGCCTACCCGAACGGAAGTCCTTGAGCTAGGTTGCACTGAATTTATTTTGGCTATTACTTAGAATATTGAGTGATCGGGTACGTGATATGCGGTTACAAAACGGCAGCAACTGACTATAACTCCCAAAAGGTTTCGTCTTGTTTCCACAGCCACTCTTATTAGTTTGAAATCTTAAAACTGCACCACACACCAATGCATTTCATTGTAAAAAAATATGCTAGCGGGTTCTATCAGCTGTACGCAAGAAGCTCCCCCCAACATTGTGACACTACCTGCGCATATTAACCGTCCCAGCTCTCCTGTACGGTGTACGCATTCCCGCTCGTTTGTCAAGTAAACCAATCTTCTCGTCAGATAAACCATTTTTAAAATGGCGGTGTTGTTTTTTGTTACATTGTATTTTATCATTTCAGCATTTCATTGATGTAAGCTTACTTATGCGAACTTTAAACGTGGCAGTCTCTGTGGCGCAATCGGTTAGCGCGTTCGGCTGTTAACCGAAAGGTTGGTGGTTCAAGCCCACCCAGGGACGCGTCTTTTGCGCCCCACGAAAGGGTCGACTTGTTTTCTACAATGGTCATTTTGCATGACATACGTTTTAGTTCTAGTGTTTTTGTTTTTCATTCAAGTGTAGGGATTTTATTTTTTTATTGTGGCTTGGTTTTCAATTAAATCTTTCACAATTTACCCATATACAATTCATTTACATCGAATCCATAAACGTCATACTTATTTAGAATATACAATTCATTCATTGCCACTAACTTAATCTTTAACCTGGGCCCATATTAACATCTTAAAATAGGAGTGCGGAAGCACAGAGCAGAAAGTGCAGTTTTGCACACCAGCAGCAGTATATGTGAGAACACCTTTGCCAGGAGCACAGTCAAGGAGGAGTATTCATAAGGGTTGACACTAGTTCCCATCCGAGAAACGGACCATTGGTTGCTAGGGCCATTTCTCAGATGGGAAATAGCTGATTCTATGTCAAGACAAGGAGGCGAGCATTATGCTTCATCTTCTCATTTATTTGCTCTCCAGCAGTTTCAACAAAATCAATAAAATAAACACTTTTTTTTTTCAAACTTCCTTTAAAACTTCATTTCCCATATTCCCTAGGTCCCTGTTCCCAGTGTCCTGGTCATGTGACCTAGTCCTTCCTCTTCCTGTAACCTACTCTTCTTTTCCTGCTCTCCAGAGATAAGTACCCTTTTTATCTAGCTTCGTAACACTACAGCATTTGTATGAGGGTTTGACAGTATTTATAGTGTTTATATATTTTAGAAACTATGTACACGAGCATATGAGCGGTGAAGGCAGAGACCGCTCAGCGTATAATTCCGAGTTCGGTGTATGTAGTTTTGATAACGCGGCGGCCCTGTGCTGCATTTTCAGCATATCAGGGGTGGTGCCAGAACGTTCCGGTTTCACAGTGCCTGCAGCGCGAAGGAACCGTGAGCGGACCCGGAGGAGCCTGTGAAGGTCTCCTCGCCTCACGCTCGCAGACCGCGAGCGAAGAATTGACCCCCACCCTTTGGGTGGAGGAGGACAGAGGCTCCGAGCCTGTCAGTGCCGCGGCCCGCTCACACGCGAGCGCGGCAGCAGCCCCCAATCTTGGGGGGGCGGAGCGAGAGCTCGAACAGAGCTCCGCTCGCAACCCCCACCTTCGCGTGGGTGGAGCCTAACGCCGAGAGACCGGCGTTAGGATTGGAGGAGCGCTCAGCCCCCTCCCTTGGGAAGGAGGGGCCGGAAACGCTCCGGAGCGTTTCGCGGGCATTGCGCCCCGGTCTCCTGTCAGTGACACTCGTGAATAGTTTTCCCTGGAGGCACGGAGCCTTCAAAGAAAATACTTTAAAGCAAAACATTGCAGCGTTACAGCTCAGTGAGAGCTTTTCATTACTGCAGTGTCCTGCACTGATTATCACAGAAACTGCCTTACAGCACAGGTGCAACCTCAGGAGAGAGTGACTAGTGGACGTGCCAAGACACCTACACAGGTATTACAGGGCACCAGCCAGCACACATCATGGTTGAATATGAATGGAGTGAGGAGGAGCAAGAAGCCACATATTCAGAAGACTTGGCTCAAAGCTTCAAAGATGTGCTAGGCGAATCACTCATAGAGGCAGTGGCTCTTGCGGTGAGACCCCTGCAGGAACGCCTGTACACAATCGAATCTTTCCTGAGCCAAAGAGATAAAAGCACCACACCACGACCTAGCACGTCCACAAGGGTCGTGCCAGAGGGCCCTCAGGGGTGTAGTAAGGCCCGGAAGAGCACCAACTCTTCTGACCCCCCGGGCTAACTTGACGGGGTAGATCCTAAGGACCCAGAGGCATCCGACGCTTTCCTTAGGCTAAAAGAAGCCTTTATGTCCAAGTCGGGGGTGCCATGCCTCATGACCCCCTACCCAGGGGAAGATAATATGGGAGATACAGAAGAAGAGGTCAATCTCCGACATCCTCGCAGGAGGAAGGTGAGAAAGAAGGAGATGACGGGAGCTTGCCACCTCCAAAAAAGAGGCTGAGAAAGTTGAACAATATTGAGGAGGAAACCTCGGACATGTTTCAGCCAGAGGAGATCAGAAACCTGAAATCCTCAGAATGGGTGCCCTCACCGAGAGTGGCGCGATATGACACAGAGGCTTTGAAAAGCACTGGAAAAGGAGGTGAGGCAAAGGATGAGGGCGGAATGGCCCAGACCGGAACACCCAGGAAAGGTGGCAGAAGCACCGGAATTAGACCCCAAAATGCTAGCTTTTGTAGCTAAGTCAAATAAAGATCCGAGAAAAGGGATCGACCGCTCCTTGAGGAGTTGCCAGGAGAAGGTCCTGGATCTAGTGGGGCCACTGGCAAAGATTATGGACCTGGCAGAACGAGCGAAGGATACAGGGGAAGAGATTGACCCGGAAGTATTGGCAAACTGGGGGGAACGCAAACTGTGCGATATCCTCAGAGCGCAGAAGAGGCCTACTCCTGAAAATAGACCAGAAATTAGGAGACTTACGAGGCGGGCGAAGCGGCTCAGGGCCTGCTTTTTGGCGAAACATTCGGAAAGGAGATGGGGAGGTTCGTAGGGACCTACACCTCGCTGGAAAAAGCACAGGCCTCAATAAGAAAGATCTTCCCCGGAAGGGTTTTTGGAGGGACCGGTCGATACAGAGGCCGAGCGGCCGGTCGCTATCAAACGTCCAGAAGGCCTCAATCAAACAGAGCACAATACTGGGAGGATAAGAAATCAGACATCTTCTTCCAACCCAGAGGCCGTTTCCCCAGAGGAAAGCGAGGCAGAGGTCAAGGAAGAGGACAGTACGTCCCCTCACGTGAGAGCATCCGTATATCCTTCAGTAGGGGGGAGGACAGCGAAGTACTGGGAAAACTGGCGCGCGCTTTCCAACGACGCTTGGGTGCTACAGTCAGTCAGAGGTTTACACATACAATTTATCCAGACCCGACTCAGTACAATGCCCCCAGACCTATAGTGACAACACGAGTAGAGAGAGAGTTGTTACACGCAGAACTACAGAGTCTAGCGAAGAAGCGAGTTATCGAGCCGTGCAGGGCTCCGAAGTTCATCAGCAATATGTTCCTGGTTCACAGAAAAGAAAAAGTGAGACCAGTCATAAATTTAAAGGACATGAACAAGTGGGTAGTCTACAACCATTTCAAAATGGAAGGGACGCACCAGCTGAGAGATACACTCAGACAGGACAACTGGCTGGCCAGAATAGACCTGAAGGATGCATATCTCACGATTCCAGTAGAAAAAGAATACCGATCTTTCCTGGCCTTCGACTGGGACGGGCGATTATGGCAGTTTGCCACGATGCCGTTCGGGTTGGCGTCCGCTCCCTGGGCGTTTACGAAACTGATGAAGCCAGTAGCAGCGGCGATCAGGGAGAAAGGAATACGGATTATCATCTACCTAGACGATATCCTAATAATGGCGAGCAGCGAAGATATTCTCTGCTACCAGACCAGCTGGGTAGCGAACCTCTTAACTTCCCTGGGTTTCCTCGTGAATCTAGAGAAGTCGGAGATGGTGCCAGCAAGAAGGATAGAATTCCTGGGTTTTATCATAGATACCAGGACAGCGACCCTGGAGCTGCCGAGCAGGAAGATCAGAGACATAATAGGGAGATAAGGAACTGTCTCGGCAGCCCGACCACATCTCTGCGAACAATAGCACGGGTTGTGGGCCTGTTAGCAGCGTCGATCCAAGCGATCTTTCCAGGACCCCTGCATTATCGAGCCCTGCAGAGGCTGAAGATAAGACACCTGCAGCAGGGGCTCGATTATCATCAGCAGGTACCGCTAGACCAAGAGTCCAGAACAGAGCTAGAGTGGTGGCTCCAGAACAGGGAGGCATGGAACGGCAGAGCCATTTTCGGCGATCGCCCAGACATAGTGATAGAATCGGACGCCAGCAGAGCAGGCTGGGGAGCCCGATGTGGGGAGCTCCAAACGGGAGGCAGATGGAGTTCGGAGGAGCTCAAGCTGCACATAAACTGCCTGGAGCTATTGGCAGGCTCCTTTGCAATCAGAGCCTTCACGAAAGTCAAAGTGAATTCTTGTATACTGCTGAAGATGGACAACATCTCGGCAGTCAGATACATAAGTCACTTAGGTGGCACGAAGTCCAGATTGTTAGCAGAGATAGCCAAGGACTTTTGGCACTCCTGTCTGCAGTCCGGGACAGCAGTGATAGCAGAATATTTACCAGGCGCCCAGAATGTAGTGGCGGACTGGAACTGCAGACATCTAACAGACTCCAGCGACTGGAGACTAGACAGGGCAGTCTTTCCACAGATAGAAAAGCTCTGGGGACCGATTCACACAGATCTGTTTGCGTCCAGACTGAATGCACAGAAGAGCAGATTTTTCAGCTGGAGGTTAGACCCAGTAGCAGGGACAGATGCCTTCCTCCAAGATTGGAGGGAGGAGATACTCTATGCGTTTCCACCATTCGTAATGATAAGCAGAGCTTTGACGAAAGTCCGCAGGGAGGCAGCGAGTCTGATAATAGTAGTCCCGATATGGAAGTCGCAAGTATGGTTTCCAGCGCTGATGAAACTAATAGCAGACTATCCGAGAATATTGCCACAAAGAGAAGACCTTCTCACGGACCCAGTTGAGTTGTAGCACCCTCTGAGAGCGAAGGGGACGCTGCCGCTGATGGCGTGCAGGATAGCAGGAGACGCTGGAATCTCCCAGGAATTTCGGCAGAGGCTGCGAGTCTCATCGCAGAGTCATGGGCTCCGTCGACTAGAAGGAGCTACGACGCAGCATGGAGCAGATGGTCGAGGTGGTGCAAAAGGAGAGGTTTTCATCCCGTTTCTGCCCCTTTAGTAGAGATTCTGAATTTTCTAGCAGAGCTTTTGCAGGATGGCAAAGCCTATAGAACGATTGGAGTGTATAGATCCGCAATATCAGCAGGTCATACTCCTATAGAGGGAACCCCAGTAGGGGAGAATGTAGCAGTGATTAGGCTTCTAAAAGGGATTAGATTTAGGAAGCCGCCGCAGCCAAGATACAAGTCCCTATGGAACGTTACAGTAGTATTACGGCTACTAGCAGACTGGCCCAGCAATAGTTACCTATCACTAGGCAGACTGTCAGAAAAGCTAGCAATGCTTTTGTGCATGATTTCCTGTAGAAGAGTAGCAGATGTCAGAGCCCTTGAAATAGACAGAATGGTATACGGCCCAGATGGAGGGACTTTTCATCTGGCCAGGAGGACGAAGACAGATTCCGCATCAATATCATACCCGTATATGCAAGAGCATCCTAAATGGTGCGTGGCCACATGTATAAGAGAGCACGTGCATAAGACAGCTGAGCTAAGGCCGATGGGGACGACATAATTGCTGATAGCACGCAGGAAGCCGCATAAGGGCGTAGCGACAGCCACCATAGCGAGATGGGTTAGAGAAGTTATGACGCTAGCAGGAATAGACATGGCGAAATTTGGAGCACACTCAGTGCGAGGAGCAGGAGCATCCAATGCGCTGAAGCAGGGTGCAACGCTACAGGATATACTGAAAGCAGCTGATTGGGCTAGTGATAATACGTTCAGAACGTTTTACTTTAAACCTATTAGCACACTAGCAGAAGCTATGGTAAGAAGCTTTGAACAAGCATAATGCTCGCCTCCGTCTTGACATAGAATGAAGATTCCCCCTGCTAATAGCGCAGGGAGCGCTTGATTCTATTAAAGACAAGGAGGCGAGCATTACTTTCCCGCCCTAGATACAAAGGAGAGACCAAGGGAGGACAAAGTAATGTACTGTGTTATGTATCTGAATGTATAACAAGATTTCCTCTCAGAATAAGGTGTGTATGCGCCACCCTAACATGTATTGTTGTTTCCGTCTTAGGAGACGATCAGAAGAACAGCTGAAGACGTTCAAGAAAAGAACGGGACAAGTTGATCAAGATCGCAAGTTAGAAAGCGAGGGATCGTTTCCGCGGAGGTCTACAGTTTAGAGACTTTCCGGAACAAGTTGACAGTTCAGTATTGGTTATGATTGCAGTTGAAAAGCAGTCAAAGAAGAGGAGGATACAGGAAGAGGAAGGACAAGGTCACATGACCAGGACACTGGGAACAGGGACCTAGGGTTGATGGGAAATGAAGTTTTAAAGGAAGTTTGAAAAAAAAAGTGTTTATTTTATTGATTTTGTTGAAATTGCTGGAGAGCAAATAAATGAGAAGATGAAGCATAATGCTCGCCTCCTTGTCTTTAATAGAATCAAGAGCTCGCTGCGCTATTAGCAGGGGGAATCTTCATTCAGTGTGAGTCGACTAGTTCCCATTAGAGAAATGGCCCTTTTAGCCCCTAGTGGCATAGCTCTCAACCATTTGTGCTGCAAAGGCGGGTGAAATCACCTGATTTTGTTTTTGGGCGGGTGAGACGCCCATTGGAATGAATGGGCGTGCAGAAGGCTTGGCGGGTGATACAGCCCTTTACAAGGCGGGTGACACCCCCCAAAAGCGTGTGAGTTGAGAGCTATGCAGTGGTCAAGTCCTGCATAATAATGGGAACTAGCCTACTCACACTGAGAAGGCTAGTTCCCATTAGAGAAATGGCCATTTTTGCTCCCCTAGTGGTCAGGTCCTCCATAATAATGTGGGTTAGATTACTCACACTGAGAAGGATAGTTCCCATTAGACGTGAGTGGGCTAGTTGCAAACTTCATTCAATCCCAGACTGGACGGCACCTCTCCAAGGTCTTCCACCCTCACCTGGGCTATCATTTTACCCCCCTGCACCTTGTAGCACAAATCACGTGACCCAGGCGTGAAGGCAAGAAAGCCCTGCTTTCTGATCTTTCTTGATCGATCAGGAATCTAACAGGTTTATGATCACCGGTCTGGGGCTGGCGTGTATGTTGGAATTCAGGGGTCCTAAGGCTAGGGCATTTGGGTGCTATAACCTAGAATTAGGACTGGTGGGGGTCGGAGTTGCATGACCTCCTTCTCGTGGGATAGTATCATACAGAGCTACTCAGCCCTCCTCCATGGCCTTGCAGGGCACATTCTTCCCAGATCACGAAGTTTGGCAACTTTTAGGATAATTAATGGTTTATGGATCTCTGTGGCTCTGGCCTTTCTCATCAGTGCCCGGGATACAACCTATTCCTTTCCTCATATTTGCAGCCTAGCCCTGCAATGCTAGCTGCCATGCTGCGTTTAAGCCTTGTGTTTCACTATGGTTGCTAATATCTAAGATGGCGTGTGCCATCTACAAAGCATGATATGATATGATATGGCATTTGTAATGCGCCTATACACAAGTGTTTCAAGGCGCGACGAGGCAGGGGGGGAACAAGGGGAAGACAGACAACGATCCTACTAGGCCAGGTGTCATTTAGATCGCGCAAGTGCAGGGGTAGGGGGAAGGGAAAAAGTGCAAGGGGAAGGGGAGGGGGGAAGTGCAGTACAAGGTAAGTAGAATAAAATAAATAAATAGGGCCAGCTGGTGGCAAGTGCAAGGTAAGTGCAGACAAGTTCTGGGGAGGGGGGGCTGTAGGGATACAGAGACAGTCCCGCAGTGCAGGGGTTGCCAGCGAGGCAGTGCAAGTGGAGAGTGGCTGGGCCAAGGACCCAGGTCGGAGAGAGTGGCCCAGTTGCAGATTCAGTGCAGTTACAGTGAATAATTTAGCAGGGGAGAGGAGAGAGAAAGCAGAAGCAAAGAGGAAGGTTTTGAAGTGCTTCCGGAACCGGAGATGGTTCTCCTCAAGTTTCAGGGAGGCAGGAAGGCTGTTCCAGAGGGAGGCCCCTGCCGCGGAGAGAGATCTACCCCCAGCTCTTTGCTTCGAGAAGCGGCTGACCCTGAGGGAGTTGGAGACGGATGAGCGAAGGGCTTGGGAAGGAAGATATTTAGGAAGAGAGAGTTGAAGGTATTTAGGCCCCAGACCCCAGAAGGCCTTGTGGACAATGCAGAGGGTTTTGAACTTAATCCTTGCAGCCACTGGGAGCCCGTGTAGAGATTTCAGTCCTGGAGAGATACAGTCCCTGGGCTTGAGGCCAAGGACAAGTCTCGCAGTTCTGTTCTGGATGAGTTGCAGAGGGCGGAGAGTGGAGGCAGGCAGATTAAGATAGAGGCTGTTACAGTAGTCCAGTTTCGAGAGAACCAGTGCTCGGGAGACAGTGAGCTTCTGGGGGAACGAGAGGAAGGGAAGAATACCTCTGAGGAAGTGCAGCTGGTAGTGTGACTTCTTAGAGACGTCCGATATATGAGGAGAGAAGGAGAGTGTGGAGTCGAAGATGACCCCGAGGTTTTTTGCCTTGCAGGTAGGAGCAGGAAGAGGGCCAAGAGAGGCTGGCCAGAGGGCTGCAGGGAAGGAGGGAGTGGGTGAGCCGATGAGTAGAATCTCAGTCTTACTGGCATTAAGGCAGAGGTCATTGGCGGCACACCATTCCTGGATAGCAGACAGACCGTCAGAGATGAGGGAAGGAGAGGAGGAGGCCGAGGGTAGCCTGAAAATGAGCTGGGTATCGTTCGCTTAGCACTGAAAGTTGGGGCAGAGAGCGGCGATACGGTGGGCAAGGAGTGCCAGATACTGGTTGAACAGCCAGGGAGAGACATTAGATCCCTGGGGGACACCACAGGTGGAGAAAAAGATGTCAGAGAGGAAGGACCCCAGTTGGACCTGGGAGGGTCGATTGGAAAGGAAAGAGGTCAGCCACGCCAGAGCCTGACCAGTGATACCCAGGTTGACACGGAGACGGTTGAGTAGGATGGCATGGTTGACAGTGTCAAAGGCAGAAGAGAGATCGAGCAGAATGAGAACACACAGAGTGTTGGAGTTGAGGTTCAAGAGCAGGTCCTCACGGATGTTCAGGAGAGCAGCTTCCGTGCTTCTGGCAGCTCTGAAGCCAGATTGATGGTCATGAAGACTACCAACAGATTCAGCATGGATGTTAAGCTGGGAGATGGCCAGTTTCTCCAGGAGCTTGCCCAGGAAGGGAGTGATGGAGATTGGGCGATAGTTAACCGGGCAGGAGGGGTCGGAAGAGGGTTTCTTAAGAAGAGGGTGCACAAGGGAGTGCTTAAGGGGGGATGGGAAGACTCCAGAGTGGTTGCAAAAGTTAGCCAGGGCAGGAGCCAGGGAGTCAATGTGGTCCCTGATAGTTTCGGAGGAACAGAGGTGAACCTGTTTAGACAAGACTTTCATAGATCGGACTTGTCTGGAAACCTCGTCAGCAGGAAAAAGGGGAAAGGCAGAGAAGGAGGGAGGAGGGGTGGCTGCAGAAGGGCCAGAGGAAGAGCTGGGAAGAGAGGGAGGACAGGATGTCCTGAGTTTTAGAGATGAAGTGAGAGGCCAGTGCAGTGCAGAAGGCCTGGAAGGGGACAGGAGAGGTAGAGACTGCAGCAGGGTTGGCAAGCTCCTTGCAGATTTTAAAGAGTCCGGCCGAGTTGTTAGATGCCGCAGATAATGTGCAATAATGTGATTGTGGGGAGGACTCTTAAGAGCTCCCCCCTGGTTTCTTATATTACATTTAACTGCCTTTGCCTTATTCTGAACCTCTTGGGGCTATGGGAAGGTCATCTACCCTTCCCAACATTCCCCCCTTTCGTTATTTCTACATTAACAAACTCCACACTAAGTTCATCTTTATTTGTTCCCCGTCACTGTTCCTCCTCCAACCTCTCAGCCTCTAAATAAGGTGGTGATCCCTCTTTTGGAACCCATGCTCTATATGCATGACACAAACTCTGGCCAGATTGGGCATACTCCTCAGGGGTGCAAGTCATATATATATACATCCCCATGCCCTGCTAAATCAACCCAATGCTCTGTGTAATGCTCAGGGCCAGGTGGGGGTGTAGTGATAGTGCCGGGGGCTACAAGTGCTGCTTTATCACATCCATGCATGGTTTGTTTTTGTAATCTGTTTGCGTAGTACTGTTTTTTGTACCGCAAGGTGCTTTTGATACCCCAAGTGAAACCATCATCATAGCACTGTTAGGTACAGCTTTGGCATAACATTAGTGTCCCAGTTGACAGGTGCAGAAAAGCACCAACACTATCACTGTTACCAATAGTTTCACGATCGCCCCCATCCAGGATGGTGCCCAGGGGAAATGATCATCAAACCAGCCATCCTGCTAGATGCCAGTTTCAATTTCCATGTGCTATCCGAGGGTGTGCAATGCCCCTGTTATCTGCGTCAGGGAGCTGTTCTCTGCATCCTTTGGGAGCACGAACGTGCAGCAAAGATAGCCAATTTTGTGGCAAACCCCTCATTCCATTGCAGTAAAAATGTCGAGAACATATTGGGTCTGGAGGGTCATCAGACTTATGGCACGCATCTCGACCTTGATTACGTTGAGACCTTGTTCCGTGTCATTGTCCAGCTGTATTACTACCCAATGCACAATTTGGACCAACTTGGCATTTGTGACTGTCTGAACCCCTGGCAGTAATAGAGATGTGAAAAATGTTTCATATTTGCTAAACAGTCTATATTCATTGGGCATTTCTTTGAGCAATTCAGAGTAGTCTTGGGACAGATAATTTGATCTTCTTTTCCTGCTCAACTTTTCGTTCTTTACCTTTTCAGGGAAGATGCAGAATTGGGGGCCTGCAACGGGCTTCTGGTAGGCCCCCATATTATTGAGCCTCGGGTTGGTGCGAGCCAGTTATTCGATCCCACTGCTAGATGGTCTTCAGGGATCACGAGAAGGCGCTGAGCGCAATGTGGCAAGTGAACAATAGCCCCTCCATGATGGCGGGAGGTGCAAGAATGCCTGCTGTCCACACACCCAGTAGTAGTCTATTACTGCAGCTATGCCTTTTTTAGATCTGGAATGAGCAGGGTTTAATTATATCGTTGGTTGGCCCCTACGAAAACAGTTCCTTCATTATAAAAACATAGTTTATAAGTCTCTTGCTATTGCACTTTCACTGGCTTTCCATTGCTAAGAATCACATCAACTTTGCAATAGTTCCAGAATGGCGCACATGCGGTATCCACTGGGGTCAAAACTTCACCTCCAAACCCCAGAAACCCTCCTGCCATGCAGCTCATTGATGTTTCTTAACACTTGCTTGCATTGTACTTTACTCCTTGCAATTACAGGTATGGTGTCCGCAGACACTGGATGCTTTTGCATTGCAACTGATCATGGTCCATAACTTTGAGTCGCACGCTCCACACTTGGAAAGTGCCTTGCATCTTACACAGTGCCAGATAAACTAGGCATTAAGCCTCTAAAATTGGTAGTTCTTGTAGTATCAACATCTTGGGTGCTCACGACGTGTGTGGTATCACTGAACACACGTAACAACTACCAGTCATCCTCCTCCTCCCCACTCAGCTCATGTCGGCGTACCAACTATTTGAAAGTTCTGGATGGTGCACGTCTTCTCTTGTATCTAAACCAAGTCCAAAATATTGGTCATACTTGGACCTTCTAACCTGCCTCTTATTATGTGCAGACACTTTCTTATATACATTATTAAAAAGCTAGTACGATGCAAACGTATATTGATAAAAGCAGTACCATTAACAATGTCAATACTTTTACTTGGTCATTGATATCGGGATCTGTGGCCACGGTGATGTGAGTTAGAAAAAATGTGGACACACTCAGGTTGCTACTCTCAGTGATATTTCATACTTAATAGAACCATTAATAGCAGCCTCCGTTTGTGTACTCCTCCCCTTTATATGCCCCTCCATGCAAAAGTGCATCCCAGATAGATACCCAATCCAAACATAAACATGGCACACAAACCAGCAATATCAAGCATAGCACATAAATACGAATAAGAAAACTTTGATAAGGTACCACACACGTTACCTTTCTTAATATAATTGGAATGATCAGATGCAGCGGGGTCCATGTCAAAAAGTACCTAAAAAGGAATGTGTTTAAAACATGAAAGAGAGAGGGAGATAGAGAGAGAGAGAGAGAGAGACAGACAGACAGACAGACAGACAAAGAGGGAGAGAGACAAAGAGAGAGAGAGAGTTAGAGAGAGAGAGAGAGCAAGAGATAGAGAGAGAGTGAGAAAGAGAGAGAGAGAGTGAGAAAGAGAGAAAGAAAAGTGTATGGGAGAGTGCAAGAGTAAACTCCTTGTGCAAATGTAATGCGTAGCATCTTTGTGTGGGATGCTTGTATGGGATATTGGGGGATATTTCTTCACTTGTTTAAAAAGGGGCACATGGGCAGGGCTGGAGGGGCGCTCTGGGTGCTATGGACATGGGGCACTTTACTGGTTTGATGTGGGCTCGGGGCCTTGCAGGGCCCTGCAGACAGCAGACAGGTGCACCTGATAATGCAGTTCCTTAGCTTTGACAGCAAGGGAAGTAGCGTATATGACCTGGAAAGGACCGTTATATCAGGGTTCACTGCACCAGCGCACACATTTCTTAATATATATCAAGTCGCCGGTGAACAATTTCAGAGGGGGTGATGTTGCTGGCGTATTTGTTGCAGCACCAGCTGCTTCCTCAGTACTTGGGGGTGCAATCTGTTGGGAAACAAATGTTATGGCCTTCGTTAGGGCAGACAAATAGTTGCTAAACTCCTCCCCAAGATGGAAGCACCTCTGTGAGTGCCTGATGCGCGTCTGACAGAAGAAAGTGGTGTGTGCATGCAGCGCCCATTTACCACCTTGTGGGGTGACAAGTGGTGGTCCTTGCAGGGCTGCGTGCACAAGCTGAATAATGCAAGTGGTAGGCAGTGCACCCACATTTTCTTCAATGTGGTACACAGCTTTGACAGCTTGCTCTTTAATAGGCCGTTTATCCGTTCCACGACTCTGTTGGCCTCGGGGTGGTAAATGGTGCACATCCGATGCTTGAGGCCCAGTAATGCCAAATCCTCTTTAAACAGCTCATTGAAGAAATGTGTGCTGTTATCTGCTCTTAATACATCGCATACACCCCATCAAGGAAATACCTCCCGTACTAAAGATTTAGCAGCACATTCAGCATCTGAGTGTGCACAAGAACCCGCCTCCACCCATCGTGAGAAGGGACACACAACCACAATGAGATAACGAGATCCATTGCACCTTTCAGCCATGTCTACATGATCAATGTGTAGTTCGCGGAACAGCCCAGTAGGTGTCTATGATGGTTCTCAATGTAAGCCCTGTGTTGTAACTTTGATTCATGGTGCAACACACAGCCATTTTAGTTACGTTCTCTTGTAGATTGGGGACAAACCAATCCTCCTGTATGTCTGTTGCAATATACTGTTTAGAGGCGTGTGATGGATGGTGAAACTGGTTGAATGCGACCAGTAGTAATTAATGTGGCATAACCACTTTCCCAGCTATTTCTTGCCTCCACAATAGATCGGTCGGCGGACCACTGATGCACCAGTGTGCCATAAACCTGTATCCTGATCAATTGTAGCTGACTCGGCAACGAAGAGGACCCCCCTTCGAGCAGTTTATCACAGAACTTTGGAATATAATCTTCTTCTCCCTCAAAGTTACACAGTCAGTGTTGGCCAAATCTTTGTCAGAATACATTTCTATCAAAAAGTTAGCAGGGTTGACGGTTTTGCAGCGTACTATGTGAATGTTAGGGCTTCATAAATTAACCTCATGCGCAGATGCCCGCTGCGTGGTCAGTGTAGATTTGGAGCATTCTAAAATGGCAAAACCTGCATGCTGGACATACAATATTACGAAGCATCCCATAATTATAGTGGCAAATACAGCAGAAGCAAGTGCTTGTTCGCATTCAAATTGGCCCTGCATTACTGAGTTTAACACACCACTGTAATACGCCAATGGCTTGTGTCCCCTGGAGCTTTTCTGTGTCAGCACTGCAGTCATCAATTGCCTGTTGGAATGGGAAAATAACTATAACTCTTGCGTGTAGTCTGGATTTGCTAGCACTGGTGCTGTAGATATGACCTCCTTGAGGTCATTGAAATTTCTGAGCATGTCCTCTGTCCATACTATTTTGTCGTCATCTTTCTGAGCTTCCTTGAGGCCATGTAAAAGAGGCCTGTTGTATGCTGCATAGTCAAGCATCTACGTCCTACAGTTATTGCACAGTCCCAAAAATGTTTGTATCTCTTTCACTGTTTTGGGTTGCGGGTTGGCGCGCAAAGAGGCAGCATGATCAGAGATGATTCTTTTGCCATTTACAGAGATCAATTGACCCAAATACATTACCTCCTGAAGGCAGTACTGTAATTTAGCCTTACCAACCTTGTATTCCTTGCAGGCCAAAAGCTGTAGGAGCATTATGAGTCCTTCCTTGACTACTGCTGGCTGATACTGCACACCAGTAAATCATCAACATACTGAATGATAGTAATAGGCACCTGAATATTTCCTAAAACAACGTGTAGCATCCTGTTAAAAATACTGGGGGATTCACAGTACCCTTGAGGCAGTCTTGTATGTTCAAAGTGCATCCCCCCTGGTTAAAGAGGTAAGGTGCAAGGGAACAGAATATAAGGCAGTTTTAAAATCTACCACCGTAAAGTGGGTTGCTTCTTTAGGGATGTTAGAAAGTATTGTCACAGGGTTTGGGACCACTGGAAATTCTGCCTGTACAATGTCATTAAATCCTGAATCATTCTCCAGCTCCCCCCTTTTGCTTTCTTCATTTGGTATATAGCTGTGTTGCATGGGGAGGTGGATGGTACAATTATCCCATGACTTAACATAGCAATGATTGTGTCAAGTATCCCCTCCTCTGCTTCCCTTGATAAAGGATACTGCCTCACCGGGGGCAGCACAGAGCCTGGCTGGAGTGTTATTTGGACTCGAGTCAATCCTTGTAAGGGCCCTATGCCATAGGCATTTGTTTTCCAGAGCCTTTCGGGGACCTGCTCTAAGTCTTTGTCAGTGAAGGGGGGCAGGGCTACGAGAGCCATCAACGGGCTTTGCACTTTTCGATACTGCACCATAATGTCACAAAGGATAGAAATTGCTAGCACAATCTCGCCATCATCTGGTCGATCCTCAAACAAATCTGTATCAGTTATTTCTCTAAGAGGCACTGTGGGGGCAACACACAACACCATGCGCCACTCGCACCCTTCTGAGTCGGTTTCAATTACAACAATCCTCTTAGCTGACACCACCAGGTCCTGTAAATCAAGGGACAGTATTGTTCCTGCCACCAATTCAGGTGTTACCACAGGCCGGAAAATAAAGTCAGATGGCACTCGCCAAAAAGCCTTACCAAATTTGAGGCACTGCCTCGAGAAGCACTGTTATGCCATACACAAACATTCCACTGGAATACTGCAAACCACTGCCTCTCCTCCCCTTGCCTGTATTATGATCATTGATCTTATAGCACAAACACCCGGGTGGCAAACACTAATTCTTGGTCTGTGAAGGAGATGGTCATATTCAATTTGCTTGACAAGTCTCGCCACAACAAATGTATAGGGGAGCTCTCAGAATACAATAGGGGTGCATGTATCAACTTTCCTCTTATTTTGATATCCACTTCTTTTGTGTAGGGAACCATGGTGACAGCCCCAGAGAAGCCCTGTGTTTCAAGTGTTTCACCTCATAGTGGGAAGTTTCACTCACTGATGCATGATTTAGTGGCACCCATGTCAACCATGAAGATGAATTCCTTTTTACCTATCTCAGCGCCCACCAACGGTTCCTCGTCAGAATGGACTGTCATGGACAGGACTGGGCATGCAAGAGTTCTCTGTGGGCTGTCCTAGTCAGGCTATGTGTTGGTGCCAGGGAACGTGAAAGGGTTGTTCCCCACTACGCTCACTCCTCAGTAGGGTACGACAGTGCTGTTAGGCACCGTATCATTCGTTGGCAGGTTACTTCTGTACATGGTGTTCTGTTGGGGCATTAATGGTTGCGTCATCTGTGAGTTCTGCCCTGGTGCACCTGGGGGTCATGGTGGTAATTGGGTGTAGGCCTGAAGTATCTCATACGGTATGGAGGTAGGCCTTGGGAGATGTACCTGTGGTTGGGGCAAGGGCGGTGGGCAATAATTGCTATAAGGATTGCATCATGCCCGCAGCCTGCTCCTACACTCCCTTGCAAAATGTCCCCACTTCCCACAGCTCCAGCATTGCGAGGGATCCATACCTGCTCCCCGAGGTCCCATACCTCCAAATCCCCTTCTCCCCCACTCTGCCCCTGCCCCTTCCGCGCTGCTGACCTCCTTGCTGCTTCTCCGTGTAGGGGTACTGAGGTCCAGCTCCCAACTGTCCTTGTCCTCCTCCAGGCAAAAAGACTGCTATTCCCACTTCTGGAGGTGCTGAGGTCTGCTCCTCCACCGCTGTTTGCGCACTTGATGATACCGCCCCTTCAACTGCTATTTTTGCTACCTTTTTCTGTACTAGTTTCGCTTCCTCAGCCTGCCGCCTTTGGGACGTTTCCTTTTCTTGCTCCTTTATTCTCTTACAATGGTGTATTATTATGGTTTGAATCTCAGCCCACCCTTTCACTTCAATGCCCACTATTATTTCAAGCGCCTTCTGAACTTCCTTGGGTAAACCCCTTTTAATAACAAAATATAAAATAGGAACAGATCGGTCCAACTGACCCCCTGTCTCTCCGTTTCCGTACCACATCTTCTGAACCATAATAATATATTGCACAGGTTCTTCATTGTCCCCTATGGTATACTGCATGATAGACTGCAGGTCTGGTTTGTCGGGGTACGTTTGCAGCAGCACGTCCCACACCTGCACCCTGATATTGTTAAAGGGCGCACCATTGTGTGCATCATTGTCTAGCTTTAAACCTGGATACCCTGCTTTGACCCACACATCCCCAGCTTGGTCCTCCACAATCGCAATGAGCAGGCTTTTCATGTCCCCCACGGCCAAGGGAATCCCTGCTATCTGTTTTTCAAAGGGCATAGATCCACTTGACAGTTCCAGCGGTAAGGGGCGGGAGCAGCTTAATCAAATTATTTGTTACCATTTGCACCCAGAGTACATATTGCGTCCTGCCTAAGCCTTTATGCAACAACGGAATCTGGGTACCTGTATTCCTCCCTTCTTTCCACCCATCACTTCCCTTTTTCCTGGTCACTGCCACCCGACCAAACCTATTCCTTAATCGTGGTCCCCACAAACTTTCCAACCGCGGCGTAACTTCTGGTGCCTGCTGCACATCCCCTTCATCGTCCTCAGTCTCATCCACTGTGTTCCATTCCTCTTCCATAAGCTCTCTGTCTCACTTAACTTCAAGCGTGAACAGCTTATTTTATTTTCAAGAAAATTGCTTGAATCCTAGTGTGAGGTCTGGAAATGTGTAAGGCCATCTGTGACAGGGGGCTACTTGGTTGAGCTCTTGAGTGATGGTAGTGTTGCAACTGTTGAGAAGGTGGAGTCGGTGTGAGGGGAGGGGAAGGGAAGATGGAATGAGTGGTGAGAGAGCTGTGTGCGATGCATTTGATTTGACTGGCTGGTGGGTGGAGGGATAAGTGCTGGGTTGGGATATTTTGTGTGGGAGTGTGATTGTGAAGGGGATGGCAAAGTAGTTTGAGCACAATACCCTTATTTCTTTCCCCTTTGGATTCTTGGACGTGAAGTTTTTCCTTTCTCATTTTGTAGTTTAGGAAAAATACAACTCCAAGCATTCCAAGCAAAATCAGGATTGGCTGGTCTTCCCACACATGGCCACAGGAAACTTGAGATCTCTGCTCATGGCACATTAGGGCGGGTTCTGCCTTTGAGGGATCCTGGTGACAGAGAAAGTAGGACAAGACGCAAATAAACCTGTTTTGAAGCATGTTGACTTCTGAATCAATGAGATAAAAAAGTAATGTGTCTCTTATTTGTTTCTGTAGGAAATTAGATTCCTGTCGTTAATCACCTCATACTTGATCAGAGTCTGTCTGTAAAGTGAGAAATGTGGATCCAATCCTTCATGAAAAAATAGCTCTCTATTGGACACATCCTGGTATGCATCTATAAATAGCAGATATCTAACTACAAGGATATACGAAGCATTGGTGGTTCAGTGGTAGAATTCTCGCCTGCCACGCGGGAGGCCCGGGGTCGATTCCCGGCCAATGCAGCACGATTTTTTTCAGTGTATATTTAATGTTTTCATTGATTGCATTTTCTTTTAACAATTTTCAAATGTCAACGCTACGGAGCGCGGCATAGATGTGTATCTGACAAAAATTAATGTGAAGATTTAAGCAGTATAAAATTCAATAGCTCGCCCCGCCCCCACTTCCCACCCATGTTTATGTGAAACAGTTCAACAGGTACGTGTCACTCGCAGCTGCTTCACTCCCCCACTCTATTCCTGCCCACCTTCATGACTTCTGTAGCTCCCACACGCCAACGTCAGTAAAAAACAAACAAATAAAAAAAGAAACATCAAATGAATATATACGTTTCATTCAAAGGTGTCTACTAACGCAGGGAGCAAAAAAAGTGGCTTTTCTCTTCATATCGCTGCAACTCCCTTTCCTGGTATGTGTTCGCTGTGAAAAACGTCAAACAAATCAAAAGTCCAATATATTCAAGTACGGATCTACAGAAGCAAAACATTACCAAGAAAGTAGGGGGATCGAAAATGCAAGACTGACTAGCTCAGCACATTGCTCTAACCAAATGAGCTAACCAGCCCATTGTCCTGACCAGTAGCAAGAAGCTGGTATCGTATATTTCCGTCGTTTTTTCACTTTTTTCATTTTATCTTAAAAATTACAAGCATACAGAATTCGATTCATCCTTGCACAGATCTGCCCTTCTTCCACCTACTTCATAGGTTTGTTTTTACTCAATATAGGTCTTATTATCCATAGGACTCTGAGGTATGCTTCCTGGTGTTATGTATTATTTGAAGACACCAGAAAACTAGGGGAACTGCATTGCACTGCATGTTAGCAGGCCATGATTGCCCCAGGCGGCCCCTCGCATCACACATGCGCCTAGTGTAAGGAGACACGCACACGTCTGCTCTGGTTGGGGTCCCGGCAGCGAATGCCGTCTTCCGGTCCTCCTTTATTCAAATCTGCATGCACGAGCCGGAACGAGGCTCACGCATGCGTATAAACAGTATTACGCTCTGTAACATCCTTCCTTTTCTTTCAACAAGAAAGACAACAAAACATTAGCAATGCAACAACTCATCGGGAGTTAACCCGTACTGTGCCTGAACACACTAGGCCTCGGGGTCCATGACATAGTCGAGCTGGACGCCGCTGTGCTTCTTGGCTCTGGTACCTCTGGCTGCCCCCTGGGGCTGGCAGTGGCACTTCTCTTGGTGTAAGGCCTCCACCCCCATCTGGTATCTCCGTTGCCGTAGTGGCATCTGGGTATTCAGACTCAGGCTCAGGCACCTCTTGTGTTCCTTCTGGCGGGTTGACTTTAATCTTCTTGAAGTAAGACATATTTCTTGTTACTGTCCCTCGCCCGTTGGCTGCAGTTACCATGGATCCTTTCACATGTGTCACCCCCAGGGGTTGTGGTGAGTACGTGAGGGGCATCTTTCCCTTCGGGTGTCTGTTCCTTATCAGCACAGTGTCCCCTACGGTGATGTCCTTATCTTGTAGATTTCTCTGACCGCTTTCCTTCTCATTCTTGGCCTGCTGCTCCTGCCGGATGCGCTCATTTCGATCACCCCCGGTGCTCTTCCTTCCACCTCGGGTATCAGCCCTCTGGGGCAGCGTTTAAACAATGCCTCTGCCGGTGCTATCCCTGTGGACTGGTGTGGGGTCGCCCTATATTGTCTCAGGAACTCAAATAAGTTCTGTCGTAACTCCCCTCCCCCATTCAGTGAAATGCAGAAGATCTTGTTTAATGTCCGCATGAACCTTTCTGCTTCATTGTTTGCTCTTGGCCAGAGCAGGGTCACTCTTTGGTGTCTGATGCCTCTGTCCTCTAAGTATTGGGCAAACTGTTGCCCCTGAAACGGTGGGCTATTGTCTGAGCAGAGTTCCAATGGGAACCCGAGCGTGGCAAAACATTTTTTTCGAGTGCCAATGTAGTATGCTTGCACGCCGTCGACTCCACTAACTCGATCTCTAGGTATCTGGACCACTGATCCACCGCTGCTAGAAAGTACATACCCCTAACTGTTGCCCCTGAAACGGTGGGCTATTGTCTGAGCAGAGTTCCAATGGGAACCCGAGCGTGGCAAAACATTTTTTTCCAGTGCCAATATAGTATGCTTGCACGCCGTCGACTCCACTAACTCGATCTCTGGGTATCTGGACCACTGATCCACCGCTGCTAGAAAGTACATACCCCTTCCGGTGGACCCAAGGTCCGCATGTACGGTTCCCCATGGCTGTTCGCTTCTTTCCATGGATCGTATTGGGGTCCCCTCTCAACTGGGCTAGCTGCTTAGCATGGAATGCATACACGCACAAATTCGTCCACGCGCCTCTCTAGGTCAGTGAACCATACCTTAGCTCTCAGACGCGCTTTAGTTTTCGCCGCACCTTGATGTCCTTTGTGGGCTAGTTCTAACACCTTTGCTACCAAGGAACCTGGAATGACAATTTGCCGTCCTCTTAATATGAGTCCATCCTCCGACATAGAGAGTTCATTACAGGCTTTCCACATCACCTGCAAGTCCTGTTGAGCCCCTGCCTCTCGTCTGGTGTTGTGGGCCAGCACGTCCTTCCATTCCTCGCTGTCCATGGCTGATCGAATAACCTGAAACACCTCATCACTATCTGAGGCTGCTACAATCTCTTGAAGTGACAACGCCACGGGCATGGCGGCTTCCACGAGACTGCAAACCATTTCTATGCAATCAACCACTTCTACATTGTCTTGCGCGCGGGGTGCCGAGACAAGTAATCAGCCGGGTTGTTGGTACCTGGCCGGTATTGCAGTTTTACCCCGTACTCAATCGGGGACAACATCTACCGTTCAATTTGCGGGGGCGGTTTTGAGGATCCGCCTGCCATGATAGGTATTAGTGGTCTGTGGTCTGTGATGACTACCACTGGTTTTCCCAGGATGTATATAGTATGAAGTGTTTACACCTCCACAGTATTTCCAGCGCCTCCCTTTCAATCTGCGAATACCTCCTTTTGGTGTCCGAGAAAGCCTTACTGGCATAGGCGATTGGGCGCATTTGTCCTTGGGCATCAGCTTTCAGAGCACTGCGCTCAACCCTACCGGACTAGCGTCCACCACAATCTCGGATTCCCTTTCTGGGTTAAAGTACACCATTGTTTCCCTGCCCGTTAGCGCCGTCTTAATGATGTCTGTAAATGCTTTCTGTTCTCTAGAGGTCCATATCCATGCCACATCGTTCTTGGTCAGTGCCCATTGCTCGGACAGAGACGCCAGGTCCCGAATAAATCGGCCGCAGTAATTCACCATGCCTAAGAAGCTTCTGATTTTGGAAGGTTTCTCTGGGGCAGCTGCTTCTCGAAAGACCCACACTTTTTCCGGGTCCGGGGATATGCCCCCGCGTGGAAGATGAAACCAAAGGATTCAATGCGGTCCTTGAAAAACTCACACTTATCTTTGTGCAGCGTGAGGCCCAGGTTTTTTATTCTGCCCAGTGTCCTTTCAAGTCTTTTCATATGGTCAACTTCTGAGGTGGCAAAGACCAGGATGTCATCTCTCCGGTTGATAACCCCTTTCAGTCTGGCTAGGGCACAGCGAATGACATTTTGGAACACCTCAGCCGCTGACGAGACACCAAAGCTCAACCTTTTAAACTGGTATAATCCTTTGTGTCTGGTGAAGGTCGTAATGTAGCGGGACTCTGGGTGTAGCTCCAACTGATGATACCCCAACCGTAGGTCCAATTTGGAGAATACCTTCGCCCCTTAGCCCCTTGAAGCTCACCAGTGATGTCATCCAATGTCGGCATGAGGTGCCTTTCTCTTTTGATGGCCGCATTGGGCAAACACATGTCGACATAAATGCGTACGGCTCCGGGCTGTTTAGGTTTTGGTGCCACCACAATCGGGGACACCCACGGGGTGGGGCCTTCCACCCTTTCGATGATGTCCATATCAATCAATGACTGTAGTTCTTTCTTGACCTGCCCCCTCAGGTGAAACGGTATTCTCCTGTGCTTCAGTGCCGTCGGCCTCACCGACTCGTTGATGTGTAGTCTGATTGGGTCACCCTTCAGCTTGCCCACCCTGTGGAAGATGTCTTCGTATCATTCCAGGAGGCGATCAACGTCGGTTTGGTACACCGACATGGTGAAATGGACAATGTCTAGCGCCTCCGAGGCTGCACAGCTCAGTAGAGAATGAGGGCTCACATCTGTGAGAAAGAACCTGGCCTTTATCGTGTTCTGTCCATGGGTGACGGGCACCGCAAAGACTCCTTGCATGGGCAGAGGCGTGTCCGCACCAAAGGTGTATATTCTCGCTTTGGAGACCTCGAGCCCCAGTGGGCCTGGGAGGGCCTCATAATATTCTGCCGGCAGGACACAGACTGGTGCACCTGTGTCACTCAAAACAGCCGTTGGGGTGTCTCCTATGTTGACCATGCAGGTAGGTTGCCTCCTTTTCTTTGCCCCAGTGGCAATGTTGGAAATGAAAAACACTTCCTCCTCATCCTCCTCTTCTTCCGCTATGTCTAACTCCTGTACACCATATTCGATCGCAGCCACATTCATAAATGTTCTGGGGTTACCACCGCCAACTGTTGCTGGTCCCCTGGATGTGGCCACTGGAGTCGCAGCCCTGCACACCCTTGCGTAATGTCCAGGCGTGCTGCACCTGCTACATACTCTTGTTTTTGCCGGGCACTCGCCCACATGAGGCAGATCATACCCACAGTATTGGCAGGATTCTGGGCTATTGGAGTTTGGAGGGCCATCAGGCCTTTTCTGGCCCCATTGTGTCTTCGTAGGAGTTGACCAGCCAACAGCGAAGGCTTCTTCACTCTTTCCCGGGTGGACAGCTGCGTCCATCCGAACACCCCTACTCTCTGCTAGCTCGTATGCACGTCCAGTGTCCAAAATCTGCGCTAGCGTTAGGCCGGTCTCACAGAGGATTTGTCTTCTCAGCTTTCCAGAGCTGCACCCTTGAATGAGTTGGTTCCTCACCATGCCTTCCTCATTCACCCACCTGCATGTGCTGGCCAAATGTCTCAACCTTCCACAGAACTGGTCCAGGGATTCATTAATCAGCTGTTTCTCCGCACACGTGGCAAACCTGTCATAATCTACGTTTGCCATAGGTAGGAAATGTTTTTTTAGGGCTAACTTGACAGCCACAGGTGGTTCTCTGCAAGTTCAATGAGTCGAATATCCGGTGCACCTCCGACCCTGCTGAGTACAGCATTGTTGCTACTTTTGCGTCATCCTCTGTCTCACCGGTGGCTCTAAAGATCATTTCAAGCTTTTTAACCCATAACAACCACTTTGGTCCAAGTTTGGAAGGGGGCCCCAAAATGTCCAACTCTGGCATGGGCGACAAAGTACCTTGTTGTCGGCGTGGCACTTGCGCAGGAGCGACGGCAGCACCATCCTGTTCTCCCATTCTTGCAGACCGCACGAGCACCCCACTTTATTGTATGAGGCCGCAAGTCTGTCCCCTCCTTGATATGTTTGAGATTCCCACTCACTTGGTATATCAGCTTGACTTGTCCCTTCTGTTGGCGTCTTCCCCACAGACAGGAATGGCTTTCCTTTTTTTTCGATGCTGTTGTCCACCAGTTGCAGGAGTGAAGTGCAATGACCTCTGCAACCTTGGTACCAATCCTTATCCCCAGACCACCTGGGTGCCCAGCTTTATTATGTTGTCACATGGGGAACCTCTTCCCGGTAGGATTTGTCCATGCAGCCTGTGTCTGCCTTAATGTGTGGATTGTGCAAGTTGAGGTGTTCAAACCTCCGTCAAAAGGCAAAGGCTTCAGCAGAGGACTCTGTTGCTTGAGAACATTCTAACTCTAAAAACCATTATTAGTCAATTATAAAAGGCCACAGCATCACTAAGCACTGTAAGCGGATTCAATTGAACACTACAGCTAAGTCAATGTCTAGTCTGGGATCTGAGGGAAACCCTTATTGATATATTTTTATGTCCAGTTTGTTTACTCTGGATGACAACCCTTATATAACACCCCTCTCAGAATCCCCCTGACCCCGCTGAGCCAAGAAGTAGGTTTGCTTTGCAAATTTAAAAGGTTAATTTGAAAATTAAACAATATATATCTATCACACTTTTATAGTAAATTAATATTTGATAGCACACTTGTGAGGATGATAGTGATCAACAATGGATAATGTTACAGTGGTAAACTCTTTTTGATGGCTTAGAAGGGATATAGAGAGGATAAAGTAGCTGAGAATGCTTTTATGGCTTCAAGGACAATGCAATGATGAATGAAAATGTAGTACAGAAAATAAACTTGATTTGACTTCAACAAAAGACAATGTAATCACTTTTCTTTGACAATTCACCTCCCCCCCTTTATGCAAGGTAAAGAGATGGAAGGGAAGCACACAGTTCTCAGGAATGCAATCAAATATAATTCAGTTCCACCCTAGCAAGCTTAGAGCAACAGGGATGATTTTAAACACAGGCAAAGTACTTTAAAGGTGGTATGCAAAGAAGTGGAAAATATGCTACAATGATTTTAATTCCCTCTAGAGGTTCAGGGTGGTTGACAGCTACTTTGTATTAGTTCAGGATCACTTTAGCAATGCTCTATGAATGATTGTCAGGTTGCAAACGAATTTCAGTAAAGGAAAGCAGGGACAAATATTTTTACATGTGGCTGAAATTAAGCAAAATGTCAAATCGCTGCAAACTTAGTCGCGTGCGTCGAGCGCAATTACAGAGGGAGTATGAGGAGTAGCAAGTCGGTTTTGAGCTTGTTGGAAAGCTTAGAATCTCGCTTCTATCACAAATGGTTCCGGAAATACGTCCGATTTAGTAAAGGTAGTTTTTCGGATTTGAAATTTGAAAGCTCAGAATGACAGATGACAGTTTTCAGGTTTTAAGGTGACAGAATGACACGATTCTAGGAGGCCGTTCTAAATAGGTTAAAATAGTTTGGATTAGATTATTTTATTAGATTAGATTGGTTTTGGCACAGTGAGTACTGGCACTATATTTTTGAAATAAGCCGTCAAGGTCTGGTCAGGTTGGACAGGACTTCCGGCGAGTGGTTCTGAAGTCCCGGCTATCTGGGTCAGCGTTGCTCTCTGGGTCTGTCAGGCACCGTTTCTGCTCACAACGATCTGGTCTGTGGTTCTCTCTGGTTCCGGATACAGCACTGCTTTCTGGATACTGCTACAGGTTCTTGCAAAAGTTCTTGGCAAAGAATTCAAACAGCTCGCCCGGCTGTTGAATAGTTTGGTTGGTTTTGAGGCCTGCTGAAGAGAACTCAGCTTGTGGTTTAGGCCTTTGCTTTAAATTATGGAGTCAGAGTTCTAAGTTCTGGTCTCTGTCTAGCTGGAGTCAGTCTAGGTCTCTGGAGTTCTGGATGTGAATTTGTCCGTCAGCATGCTCCGCAGAAAATGGGAATTGAGTGTCTCTACCTGTCCCAGCAGTCTCTTTTTATGTGTTCTACAAGTGGGTGTGTGCATGGACATAATTGAGCCGGCCCCTCGCAATCTATCATTGGCCACGTCCTCCTCTCTCCCTTGATTGGGGGAACTGGGTTGTGAGTCAGAGTGAAGAAATAGGTTTATGGTTAGAGAATCCTCCCCTTGTCAAATGGCACACAAATCTATTTCTGATCCAAATACATATTTATCTATGTACCATTTTTCTAATATTATACGTCCAGTTAACATATTTTCTGTAGCACCAAACCATCCGATCCCTGTCTTTGTAAAATGTCGTGTCCACTTATGACAGAATTCTGCCCTTTTCATCCAGATCACGACCTCTTAACCTTTCCTGATTTTACACAAATGTGCACCAGGGATATGGGTTTCAAATGATAAAGTGTCAGATTTTTAACATGCATACATTTGGAGTAACAACCTTTTTTTCCGCTACTGTCCCCAAGAACATACCACAGGGTCCTAACACCTCTTAAAGGGTGCACAGAAGAATCACAAGAATGATGATGTTATTTATATCATTTTTACAAGTCCGCACTATGAATTATCCATCTTTTTAAAATTATGCTCTGGCCCCAAAGGGGTGTGGTTTTCCTAAGCACATGGTGGAATTTCTGGTTTATCCACTTCCCCCAAGCTCAGCTTGCTCACAGATGCAGTGCCCCTCCCAGTTTCTCCCAAGAGGAAGCCATTTTACGCCCCCCCCCAATATGACATTTGCCTGAGTCCAGGACAGGGCTTTGTTCAATTTCCTGCAGTCTGCAGGTACCACTCCCCTAATTCAATCAGAGAGGTGTCATCTCCTTTTGGCAGGGGCAGCAGGATGCAGCCAGGCCTGGGAACACAGCTGCTGAATTCCCTCTCCTGTCGGGGGTAGTTGTCAGGCAGAATCCACTTTCATTAAGCCAGGCTTCAGCTAAATGTCACTTTTGTTCCCAGTTTTTCTTCATTCAAATCAAACTCACAATTTTTACACATGCAGCTAGAATGCTGATTCTAAGTTCAAAACTATGACATTTAACAGTTGCAAACTATGTGACACTCAAAAGTAGGTCACTCATTTAATTTAAACATTTCGATTTTAGTGGTTTTAAATCCAATTTCAGTTAAGCTGCTGACATCCACAGCTCAGCCAGTTTTGTTGTAAACATTGTTTCGGGCTCTTCATCTTTCCAGATTTTGTATGCACACAAAACTTCATTCTGCCAGATGTCTGCTGGTGTTCAGTAAGATTTTTGAATATCCTGCAATGTTTGAAATAGACATTTTGAGCTTGCATTCAGGGAAACAAAGGTGATTTACAGCGCTTTTTAGCCAACCGGCACTGTTGTTTTTCCTTTGGCACACATTTCACTCATGGCACTCCTGGCCCATCATGCTTGCACTGGTGGGTGGCAGGTTAGGCAACCATTGTGGTGTGCGCACAAACTGCGCTTTTTTCCCAGATTCTGGCGCAACTGTGGGCTTTTCCGCCATCTTGGATTTTCTAAGCCCACAGCACCAAATGTTGCAGCTTAATAGTCCAAACGTGGGTCAGGACACCCAACAAGCCCCCCTGCCCGACTGCACTTTGATTTCGAGTCGAGGGGGAGTCGGGTGCAAAGGATGTTTTGATCCACACGCTGGTATGTCCGCATCATCTTCTTCCAATTACATAGATGGCACAGTTCAGCATCTTTTCCTCCATCCAGTTGGATCGATCGGTTCTCCTCGCCGGTCCTGATGGGAATATTGAGAGGTACCCCGGGCCCCTCGGATCTTTGCTCCCGGTCCCCGGGTCGTCCTCCTTGGTCGGTGTCCATGATTTCATCTCTCCTAGGATGATAAAGCAAAGCGGCAATACACATTCCTAGACATTTTTCCACCACTATTAATGGTGTGGCGAACATATACATTTTATACATCCGAATACATTTTGCAGTATTATTTTTAAAAAACAAGATATAACAGGAAATATTGACATTAGGTTACTATATTTTTGGTATGTGGAATATTTTAGGGTTGGAGCTTTTATTGATCTGGGGCGACCCCCTCTGGGATTCCAGAGGATTCCTCCAGTTGTTGCAGAGAGTGGCTAGGATGGCAACACTTTAGCTGATTTATATGGACCCACTTGTCTTCCCCTTCCGCCAAACTACCTTTGAGGATGCAGATCTTATACGCTACTGGGGAGACCTTGTCTATAATTTCAAACGGTCCCTTCCATGTAGGCAAACATTTTCGCTGTTTGGCCTGGTTTCTTTGGAAATTGTATAAATAAACCCAGTCTCCCACAGTATATTCCTTCCTGGTGGTCTTCAGGTCGTAGTGGGTCTTCATGCTATCAGCTGATCTTTCTAGATTCCGCTTAGCATAGGCAAAAGCATGTTGGAGGTGTTTCCTTAAATTCTCCACATACTCATGAGTTGTGGAGGCATTTATCAGTGTCTGCTCTTGGGTCCTGTAGAGCAAATGCTGGAGAAGCACCATCTTGCGTCCGGTCATCAACTCAAATAGTGACATTTTCGTTGCAGGTGAAGGGGTAGATCTGATGGCCATTAGGACCAGGGGTAATCGGATATTCCAACTTGGCCCTGAATCTGCCACAAACTTTTTTAAGATGCTCACAATGGTTCGGTTGTATCTCTCCACTGCTGCAGAAGAAGCTGGCCTGTAAGCAATGTGTAGCTTCCTTTTAACCCCCGGTATCTCCCACATCTTTGTCATTACCTCGCTGGTGAAATGGCTACCTCTGTCTGACTCAATCCTTTGAGGTAGACCAAAACGGGAAAAGATGTGGTTAATCATCTGGGCAGCTGCTGTTTCTGCCTTGCAATTTGGGGCCGGGAGACATTCCACCCACTTGGTAAACAAGCATGTGACGGTCAACATGTACTTGTTTCCTCTAGACCAGCGAATTACAGGGCCTACAAAGTCGATTTGCAAATCTGACCATGGCAGTGTCATCCCCCTCTTTTGGAGAGGCGCCCAGTGTGTGAGGGATGTTGGCTGAAATTGTGCACACACCAGACACCCCTTCAAGTATTGGTCTAGGTCCTGCCCCATGTGTGGCCAGTATGCAATCTCTCTTAAGATTTCAAGTGTTGTATGAAACCCCCTATGACCGGCAGTGGCCGCATCATGGGTGTGACTTAACATCAGGCTTCGGAGTGAGGTAGGAACCACCCACTGATCATGGCCAGCTTGGGATTTCCTTACCAACAAACCGTCTTGGATTCGGAACCTTTTTGGGCATTTCATCAACACTCTTAGGTCCTCTTTCCCAATGTAATCGGTATCCGTCAGGGGAAAGTTCTAAGGGTCCTCAATGTGTTGGTAAAACTTACCAATTATTGGGTCCCCCTTCTGAGCTGTAATCAAATCATCATCAAGGGTCTCCTTACTCCATTGTGCAGTTGAAAGATCATTGTGAGCATTTGTCTGGGACCTAGTGATAGCAGTGACCTGGATTTCCCCCAACAGGGACTCAATCTCTATTAGATCCCCTTGGATGGCCCCGGTTTGGGCCAGTTGATCAGCTAAGTCATTTCCAGTTTTGTCTGGTCCCTCTACTTTGGAATGACCCTTGATCTTCTTCCAGTAGATGGTCATCCCATTCGAGGTGACCAGATCATCAATGTTTTGAATTAACTTCCCATGTTTCAAAGGTTTGTTATTAGCACATAGCATGCCTCTGGTTTTCCAGTTAACCAGGTGCTCCTCGAACCCGTTCCGTACATAATCCGAATCTGTGATTATGACCAGTTCGTGGAGTTGATGTTGGACGGCAGTGAGGATGGCCTGATGCACAGCCATCAATTCTGCCACCTGACTACTTCGGAGACCAATTTTGGTCCCAGCGGAGGGTTCTGGAAACTCCTTCACCCATGTATTCCCTACGCCGGCCACCAGTTCTTTCTCCCTGTTGTTGTCAACATGGTACGAGCATCCATCCACATAGACAGTGGGCATTCCCTCACACTTGTCTTCTTCAAAGACTTTGTGTGGGGAATTAAGGTATGCCTCCATGTTGTCCTTGATTTTTATATTTTCGTCCTCGAGACAGTTTTCTCTGGCACAATCATGCAAGTCAGCCAGGCCTTGCGCGAGGGGACTCTTCTTGTTTTGGCCATATCTGACCTCCACAGGAAAGGCTTGCATTGACAGAATCCAGGAAGTAATTCGGGAATTACTCACATTTCCGGCCCGGATTCTGTCACTTTGGAGATATTGCAGAGGCTGGTGTGGAGTCTCCACTATGATGTGTTCCCCCTGGATAAAGGGGCGGTAATTCTTCAATGCCCACACCGTTGCCAGGAGTGCCTTCTCACAATCGTTGAATTTTTCCTCCACAGAGGATAAAGTTTTGCTCGCATAGGAGATTACTTTATTGACCTTTTCATGCTTTTGGTATAATGCTGCCGTCAAGCACGTATTAGAGAACCCTGTCTCCAGGAAGAACTCCTTGTTTCTGACAGGGCAAGCTAGGCAAGGCGCTTGTGAGAGGCTTCTCTTGAGTTGTCTTACTGCCTCGGATTGTTCTGGACCCCATTCCCACTTGACCCCCCCCTTCAAGAGATGAATCAGGGGTCTGGTGATCACTGCGTAGCCCTCAATGAATTTTCTGCTGTAATTAGTCAGTCCAAGGAGGCTTCTTAGTTCGAGCAGAGTTGTGAGGTCTCTCAGTTTCTGAAGTGCTTCCACTTTCTTTTCCTGGGGACAGAGACCCTGAGGAGTAATCTCATGCCCCAAGAAATTAACACGGGTTCTACACCACTGTGCTTTCTGAAAAGAAAGTTTTGCTCCGGTGGCCCTCAACTGCGTCAGAACATAACGGATCTCCGCTACGTGTTCCTCCACAGATGAACTTTTGATGAGGACATCATCTACATAAGCTAGGTTACACCTCGCACCCAGGTCGGGCATGGCCTTATGTAGGAAAATGTTGAATTCATTGCCGGAGTTGAGGTATCCGAAAGGAGTTCGGGTCCATGTGTACTGCTGGCCCCCAAAGGTAAAAGCCAGTTTGTATTGGTCCTCCCTACTGACAGGTACAGTACAGTATCCATTGGTCAGGTCTATTGCTGTGAATACCTGTGACCCCTGAATCTGGGCCAGCCCTTGGTCAATGTAGGGCAGAGGCCATCGAGAAGTATGGACTCGTTTGTGGAGCTCCCTAAGGTCGGCGCAGAGTCTCCACTGGCCGTTTGGCTTCAATATTCCCAGCACCGGATTATTGAAGGTGCTGTCTACTGGACGGATTATTCCCCGGGACTCAAGGTTCTTAATTATTTCAGTAAGGGACTCCATGGATGCGAGAGGCAAACGATATTGCTTCACAAACACTGGAGTCATGCCAGGGTCCGTGGGAATTGTTGTTGTGTGGATGTCGGTGCGACCACAGTCATATGAGTCTACCGCAAAGAGATCTTGGAAATCCAAGAAAACTTGTTTCAACTTTTGCTTCTGTTCCAGAGTCACGCAGGCATCAGCTAGGTTGACTCTCTCTTCCACCATCTGCCTGAAGCCTGAAAGACTTCTGGTTTAGCTATCTCAGAGGCCTCCTCCAGCTGGGTGGAGAAGTCCCTGGTCAGAGTGCTGATTTGGACTGGAGGCTTCAGGTGGGAAAGGCAGCCCTCATGGACCTGGAAAATCACCTCATCCCTCCTGAAGTCACAAGTCACATCTTCCTTACCATAAGGGCAAGAAGTGTACACCAGGAAGTTCCTCCAATTCCGGGTGAAAATCCTGTCTGGTGTTGTATTGTCCTCACTGTCACTGTCAAAACAGTCCTTGGGGATTGGTCCTAACAGTTCATTTCCTAAATCAATGGAGAAATGTCGGTCATCAACCGCCATTCCAATAATGGTGCCTGCGGCTAGAGTAATACTCTTTAAGTCGCTGTTATCCACCTCTATTGGAATGGTTCTATGTTGACTAATGGTGTTGGGTTTAGCCCCAACCCTTGCTGTTGGAGAGAAGCATTTAGATGAATATAAGCATCAGGGTTTTTCAATTTTTGTCCTCTTTTAACTTTCACTTTCAGGGAGAATTGTCGGGTCCTTTCTGGGATGGTGACTTCCTCTTTAAGCTGAATTTCAACTGCATAAGGTAGCAATTTAGCTGACCTAAATGCTTTTTCTGGATCATCAAGGCCCATGGGATTATCCGCTAATCGGGACCAAGCTTTGAAGTTTATTAGGTCCAAACTAATGGCAAAGCGATTGAGAATGTCACTGCCCAAGAAAAAGGCGGCAGTGACGTCTCGCACGACCCAACAATTATGGACTATGCTCTTGTTGCCAATGGAGATTTTGAGCATACACCTGCTTGGCAGGAGATGTTTCGAATTGTGTGTTTCAGGATCCATTTCCCATTTGTCTATCAGTTTGAATGTGGGAATGGCTGGATCTTTTGGGAGTTGGCGGAACATGGCTTCGCTGATGAAGCTCTTACCGTTGTTCACACATACTCGAGCGAGTCCTTCCCATCATTTAACTGAACAGGGATGAACAACTGCTCTCCAATTTGCTGAATATCAGCCAGGCTCTGAGCGGATTTCACATCTTTCTCGACTATAGGAGTCGGAGTGTCTGATTGTGGATTGGTAAAGAATTTCAGAGTGTTTCCTTCCAGTGTGGAACACCACCTTAAACTGGAAGGAAGGTTTATTTTCAGAAATAGAGAGGACCCCCCATCACCAGTCTGTTGTCCTACTGCTATTACTGTCACATCTGGAAATTGGTTGTTCTGGAAGTGAAATTCGACTTGGTCAGATTTTTGTTCAACCATGTGGCAGGTGCCGTTTAAACTAACATGGTTGACACTCTGTTTTAATTTTATTGGTCGGCTAGTCTGGGTCCAGAGGACCTTGTTTACGCAATCTATTAGGGGTGACAACCTTCTCAGGAGGTCATTCCCTAGTAAACAAGTGGTGCCCTCTGGAGTCACTACTATGACCGGGTGTTTCACCTTGTGTTGCCCAATTTTAATGTCCAACTCTGCAGTCCCCTCGACAGGAATTTCCTTCCCGTCAAAGTTCTGAAGTTGTCCAGGAAGAGAGGTGAGGGGAATTTGGTACTTCTCCCCCCTACCTGAATTCAGTTCATCAAAGGCCCTTCTGGACAGAAGGGTGGCTTGAGATCCAGTGTCCACCAGCGCCAAGATTGTACCCTGCCCCTGTACTTGTACCGGGGCATAATATCTTCCCTCCTTCTCCTCAAGGGGGCACAGATAATGCACATTTTTGGACAACTGGTGGGCTAACTTTCTGGTTTTGGACATGGCGAGAGAAGAGATTTTGGCAGAATTCTGTGAAGAGCCTGGGGGATCTGAAAGAAAAAGTTGGCAACTGGAAATGGTTTCGGGTTCTGGGCCGCCCCCCCCTTTTTGGAGGCAGTCATCAGGATGGGTTTGACCCATGGGATTTTGGTATTGTTGGTTCTGGGATAGAATGATGGGCAGCGACAGCTCAATCCCCACATCTACCCAGTCTGTTGATTCGGTTTTAGATTCCCCTGGTTCCGGTTCTGGGCCGCCCCTGCCTTTTTGGAGGCAGTCACCAGGATGGGTTTGAACCAGGGAAGTTTGGTTTTGTTGGTTCTGGGAGAGGATGATGGGTGGCGACAGCTCAAACCCCACATCCACCCAGTCTGGATTGGAATCTCTTGGGAACCATTTTTCCTTGGGAGGAGTTGCCCCATCTCTGAAGGAGAAGATCCTTTTCCCAGGATCCTCTGAGGATCCTTCTCCCTCAAATTGGAAGACCTGTACCCCCTCCACAAAGTGGGTCTGTTTGGGTCCTTTGTTTCTCCTAGCCCCCCTCTGCTCCTTGGGAGGCAGACTTTCAGGGGCAGGAGATTTTGTTTCCGGTTCCTGGTTTTCCAGGGGCTGTTTACAAGTTAGGAAGGAAGCTTCCTCCAAGGCTTTACACCCTTCTTCCCCTTGTGCCTCCTCCCTGTGAACCGGTGGGTTATCGGGGTGCTGCCCCCGTCATTGTTCTGGAGCACCAGGTCCAGAGTTTGGGGCATTCTGCGGTGGTATGCTCATCTGAGGGTTCTGTTGAGCCCTCAGTATGTGACCCATATCCCGTGCCATATTTTGGACCTGCCGCTCAAGTTGGGAGACCCGCTCAGGTTGATACAGGGTTCTGTTTTCTCCCCTGGACTGATCCCGGGAAGGGTAGCTATCCCTTCTCTGGTAATACCCTGGGTTGGGAAGATTTGGGTACCCCTCCACCCTTGGCCTCCCCTCTCCCGGATTAGGTTGTCTGGGCTCAGGGAATTGGGGAAAGAAGGATGGATGGTTTTGGGGTTGGAAATTGGGTGGATACCTGTGGAAAAGGTTCTGCCCAGGATTTGGTGAATTTCTGCCCTCCTGGAGGAAGTTAGGAGGGAAGTTCCCCGGGTTAGGCGCTTGGCTGTATCCGCCCCATTGGGCTGGAGGAGTCCACACATAACCCAGGATGGGTCGGTTTCCCTTGTAGCGGGGACTTACATAATCAGGGGAGCGAGGGACCCCATTTGTGGGACTACCTCCTTGACTCCCTGTCTGTGACTGGCCTGAGGGCCTTCTGGTGTTAGAGTTATTCTGCGCAGGCAGGTTTTTAGGCCCCCCCATCTCCAAATCTAAAATGGGGCAACCTTTACCTCTACCACCTTGGCAACAGCAGGGGTGCTGTTGGTTTTGGGGTTTTTCTGCGCATTACTTTTATTTTCTATGGGCTTCTGCACCTCATAGATCCGAGTGGCTTGCTCAATGACCCAGTATAAAGATCTTTTCTCGTGAAAATCTCTCACGAGCTGGGTCATTATGTACTTGGGAATAGCATGGAAAAATGTATTGATGAATTCTCTGCTGTCCGTGCGCACCCTTCTGGTGGTCTGCGCAAAGGCACGCTTCAATTCTTGCACGAATTCTTGTGGGGCCTGATCCTCCCCACATTGAAAACTGTAGGCTGCCTTGCGAGCCTCTTGGGGATTTCTATGTACAGAAAAATGTTTCAAGATGGCCGCCCTATATGTGGACCATCTTGAATGGTTTTGGTCCTCCAGCCCCGCAAAGAAACTGGAGTATTCAGGGGAGAAAGTCCATTTGACGTACTGGATGCAGCTACTGCTGTCCTTCAAATGGAAAGTCTCCATCATTTGCTCATAGAGCTCCAAGTGTTCGCAAACAGAATACTTGGCGTTCTTATGATAAGGCGTGATGACACTCCTGATTGCCTTAATCTGTTTTAAGGGGTCCTCAAGCAAGGCCCTTTTTCACCTTATTGGCCTTTTTGGTTCGGGTAACCCTGGTCCATTCATCCTCTGATTCAGAAGCACTGCTCCCAGAGGTGCCCTTCTGATCTTCCAGGTTTTCCCGGATTCTGCGAGCCTGGGAATAGCTGGCAGAATGTGGGGACCTGGTCTTGTGTGTCCTGTGACGCTCAGAGGAGTCTTCAGATCCCTCCATGCTACCAGGATTTGATGGGTACCGCCCCACTGACCTAACTGGGCAGAGGTTTTCAGGATGCCCTTAGTGGGCCTACTCTCCTGGGGTACCCCACTAAATTGCACTGTGCTTAGGTGCCCATACCCGGATGCCCGCCCATCCATTCCTGGGTGGTACTGGCCTATGAGCCTCATCCTTTTGGCTGGATAGTAATCTGCAATCCATGTGGCCCTGTGCTCATGTGCGCCAGGGGACATGGGGGTGGCAGAGTCCAGGGACTGGTAGAGATGAAGGCCTCTGGTACTAGGGCTCCTGAGGCTATGCTCAGGCGTTTCCCTTTCCCAGCGAACCTCATCTCTATCAGCCCTTGCTCCCTGTTGCAATGCAAGAGCCTGCGCTTTCAGTTCCTCAGTTAAGGCCTTACCAGACTCTATCAGTCTCTCCTGCATGGCTACCTGTTGCTGGAGCCTATCATTGTGCTGGCAGAGAGCCTCATTCTCTCTCTGTGCCTCCTGATTGGTCCTGGAGTACTGGGCCAGTCTTTGCTGCAGGAGGGTTACCTCCTGAGTCCCATCCCTACTGGCCTGCTCCTTTCTTGCCAGAGCCTCTTCCACCCTCCTGGTGTGCTCTAACAAGTTCTGATGCTCTTTTTGGAGGTCACCCAGCCCCTGGAAGGCCAAGTGATTTTCTTCAGTTTCTCTTTTTAAATGGCAGACTTCCTGACCTAAGGTGTCCCTTTCCTGACTAAGAGTCTGCATCTGTGCCGCCAGGTCGTGCCTTTGCCTTTAAAGGGCACCAGCTTTCTGGCGCTCCTGATCAAACTCTGCCTGGGTAACCAGGTCTTTCAGGATCAGTTTATTGCTCTCTGTCTTTTCCCTATCTAGGTGGCTTTGCAGGGTGACTACCTGCTCAGCACATGCCCTATTGAAATCTAATTGTTGCTCCAGCTTTTTCTGGCTCTGCAGTAGGGAGTCCAAACCTTCTTGGCACTCCTTCTGCAAGGCCAGAAATCTGGTATCCTGGTCAGACTTTTCCTGTTGCAGGATACACATGTCCTCTTTGATTTTAATGAGATACTGTCTGCTCTCATTTTCTGACTCCTGGCTTCTGTGCATCCTCTGCTCAGAAGAGACCAGGTCAGATTGGGCCTTCTCTAGCGCGATCTGTTGCCTATTTGTCAGATCTTGGCCTTCAGCACATTTGTCCTGCATAGCTCCCATATATAGATACAAATATGCTGCTATCCTAAACATCTTGTCGTGTTCATCTTTAGCTTTAGGAGCCATGTATAGTTCACTCAGGGCCACATGTAAGGGACCCTGATCTCTCCAGGTATCTAACCCAGTTGCAGTGACCTGTTGTGTGATTGCCTGCAACCACGCATCCTGGCCCTGCTCAGTCCATTCACCTCTCACAAATAGCTTATGTAAGAAGTGCTCTCTGACTATTTTGATGTCTACCAGTGTCGTCATTCTGGAATTTGAGTTCCTTCCTTACTTACAGAAGTTTGTATTTTATTTTGCAAAACAGACCGTTTCCTAGAGCGTTCCTTTGAGGTGTGCTTTCACAGTGTAAATCAGCGTGGTGATCTAACCGGATATGTGTATCCGGTCAGTTGGCACACTGTATTAAGCTGCACAAGTGGTAAATCTAACCTAGAATATCCCGGCTCCGAGCCCCCACTTTGTAAGCGGATTCAATTCAACACTACAGCTAAGTCAATGCCTAGTCTGGGATGCTGAGGGAAACCCTTATTGATATATTTTTATGTCCAGTTTGTTTACTCTGGATGACAACTCTTATATAATACCCCTCTCTCAGAATCCCCCTGACCCCGCTGAGCCAAGAAGTAGGTTTGTTTTGTAAATTTAAAAGGTTTATTTGAAAATGAAACAATATATATCTATCACACTTTTATAGTAAATTAATATTTGATAGAACACTTGTGAGGATGATAGTGATCAACAATGGATAATGTTACAGTGGTACACTCTTTTTGATGGCTTAGAAGTGATATAGAGATGATAAAGTAGCTCAGAATGCTTTTATGGCTTCAAGGACAATGCAATGATGAATGAAAATGCAGTACAAAAAATAAACTTGATATGACTTCAACAAAAGACAATGTAATCACTTGTCTTTGACAATTCACCCCCCCCCTTTATGCAAGGTAAAGAGCTGGAAGGAAAGCACACAGTTCTCAGGAATGCAATCAAATATAATTCAGTTCCCCCCTAGCAAGCTTAGATCAACAGGGATGATTTTAAACACAGGCAAAGTACTTTAAAGGTGGTATGCAAAGAAGTGAAAAATATGCTAAAATGATTTTAATTCCCTCTAGAGGTTCAGGGTGGGTGACAGCTACTTTGTATTAGTTCAGGATCACTTTAGCAATGCTCTATGAATGATTGTCAGGTTACAAACAAATTTCAGCAAAGGAAAGCAAGGACAAATATATTTACACGTGGCTGAAATTAAGTAAAATGTCAAATCGCGGCGAATTTAGATTTTGAGGAAAAGCTTAGAATCTCAGCTTCAAAGTAAAAGTCAAATCTCGCTTCTATCACAAACGGTTCCGGAAATACGGCCGATTTAGTAAAGGTAGTTTTTCGGATTTGAAACTTGAAAGCTCAGAATGACAGATGACAGTTTTCAGGTTTAAAGATGACAGAATGACACGATTCTAGGAGGCCATTCTAAATAGGTTAAAATAGTTTGGATTAGATTATTTTAAACTAAGAGATTGGTTTTGGCACAGTGAGTACTCACACTATATTTTTGAAATAAACCGTCAAGGTCTGGTCAGGTTGGACGGGACTTCCGGCGAGTGGTTCTGAAGTCCCGACTATCTGGGTCAGCTCTGCTCTCAGGGTCTGTCAGGCACCGGTTCTGCTCACAACGGTCTGGTCTGTGGTTCTCTCTGGTTCCGGATACAGCACTGTGTTATGATGTAAGTGTAAGTTAAAACAAGTTCATAAAAATTTATTACCAGATCCTAGTTAAGCATTGAGCTGCACTATGAGCTCATTGAGTTCTAAGAATGTTATTCTGAGAATGTTGATGGGTTACAGTTCAGACTGCAGGGAGAGAGCCATGTTGGCACTCGGCTCTCATAGGGCGCTGTCGCTGTAATGAAATAAATTGCTGTTTCTTCATCACTGCTGCCTGGAGCCCTTATTTCCTCATTGGCGACGAGGATGGCTCTCAGCAGTGTCTCCCTACTCCTTTGAAATCTCGTCATAGCGCGGCCTGCCTTATTCCACACTCCCGTGCGACAGCGGACGCTGCAGGAAGGCCAGGAAGAGCGGAACAACAGGTCAGCAGGCGCGTCCCCTGGGGGTGTAATCTTGCCTTCCCCATTACTGTATTGACTCTGTCTCAAAGCAACAGTGTTTACTTTCAAGGATTCCCGGCTCGAGCACTAGTCACTGAGCAAGGAAGTGGGCGTGGCCTCCCTAGAATTGACATTATCGTTGCTGAGCAACCTGCCCATGCAGTTCTGGCAAGTTTCAGGAGCCAGCCATTATGACATGTATCCATTCTGTGGATGAGCAGCCATCACGTTCCAATTCAGACTGATGTAAGGAGGATTGTGACATCATACACAAGGGATTGTACTCATACAAGACTGATCCCTTTGTCTGCATAGCACAGCACTGTCACTGCTCAGTCTGTGCATCCACTGGGCATACTTGAACTGATCCAAAGTCTATTGGCTGCATCTAGCAAGGCCACTCTTTACCATCTTTTTTTACCGCTTAAGACATGGCAGCTTCAATACCTCCGCCAATGTCATTTTTGAATGAACGTGGACGCCCCCAAGTTAGGTGGGACAGGTGGAAAGACATGTTTGAAAACTACCTGGTGGCAATGGGAGGAGAGAGATTCAGCTCAACTCGCAAAAAGGCATTATTACTTCACAATCGTGGTGTGGAAGGCCGTGCAGTGTTTGATGGGTTAGGCAGTGCACGAGCTGGTGAAGCGGTGGACACAGATGAATATGCCCTTGCGATTAAACAACTCAAGGATCATTTTGAGCCTAACAAAATGTTACATTCGAGAGGCACAAGTTCTTTCAGCGTACGCAGGAGTCCTCAGAATCCGTGGAATCGTACATAGCATCATTAAGAACATTAAGCCACTCCTGTGAATTCGGACATCTATCTGACTCGTTAATTAGAGATCAGTTAGTGAGGTGCACAAATAATATTAGGATACAGGAGAAATTGTTGGCAAAAGACATGAAGTTGGATGAAGCAGTGGACCTAGCCAGAAGCATAGAACAAACCTCACAATATGTCAAAGAACTGAAGTCTGACAAACAGAGTACCCAAGCTGTGTGCGCAGTTGATCACAGGAAGAGACTTAATGTCAATACAAGCAGGAAAGGAACATGGGGTGCGAAGTGTACCAGATGTGGCAGTGTCAAGCATGGTCCGAATTACCCTTCGTGCCCAGCAAGGAATGCTGAATGTTTCAAGTGTAGGACCAGAGGACATTTCGCTAATGTATGCAAGAGGTCATCAATAAATCTCTTAGAAACCAGAGACAACCAAGAAGAAGGTGCTCACTGAACTTACAACATACAGGAGGTATATTCCTCGCAAGACAACCCCAGACATGTCTTCGAGATTTCGACCATTGGAGGAGGAGACAGCAAAGGTCCAACAGATGTTTTTGTAATTGATGGTCAAGAAATACTCATGAAAGTTGACACATGTTCCCCATGGACCATCATTTCTAAAGAGACATTTAAAGATGTTCTAAAAAAGGATGAATCAATGCTGGATCCACCAAGAATTCGGCCCTGCAGCTATGCGGAATCCCCTATTGAGATGCTGGGACAGTTTACTGCAAGTGTGCAATACAGAGGTGGAGAATGCATAGCTGACATTTTGGTTGCAAGAAAGGGAGCCTCCCTTTTAGGTTGGGGGGAACAAAGGAAGTTCAGAGTCAGGGTGCAAGCTAGTGCCACTGAGCCTGTCACCATTGCCGAGATTGATGATATGTGGTCAAGAGAGTTCCCAGAGGTCTTCACCGAAGGTCTGGGCAGACTCAAGAACTTTGAACATCATATTAGACTAAAGAAAGAATCTCAGCCTATTGTTCATAAAGTGAGACAAGTGCCGTTAAACATGAGAGCGCAACTACGCCGTGAACTCGATAACTTAGTAGATAAGGGTGTCATTGAACCTGTTGAGGCCACACAGTGGTTGTCCCCCATTGTCTTAGTGGCCAAAGATAATGGTAAATTAAGACTCTGTGTAGATTTGCGCAGTCTTAATCACAATACTCTGGTGGAGAGACATCCCCTACCCAACATTTCCGAGACACTCTCCACTCTTGGCGAACCCAAATTGTTCTCTGTCATTGATCTCTCTGCTGCCTATCACCAAGTTCCCCTTTCCCGTGAATCGCAACATCTCACTGCCTTTATCACACCTGAAGGCACTTATAAATACAATCGCATGCTATTTGGGTTGGCCTCGGCCGCATCTGTGTTCCAAAAGGTGATGGAGGAAGTGTTAAAAGGGTTGGAAAATGTTAAGGTGTTTCAAGATGACATTCTGATTTTTGCAAGTAATGAGCATGAGCATGACAGAGTACTTAGGGCAGTACTATGCAGACTGAAAGAGGCTGGGTTAACGGTCCAAAGAAGCAAATGTAAAATAAGTGTTGAGGAAGTGGAGTATCTGGGACACAAAGTTTCGAAAGAAGGTATTTCTCCCAAAAAGTGACTCATAGAAAGTATTAGTAATACTCCTCAGCCCCAAGACAAGGACCAACTATGTTCTTTTATGGGACTAGCGGAATATTACCATAAATTTGTGAATGGCTTTGCATCCATCTCATCTCCATTGAGGGAGTTACTAAAAAAGAACGTGAAGTACACATGGTCCAAAGAGTGTCAGGAAGCGTTCTTGCAAATCAAAGATTGTATAGTCAAGGCCCCATCCTTAAGTGGATTCATGTTTGGCAGGAAAACGTTGCTTTCAGTTGATGCTAGTACCCTTGGCTTAGGAGCAGTTTTGACTCAGTTTGACTCAGGTAAAAGTGAATACACAATTGCATTTGCATCCAGGCCACTTAGAGGAGCAGAAAAACATTACTCGGTCATTGAAAGAGAGGCACTAGCAGTATTTTGGGCAGTCACGCACTTCAAGTTCTTTCTATGGGGTCGACCTTTTATTGTCAGATCAGATCACAAGCCTTTGGTTCAATTGATGAACGGTTCTGAGTGGGCCAAAGGGTCTCCAAGAGTTTCGAGGTGGATGGTAGAACTCTTGGGTTATAATTTCAAGGTGTGTTACATTCCCGGGAGGGAGAATGTGGTACCAGATTGTTTATCCAGATTACCTGTGTGTGATGGTGAATTGGAGGGAGCACCTGAATTTCAAGATGTGAGCATTGCAGAAATTGAGCATGATGCCATTGATAAAGAGATGTGGATAAGAGCTGGTGAGGAGTATTTAATATTGAATCAAGTTATGATTTGGACCAGAGAAGGATGGCCTCACAAGAATATTGTGGGAAAAGAGTTTGACAGATATTTTGGTGTGAAGGACGTTAAGTATGTCTGAGGACGGATGTAAACTTAGAAAAGGAAATAGGATAATACCCCCCAGTGGAGTCAGATCTCATTTAGTAAATATAGCACATCAAGGTCACCTGGGCATGGGAGGAACAAAGAGATATTTGCGGCAATATTTCTGGTGGCCCGGGATTGACAGCGATGCAGAGAAGTGTGTTAGGGGTTGTAGAGAGTGTGGTAAGAGTGACAAGACCAAGATGGTTAGAGAAGTACCAATAAATCCTGTCAAAGTACCGAGTGAACCATGGCAAAAAGTTGCAGTTGATTTGATAGGACCATTACAAAACCTTGACAATGGGTATAAATACATTGTTGTGTTAGTGGACTACCATTCCAAATGGATTGAATGGAAGGCTTTGCGTGAGGCAACCACTGCAGAGATGGTGTTATTCTTCGAGGAAGTGTTTTACAGGGAGGGTTTCCCGACAGAATTAATCACTGATAACGGAGTACAATTCTGTTCTGAAATGATGTTAACTTTCATGAAGAAATTTTGCATCAGACACACTAGAACTGCTTTATATCATCCAAGGGCCAACGGCCTCATTGAGAGAGCCAATAGGTTCATAAAGGGTGGTTTGCAATTGGCCATGGCTTCTAATATAAGATGGTTTGGTGTAGTAAGAGAAATGATATGGAACTACTGTACCACACCACACTCAGTTACAAATGTATCTCCGTTCATGTCATTGAAAGGGAGACAACCTGGAATAAAACTATGTCCAGGGTGGATGGACTTAGCCAAGGGTTCCAACATTGATTGCGAGAGAATTATGACTCTCATCAAAGAAGCACAGGATGTGTACAAAGAAAGATTTGATGAGGACAAGAGTGTCAAAAGTAATACCTGGAAAGTGCGAGATTGTATTCTCATAAAGAACCCTAGATTCACTCCCAAATGTGTAGAAAGCAAATACATTGGTCCCAAGAAAATATCTGCAGTAAGAAACAATGTAGTAATTGTAGAAGGGGGGGTGTTGGTCAATGTCCAGAATTGTGAAATGTCCAGAATGCATGAAGGACAATGCACATGATAAACATGACAATGGTGAAAATGACAATGGTGAATTTGCTAATAACAGTATCAGAGACTCTAGTGTCATAGATAAGTGTTCCAAGGATGACAACAATTCAAGGTCTGCAGCAGAGACACATTCAAATAGAGTCAAGAACAAACCCAGCTGGTTTAAGGATTATTATGTGGAGTAAATATCTGTATGCACATAAGGGATGAGATGTGTTATGATGTAAGTGTAAGTTAAAACAAGGTCATAAAAATGTATTACCAGATCCTAGTTAAGCATTGAGCTGCACTATGAGCTTATTGAGTTCTAAGAATGTTATTCTGAGAATGTTGATGGGTTACAGTTCAGACTGCAGGGAGAGAGCCATGTTGGCACTCGGCTCTCATAGGCCGCTGTCGCTGTAATGAAATAAATTGCTGTTTCTTCATCACTGCTGCCTGGAGCCCTTATTTCCTCACACTGCTTTCTGGGTACTGCAAAAGTTCTTGGCAAAGAATTCAAACAGCTCGCCTGGCAGTTGAATAGTTTGGTTGCTTTTGAGGCCTGCTGAATAGAACTCAGCTTGTGGTTTAGGCCTTTGCTTTAAATTGTGGAGTCAGAGTTCTACGTTCTGGTCTCTGTCTAGCTGGAGTCAGTCTAGGTCTCTGGAGTTCTAGATGTGAATTCGTCCATCAGCGTGCTCTGCAGGAAATGGGAATTGAGTCTCTCTACCTGTCCCAGCAGTCTCTTTTTATGTGTTCTACAAGTGGGTGTGTGCATGGACATAACTAAGCCGGCCCCTCGCAATCTATCATTGGCCACGTCCTCCTCTCTCCCTTGATTGGGGGAACTGGGTTGTGAGTCAGAGTGATGAGGTAGGTTTATCGTCAGAGGATCCTCCCCTTGTCAAATGGCACACAAATCTATTTCTGATCCAAATACATATTTATCTATGTACCATTTTTCTAATATTATACGTCCAGTTAACATATTTTCTGTAGCACCAAACCATCCGATCCCTGTCTTTGTAAGATGTCGTGTCCACTTATGACAGAATTCTGCCCTTTTCATCCAGATCACGACCTCTAAACCTTTCCAGATTTTATACAAATGTGCACCAGGGATATGGGTTTCAGATGATAAAGTGTCAGATTTTTAACATACATACATTTGGAGTAACAACCCTTTTTTCTGCTACTATCCCCAAGAACATACCACAGGGTCCTAACACCTCTTAAAAGGTGCACAGAAAAATCACAAGAATGATGATGTTATTTATATAATTTTTACAAGTCCGCACTATGAATTATCCATCTTTTTAAAATTATGCTCTGGCCCCAAAGGGGTGTGGTTTTCCAAAGCACATGGTGGAATTTCTGGTTTATCCATTTCCCCCAAGCTCAGCTTGCTCACAGATGCAGTGCCCCTCCCAGTTTCTCCCAAGACGAAGCCATTTTATGACCTCCCCCCCAATATAACATTTGCCTGAGTCCAGGACAGTGCTTTGTTCAATTTCCTGCAGTCTGCAGGTACCACTCCCCTAATTCAATCAGAGAGGTGTCATCTCCTTTTGGCAGGGGCAGCAGGATGCAGCCAGGCCTGGGAACACAGCTGCTGAATTCCCTCTCCTGTCGGGGGTAGTTGTCAGGCAGAATCCAGTTTCATTAAGCCAGGCTTCACCTAAATGTCACTTTTGTTCCCAGTTTTTCTTCATTCAAATCAAACTAACAATGTTTACACATGCAGCTAGAATGCTGATTCTAAGTTCAAAACTATGACATTTAACAGTTGCAAACTATGTGACATTCAAAAGTAGGTCACTCATTTAATTTAAATATTTCGATTTTAGTGGTTTTAAATCCAATTTCAGTTAAGCTGCTGACATCCACAGCTCAGCCAGTTTTGTTATAAACATTGTTTTGGGCTCTTCATCTTTCCAGATTTTGTATGCACACAAAACTTCATTCTGCCAGATGTCTGCTGGTGTTCAGTAAGATTTTTGAATATCCTGCAATGTTTGAAATAGGCATTTTGAGCTTGCATTCAGGGAAACAAAGGTGATTTTAAAGCGCTTTTTTAGCCAACCGGCACTGCTGTTTTTCCTTTGGCACACATTTCACTCATGGCACTCCTGGCCCATCATGCTTGCACTGGTGGGTGGCAGGTTAGGCAACCATTTTGGTGTGCGCACAAACTGCGTGGTTTTCCCGGATTCTGGCGCATCTGTGGGCTTTTCCGCCATCTTGGATTTTCTAAGCCCACAGCACCAAATGTTGCAGCTTAATAGTCCAAACGTGGGTCAGGACACCCAACAGCATGTCATATATAGGGGCTAAACCCGCACAACTGATTGGTGAGAACATATTCAAGATCCTGCTCCATAGGGGATGCCAGGCTATGGTTGGTTCTCGCCTCTGCCATTTATCTGTCTCCATGTCGGTCAGCTGGGATCATCTTTCCAGGGACTGAAGGTCTGGCGCTTCGCATGTTGCTGTTCCAAGCCTGCGAGTGTTAGCTAATGCTATTATTACATTTTTATGGCATGCACCTGGGAGGACCCGGCACTAGAGGGAAGGAGAGAAATACAATCAGGCTGACCCACACATTCTGTGCTCTTTCTCTATCGCACTCCTCACAGCCAAGATTTCCACCCTCGTTTTGATCTATAATTTGTAACTACCTGTGCCTTGCACTACAAAGGGGTGTATTTATGGGAAAAGGTGACATGGTCATGCATGCTCAGATCTTTTATGACCGTTGGTTTTATCGCTGGCGAGCTGGGGTCACTCACTTTCGTGGAATGCAGGGGCTCTTTGACTGGGTCAATGGTGGGTGCTATTATTCCTGATGGGCTGGGTGGGGGTTAGAGGTCTGCTGTTGGCCTGGTTGTGATGAATGGGCATTGCGAGGAGGCTGGTGCTGTCTCGTGGCCTTGCAGGGCACATTCCTCTTTGCAATACTAAATAATTGCAACAGTGAGGGGGCAAGGGGAAGTTTCTGTGGGAATTAGCAGCGCAGGCTCATCTGTCCTCAGCGTTTGGGCATGTTCATGTTTCTCAGTCGTGCCTACGTTTACCGCGCAGCCATGTTGGGGTGCATGTGTCTTCCACAACTATAAAATGGTGTCTGTTTATATGCATGCACTAAGTCTATGCATCTGTAATGACTGTGTATTGTCGTTCTGGGTTTCTTTAACAAAGCTCTTTCCCCCCTAGCACATTGCGTGGCTGTCTGTGGGATTCTCCTCACTCTATAGCCCCTAGTGGGGTGGGACAGATTAATTTCCAGCCCAACAACCCTCCTTTTACTGTGGGCGTCGGTAATGCAAAGGTTTCCCCAGGCACGGGCAAGACGAGGGGGGAATCGGTCATGACATCCCTCCCACCTGCTGCTGCAGCTCGTGCTTAAGTCTGGATTTTTGGCAGCACAGCTAAGCAGCCACTTGCTTTTCAGCGCGAGCGATTTTATATATATTTGAACGTTTACGCCAGCTTGCCAATCCCTGGCTATGAAGAAAGTTTGCTTCTTTACATCCTCCGAAAGCAATATACCTCAGTTGGTTAATTCAGCCACTAATGAAACCACCTTGCCTGGCATACCCTTTGGGAACACAGAGACCCGCTGTCACACCCCTCGGAAATAGAAAGACCCTCCCTTTATCCCCTGAGCCCTTACTTGTATCCCCATGAGAGCTGGCACTCAACTGAGAGCTGGCACACCCTTTGGGAATAGAGAGGCCCTCCTGTTATCCCGTGGGAGCTGGCACACCCCTTGGAAGTAGAAATACCTTCCATTTATGCCCTGAGAGGTGACACGCCCCTTGGGAATGGAGAGACCATCCTGTTATCCCCTGAGACCTGGCACACCCCCTCTGGAATAGAGGGACCCCCCTTTTTCCCCTGAAAACTTTCACACTCAACGGGATTAGAGAGGCCTTCCTATTGTCCTCTCAGAGCTGCCACACCCCATGGGAATATAGAGCACTTCCTTTTATTCCTTGAGAGTTTACATACCACTTGGGAATAGAGAGCACTTCCTTTCATCCCCTGAGAGCTGGCACACCCCGATAAGCATGTACCCTGGGGGTCGCCTTTGTTTATGTTTTTTTTTTTTTTTACTTTGGGAGGGATGCCAGCCTGCACGCAGTCTGTAGACATTGTGTATTTCTTTAGGCATTGTAATGTAATTCCACACGTCGAGCAAGGGCTGCATTTCAGCTGGATGCTGCTGGCATAAAGCGACACAGCAAAGTCGGTGAGAAACGTGGTGACACTTTGAAATCACTGCGCCGTTGAAACAAAGCAGATGGGGCTCAGAGAGGGGCCGCTCTGACTGGAATGTGCGACTGCATGTTTCTGGTGCTGATGAGTTTGATATGCGAGGGCAGCTGAATGGCCCTCTTCTGCGCCAGGAGACAGGGTTACACTGTAGCCGTGATGAGTGACGGCCTCACCACCACCACAGAGAGAAAGTATCAGATGCAAGAATGCTCGCTATTGCATTCTGCCCGTCCTGCTGTGTTATACACAGTCCTTGGTGTCTGCCCTCGGAAGCGCTGCTCTTGTTTACTGCGCACTATGTGACATGTGCAAGTGTCAATCTGAACAGGAATTGGCAAAGCCAACAGTTTCGGCTTGTGCGTAGGCATGGGAAAGCCATTTGCCAGTCATGGCTATAATGCTACAACCTGGCGTTAAGATGGCAATAGCTAGCAGCTGGTGTGAGATACCTGGGCATATGATGTCAGTGCTTGGCAAATAACTAATTCCTATTAACTTTGACACTAACACTTGATACAAACCGCATATTATCTCGAACCTGCTATGTGGAACAAACCCCTTTCATTTTCCCCTGATGGAGTCATAAGCACACCCTCCCCAGATAACGCACACGGGCCAATCTTTTATCAAGCTGGCGAGGAGTGAAGCATCCGTGTTTTGACGCACACGGGCCAATCTTTTATCAAGCTGGCGAGGAGTGAAGCATCCGTGTTTTGAGTCAGCTGTACTTCATTATAGTTTATTCGCTTTAGATGTACACATGTTATTAAGTGTGAACAGTCGCAAAGAGATCAAAGCCAGGAAAGAAACAAGCCCGTGTTGAAGAATGTTAAGAAAGAATGCCCACCTCAGAGCCTTTACTAGTTAAATGGCTGCATTGTAACTAGTGAGAGGTGAAACTCGATGATGTTTACGAGACACTGCACATCGTTCAATGATGCAGGCTTACGTTTTATAGGGACACGCTTGAGCATCGCACAGGATGTGTTCCTGTGTGTAATTACTAGGGAGGGCGGGTGGGCTCTGTTAAATGCGCATAATCAGGGAACCTACCCCTGCGGAGCACCCACAACTATTCTGAGATGTTCTTGGTCTCACCCAGTAGTGTTGTTTACACACATAAATGAGTGTGCCAGAGCCCTTTAAAAAAAAACTTCTAATGACAACTTTATTCACAATTTGTATTGGTAGTGGGTGGAGAGGAAATTGTCAGCTTCTTTGCCCCAGGAACGTCGTTAGCCCATGGTGCAGCCCCGCAAGGGCTCGCAGCGCCAAGGCGTAACAGGGCGGAGGGGGCGAGCACCCCCCAATCCCACCTTCCCCCTCAGAAGCGAGGCACAGTCAGGAAGTGGGGCCATAAATATGGTCCCTATAAGTGTTGTGTAGTAAACCTTCCGTGTGTTGCCCCTTTAAGGGGATGTGTCCCTCCCATGTGCATTGCCCTTTTAAGATGGTTCATGACTGTGTCATGGCCCAAGCTAACAAAAAGGGAGCCCTGCAGGCACGTGCAACAGAAAGGCAGCAGAGTCCGTGTCTCAGTAAGGCCTGCAGGCCCACCGTGTGTAAGCAGGGCCTGCAGGCCAAGTTGCCATGGGGCCCCCCCTTCCAGCAGGGCAGGCAGGGTCTGCATGTGCAGGCAAGGCTTGCCCTGCCACCCCCGAGGCACTGGGCCTCCCAGGTGCTGGTGTCCCATAGCACCTCAGGGGGCTGGTGCGATGTTCATGACCAGTCACTCCATAACAATGGCGACGAGGAAGTCGACATCTCAACAAAAGAAAAAGGAGAGAAGACGACGAGCCCCGTGAAGAACTATCCCTGCTGCCCCTCAGTTGTGCTGGTGAGGGGAAAGGATGGAGAGTGAGGAAGGGAGCGCCCAGCCCCCACCGCAAGCCAAGCAATTGGCCTGTGCATCACTGCCTACGTGGTGGTGAATGCCCGAGGCCACCCAGCGGTGAGGTGCGCCCCGGCAGCATTGCACCGCAAAGAGAAGAAGTGTGTGTCTCCCAATGCGGAAGGAATGGAGCTGCCACTGACACGAAGACAATTACGTGTCCTGTTGGGGGAGAGTGGTGCTGCCCTCCCCCGTGGCATCTGCTGTAAACAGAGGAGTCGTGCTGCCCCCAAGGGCGAAGATATGATGCGGCCGCAGCCGCAAGAGAAGCAACGCCTCCCGCCTGGGCAGAGAGCTGTGCTGCCCCGGTGGGAGAAAGAAGAGGTGAGGTGGTGGCCCCGCCAGGCTGCGGAGACGGGAGCCAGCTTCCAATACCCTGCGGCATCCGCCGCCGTAGGAGTGGGAAAAATAATGCGGCTGCAGCTGCGGCAGTGAAACAACCTCCCGCCGGAGGATAGTGTGGTGCTGCCCCGCCCCCAGGCGAGATGCAAAGATAAGAGGCACCCTTCACCGTGGGTCCTCCCCGGCTGCGGCCCTCTGCGAGGAGGGTGCTCATGCGGCCAGGGGAGGATCCAGCCTGCAGCTCCCTGCGGCACCCGGCGCATCCACCATAGCTGGAAGAAGACCCGCCATGGCCCCCACTGTGATCCCGGGCCCGGCGATGAATTAAATGAAGTGCTAGGAGCGAACAATAGGAGGTGGGTCCCCCCCGCAGGCAGGCGGCAACACTGTCCCGTGTTGCGGTGCCGCTGGAGCCCCAGCATGAGCCTGGGGCCTGCGGCGGTGACATAGAAGTGCTCCGTTTGGCAGCGCTCCTGCGGTGCTCAGGTCGGAGCACACAAATAAAGAAGAAAGAAGGCGGAATCCCCACCAGTATCGAGCTGACAGACCCCCACACGAGGGGTGGCACCTTCCTGAGTGGTGCCACGGCGCCGAGGAAGCACCCATAAGATCCCGGGCGCTAGCGGTGAATGCTACTCTGCTCAGGTAGTGCCGGAGCTGATGCAAACAAAGCAGAGAGCCCTCAGTAAAGCCTGGGCTAGGAGGCAGCGTTGAAATTACTCATGCTCCATGCTGGAGCTAATGGAGCTGTGCAGTATGGACAGCTCCAACATCAGAACTGAAGTGCCCTCCTGTGGAAAGCAGCTCTGTTTGTCTGGGGCCGTGTATCTACACAGGGGTAAGCAGCCCCCTCCTGTACTCCCGAAAGGTTTGCAAAGGAGAGGGGGCAACTGCTGTCATTCTAATGGCAGCCCTCCAGGACGAATGATAAAGTGCTCCATGCATGAGAAGTAATCTGCGCACCGAAGCAGCCACATATCAACGCAGCAGAGGTTGCAGCAGCACCAGCAATGGCCACACTGGGGCGAACATGGACCTTTCACCCTTTAGGCTGCTCAAGATTCTAGGCCACGAGCAGGTGACAATCCAGCGCTGTGGACACTGCACACCTCCATAGCATTACCATGCATGGGATGCTGCACGCGCAGTGCTGGACAAGGTGAAGACCCTCAAGCACTGGATAGGAAGCGCCCTGCACTACCAGGTACTCCGAGAGAATGAATCCCATTGACACCTGTAACACCAGGCTACTTCTGCGCAGTACCATCAGGAACAGGAACACCCTGCCATGGAAGTCAACTTGCCTGCCCTGTAAGCCCAAAGTGACACCACTGTCGCCTGGCCTGTCCTGTAGCTGGCCCCACACCGAGCCACTACAGTCACCCTGACTGCCTGCCACTAATGTCACCCTGCATGCCATGCCATCGAAGGACCAGGCCAATGTGGTCTTGGAGGGCAATACCTGCTGGCCCCCCTGAGCCGAACCAACAACATGTGTCCGGACAACCAGACCATGCAGCCCTGGCCCCAACACCAAGGATTAGTGCAAAGGGCAAGCAATGGGTTGCAGCTCATTACGAGTGTTTGTGCGCCCTCCTGTGCCCCTGAAGGAAAGAGACACTCCCGACTAGAGAAACATCGCTGATAAGGGGGTGAGTGATGTCCCGTCACGCTGAGCCCTGTCAACGTTATGCGGAGCAGCCTGGATGCGCTGCAATCTGTGTCTGGCTGCCCTACCCACAAGATCAAGGAACTATGCCGATGTGGCCCCTGGTACCTGCCAGGTGTGGCTTTGCCGGTTGTGAACTATACCATCAATGGACCTGGACCCGGGGAAGTGACTCCTGAACGGACACTGATGGAAAGTGAACTGGTCTCCTGCAGTCCTGCGATTGCTTAAAGAGGGCTCAGTAAACATGCGTTTTGATGCTGTGCACCTGCCTAGTAACTACATGCTTAAAGTGGTCTCAGTAAAGGACAGTGATGTGGAGCTGTGCTCACGCAATTGGTAGGGGTGCTCCATACGGTACCAGTGGCTAACCATGGGCGTCATGCAGTGGGAGCAATTCCGTTCCCCTGGTTTTAAAGGGTTTTGTAACTTGCGGTCCAACTGCCAACCATCCACCGGTGGTTCGCCCACTGTGACTGTCACCTGAGGGTGATGGGTTGATATGTGTTATGTGTGTATAAGTATGTGAGACCATATGTGTATTAGTGGCATATCGTATTTGTAGTTGGTCCCATGACTCTGAAGTAGTCCAACTAATGTTTTTTGTAACGGGGAGGAAAAAATCATTTATGTTGTAATCACACTTGTTTGTTCCTTATGAAAAAAGAGGGATGTTGTGTAGTAACCCTTCCATGTGTGTTGCCCCTTTAAGGGGATGTGTCCCTCCCAAGTTACAGGCTCACCCTGTGTAAGCAGAGCCTGCAGGCAAGGATGCCATGGCCCCCCCCTTCCAGCAAGGCAGGCAGGGTCTGCATGTGCAGGCAAGACTTGCCCTGCCGTCCCCTGAGGCACTGGGCCTCCCAGGTGCTGGTGTCCCATAGCACCTCAGGGCGCTGGTGCGATGTCCATGACCAGCCCCCATCCATCAAACCCCTAGAGGCACTGGGCATCCCAGATGCTGGTGTCCCATAGCACCTCAGGAGGCTGGTGCGATGTCCATGACCACCCCCCTCCCATAACAATAAGTAGAGCCCAAGCAGGGGGAGCAGCCTATATGCACGCCCACTCCCCCTGCAGCAAGTCAGCCTTGTCGGTTGGCAATTCAAGGTCCAGCGAGGAAGTCCCGCTGCAGGACCATAAAACATAAAGAGGAGCTTACTGTTAGCCAGGAGGGATCAGCAGCACTACAGGGGAAGCAAGAAACATCTAGGAACAGCTCTGACCCCAGCAAGGAATGCGGGAGATGCTTGTCGGGTGGCGCTGAGGGAGCAGTAATGCTCTATCAAACGGCAGCGCCTGTACGGATCAGCGTGGATCATCAAAGCGCACACAAAGCCAGAGGTGAGAGTGGCAACAAAAGAGGGAGCAGAAGCCAGAAGCCCTTCTTAAGCAGGCAGAGCCTGCAGCGGTGGATTTGCATGCTTGGGGAGTGAAGGTGAGGCACAGCTTGCTCACCCACCAAAGGGAACCACCTGGAGAAATCCTCTGCACTTAGCAGAGGGGGAGCAGCCAGGAGATAGAGCATTGCGGTGAAGAATCCCAGAGGGAGTGACTAAGCTTGCAAAACACATGGGCTTTGAGTAAAGGACCTAAAATGCGGTGTCCATTTGGCGACAGTGAAATCAGGGTCTAATAAAATAAAAGAAGGACATAGAACACAGCGTCCATCTTGTAGTGGGCTGGTGAGCAGACCCACCATAAAGGGGCAACAGAAAGAAAAGAAGGACAGTACTGGGAGGAGAATGAGCAGGGGCCATCTTGGATGAGGAACAAGACAAAAGGATTATACAAGCATGTTCATCTTCCTCGTTGCAGTGCTTTGGGAAAAAGAAAAGATAAGCAATGGATAGAGGTACGCTTGCAGTCTGAGTGGAGTGGCAAGCAACAGACACAAAGGCCACAGCATGCAGGGGCGGCAGAAATAAAAGCAGTATCATACATACAATTTCAGGGGAAATTGTTAAAGTGTTAAAGATCAAAGAAGAGAACAGGGAATGGAAACCCCAGAGGAGATGGCAGACCTTGTGAGAAGAATCGGAGCAGCCACAAAGGACAGAGGGGTAGTGTTGGAAGACACAGAGGGTGAGGACTACATACCAGACACACCCCCGGAGGGTGGGCGTACAGAGCCCAAGCAGACAGAGAGCAAGACACTGGAGGGGTATTCTGTAAGGCATGGTAGAGAACAACCCACCAGCAGCAAAAAGACCACAAAGAGCCAGGAAGTCATTGTGGAAGGTGGCAGAGGCTAGTGGGAAGACAGACGTGCCGAAGCAGAAGCAGCAGGGGCCTTAACAGCGGCAGCAGACCTGGGCGTATTGTAGAAAAAGAAGGTCAGGTGCGCACTCTAGTTCTCAGTCATTTAATCTTGATGTGAGTAATAACAGGGCTAAATCCCAACAAAGTTAAAAAAATAACAGGGTTGAATCCCAGATGCAAATAGTCCCAACAATGTTCAAAATTAACCAAGGTTAAATCCCAACTGCTGCAGTTCAAATGCACAATAGTTCTACTCCTCCAAGTACTTTCAATTCTCAAACTCTCTTCAGGGAGGCTGTGTTGGCTGTGTTCCTTTTCAGGTGTTACTAATTACTTTTTCAATTTCAGTCTCAAGGTATTCTGGTTATTGTAGTGATGGCACAAGTGTTTCATTCAGGAGACCAGGAACCAACTCCCCTCCAAACACACAAATCTTACCCAAAATTGGGTGAGGGGGACGGGTGTGTTTGGAGGGGAGTTAGTTCCTGGTTTCCTGAACAAAACATTGTGACATCACTACAAAGACCAGAATTCCTTGACACTGTAATTAAACAAGCAATTGGCAACAGCTGAATATAAACACAGCCTCCCTGAAGAGAGTTGGAGACTCGAAAGTATTTGGAGGAGCAGAACTATTGTGCATTTGAACTGGCAGTTGGGAGTTAACCCTGGTATATTTTGTGGCAGTTGGGATTTAACATTGTTGGGATCAAACCCTGTTATTACTAGTTTGAGGATTAAAAAGACTGGGAACTAGAGTGCGCGCCTGACCTTTTTATTTTTGACCTGGACCTATTGGCTGAGAGGATCACAAAAATGGTAGAGATGCATGTATAGAGGGCGCTGAAAAGCTTGCATGACAGCAGGCGAGTCGAGAATGTCAATGCTTGCAGGGATAACTATGGGTTGCAGGCTGGGGCAAATATGGGAGGCGGCATGAGCGCAGCACTGGGGGAGAGAAGCAGGTCCGCAGCAGGGCGAGAGACGATGGCCCATTGCAAATGGATTAGCGCCAGTGAGGGGCACTGCAGCAAATGGTTTGTCCACGCATTTGAGGAGCGCAGCTCCCAAGCTTAGCGGGGGAGCAGGTCCCCTCCCAGTGGGCTTTCCGGGGAACGAATGGTGGCTCGAAAAAAGGGCCATCCATCGGGTAGTAGGAATAGCCGACATGGGCGCATCGGTGGTGGGGTTCAGAAGGGGCCCAGTGTTCACGCCATTGACCACCAGGGCTGCAGGCTTAGTGTGGCACGTGCCATTGGAAATAAACGAAAAATGGTGGAGCAAGGCCTTCATAGACATATTCACTCTGCTTTAGCTAGAGCAGATGAGGCTGGACATAGTAAAGGAGGCCATGAAGGAGCAGGCAATGCAAGAGCTAGCAGGGCAGGCTCCATCAGGGTAATAATTTGGCATTTATATAGCGCTACGAACCCTCAGGTATCTGAGCGCTGCTTATTATTACCCACCGTGTGTGGTGCTCATTTATCGACCTCGGAAGGATGGAAGGCTGAGTTTGGCCCTGCCGGGATTTGAACCTACATTAGCAAGTGCTCTACTCGCTGTGCCACTTGACCGGCGGGTAACGACAGAAGAAGGTGGCCCTCTCAGGGCGGTGGTGGTGCCTGATCCAAGGGTTGGTAGATCAGGAAGTTTGAGAAAGGAACTGCATGTGGGGGCAATCTGCAAGTTCAGGCACACATGCAGCAAATGTGGTGGAGACCACACATCCGCCTAGTGCGGAATTAAGGAACAACAGGTCCCCAAGCAGAGGGAGCAGGCTAAGCAGAAGGAGGGGGTACCGAGCATGGGGGTAATAGCCCCAACCCCAATCAAGCATGAGAAAAAGCAGCAGCTGCTGAATTCCTATCACAACAGAGTAGCCGCCGCTGTGCTTTTGGGGGGTTTCTCAGAGGGTTTCACGATACCTAGTATCAACGTGCACAGCAGAGTGGTCCCAAAAAACCTGAAGTCAGCAGCTAGCAAGCAAGAGATAGTGGACCTGAAACTTGGCAAGGAGATAAAGTTAGGGAGGATAGAGGGGTCATTTGCGCTCGCCCCAGCCACTCCTCCCCCCACTGGCCGACTGGGGATTAACACCCAGGGGACCGTGAGGTTGGGAGGGGCCTGGGTGGTTTCGGGACTTTTGGGATGTATCGTTCTGGGGGTCAGGAGGACCTAATGGTAAGTACAGGATAAGTATGAGCGCAGGGCCTTCCCTTCTTCCCCTCCCCTTCAGAGCCTGGGTTGGCTGGCTCGCTGCTCGCCGTAATGTTTGCGACTACGGTCGCGGTCCTCTGGTACGTATCGGCCTCCAGCTACTTTACTGAAGGTGCATGGTCCAGGCCGGCTGCAACACACATGATATGACGGTGAACAGACAAGTCTTGATTAAACGCGGTGAACAGGTAAATCTTGATTAAGCACGGGTGTCAAACGGGAGGCGGTCGAAGAACAGAATGGGATCTCTCACACTGTTGCTTTGCTTTTCAGGTCCTCGGATGCTGCGGGAATGACAACAGTCAGAGTAGCGAGGAAGAACCAAGTTGAGCAGACAATGAAGAACCAATGTCCAAGATGAGCAGCCCCCTTTGGTCGACTCCGGGTGCTGTTCAGGAAAAAACGAAAACAAACACAGGGGCAAAGTCTTTATGCAGGGGCGTGGATCCTCATTCAGGTGAGTTTATTCAGGTGAGTTTCCACTGCTTGCCATCCATGTAAAGTCATTTGCAGATACACTGAGAGCAGGAGCGGTAAGGCGAGACACTGCTCTTGCAAAGAGCAGAAGAAACGCTAAGCAGAGGTTGCGGTCCGGGCGTGGTTTTATAGCCTTGGCCCACGCCCTGTCAGCGTTATGCCAGGGCTGTTGCCTCCCCGCACGTGCTCGGCGCTCCTTTGCAGGTGCCGGCGTTCCCTCTCCCGTGGGAGGCGTGCTGATGCAGATTGTAGCTTGCTCCATCCTACACACTTACGCCAGCCAGCCACCATACCTGTCCACCTCCTCCCTCTATCATGGGGGAAAACACCTTTCCCCTGGGCCCGACCGCCCTGGGCCCGTAATGGGATCTTGACAGACTTACACCGATGTGTTTTTCACACGAGTCACAGGCCCTCACAAAGTTAGACACACTACATCCACGGGACATCATAAAGACATAGGGCCCGATTCATGGAATTATTTGCCCGTAAAATCGGGAACTTGCACGACAAACTGCATGTGAAACACTGCTCGTCGACTGTGTGGGACTTTTCCGGGACTTGCGTGGAATTTACGCAGGCTCGGCACGGCTCTGCGAGCGAGCAAGTGTGTTTCGCCAGTCTTCACGTAGGGGGTGGGTGTGGCCTGTATAGGAGCAGGAATAGGGTGCAGAACACGAAAAATGGGGAACAACAAGCCAGAAAGACGGATCACAAGGCAGTCCATAGCACGCCCACATATGCGCACGACAAAGCGTAGTCATGGTTGTGACCATGCGAAATGCCCACAAAGTTCCCTCGAAATCTCCGTCACCCGGAAGCAGGCGTAATGACTTGCGCAGAGGAATCACAACTCTGGAGGTGAGTTTTCATGTCGGATTTAGGGGTACGTGCATGCAGACGGGGTTCCGATCGTACTTACGGGTGCGTGTATGCAGTGTAGCAGGGTCCAGGGACTATATACGGGGTTTGCACGCAGTTTGACCGAGAAAATAAATGGTTTGCGTGAAACTGTACACATGTCCTTGGGGGTGCTGGTTGCAGTTATATGTCCCCGAGATGCAGGCCCGCTTGTGGGGGCCCCGACGCACTGTTTTAAGGGTGCGTGTATTCACACACGGGGGAGTACGCAAAGGTAGCTGTACTGGCTGTTTTTAGCTTTGCGTGCTGGATTGTGGGTCGCGTTCCGTCCACAACTTGCGTATACAGTTACTTTGCACAGAAAATTCCATGAATACACGGGGCACACATTTTTTGTTCTGCGAGCAGGATCACACAGTGCCATTCTCGGCGCGCTGCAATTGTGGGAAAAATGCGCACTTTTCCATGAATCGGGCCCATACACACTAGTACAACCACAATGTCAAAACATCCTGCCCGTGTATTAATTACTGAGCATGTGCAGATAAACTACACACGCACTATGTATGCACAAACCCCAAACATCCTACTGCCTGTGCAACTCACAAGCTAGAGCTACTCAAGGAAAGACAGGACGGCTACAGCTACTCAAGGAAAGACAGGACAGACAGTGCCGTCCTGATCCCGCCCCATCTCTAAACACAAGTAATGAGTCAGTTACTAGTTCATCCTTTCCCCACCCCACGTATCCACTCGCCCCCGGCCCTCGGACACTACTTCGCATCATACTTGGGACCCAATGGTTAGAACAGGCAGATGTCGAACTCGGAATGAAATTCATTTACGTAATAAAATGTGAAAAAAGAGAAGGTAAACTTTGGGGAAAAAACGCAAATGATGAGAAATGAACAACGATCACTAGGAGGGGAAAGTAGATCAATATGAAACCGAGATAATGTAAACATTATGAAAAATCATAGCTGAAGATGGTTTCGATCCATCGACCTCTGGGTTATGGGCTCAGCACGCTTCCGCTGCGCCACTCTGCTCAAATGATTATGAAGCTGCTCGCAATATATTTCACACATCGACACACCCATATGCTCCTGCTATTCTGAGGTAACTTGTATCACCATTACTGGCAAAAATGTGAGGGCAAGAAGACGTCACATATCCGATCTGTTGGCCTGACACTCCCTTAGAGCTAAACGGCCCAAGGTATCCAGAACTCTGATCGGTTGCAAGCTCCTTGCAGCCTTGAAAATGCCAAATTCCCTTTCGGAGATGACAATTCAATCCTCTTTCGTTACTTTGTGATCTAGACCCTGTAGCCCTGGATGTCCTCATTATAAATCCAGGACTACAAGTGCCTAGACTTAAAAGAATAAAAGAACAGACACGTACTAGAATCTTTCAAATGCAGTGGGGACTGGATGCACTAAACATCTATAAAGTAAACGTGGGTATGAGGGAGAAGGGGCTAGAAGGGAGGCTGGTGGGAGTGAGTGCATACATGCCACACCATGCCCCATTCTACCTAGAAGATTCTAGTCTTGGCCTGGGTTGCGCTTGGCATTCTGGGAGGTGGAGCATCACCAATGCCATGCAGGCTGAAGAAAGTATTGCGGCCTCTGCCCCAGGAGATCCAGTAGACCTTCTGCTGGGCTACACGTCATTTTCTCACACTGTGCCTTTGTGTGCATTTCTAATTGGATACACATCCTGCGTGGCTCATTCTGAATTGTGGAAAACCCGGGATGGCCAAAGGTGTGGTGGATCTCATGGGCCCACTTGACTTCTGTATATCTGGGGCCTCTCACCACATTTTGCAGGGTGTCCTCACATTTTGTGTTGTACCCTAAAGGTGCAGTTGAATGTTGATGTGGGAGTCCACCGAGAGGGCCGGTTGGGGCTCATTCCCTCCTTTGAAAAACCATTGGGAAACGTAGATTCCCATAAAAGGACCCTTTCCATTGTGTCCCCCCCCCCGTTTCTGTTATTACTCTCATTACTCTCTGTTGCCGAGCACTCAGGGGTTAAGGAGTGCCTGCCCCCACCGTTGTGGGGGCGGAGCGATGATACGGCGGGAGGAGAAGGGGAGAAGGGAGTTATGGGAAAAGGCGCGCTGAGCGCCAGTTAGTTTTACAGTTTAGGAAATAAAGGAAGCACTAATACGATCTCTGTGTGTGCGCGTCCTCCTTCAACACTGGCGACGAGGTTTTCTCCCTGAGCGCCCACGGAGTCCTCCGCGGCAATCCGCCGCTCCTCCTTTGGCTTTCCACGAGTCCTCCGCGGCAATCCGCCGCTCCTCCTTTGGCTTTCCGCTCCTCCTTTGGCTCTCCGCCACTCACCGCGCCGCGAGCGCGCACGTCCGCATTTGGCTGCCCGCCAATTTTCGCGCCCTGATTGCCCTGGGCCCCCTCCGAGCGCGCACAACACGTCCGCATTGGCAGTCCGCCAATTTTCGCACTCTGAAGGCCCTGGGCCTCCTCCTCCTACATCCTGGTGTCCCACATGGGCGGAAGCCCTCTTCCTCCTCGCAGTACCTCCATCATCACGCCCTGAAGGCTCCCAAGTTCTCCTCCTCCCATATCCGGACATCCTTTTCTCATCCACACCCCTAGAAGGTCGTCGGTGGACCAAAGGAGCCCGTGGGCCCAACATAACAGCGCAGGGAAGTGGTCGGACATCTCCTGCGACACCCCACACGCCGGAGGCCGGTGAGTCTGGCATACCCATATAAGGCATTTAAATACATATTTGTCCGACACCATGAGCACGCCAGCCTCCGCGTCAGGGTCCAACCCAGGTTCGCCTACGCCGGCTCACGTGGTGCAGCCGATTCAATTGCGATTACCGCCCCCCTTCACCATGACCCCACAAGCAACGAAAGGTCCCAGATGGACCGATTGGATGGAAGATTTCCAGCACTACGTCAGGGGATCTGGGGATGGAAATTCCCCCAACATCAGAGACATTTTCCTTAATCTGGTGGGGGGCGAGATAAAGACTGTGGTCAAAACCATTCCTGCAGCTGAACAGAACACTTTCAAGGATTTAATAAAGGCCCTCGACAAACTTCTCATCATCGAAGTCAATCGCGACTATGAACGCTACCTTTTCAACAAGTGCACTCAAATGCCACAGGAAACAGTCGACGAATTCATAACCCGTCTGAGAGTAAAAGGTGCAAATTGTCAATTCGACGCATTTTCGCTGGAAGAAGCCATAAGATTAAGAGTAATTGAAGGTTGCTTGTCCCCTGCCCTCAAGAAACAGCTCTTAAAGAAACCCCTCTCCATCCAGGAAGTGAGCGAGCTCGCTCGCATACATGAGAGGGTCGATGCCCAGGCCACATCCATGGCCAGCCCAAGCAACCCCAAACATGACGCTGCGGAACTCATCGCAACCATACAACCATCTCGTTCAGGCGACAGGGTGCCTCAGCCATACAGAACTCAAAACATCCAAACACCCCGCCTTCAGAGACAATGCTATCGCTGCGGAATGTCTTTTCCACACGCAGGATCTTGTCCCGCTCTGTCGCAACGATGCACAAACTGCGGAAGAGAAGGTCATTTCCACTCAGTGTGCAGGGAAGGCATACCATTTCCTCCCGTGAGACCCCAAACGCCAGTAAGGACTTTCGTCCGTCCGCCACCTCCCAGACATTTTCAACCCCGATCCTACCAACAGAGCCAAGGACAGAGACGGTACGTCAGAGCCATTGACGAATACCACATGACGGGATATCCACCACAGCCAGAACAGACGGATCGGACCAGATATATCACCGATGAATATGATCACCCACCAGAAGAATATGGGCCTGAAACTTTCTACCAGGAGATGCAGGGAGCTGCATATGACATACCGTATGACTCATATGACCAAGATGAGTTTGTCAATCTCATACTCGACACCGAAGAGGCCAGAGAAGCCCCGAAAATCCCCATCAAAATGGGAAATAGACAGTTCCAGTTCATGATTGACTCAGGCGCTACTGTTAACATCATGGGCGAACAGGACTATGCCATGCTACCGAACCCACCTGAACTCCAACAGTCCCGCTCAAGAATATTTTAGTGGGGCGCCACCACCCCCCTACCGACAGTAGGATGTTTCACACAACGCCTTCTCCTGAATGGCCGGAAAGTAGACACCACAATACACATCATCCGGTCACTTGCTAGAAGCCGATGCCTGCTCAGTTATCACACGGCGTCCCGCTTGGGCCTAATTGAAATACATGTGAAGGCAGGAGACTCCATCACAGCAACCTCTGAGAGTATGAACACGAGAGATGCAGTCAGCGCCGTCGCATGCCACCAGATGCAGAACCTGTTGACGCAGGCTGACATCACAAGAGACTTCCCCAACCTCTGCAGGGGGCTGGGCAAACTCAAGGCCCCCCCCATCTGACTACACATTGACACCTCAGTGAGGCCGGTACCGCAACACCCCCGGAGAGTGGGGTTCCACCTGCAAACGGCAGTATCAGACGCACTCCAACAACTATTGTCTGATGGTATTATTGAACCAGTCACAGGTCCGACACCATGGGTTTCCCCTCTCGTGATTGTACCAAAAGAGGGAGGAAAGATCCGTTTGTGTGTGGCCATGAGGGTGGCAACACGGCCATTCAGCGCGAGAGGCACCCGGGCCCTTGCATCGAGGACATGATTGTGCAACTGAACAACGCCCAGATGTTCTCCAAACTCGACCTCAACCAAGGATACCATCAGCTGGAGCTACATCCGGAATCCAGACCCATCACGACATTCGCGACCCATGACGGTCTATACACATATAGACGTCTGAATTTCGGCATCTCATCAGCCGCAGAAATATTCCAAGAAGCCATCCGGCAGGTGACCAGACCCATCAAAGGCACACTGAATTACAGTGACGACATCCTCGTCTTCGGATCATCACAGGAGGCTCACGACAAGGCTCTGCTTGCTACATGTGCAGCACTCCAAGAAGCGGGCCTCACCCTCAACATTGCAAAATGCCGTTTCAGCAAGACCAAGCTGAAATTTTTCGGACACATTTTCTCCAGCGAGGGAATGCTGCCAGATCCTGACAAGGTTGACACCATCACCAACCTGGAAGAACCGCGACAAGTCGCTGACGTCCGCTCATTCCTCGGCATGGCTGGCTACTGTGCGCGGTACATACCGCACTACGCGTCCCTCACCGACCCCCTACGGAAACTCCTCCAGAAAGACACGGTGTTTGAGTGGACCCCCGCATGCCTCCAGGCTTTCTCCGACATCAAGCGAGCTTTGATGGAAGCACACCGTTTGGCATACTTCAATCCCGCATGGCACACTGAAATTGTGGTGGACGCGAGCCCGGTGGGCCTTGGTGCCATCCTAGCCCAGACCAGCGGGGCGGATGTCCACCCGAGACACGTTGTCGCATACGCGAGCAGGGCCCTGTCCACCCCGGAACTGGCCTACTCCCAGGCGGAGAAAGAGAGCTTAGCTGCCGTCTGGGCATGCGAACATTTCCATGACTTCATCATTGGGAAGAAGTTCACTCTAATAACCGACCACCAAGCTTTGCTCTCACTGTTTGGCAACCCGCACACCAAGATGCCTCCGAGAATCGAGCGTTGGGGAATCCGCCTACAGGAATATGACTATGACATCGTGCATCGACCAGGGGGTGACCTTAACCCCGCTGACTACCTTTCACGTCACCCAGTGGGGGCCCCACTGACTCGTGAGGGAGACATCGCCTACGTACAGTACATAGCGTCGAACTCGCTACCTCCGGCGTTGTCCCTGGAGAGAGTGGCTGCCGCATCTGCTGCCGACCCCACCATGGCACTCGCAATCAGTCTCACATTGTCCAGCAAATGGAGAGACCACCACAGAGCGACGCTGGCACACCCAGGAGCGTGCAAACAAGAAATTGAAAGATTGGCCAGGGTACACAGCGAATTGGCCGTCAAGGACAACGACATCCTCCTCAGAGGGTGCAAAATAGTCATCCCCGCCACGCTCAGGAATGAAGTGGTAAGCACAGCCCATGAGGGCCATAGAGGAGCAGAAAACACTAAGAGGCAGCTGAGACGCCATGTCTGGTTCCCGCTCCTGGACGTGGCAGTGGAAGAATGGGTAAAAAACTGCCATGCCTGTCAGTGCACAGCCCCTGCGGAACATCCACCCCCGCTCCAACACACACAGATACCCGAACGACCATGGGAACGGGTAGCCATGGACTTCTACGGACCCACGGAAGAGGGTGACTACCTCTTGCTCATAATAGACGAACACTCACGTTTCCCAATAGTCAAAACGGTCAACACCACCGAATTCCCCCAAGTAGCGGCGGCGATAGAAGAAGTATTCAGCGAGTGGGGGATCCCCAAGATAGTCAAATCCGACAATGGGCCCCCATTCAGTGGCCATGAATTTGGAACACTGGCAGAACATCTAGGGTTTACACATACGAAAATAACTCCTCGCCACCCTCAAGCGAACGGAATGGCTGAACGATTCATGGCATCAATCAAAAAAACGAGACAAAGAGCAAGAGTGGAAGCGGTCGACCCACATCAGGCGCTGTGCCGACTCCTACGGGACTACAGAAACACTCCTCACGAAGCCACCAATAAGACACCTGCCGAACTCATATTTCGCTACAAAGTACGAACCCGCATACCGCACAACCCATCTGATGAGGAGCCGCTTGACATGGACGTGCTCCGAAGGGATGCAGAAGCTAAGGAGAGAGCGAGACGAGAGACAGACGCCCGCCGTCATGCAGTGATGCAAGACTTCCACATTGGAGACGAAGTACTCGTCCAGCAACCAACGCCCAGAAAGACAGATCCGCGGTTTGCTCCAAGTCCCATGAGAGTAACCGCAGTGAAAGGCACTATGGTGACAGCCGAGGATCAAAGCAGAGCTGTCACCAGGAACTGTCAACAATTCAGACACTACTCCAGACGAGAAGGAACAGAGCCGCTATATCGATCGGCCTCTCCAGAGCCGCGAGAGCCACGGGACGACCTGTGGTTTCCACCAGGAGGAGACCCAGGAGGGACGAGCAGAGAAGAGAGGACCTCGGAACCGCAAGAGGCAGGTGACCAAGAGGAGAGGCCACGGAGAACTGTAAGGAAACCTATGAGACTTGTTGAAGAATGCTAATTTAGATGTTTGGATATATTGTTCGGGGGTGATGTTGCCGAGCACTCAGGGGTTAAGGAGTGCCTGCCCCCACCGTTGTGGGGGCGGAGCGATGATACGGCGGGAGGAGAAGGGGAGAAGGGAGTTATGGGAAAAGGCGCGCTGAGCGCCAGTTAGTTTTACAGTTTAGGAAATAAAGGAAGCACTAATACGATCTCCGTGTGTGCGCGTCCTCCTTCAACACTCTCCTAGTCCAAATGTAATGCCAAATCACATTTGAGTAACACTTCCCAGAAGAATTTGGGAAGGGCACACCTAGGGCTCTGGCATGACTTTCTCCCACAATACACTTGTGCTTTAACTGTCTTCCAGCATTGAGCCATTTGTTATCCTCTTCTCAACAAATTGTATATAGGTATGGTATTCAGGTGTATCCACATAATTACGTCTCTATGGTAGCGTGGCCGAGCGGTCTAAGGCGCTGGATTTAGGCTCCAGTCTCTTTGGAGGCGTGGGTTCGAATCCCACCGCTGCCAGTATTTTTTTTTTTAATTCCTCTTTTCGACTCCTCCCATAACGACTCTCAGGCTTTTGACCTCTCTAGAGAGAAATGACTGGAACCATGTCAGGACTCACTTGATATGCTTTTATAAATATTTTGCTTGCACAGAGAACTGACCATTTCATTGCCGGCTTTTCTTCCAACCATCTCCCGGGCCATTCGTATCAACATGCCCAGGGAGATAGTATTCCAGTCCACTTTTTATTTGCCTTATGGGATGCGTAGTCCATGATTTACAATTGGGAAATTCAGGGCTACAAGCCCCAGAATGTTAATAAATAAACATGACTGGACTACCATCTCCTGAATGGAATGCGGTGTGTTTGTAAGGATGCTCCACATCACTTGTCATGTTATGTTGGCCACCATCATGGTACGGAATTTTAATAAATAAATCATGTGGAGTGGCACACCTGTATTCTTGATCTTGGTACCAGTGGGAGAATTGTATAGTGGCTGAGTGGAATTTTCATACTCTGGGCACTTGTCCACATATTATACCATAATACTTGCATATCTCCATTTCGTACCCATGTACTACTCATTGTATCACATAACTGTTGGAGACCATTGTTCTTTTTGGCATAAAATGCAGCAGGTTATTATAACACATCACTCATCACTTCAACACTACATGATTGTCATTATAGTAAAACACTCTTGTGGAATTGTTCTCCTGGTACGGCGACCAGCCGACTGCCTCCTCTCTTTCTTGCTTCCCCACATTTACAACCAACTGTACTCTACGCCAAAGCTCCCCCAACCGCCCTTGTCCGTGACCCACCTGCCCCTGCAGGCGATCATAACATTTCTGACGGGGAAGCTGAGCCCTCTTGCATACATCAAGTACCCCCGCCACAAGGCCTCAGAGGGGTGCTGATCCCGGGAGGAGCGAAGACGCCTCCCTATTTTCCCAGCTCATTTGTAGTTCTTACAGTGACACTGGTTGCTTACATACTGCTGCACACCGTCCTGCGACTGCAACAGTGCAGCGCTCCTTCTGCTCTTTCCTTGCCCTAGTATTTCCTCTGTAGGGTGGGTGGGAGGCAAAATGATCCATGTTTCCCCGCGTCTCCCGTCTGCAGCGAAATGATGTTTGCCAATGGCCGGCTACTTATATTGCCAGCACTTCCTGTTGTTGGCCCACACCCCTTTCTTTTGTTTGCCCTTTTCCCAGGCTTGCAGCCCGTGTTCCCAGGCTTTTCGTGCCCCCAACGATTTCGCTGTCTTGGAGCCCGATTTTGCAGGATTTTACTGCATCCACCAGCTGGGGGTGGAGGGACACAGCGCTGTCACCCGTGTGCCTCCTGAAGTCGAGGGTGGGGGTTGGACCCACCGTCATCACTGCCACCCCTGTCATCACTGCCATAACCTGGGCACTTGTCCACATACTATACCATAATACTTGCATATGTCCATTTCTTACCCATGTACTCCTCATTGTATCACATAACTGCTGGAGACCGTTGTTCTTTTTTACATAAAAGGCAGCAGGTTTATTATAACAAACCCATCACTCATCACTTTAACACTACATGATTGTCATTATAGTAAAACGCTCTTGTGGAATTGTTCGCCTGGTGCAAAGACCAGTCAACTGGCCAGAGGCGTGGGCAGGGTTACTTAACAAGTGGGGCCTAACGCTAATGTAGTTGGGCCCACTGCAGTGACATTAACACCTGTAAATGCCCACATAGCGCTGCTGAGTGGGCATTTACATAATTTGGGTGGGCCTTGCCCGCTCAGGCCCTACCCTGTCTACGCCTCTGCACTGGCTCATCTCTTTCTTGCTTCCCCCACATTTCCAACCAAATCTACTTTAGGCCACAGCTCCCCCAACCGCCCCTGTCCGTTGTCCACCTGCCCCTGCAGGCGATCATAGGCTGGAGGAGAGCTTCTTTCTGACGGGAAAAGCGGAGCCCTCTTACAGACAACAAGCGCCCCTGCCGCTAGGCCTCGGAGGGTTGCTGATCCAGGGATGAGCGAAAACGCCTCTGTATTTTCCCAGCTCTTTTGTAGTTCTTACAGTGCCACTGGTCGCTTACATACCGCCGCACGCTGTCCTGCAACTGCAATGGTGCAGCGCTCCTTCTGCTCTTTCCTTCACCTAGTATTTCTTCTGTAGGGTGGCTAGGAGGGAAAATGATACACGTTTCCCTGCGTCCCTCGTCTGCAGCGAAATTATGTTTACTGTTTGCCAGCGGACGGCTCCTTATATTGCTGGCGCTTCCTGTTGTTGGCCCACGCCACTTACTTTTGTCTCTCTTTTTCCAGGGCTTGCAGCCCATGTTCCCGGGCTTTTTGCGCCCCCAAGGATTTTGTGGGCTTGGAGCCCAATTTCAGAGGCTTTTACAGCATCACCCAACGAGGTGGGGGAGGGGCACGGCCCTGTTATCCATGTGCATCTTGAAGTGCGGGGTGGGTCTCTGTGCCTCCTACCCCCATCCGTGTGCCTCCTGAAGTGGGGGGTGGGCCCCTTGTCATCACTGCCATAACCTTGGCACATGTCCACATATTATACCATAATACTTGCATATGTCCATTTCGTACGCATGTACTACTCATTGTATCACATAACTGCTGGAGGCCGTTGTTCTTTTTGGCATAAAAGATTGCAGGTTTATTATAACAAACACACCACTCATCACTTCAACACTACATGAGTGTCATTATAGTAAAACACTCTTGTGGAATTGTTCTCCTGGTGCGGCGACCAGTCAACTGCCTCCACTCTTTCTTGCTTCCCCCACATTTCCAACCAACTCTACTCTAGGCCAAAGCTCCCCCAACCGCCCTTGTCCATGATCCACCTGCCCCGGCAGGCGGTCATAGGCTGGAGGAGATCTGTTTCTGATCGGGAAAGCTGAGCCCTCTTACATACATCAAGCGCCCCCGCCGCTAGGCCTCAGTGGGGTGCTGATCCTGGGAGGAGCGAAAACACATCCCTATTTTCCCAGCTCATTTACAGTGCCACTGGTCGTTTACACACCGCCACGCCACTGATGGGTCCCACGCCATCTGTGGCTCCACCAAGCCGTGACCTTATAGCTTCAGTAGCTTTGTGCATAAATTCCAGAAGAAAAGATCCATGCCAGCTTTTGATAGGTGCACCCCATCCCCATCGTAGTACTCTGGTGATTTCAAGTTGATCAGGCTGTGTCTGATATGGATGTAGCTCCTGCCCCTGCAAAACTTGGCCATCGATCTGTTCAACCTTCTCCTAGACTTCTCTACCACTGAGTCAGATTCTGCTTCCCGCCATGTTTGTCTTGGTATGATCTCCAACCACATGATTTCTGTCTACTCCAAAAGGCCTCCAATTCTTGCATGGTGCCCATCATCTCCCTCATTAGCACTCCTCTGCCCATACTTGTGAGATCGCTTCCCCCTAGATGGATTAGTAAGACGTTGGGTTTGGAGCATCTTACCAGTAGTCTTTGCACCTGCTTTTCCAACTGCCCCCCATCTCATCCCTGGCACTCCATGCCACTCGATCTTGAAATGTCTTTCTGTCATATGTTCCCTTTCCGGTGTCTAGCTTGCCTTGGCCCTCATCACAAATTAGTGAAACACCACCCATACCATCGTACTGCTCCTTTTGGCTGCTGTTTGGTGCGGAGAGATGGGGAATCGGTATGAATTAGTGTCACATTTCTTTCTAGCCTTTTGTATCTTTTAAAACAGTCAGACCTCCATCCCCCTATCCTTTTAATAGTTTCTGGTGTCATGTCGACTCCTGCAGCTGAGGTGGCTGTTCCAATTCTGAAGAAGTGTGTTACAAAGACCCCCTCTGTTGCTCCTATGTTTTTTAGTGCCAGGTTCATCCCGCTTTTAAACTGGAACCTTCTCAGGGCTGACCCGTCAGTGTGTATAAAGAGTGGGGCACCCGCCCTTCCTGGGGGCCTTATGTTTAGATATCTCGCTGGTCCTGCCACGGGACAGTATGGTCCCCCATTGATGCAGTGGATGGTGATTAATCTTCCTTGCCCGCTCTGATCTGTTTTGGACCTTCTTAGATGTAGATGTGTCCACTCCTCTGCCACCGTTACATCCCTTAGCCTTAAAAAACCCCATTCCCCCTCCTTCTTTGTTGTTCAGAAGCAGCTCACTGATTCTGAAGGCCCCAAAAAAGGCCAGGGAGAAGGTTGTCCTAACATGGCAGCCTCAAATGTGTCTCTGCATGTCCCTGCCAGTCCTCTGATCAAATTGTGAAGCTTTAACATGTCTGTCAGGCGCCTAGGGTCCTCCTTCCTCTCAGTACGTTTAGCCCAGCCTTTTTGCAGCCATCCTGACATAATGTTCCTTGGTAGGGTCCACCATCCTCCCTAGTTTGTGATAGTGCGCTATTGCTGCCAGATGGGATGCCACCCATGTCCTGCTCTCTGCGATTGCCACTTACCCTCCTCAGAATCGATCTCCATCCCTAAAAATGTCAATCTTGGTTGAGGGCCAACTGCCTTCCCTTCCGCCTAAAGGTACCCTCCAGTTCCTTTGCTAATTGCAAAAACTGTTCCATTAATGGTGTATTCTTAATCATGTTATGGGTGGGAGAGTTGTATGGTGGCTGAGTGGAATTTTCATATTCCTCCCATAATTCCATTCTGACAGGTGAGCGGAATTCTCACTGTTTCCACCACTTTAGGCGGTACAATATTTGTGGTAGTGTTTTGCTTCGGGCACGCAAACATTTTGGCCAATTAGGATGCCTACACATTTCATGTTTCTTAATTGTCCAAAGTGTTTGCCTGATTGGCTGAAATGTTTTCACACCTGAAGCAAAAATCCCAAACGATTACATTTTAAAAGCAGCCACGATTGTTGCACCACAGGTGGGATGGCCTAGGTAGCAGATTTTTCAGCCACCCCACAAATACAGGCAGCATCGACCTCTCAGATACTGCAGTACTGTAGTACTGGATGGGTTTGTCTGCACTGGACGTCCTGTGGGATTTTTCTCTATTCTGATGAAATCAGACTATAATTTGTAATTCATTTCATAATACTTTAAATAGAAACACTGCTCGCATGGACGAACTGTAAGCAGAGCTATCATCCAGTTTCCCAGGCAGTGGCACTCTCAGTTTAAAGTTGTACCCCTGCTCGACCCCACGCACTTTCCCTGTTTTCAACATTAATTTGAAACACCTCTTATTCCCGAAATCAAGGAGTCCATAAACAATTTCAACACCCTGCTTAAACATTGCTTACCTGCACAAGACAACCAAATCTCTTAGTGTATCACATCATAGAATTGTTTCGCACAAACATCTTCTGAATACAATGTGCATGTGTGCATGCATTACACTGTTTCAAGCTTATGTTATGCAGCCATTTACTGTGGAGAATGCACAGAATGAGGGGCTTTGGAATGCTAATGGCCCTTTCTGAGTGAGCTGTGACTTGTCAGGGAAAGGGGCCATTGGCACTCTCCATTTAACACTTGTGTCTGCCCCAGCCCAATAATAAAAGATAAGACATCAAAGAAACAGACTTGGGAAATGACCTGCGGCCTGTGAAGCCAGCTGTGGCTTTTAGCATCATGGTACTTCAAAGCCCAGGCTAGTGCCAACCTGCAGAATGCAAAAAAACAAAACCTTTTGTTAGGTTTTCAAGGAGGCAGTCCTCCATGTTTATGCTTCAAAAAAGCACCCTTTTCCTCGTTTCTGGGGACGAGGATGTGTACCACAGAGCAGCTTAAGGGCCTGTTTCCATGTGCTGTGCAATAGATTTGTCATGTAGAGGAGCCAACCTGTTGGTGAGGAGGATGTGGAAACATAAAATGGGGGACAGGACACGCAACAGCATGGACATTTCACAAAGCCCCTTTTTGATGATCTAAATGGCCTGGGTATCACCTACACCAACTATGCCGATGATACCCAGATCCTCATCCCGCTGACGGGGGATTACGACAAGGATTTGGCCTTCGTTAATAAAGTTTACCTCATCATCCAGGCATGGATGGCCCTACATGGTCTATGCCTGAATGATGACAAAACAGAACTCCTCATTCTAGGGTCCCTCCAAAATATCACCTTCAAACAAAAAACAAGTCAACGCTATGGCATCCGCCACATCCTACACCTGCAAACTGATCAGAGCAACCAAACCATTCCTCTCTCCCTCTAACTGCATCACCCTAGCCAGAGCTCTGATCCTATCCAAACTGGGCTATTGCAATGCGCTATATGTAGGCTGCAACAAATACATTACGAACAAAATTCAAATCTTACAGAATAACACACTAAGAGCGGCCCTTAGCATCCCAAAGAAAGCCCACATCTCAGAGACCAGAAGATCTGTCAACTGGCTATCCACTAAAGACAAAATATTCCTTAAATCTGTCTCCCTGACCCACAAATGCCTCCACCAAGCAGCCCCTCAATACCTTATAACTAAATTCACTAGACCACCTCTCTCCCGACCCACTAGAATGATTAATTCCAATCTTCTCCTGGTGCCCAGATTTAAATGTACTATGGCTGGAGGGAATAGTTTTCCCGTAAAAGCAGCGCAATTTTGGAACTCCCTTCCACCTCCTTGCAGGGAGGACCTCCCTTACCGCCAATTCCGATCCAAGACCATTCAGTGGCTCAAGGAACATGATATATAAGGCCTGCTGCGACATACCACTATAGCTGTAAATCTGATCACTCAGGTGGTCTATTGAACTGTATAGTTCTACTTCATGTTACAACCCTCATCGTGTATATATATCTTACTGTAAACCCATGCCATTCCGGTGCTTTGTGTTTCTGAGCTTGACCTGTGTAGTTATACTTCATGTTATAACCTTCATCTTGTATGTATATCTTACTGTAAACCCATGCCTTTCCGGTGCTTTGTGTTTCTGATGACCCAGCAATGTAACCTCAGCTGGACTTCATCCTCGCAAACTCTTGCCTCACTGGTGCTCTGTGTTTGTTGATGTTCCAGCAACGTAACCTCAGCTGGACTTCATCTTATGTATGTAACAAGCTTCGCAAACCTCTTGATGCCTTTGCGCCCTGCTACCCCCGGGTTAGGTGCGCACTATAAATAAATACATACTAAATACTATTTACAGCATATGAATTACATCATGGACAGATATGTATTTATTTATTGATGATTTAATGCCGTCCTGTGTGGATATGGGTGGCAGTGCAAGACCAGGATAAAGCAGAGAGGGGTAATGAAAGGCCACGTGCAATGCCTGGACCATGTGACCAGCAACATGTTGGAGTCAATACATAGGAGAAGGCGCGGTGAAGGGTGCATTGAATAGAACAAGCATTGTCATGGCCATTCTCTGAGACCAGGTGGCCAGTCACCTTGGAACAGACCAATATTTAGCAGTTTCCCAAATCTCAGGCTGTTGTCTTTAGTTTTGAGGTTCAGTGATAGGTCAGTGCACAAAGAGGTTCATCCAGTTGTTGGAAAACTTTTCTATAAAAAACAGAAATTAGATTAAATTAGTTGGTAAATCGTTAAGGCTGTGGAGCCAGATTTGCAAATGTTTGTAGGCTTGGGCCTGTCACATTAATGCAACCGTTTCCACTTTACAAGAGTCATGGGTGCTTTGTACAGTCTAGCTGAAAGGCGCAAGATGGATCCTTGGACTAAACCGACAGAATCTCATTGTGTCAGCTCTTAAAGCATCGCATTGGCTTCCTGTGAAGAAAAGGCTGATGTTTAAAGTGGAATTCTACGATCTGACTGAAAAAAAGGGCAGAACGTACAAAAAGTCAGAAAAATGCTACCACCAAAGGTTCAAACACCAGAATTTCAAACCTTTGGTGGTAGCACTGTAGGTAAGTATAAAAAAAAGACTGTGGGAGCTGCGTGGGAGTCCCCCGCAGCACTCCGCTCACTATACTGTGTGGTATAGTGAGCGGGGTGTTGCGGGTGTCACCCCCGCAGCACACCTGAAAATAAATAAATAAAAAAACAGGTGCTGCGAGGGTAGTGAGCGGGGTGTTGCAGGGGACACTCCCACAACACACTTGAAAAAAAATTATAATAAATATAACGGGCACTGCGGGGTGTCCCTCGCAACACCCGCTCACTATACTGTGTGGTTGCGGAGAACACCCCTGCAGCTCCCGAAAAAAAAAGAAAAGAAAAAAAAAGAAAAGGACCCTGCAGCGCCGGTTCCCGATCACGGAAGTGAAAGGGAACTGGCGCCGCAGGGACTCAGCGTGTTAAAAAGGTAAGTAGGGTTTGTTTATGTTGGGGTTGTGGGTGGGGGTGTGTTGAGGGTGTGGGTGGGCAGTGTTGTGGGTGTGGGTGGGGGTGTGGGTATGTAGGGGTTTTGAATGCATGTTCTCATGGGAAATGTGCAAACCTTTTGTGGTTCGCACATTTCTCATGCAAACTTTTCCATCGCTGACATTTCTGCGACGGAAAAATCACACAGCTCCTTTAAGGTACTGTGCATTATAGACAAAGGCATCACAGGCTACATGCTACATTAGCACATGGATCAATGAATATGCAGCTAATCACGATCTAAGATCCACCACAACAAGATTACTTTCAAAACAGTACTTGGCCGGCGTTCTTTCAGTTCAGACAGACCTTTTGTGCACTGACCTATCACTGAACCTCAAAACTAAAGACAACCTCCTGAGATTTAGGAAACTGCTAAATATTGATCTGTTCCAAGGTGACTGGCCACCTGGATTCAGAGAATGGCCATGACCATGTTCTATTCAATGCACCCCTCACCTCGCCTTCTCCTATGTCGGTATGCTGATTGACCTTTGACTCCACACCCGCATTAGATGCAACAACATCTACTACCCTAATGATCACTGTGTTCATGAATGCTAGTAAGGGAATATGTGGAAGTGGCATAATAGATATTGGGCCTCATTCCAAGTCTGGCAGTTCGGAAAGAAGGGTGCTAGTAGCAACGTACCAGCACCCTTTCTGGACCGCCAGTCTATGAGAATGCCTGCAGGGGCCGGTGCTCCCGGCAGGTCTGACCTGCTGGGAGCACCGGCGCATAAAGGCATGGTTTTCACAGAAGCACCAGCAACATTACCAATGGTGCCGGTGCTTCCGTCTTCCCATTCCTGTGGAGTCCTCTGGCACTCCACAGGATTTGGGACTTACAGTTTCCGCCGCCTGACATCCTGGGCCACCAGGACGTGTAATGTCACCGGGATCTCAGACAGCGTAATGGTGTTACGAGGTGGGCAGCCACCCACCGGTAGCACCAGTGGGTTACTGCCAACCTCGTAATGAGGCCCAATGTTTAGAGCCTCCTTGCCAAAAGTAACATCATTCAAGACCCATCATTCAAAGCTTTCTGCTCACAAATCAGGTGTGCTAAACATAAGACCATTGGGTTGGGACAGGACCCTCACCCCCTTCTTCAGGCTTCCCACATAGAGTACACAATGCAATGGCGTATTAAAACAAGGTGACAATGCAGTGATAAGTGAAAATGTACCCATTGAAGAAAAAACATAGACATAATCAGTGAATTTAACATCAATGTTTTTTTTCTCTTAAGCATAGTCAAAATGCTAATTGTTTCTGCAAACATCCCGTAACAAATCCTTCAAAATCCTTTCTGACTGGAACACTGCGCTGCCACTCTTTAACTTATTTGCATAAGAATATTTCTATCCACTGCTTAAGACGTTCACTGGCCACCACTATGTATTATTATGCTTTTTAATTTCATAGATCAGTGGTGTGGCCCACGGGAGGTGATTTTGAATGCACTCCATTCAACTTTCCAAATGAGTCTGAGTCCCCTGACCTGAACACTTCTTTTTTTCATTCTAAGCAATCTATACATGCCGCACTATGTGATGATAGATCACTTAATTCCCACTGCCCTTCCCCAGCCCCTGATTTGTGAACATAGTTTGATTCAGGCTGGGCCTGCAGGGGTCACACTCCAGATTCAAAATATGGTTCTTCCTTAGAGATGAAAATTATACCCAAAAAGATGTTTACATTGACTAATGAGAGCATTGTCATGTCACGTGGGAGACCGGAGTCTGCCGCTCCCTTTTCCTCCTGGCGCGTCTACCCGCGCGTTCGCGTCTGGGGACTCGCCAGGGGAGGAGCGTTGGGTGTTGGGCCCGGCGGCCTACGGCGCATGCGCGGGAGTCCTCTGTCGCGGTTCCGCGCATGCGCCGTGGACTGGGCTCGCCTCCCTGGAAGGGCTTGCCTTCCAGGCCTCGTTGTGGGTTCGCCGGTGCCCGGAGACGAAGCGGCTTGCGTTCCAAGCCTCTCGGGCGCCGGCGACCCATAAAAGAGGCCACAAATCGATGCAAGCCGCGTCTCAACGCGGTTTGCTTCGCTTCGCTTCGTTTGTTCCTGTGCTCCTGTACTTACCTGGGTCCAGTACTGGGCCAGCCTTTTACCTTCCTGAGACTTGCCCTGGGCCTGTCTGCTTACCGCTACCAGGGTCCTGCCCTGGGCCTGCCTGTTTACCCTTACCTGGGTCCTGTCCTGGGCCAGCCAACTACTTACCCGAGATCTGCCCTGGGCCTGTCTGCTTACCCCTACCAGGGTCCTGCCCTGGGCCTGCCTGTTTACCCTTACCTGGGTTCTGTTCTGGGCCAGCCAACTACTTACCTGAGACCTGCCCTGGGCCTGCCTGCTTACCCCTACCTGGGTCCTGTCCTGGGCCAGCCAACTACTTACCTAGGACCTGCCCTGGGCCTGCCTGCTACTCTTACCTGGGTCCTGTCTTGGGCCTGCCTGCTCACTCCTGCTATAATCCCGTCCTGGGCCTGCCAATCACTTACCTGGGCCCTGCCAAGCAACTCTTCCGGGTCAACTCAAGGTCCGCCTACTCGGCTCCTTTTAGGGCCAGACTGCTAGTTATATCTGGTCTCCCTCATTCCTGTCTGGCCTGCTCCTGTCAGACCACAGCATCTGCCAAGATCTTTTCTTTCTGCGGTATAAACCTGTCTTGCCGCGTCGGACATTTTGACTACTACTGCAGTTCTTGAGCCTTCGGAGTATTGTCATCGGACTTCGTCTTGCCAGCAATCTTCACCTAAACTTTGGCCTCACCAGTCTGTGCTTGCACAGTCCCACTGTCACAGGTATCAGAAGAGTGCCTTCGTGACATTGGGAGTCGGTCCATCCTCCACCCATTTCAAATCGTGGGTGGTGGAGAGGCTGGTTCTTCGTGCAACTTGTTCATCTTTTTTACGAGCTCCAGACTGGCGACCTCTGCGAGATCGACCTCCAAGACATCAGGTACGCGGCCCTCTCGGGCTTCCCAACTTGACAAGCATCCTTTACACATTAGAATTGCTAATCTGTAGAGTAATGGCTAAAGCCACTTAACTCACCTGTCTGAGGCTCATGTGTTAAGATTTGCACTCTCACAGTCTCTGAACAATGGGTCAAGGAGCATCATAATGAGTCTCTATGAACATTTCTATTGTAAGCTCACCATACAAGGTATGCAGCATATAGAATTTAACACTTTCTATGATCACTTTCCATAAGAGATTGTTGAAGTATGTTGTGAACAGTGTGTGTCCTTCGGCAGTGCTAAAGCATATGGCGCTGGGACATTTCTCTACAACATGAACATATAAGACCTCAGATGTTTCCTTTTCCCTTGATGCTTATACTGCAACACATGAAATGTAAAGAGACAGACCAACAAACACACTTTAGACATGAAGAATGAACATTTTGGAATCTAAGGTGAACGCTTTGAAATTCCCTATTTTTCCCCGATTATTGACTAGTACCTTCATGTGGGAGTGGCTGCTAAAATCTTTAAAAAGGCATGTTTGCTTACATCCAGATGCAATCGGCCTAGCACATCGCTGGGACCAACCGCCCAGACACAAGAGACCCCGATTTATTTGGAGAGGTGGTGGACCTATCAAAGGTGTTATAAAACATTCTTGACCATGGAGCATTACGAGAAATTTAGATTAATGAACTTGGATCAGTTGCACTCTCTGGGGCACAGGCTAATGGTTATAACAGGGGCTGTGAAAGGATTGATTCGCCAGATTTTGCAAACCATGGATCCCAATGATCTTGTTCAAATAAGAATGAAAGCTGAGGGTTTAAACAGACCCTTGTTTACAAGACAATCCCCTCTGCATACTTTCTGCGTTTTGCAGGTTTTGGAGAATTTGCAGAGGCTTATGTGAGTAAGACTGAGATTTTGTGTTTTGCACTGCTAGAAATTGTGGCGCTAGTTGTCAGGCCAATTTTTTCCGGCAGTGTTCATAAACCTTTGAGCTAAATTCAGCATAGCCACATCATAAAATCCAGAGGCAGATGGTTATAACATTTCGATCACAGACTCCTAAAAGCTTACAAATACAGGAGAAGCTAGGTCTTCCGCCAGACAATCCGGTAGGGTTTAATTTGTCCAACACATCCATCATCTCAGACCCTGATGTGCTTCACGCCTATCAATTTGATCATTCCTATGACGTGAGCAGCAGCGTGTTCATAGACGATGAAACGGCTTGTCTGTGCTGGTGCTACACCGCAGAATATCCAACAATTTCAGACAACACAAACATATGTATAGCCACGTTCACTACTGCTCACACATGCCTAAAACTGTTTGGTGTGATGGAACAATTTCAAGGGCGGGTTCTGTATCACGTCACGTCATTTTGACTGTTTGAAATATCTGGTGCAATCCTTTCTACAGGAAGCCACGTGTAACACCACACAGACTATCATCGTTACACATCCGGGTATAGTGTGCAATAAAAAACGGTGGGAAATTAGCACTGTCACTCTACAAAAGACGCTCAGTGTTGTCTTTAATAAAATAATGCTGGCACCGGGCAGATTGATGAACCACTATGGCTATTGAATATTTTGGGTATAAATCTCTTACCCAACCCAAACTATTCCACAGCACCCCTGACATCTCTCAACCTCTAAATCATCTATGCCACACAGGTGACGCTTCCATCCTAGCTGATTGTCTGAGAGTTGGGTATTTGAATATGCATGTTTATTTTTTCTTTTTGCATTACATTTCTTTTACACTTATAACCTTTTTTCTCTCTGCAGTGAACTGTTTGTGCATAACCTTTTTTTCTTTCCTTTATGTAATAAATATATCTTTTTATAAATAAAATATTTGTTTAAATTCATAAAATGGTCTGCTTCTTTATTACGTTTTCCTTTTTATTATGTATAATAACACCCAAAAAGTCTAATTTTTAAATCAACAAGCGCTAGGGTGTTCTGTGTACATAAAAGGCAACGTAATTAAAGAAGCCATTTTTATTACCATTTTATGAATTTAAAAAAAGTGATTTTCATTCTGATTCTATTCACAATAGTTTGGGTTATCAAATGCTGCACGACGATCCTGTTGGCTATAAATTCCGATGTAGCAACAATTTCTTCATAGACTCACTGGGCCTCATCACGAGTTGGGCGGTAGCCCTTAAATGTGTCGGTAACAGAATTAGTGCCACTCCGCCGGATCAAGAGTCGATGCAAATACAGCCAGCCACAAAATGAACTATGGCCACTATGACAGCTAGTGTTAATAGCGGCATCAACACAAAGCGCAAAAACAGCCGTATCACAAGTCCATGTACAGCAGTATTAGCATTGAAATTAAGAGCTAATACAGCCGAGATTGACCTCCAGATGTAGGTAAATGAAAACAGGTGCCAGAAATAAATCCACAGGTGCACCCGATGCACTCCAGAGGGCTACATAAGGCACACCCCTACCCGAAACACTTTTGCAAACACCATGCTGCCATTATCTGCTGCGAGCCTGGGACTGGCAGCTACTCATGCTGCGCCTAGAAGTAGAGATGCAGGACATCCAGGCCAGGGCACAGGGAGTACAGGTGGTGGGGAGAGGAGGAGGAAGGTGAGGAGAGCCCAAGCAAGGCGTGCACCCATCCCAAGGGTCAGGCCTTCACCCTTTGCCCTCAGTGACACCCAGTTGGCGACTCTGTACCGTCTCAACAGGCAGACCATAACTGAGCTGCTCAGTACAATAGAGGACGACCTAGGGAGCAGGATAAACATCTGGACAGCCGTGCCCCCACTGCTGAAGCTGGTGTCCTTACTACAATTCTTAGCCACTGGCACCTTCCAGCACTCTGTGGCCATGATGCATGGCATTGCACAGCCCACATTCTGTGCAGTATTGGCCCAGGTGCTGGATGCCCTCCTGTGGCATGTGCTTCAGCACCTTGCACTGCCCACCACCCAAGCCCAGGTAAATGACATGAAGGCAAAGTTCTATATCATAGCCCAACTTCCAAATGTAATAGCAGCCGTGGACTGCACCCATGTTGCATTGGTGGTCCCCCAGGCCCACAAAGCAGTCTACAGGAATTGGAAGCACTACCACTCCCTCAATGGGCAGATGACCTGAAACCCCAACCTTATCATAACGCACTGCTGTGCCTGTTACCCAGGTTCCACCCACAACTCCATGGTCCTATGGAACAGCACACTGCCAGGATACATGGAGAGGCACAGGGGACAACAGACGAGGATAGTGGGTGTGTAAATCAGCCTGCATGGATGTACTGTGAAGCACCTGACGAAATGTGGGGGGGCATGCGATGAATGACAGATATATCCTGACAAGCAAATGCAAATGTAGTACCTGGGCTGCCCCTGCACCAACGTCAGAGTACAGCCCAAGGTGCATGCTCATTTTGGCCACATCTGGACAGACATGCTATCCAACACATACAGCATCAATGCAAACCCCACACATGACTACAGGTACCACAATGCATAAGGCATGAACCTAAGCAATATCAAACAAATGTTAACATTGCATTGCCCAGTTGCAGACCTGCCAGTGCCACAGCCATGTACCCCTGTACACCCACTCTGCAATGGTGCCCAACTGCCCCAAGAACAGTATGGTGGGCCGATGGAAAACCCTGCACGCCACAAATAAGAGAGCAATGCACAAGACCAAGGCCACCCCCAGGAACACATGTTACCAACAGCCACATTACCAAACATCTACTGCAATGTAACAGGGTGCAAGGTCAAACAAGGTCAAACATTGCATGATACCAGTGATACAGCATGCAGAGAAATTGCAGAGGAACATGTCATGTGATTATTCCCCGTATGCATGCACATGATGTCCATTGCCTTGATACAAAATGTTGGTCGACCAACACACATTTCACAGTGACTGATGTGTGTGCCTTTCCCCATGTAGGTGACTCTGTATAACCGCAGCTGGCCTGGCTGATGACCCCTGTGCGTGATCCATGAACACCACATGACATGGCATACAACCATACACACATAAGGACCTGTATGTGCATTGAGCTGTACTTTGAACTCCTGAAGGCAAGTTTTTGTTGCCTAGCTCGCACGGGGGCTGCCCATATGTACGCTCCTGAAAAAGTAGGGAAGATAGTGCTTGTGTGTGCTAAGTTGCATAACCTTTGTATAAGGCGGAATGTACCCATACTCCCTGACGTGGACATGCCATCTCCAGAGGATGATGACGCAGTGCCTGAGGCAGTTGCCAGACCAGGCAACATCAGAGATGACGTCAGGGAAGGAGGACGGAGTCGCCGGGCCCTGATTGACAATTTATTTTAAGTCCTTTCCCTTGCACAAGCCATGCATCACTGTGTGACAGTCACTTCTGTAAATAAACTCCACAGTGACACAATCAGGAATGTCCTCGCATTGATGTAGTTAAACTGTTTTATTCTAACTATGTGCCCCAAATATCCTCCTCCACCCTCCCACATCAACTCCCTAGCACACTATCTCCCTCCCCCCTCCAACCACCAACTACCCAGCACACTACCCCCCTCCCACCACCAACTCCCAGCACACAATCCCCCTTCCACCCTTCCACCACCAACTCCCCAGCACACTATCCCCCCTCCATGAGTCCTGCATGGGTGTGTTAAATGGACTCCATCTCCGTCCGTCTCTGTTCCATGTCCCCCAGCCTATGCAGCACCATGCAGAGTGCTGCAGAAGGCTGCGCTGGAGAGGGTCTGCGCTGTGGGCGTGGGATGGTGTTGGGAAGGAAATTAACCTTTCACACCCTCATAGGGGCTTTAGAGTGAGGCAAGTCCCACAGATAAACGTGTGATGTACCAGGAGGGAGAGGGCTGTGCTAAGAATCTTTGTACAAATGCAATATTACATGAACCACAGATGTATAGACTTAGGGGGTAATTTATAGAATTCAGCGCACAAGTGGCGCACGCGGCTGGCGCACAGTGTGCGCGTGCGCAGTCTGCGCCAGCCTCGTGCACCAAAATCCATTTCCGCGCACAGCGTATTCATGGATTTCAACATCTATAACCAGCCGTGGCGTAGAGTGGCGCAGCGACCCTGCAGCAGCTCCAGTTACACCCCAGCCCCTCCCCGTACGCCAGGAACAGCGCACAAATCCTGTACATGGCGCACAGGCCAGTGGACCAGCATACAGCCCCCAACCACGAAAACGTCTGTAAAACTCCCTGCGCAACCCTCCGAATTAACGTACCCCGCTGCGCGGGGAGAATCACACGCGATGGGCCCTGTGCGAGCGGGGATGTGTATTTCGGGGGTGCGCGGGGAGAATCACACACGATAGGCGCTGTACGAATGGGGTGCGTGTATTCTGGGGGTGCGCGGGGAGAATCACATGCGATAGGCCTTGTGCGAGTGGGGTACGTGTATTTCGGGGGTGCGCAGGGAGAATCACACACAATAGGCCTTGTGCAAGCGGGGTACTTGTATTTCGGGGGTGCGCGGGGAGAATCACACACGATAGGCCCTGTGCAAGCGGGGTACGTGTATTTCGGGGCTGTGCAGGGAGAATCACAAGTGATAGGCCCTGTGCGAGTGGGGTACGTGTATTACTGGGGTTCGTGGGGAGTTTCACACGCGATAGGCCTTGTGCGAGCAGGGTACTTCAATGACTGGGTGCCCCAACGGGAATTGCCAGTGTGTGTCCGCCCAGGTGAGCCCTCACCACCCTCCCCAGGGCCTGCAGGCAGCCCACACCACAGGGGACTACCCTGCACCCCTGGCCATGCCCTGCAGGCAGCCCATCCACCCTGGCCATGCCCCCCAGCCAGCCCACATGTCACCATGCACAAGTGAGCACCGACTCATGTCCCCCTGCACCCCCCCAGCATTGACGGGCACCTGCCAGCAGGCCCGACTCATGTCCCCCTGCGCCCCCCCCCACCCAGCAGTGACGGACACCTGCCAGCAGGCACCGACTCATGTCCCCTGCACCCTGCCCCCAGCATTGACGGGCACCTGCCAGCAGGCCCAGACTCATGTCGCCCTGCACCCCCCAACCAGCAGTGAGGGGCACCTGCCAGCAGGCCCCGACTCATGACCCCCACAACACGTCATAAAGATGCACAATCATGGCCCTCATGTCCACCAAAATCCCACAGCACGCCCCCCCAGTCTTGATATGCAATGAATTTCCCAATCCACCCCACACTGACATGCCTATCTCATGACACAAACCAAAAGTCAACTATGTACATCAACACATGTCCGTCATACACACACACTGGGTGCCATTGATTGTGTAAACCCACATTTTGACATGCATGAACCCAATGAGCGAATTCCACACATGGAAGTAAAATATGAAAAAGTATTAAGAACAAAATGAATGTAATAAAATGAAAGCATAAAAAAATGTCAAACATGAAATGAAATGCATGTCCAAAACATACTAAAATGAAATGTAGAACCAATCCAAAGAAATCCAAAAGAAAAATCGTCCAAACTCTCCGCCCACTAAAGCAAATCCAAAGGAAACGTAAAATGTAAAATCCATTGATCCATGGTGAATAAAAAAAAAAAAAATTCTCACAAATCCAATGTTCAACTATGTACAACGAATGTTCAAAGGGTCCATGAGCCCAACGAAAGAAATTAAACCTATCAAAGAAACTACCTAAGAAATAACTATATACAAAAGTGTGGGGTATAGTCTAATCACCCCAAAATAAAGCAAAACGAAAATGAAAGCTAACTATATACAATGGCGGCGGGCCAGTCACTTTTCGATTTCCTGGGCCAGGGCCAGGGCATTATCGAACTCCTGCTCGATGCCATGTTCAACTCCAATTCCCTGCGAATTGCCTCGAGGCACTCGGCCCGCCTCAGCGCCCTCTGCATGGAGTTCTCCGCCCTGACCATTGTGAGCCATGCCTCTTACGCCTGCTGCCGCTTCGCACCTATGGCCTGGCCCAACCGCTGCCACACAGAAGACACTCCCAATCCTGGGTCCTCCTGCGCTCTGGCCGATGCCTGCCCCTCAGATGTTGATGGCCCCGAGCCATCATCGCTCCCACCTTGTTGCTGCTGGTGCTGTGCCTGTGCCCTGGCTCTTGTTGCCTGCATGTCCTCCTCCGGCTGGGGAGCAGTTGTTGTGGTGGCCACCCCTGCTGGACGTCCGACTCCCGACTGTGGCAGGGAAGTGTCGTCCACCAGCCTGGCCGCTGGGTCAAAGGCAGCTCCACAGGGTACCCAGGTGATACATGGGTGGGAATATGGCATGGAGGACGACTGGCGCATAGAGGGTTCAGGTGAGGAGGGGGTTGGAAGAAGGTCCAGCATACGGAGGAATCCAGCCCTGGTGACCCGTCCCAGTAGGTCAACGCGGTCAACGAGGCATCCGAGATGACCTGCAGTGTCTTCACGAAAACACTGCAGGTCACCTCGCATGCCCCCGTTGATGCAATGCTATCCCAGCAAGGACATTCTCAACCCGGTCCCGGATTGCCACGTCCACAGGGAGAGGAAGGCCAGTTGTTGTGCGCTCATCCCCTCCTTGAAAATGGGTCTGGATGTAGGCATCCCTGCTGGTGCAGGATGATGCAGTCACAGGATTGGGGACAAGATTACACACAGGCACCTCCACGGCGGCCTGTACTTCCTCCTGTCCCTGCACCTGTACTGCACCACTAGCACCAGTGGAATCCCCACCTCCAGGACCCGTGTGTGTCCCTTTCATGGCCTCCTCCTCCACCAAACCCCCCACCAACCTGGATGACTCCGTGCCATCTTCCTCCGTCGGACCCTGTGGGGTCTCAGCTGCCCCTTCTGCTGCCGAGGAGTCCACCTCTGACCTCCGCCTCTTGGACCTACCCTCGCAAGCTGCGGCCTGGGACGCGGCACCAGACTCCTCACTCCGCAACGAGATGACAACATGGGAGGGGAGCCGGGCCTTGCGTCTCCGGCTGGTGGTGCGATCCCTGCCGATTGCTTCACAGCACCCTCTCCGCCCTCTTCATCAGTTGATGCTGCAGACAGGGAGAGATAGAACACAGGCATCAGGGAACTGTACAATGGACTGATACACACATGACAGTTGTACATGAGTGGCAGTGTCAAACTTCAGACATGGCATCACACTCCCCAACACACATGTCATTTCAACTCACACACATGAGCAAATAAACAGGAATATTGCACCAGGAAGCACCATCCATACACAAACAACAGCACGAGAAGCCGAAGGTGAGCCTGATGTCACATGCAACACGGGGAGTGCAGAACACATGCACACTGCCACCAGACATACATGAATCAGTACATCTCCACCACCTGTCGCAGTGATAACATCGCCATCCATGTCACATCTGGCAATCAGCCTCCTACATGTCAGTGTCACATGCATCCATGGTGTATCACAGTTGAACGCTTGTCATATACACCCACATGCACATAGTGCAGATACATGCAGGTGGAACCAGCATCCATGTGTGACACCACAACCATGCCACAGTACATACACAGAAATTATAACATGTGTGCTCCCACACCTGCATTTGGCCAGCATGCTTACCAACACATACACCATCGATGTGTCTCACACATGAGAGGACTCACATGTGGCAGGCTCACTTCCCTGTACATACACATCCATACATGGCCCTACAAAGACACATGTGCAACCTGCACACTCCTGCCACACCACAACATGCACAGCGTCCAATCAGTATGCATGTACACTTACCACTCGACTCCAGACGGGTCTGCCTCTCAAGGACCTGGACGTGGAGCGCTGGGCGTATACGTTCCAGGACCCTCATTTGGTTGTTGGTTAGGCGGACCCGGCACCCCTCAGCATCCGTTGCCTTCAAGAGGGGCCAGGCCTTGTTGAGGGTCCTGAACCTGAAGTCCTCCCAGCGCTTCCGGACGTGTTTGATGTTGCGGGCTGCCACCTCCTCCACGTTGATGGCAGCCACAATGTCCATCCAGATCCTCTTCCGTCCTTCATAGTCGGCACGCAAACTTCCAAAGAGGGCATCATACTGCCCCAGGACTTGCTCCACCAGGATACCAACTTCATTGGCACTGAAGCTAGTAGCCCTCTGCCTCCCTGCTGGGGGGTTGCCACTGGTGCCAGATGGTGTTGTGTCCGACATGGCAACCCCTGAGGCAGGTGTGGGTGGGCAACTGGGTCCTGGGGCTGGGCTGTGGAGCGATGGTATCCCAGTCGGGAGTCTTCTGTTCCAGCAGGGGTGGTCACAGCAACTGGACCCCTGCAGATGGCTGACGTGCAGGCACCAAAAAGCAGGGCAGGTGTTATGCAGGCAGGCAGGCAGCAGCAGATGGCAGGTCGGAGCATGCTCGGGGCTCTGGGGGGCAGGAAAATGGCCTTCAGGGCAGGAGTGTGGTCTTCCGTGTGTTGTCACGTGGCCAGCTTGATACGGAGTGACTTGGCACGTGAAAAAAAGTGCACATCAGCATGTAATTCGAAGAAAGGCCCTTAGCGCATAAGCGCATCTGTGACGTTACGCGCGCGGGCGTTTCCCTCGTGACGGGTGCATAGTGATTCAGCACGTGAAAAAAAAGCACGTCCGTGTGTTAATGCGTGTAATCCGAGGAAAGGGCCTAAGCGCGTAAGTGACGTGATGCGCGCGGGCTTTCCCTCAGCACGGGTTAAATGTGAGCGGGTCCCGGCAGTTCGCTGTACGTGCCTTTCGTGGAGACCGACGTGTGTGTTGCTACTTCTTGTTGTTTCGTGCACCATCACTACTTCACAGCTATCAAGGACATATCTCTTCTATTGGCGGGTGTATTGGCTACGCGTGTTTTTCATTATCACGGTAGTCTGACGGTGAGTCGCGCACGCTATTTTTCCCACTGCGTGTGCCCCTGTGTGTCGCGTACCCGTTTTCGAGGTCATAATAGCCGGTGTGTCCCACGCATACGTGTTTTTCGTGTCCCTGGGTGCCACCGCGTACTGCGGGAGGTTAATTCCACACACGAGGGCTACCGGGGTGCGTTCACGGTTTTACTGCAGTTTTGGGGTGCCTGAGCATTGCGTGACCCATCACTTCATCACTGGGGTCACATACAGACTTGCACGTTCAGGGGTGCTTATAAAATCTTGTATCCCACCCCCTTCACGCCAATTGCCCATGACAATTGTGGTGTACACCTCCCATTGGCACTTCTCCATCTGTGCCGTCACTACTCCATCTGTGCCATGGTTGGGAGGCCACCAAAGGTGAGGGGTGCCTCAGCTGGGCGTACTCCTCGTGGCCGGCGTGGTCAGGGACGTGGCGGTGTGGCCAGGAAGTAGGGGGACTCCAGGGTGCCCGGGGTGGCCACAGAGGGGGAAGAGGCAGGGGTGCGCCACTTGAGCACAATGATGTGGCATGTGTTGGTGCAGTCATGCCACCACCCCCTGTGGTTCCGGGAGATGCAGCTTCTGCATCTGGCACTGGCGCCCATGTGACCCGGCAGGCCGTTTCATCGACTGCCAGGGGCCCAAGGGTAGTGGTAGCTGCAGGTGCAGCTGTGGACACCACCACCCAGGCTCAGGGTCTGCCAGCGCAGGCTGTGTTGGCACTTGAAGAGTCCCTGGAAGATTTCCAGCAGGTCAGGAGGAACAACGTAGGTGCACGCAGAGCTGCCCTGACCGAGACATGTGTCCCTGGGGCAGCAATGTCATCTGCTGTCCCAACCAACCGGGTGTTAGCAAGTGCAGGGGCAGATGCAGCCAACAACACCCCGGTTGTGAGTCTACCAACCAGGACAGTCGCGGTCAATGACCCTGGCACAGCGGATGTTGCTACGCAGGGTCCATTCCAGGGCACCCAGCAGCCACTGACGCAAGTCAGGCCTTCGGTCGTCCTTCAACCTGCCACTCCCTTGGTCCAATCCACCGGTCCCACTGGCCATACTGATCAGGGCGGCATTCGCCAGCCAGGGTCCGCGCCACTATCCAAGAGGAGGAAGGTTGCATCTGCAGCACAGGCTAGGACCCCAGGCACAGCCACGGCCTCCTGAAAGTCAAGAAAGAAGCCTTTCTGCAAGCAGGAACTGGACTCCCTTGTGGACTACGTGCAGGCCCACAGACGTGACATGATAGTGGGGCCGAATTGTCAAACTACGGCTGCCCATCGGAATACCCACTGGAAGCATGTCGCAGATAATGTGAGTGCATTCGGCCATGAGGTGCGCACAGTTGCCGAGTGCAAGAAGCTTTGGGATGACCTCAAACGCAGCACTAAGGCCAAGCGTGCCTCTAATTACACCATGACTCTGGTGACTTGCGGTGGGCCACCACCTGAGGAGGATGACCTCACTCCGCACGAGGCACTCGTTGCGGAGTTCATACCAGAACAATTGGTCGAAGGAGTGGGAGAGATGCAGGACTTTGATGCCCAGTCCAGTGAGTGTTGTTGTGTGTATGTGCAGCCCATGTGTGGTTTGCCTGTGTGATGTGTTGTGCTTGACTGCCACTACATGCTATGTTTACATGGTTCTCATGTGCTAGTCATGCAATGCTTCATAGATGCATGCTTGCTGTACAGGATGGTGGACATGTAGAGCAGACGGGGACTGTTCTCATCACCACACTTGCACCCTACTCCCATGCTAGTCACCCAGATGCCCTTCCGGTCCATGTTCCTGCTCTCTGGCCCTTCTGCATGTAGCCCGGGGGGTTTTCCTCTCAGGACTGTGACTATGTCATTGCATGACTGACGTGCATGTGTCCTCTGCCTGCATGCGGGTACTCCACGTGGGCATGCCACCTTGCCCATCCACCCCCCTGCACCCCAATTACACCATTGCACTGTTGTGCATCATTTTGCCATACTGCAATGGCCTGTTCAAGCCTCCTGTGTACATGCTAACTTCCACCAGCCAACCTGCCAGACACATGCAGTGGGGTACATCCTCTGCCCTTCATTCAGGGTGTCTCACGTGGACTGTGCAGATGGCAGATGCTCCGCAGGGACATGAGTGCCCATTCATGCTCCATGTGCATGCATGCCCCTATGTGTCCTTGCCTGGATGATCATTGTAGTATGTGTCTTGTATGAGCAACATTTCATGGGAGTCCTCCCCCAATTTCAGGCCCACTGACTCTGTCCAACTGGTGTAGTGGCTTTTGCACACTCGGGTGTACTACTGAGGGTTTGTCATGTGTCCTGCTTACTGTCCCATCATCATCTGCTGTGTTGACAGTTGACTCAGATTATGCCATTGATGCTAGTCAACACTGTCTGTCAATACACAGGTCTCTATTCAGCCTTTTGCTACCAAGCAAGGCATCCCTGCATTTTCACTGGGGGTGGGGGGGCATTGCTTGTAGCCGTGCAACCCATGGCATGCACATTGCACGTGATGCCTGAACTATCCCTTCCACACTGGCTTCACGATTTTTGATACACATCTTGAAGTACTTGTTCATGTAGATAGTGAGTAACGTACACATGTTCTGCACTGCATCAACCTGCTTCTGAGCCGTGTGACACCGTTCTACATGCCTACTCACTGATGCAATGTCAAATTGACCAGGCATGCATGGCAGGTTCTATTTTGTGTGTGACATGTCTGCTTCATGTTTTGGCTGTCTGTGTGATGTCTATGTGTATGTGTGTCATGTGCTTCTAACATGTGTACTAATTTTTTTTTCTCTCCACTTTTCAGATGATGACGCAATGGAGCCAGAGGATGGTGTTGTCATGCCAGGCACAGGGTTGTTATCACAATCACAACCAGTCACAAGTGGGGGTCGTGGGGTGGTAGACCACGAGAATCCACGTGTGCTTCAGGCCATCTTGTCTTTGGCTGGAAATGAGTCCAGCCCAGGTGACCACTCTGACAGCCATGTCGAGTTGGATGTGCATCAGGTCCATACGTCAGGGGTGAGTGATTCTGATGTGGACACTCCTCTGTCCGCGACACCTGCACTGAGGGGCCAGACAGTGGTGGGACCTCTGCCTGTGGTGGATCGGGATGCAGGGTCACCCTCCACACCAGTCGCTGATGTGCCTGGGGCATCACATAGACAGAGGCATGTAGTCGTGCAGCCGCGGGTGGTGCCAACCCAACGAGGTCAGCCGGTCCTTGGGTCCCGCAGGTGTGAAGCCCAGCAACGCGGTGGCCGTGTGCCACCGAGGTATACTGAGTGGGAGCAAGACATGACTGCCAATTCAGAATGTCAGGGGGCAGCACTTGATAACATCGCTGTGAACATGGAACGGGTGGCCCAATCCGTGCTCCCCCAGCTAGGCAGCTGCTTCTCCAGCAGCAGGCGGAGCAGTCCACGGCCCGCTCGCTCTGGCTGGGCATGGAGGCCTCAAACAGGGCACGCCAGGCTGAAATGTTGTCTCTGCGTCAGGCAATTGCTGCTCACGCGGAGGCACACATGAAGGCCATGGAGGGTGAGTATGCTTCCCTCCGATCCACTCTGGGTGTCCTCTTGATTACCCAGAGGGAGCGGTCAGAGGAGAGGTTTGAGCAGCTTCATCGTACCATCTCGGCTGAGCTACGTGCTTGCCGGGAGACGCATCAGTTGTCCAGCCAGACCACGCAGGAAGAACTCTGTGTTACACGTGTTACCTTGCAAGAGGAAGCATGTGTATCACGGGAGGTTCTGCATGCAGACCTGCGTGTCATTGCCACACAGAACCAGGCTCACCCGTCCGGCAGACTTGCTGCCAACGAGGGGAAAGCTGCACCTAGGTGTGGTCAGGATCCTGTGCCACGTCGCCCTTTACAGGATGAGGCAGACTCAGATGACTAATTATCTTCTACACAGGTCATGGTGTGCAGGCGTTGAGGCCATGGAGATTTTATTTTTGTCTCAACATCGCATGTGGGTGTTGAGGTGCACCCTGTACCTCTCCCCGTCCTGGGTAGCTCCCCCCCCAGGTCGTATGTGGACATTTTTGATTTTTGCTTTTAGTTTAGTTAGTTAATATTGACTATTTGATAGTTATTTTAATTAGATTATGTAGGTTGTTCATTGTTAGTTTAATTAGTTAATATAGTTAAATATTGTTTGTCTATTGTGCATTCATGTGACAGTGTGGTGCTTTGTGGCTTTTGAAGGCATCCACTGTTTATTCCAGTTAGGCCCTTCAAGCTTGTCTCGTGTATGTGTTTGCAGCTTGGGGTTCTGACTCACATAGGCCACTGCTGCTTCCCTTCTCCATGGGCTCGCTAGGATGGTTCGGTGTTACAAAATATTACACAAGGGCTTTGGACTTTCCTCGTAACTGTGGCCTGTCTGCTACTGTACTACTTGTGTTAACACCCCTAGTGGGGATTTGTTGCGTTTTATCCACCCCATGTCTGTGATCAATTTGGGTAAGTACGTGATTGATGTCTCCATTAATTGATGTGGATTGTCATGTATGTTCTTTTCTTGCCTGTATATGTGCTAGATGCACTTCATGCTGTAGACAGTAGCCTGCATCCTTGGCCTGTCAAAGTGACACTGATGGTGGGAGGAGTTTGGATGTAGGTCTGTGGCCTGGACCAGTGACAACCAGCATGAAGACACACACGCAGGGAACTTTCATGTCTTGTTAATTTATTTTATGCCCTTTCTGCAGGAAGATGAGCCTCCAGACTACCTTTGCCAGCAGACACATGGACGACTAATCCAGAGAACTGGGCACATCCGGTGGTGCAGACGTGTGGATGTGTGCGCAAGCAGAGGCACAGGGCTTATGCGAATATGTCCAACAGAAGCAGATGTGTTTCCAGGATCTCCAGCCAAGGTGAGCAGCACAAGGTCTGACACCGCAGCCAACCTTCCACCAGGCCACTTGCACATGCATGCTAAGTAGCACCAGTGCTGGGGAGCTTTGCCAGGCAATGATGGAGAAGCACACAACACAGCTGGCATGCGTTGAGGGCCAAATGCCAAGTGGCTTTACAAGTTGTCAGGGGTACACGCAGGGTCCATCAAAAACATCCTGGAGTACCCCCTGCTCCATTGAAGCATAGTTATTTGGGTAGTGGCCTTCCTAGCCAGATACTGATACAACGCACAGGGACACCCAGCGAGGCACAGACTCGTGGGCAGTGCATGTCATTTACATGTGCTAACTGCCAGGTGCACTACCTATTGCAATATGCGGCTGCCAGAACACAACTTGGACCATTGTATCATGTGTGATTGTTGACCCATTGGTCTTCCATTTCCCACACGGCCCCATGCGCCTGCCTTACTGCATTGACAGTGTATGAACCATCGGTAGGCCAAGCTAACGTATGGGTACAAAGCAGCAGAAAGGGGTGTTTGTGGAGAAGTCACTTACTTTGGGGCATGGATGGGGTTGTGTGTTTGTGTTGTAATCACACATTCAGATTAGTAACTCACGCTCTCTTTGCAGCATTGAAGTGCTCCTGTTACCGGACCTGAGAGTGCGCAGGCAGGAGGCCTGCACTCACCCCAGAGATAAGTCTCTCTTTGGCTTGCATTTGACTATTTTGGTACAATGTGCATGATGAACATGTTTTCTCTAATTGAGTATGTGTTTTGTGAATAGTTGTATTTTGCCTACTTTCCCTTGCAAATCCACATCCACTCTCCTGCCCCTCCTTCCGATTCTCCTGATTACCAATGCCTGTCCATGCTACATATCCCTGACCCTCCTTCACCCGCCGGGGTCTCAGCGGCCTGTGTAAGTTTGACCTTGCAGGCGCACAGACCACGGAGGGGGTGGTTAGTTCGTGCCACTCCTGCACCTGGACACCAGAGCTGTGACACTACCGATTAGTTGTTGCATCATCATTGTATGTTATGTACCGTAAATGGTACCCATCCTGTTGGAACAGTGTTCAACTGTGCTACCTTGGGTGTTCTATTATTGTGCTTGTACATGTGCTTTGACATTTCCTGCTACTTCAAGCCATCTACTGGAGACTCTTCCTGGTTTTCTGGAGCCTACAGGCTTTTTCCATGGTTTGGGGGTTTGGCTACTTGGAGTTCTCTGCAATTTGGTATTTTTACCAGTCAAGGTGGCCTCTGAGGGGGCTGGACCCTATTTACACGCAAGCTGAAACATGGAGACCAAGGGGTAGGGTGATCCTGTAGCCAGGTAGACCTGAAGGAAGAAGGCTACATGCCCCAGAGACAGTTGTTCAGAAGGTCAAGGTGATGTGTGAGGGAGGGACTTTTGTTGTTGGACAGTTGGCTTGGCCTACAGTGTTTTGGGCACTCTGACATTGTAATTGTGGGGTACTATGTACATGATGTGTTGTGCTGGTCAATGCCTGTTCCTGTGTTGTATTTACTTTTCAGGTGTCATGGGATTGGTGTGGTTTGACATGCTGGGGTGTTCACATGGCCAATGTTCACATGTGATGTGTACAGGACACTGAGGGTCACTTGATTTCACATGCATATATTGAGTGCATGTCCCTAATGACACACACAGTTGCACAATGATCCACCACATGTACAACCACCATTCCATGGCCACAGGTGCACACAGATTGCATTCTCAGGCCCGCGGTGTCCATGGAGCACATGATCTATTGCCATTTGGGTATCCTGTACATTCGTCATTTGGTTGTAGATTTAATTAGTCTTTTTCATGTGATGCTCAAGGTGTATCTGCAACACAATGGCTGCTCAAAGTGCAGTGTGCTGAGCAGTGTGTTGCAGGAGACACACACAGCACACGGGTTCGGGAGTAGGGATTTTGGCTTGCCCATTGTGCATGTGAACATGCATTCAGTGTTGTGTTCAGGGTAGGACTGGTGGATAGCATTTGTGTATGGCTTGGTATGTGTGGGAGGCTGTTGGTCAGTCATTTCATCTGATTCCATGTCAGGCGTCATTGTCTCGGGACACTTTCAATTTATCAAATGTCACTTCGTATCTTATTGGTCATGTGTTGGGCCTTTGCTATTGCATGCCATGTCATGGTGTGGCAGCCAAGGGTGATGTGGGTTGGGAGGGTTTGGGTGACATACCAGGTATTGTCATGGCCTGTTTTGGGGGGTGTGTAATACACACCTTGCATGTGTTCCTTTTTTGGTCACACAGGATTGGTTATGTTTAAGTAGCTAGGGATGCACACAATGTAGCACTTCCGTGGCAACATTCTCAGGGTGGTAAGCTTGTGACAGTTGACTGTCTCTTTGTCATCATCGATTGTCACCTGGTATGTGCCAGGCCTGTGTGCACTCCGCAGGGGTGGGAGTTTAGGTGAAGAATGTGGCCACAAGCTGGGTTCGGGCTGCCTCGCCACGTGCCCTGTCCCCTCCCATGGGCAGGGCCTGTGCCTGTGGTTGGGGATGTGGGGGCACCACCATGTCCACCAGTACCTCCCGCCGTGTTGCAACATTGTGCAGGACACATGCTGCCACAATGATCCTGCACACTACTGGGGGTACATATAGTAGCTGCCCACCAGAGCGGTCAAGGGAGTGGAAGCGTGACTTGAGCACTCCGAATGTGCACTCCACTATGCCCCTGGTTGCAATATGGGCATCATTGTATCTTACCTGTGGTGAGGTTCCGGATTGGTGTCATCATGAGGTTGCTCAGAGGGTAGGCACTGTCCCCTGGGGAGGTGATAACAGTTGTGATTATTAGGGTTTTGGTATTTGTCTGTGTGTGACATGCATGCATTTGCACAGGCATGTGTACTCACCTAGGAGCATGTGTCACCATGCTGGCCAGCTTCCAGGGCCCAGCTCGGGGCGGACATTCTACATATGAAACTGTCATGGCTGGAGCCAGGGTAGTTTGCATAGACAGAGGTGATGATTCCTTTAGCATTGCATGCAACCTGCACGTTGATGGAATGCCATTGCTTGCGGTTCCGATAGATGTGCTCAGTGGCCCTGGGTGAACGTAGGGCCACATGGGTGCAATCTATGGCACCAAGTACTTTGGGGAAGTGTGCCACCCTGTAAAAGTCCTGGACCACGACCTGCCTTTCTGCGGGTGTTCTGGGCATGTATATGTGCCTGCGGACTGAGGGGCGTGCAGTGATGATTGCCAACACCTGGTGTAGGCAGTGTGACTGCGTGGCCTGTGAGACCCCCCCCCAATATGGCAGTTGTCTGCTGAAATGACCCAGTGGCCAAAAAATGCAGGACATTGAGCACCTTCTCCAAGGGGCTCAATCCTTGGGAGCACAGGGTGGGAGATGTAAGGTCATCTTCCCACTCCCTGACGTGGTCTAGGATGATATGAGGTGGAAACCTATACCTGGCATAGACGTGGTCGTCAAGCATCCCAAAAAGGCTGGTCCGTGGAAAAGAAATGTGGGCTCTGGCTATTCTCCTCCTCCTGCGGTGTCCCACGATCAGTGCTGCGACAAATGGGGCATTCATCGTAGCTGTATATTCGTGTTTGTTGTTTGCGCGCACTTTTATACTGTGCGCTGGGACGCTTGTGCTTGCCTTCGTGTGGCGGACGTGTTGACGCCTATAGCCGTCTTTTGCCGTGCACGGGTTTCCCGTATTCGAATCCATGAATATGGGATGTTCGCGTGCGTGTGGGCGTTCCATGTATTTCCCTGCAGCACTTCCCCTGTTACGCCTTCTTTTTCAAGCATGGTTCCCCATTCCGTGTGTTACGCCCCGTGTCCTGCCCCCTTTTTGGTGTGTGCATGGACGTTGTGCGCTTTCCCTGTGCGCGTCGCGCACGGCGTTTGGGATGTTGCAATGACGTGTGCGCCTATGTGCGCCACGCACGGGTTTGGAGCACATCCCGGGGAAAACACACGCAGGGACTTCCATGAATCGCACACGTGTGCGTGTTTTTTCACGCTTGTACCAGCTTGTGCCTGCTTGCGCCATTATTTTCGGCGCACATTTATTCCATGAATCGGCCCCTTCGTGCGCACATATAAAGAGACGCCATTTTTTTTACTTTATTGTGTTTTAGTTTACAAGGAACTTTTCACAAGAGAATACAATATAAAATCTCACAGAAGAAAATGTACATTCAAATTCATACAGAAAAAAACACAAATGAACATGATAAAAAGACTTCTCATAAACAAAAAAAAAAAAACAACCTTACACATTAATAGCACAAACCCTTCACATAACACTCTTTGTTAAGGACGAGGACTTCTTTCATAAAACGTATGGTGGCCAAAGACCATTTAAAATACTTATCCGTAAAAATCAGTTGCCAGACCCAGCCCGGGTATACTTCTTTAAAATCCTTTGTGAGGTGCAAGAAAAAAGTATTTCTGGCCGTTGGTAATTTACCACAATGCAAGAGAAGGTGCTGGATTGTTTCTATAGAATTGACCAGTTTGCAGAATCTGCAGCTCCTTAGTTTATGTGCTGTACCCCCACCTGCACCCAAACTTTAATTTGTGGGGAGTAAACTTAGACAGAGGCACAAACACTCAGAACGCCAGAAATGTCCTGAGCATTTCAACAAGTAATAAGACAAAGAATTATAAGGGCTGGCATGCAGGAGTACATCTCTATAGAGGTGGCAATTCCTTACAAGGTCTATTGTGTCAATTCAGTCAACCTCCCATAACCTCTTTTCTACCCTCATTGGGTACATTAGAAGGTATTCGACTGTGGAGTCCACCCTTGTTAGTATTGCATGGCAGTGGGTCGACCATTCTATGAGGCCGGCCATGGAGCTTGCCTCTAAGGCACTCTTTAAAAGCGCCATGTAGATCTGTCTTTTGCCAAATATATTTTTGGGAAAAAATTTAAATGTTTCCAGTTTACCAAGGCTTCCAATGACACCAGGCCCAACTCATACCTTAAAACAGGGGCCACTTGGCAAGCCCAGCACCCTCCTCCAGAATGCTCCCTCAAACTTCACCCATTGCCCTTTCAGGACGAAAAACATTGTCTCTGCCCCACAGACTATTACCGGCACCACCTTTTTGCAATAAAATTCTCGGACTGGAACTATCGAGAAGTGGCCCAGTTTCTTATTCAGAGTAATAGCCTTTGTGGCTAAAGCCTTGATCTTCAACAGTTTTCCAGAAAACAGCCTGGTTTTGCTTCCATTAGGGCAACATTTGAAAGCCTAGGTACACAAAGGAGTTCACTTTCTCGACTCAGGAGCCTTCGATACACCATTTGAAGTGATCAACTACCTTTCCCAAACCTTTATGCAGGGTTAGAATTTTTGATTTTGGGACACTTATTTTCAACTGGCATTGCAACCCTATTGGCGTATGATCTTATAGGATCAGATCATCTGCATATAGTAAAATAATTCATCGGTTACTCATGGAGTTTTGGGGGAAAGAATTTGATGTTAAAAAAGGCATCCCCCAAATCAGAAATGAAAAGGAGGAATAAAATTGGGGCCAATAGGCACCCTTGCTTCAATTCTCTGGCGGTATGGATCGGTGCAGATATGGTCCCCTCTTTATCCGAATGGACACATAAGATAGTGTCTGTATGTAGGGCAATCAGGATTGCTAATAAGGAAGGGGGACAACCCCATTTGGCTAATTTGGCCCATTGGCACGGTGTCAAAGGCCATAGAAAAGTCTATGAATGCTGCATGAAGTGTATTGTTGTTTTTCAGAGCCTCCTTTTTCAAAAGTTCCAGAATAAAACCGCTCATCTCAGTTCCCAATCCCTGGCAAAACCCTGTATGGAAAATATCTATTTTACCATTCTCGTTTCCCCACTTTCACAGGTCTCTTAAAACAAGGCCCGTGAAGATCTTTGATGAGCAGTCCAGAAGGGAGATTGATCTATAATAGGATACTCAAACGGGAGCCCTTTTTAAAAATCGGGACTACAATGGCGGTCTCCCACAAAGGTGGTAAAAAAGTCCCTGAGCATAGTTTTAAACATTCTGTCAAAGACAGCCACCCAGGTGTCTGGACCATTTTTTAGCACACACATGGCCAACCCATCTGGCCCCATAGCCATCGATTTTTTACTTCTGGATATTAAGTTATCCAGGTCCCAAGTGAATTCCCACGCTGCCATTTGTATCAGTTCCCCATTCCATGGCTGCGTGTTAACACCCTCTAATTTATAGATCTTAGTGAAGTGGGCCTTGCAAGTTTTTACAGTTATTGGATGAATTTGAACCCATGTTTGCCGGTTTTCATTGTCTTTCAGGAGTTTCAAGAAATCATGCGAGTTCTTAGTAGCCATGACCTCCAGCATCCTACGGGCATCCCCCAAAAGCAATTGGTGAAGATAGTGACATAAGATGCCTTCAGAAGAGACCTGGTCAACTTGTCCTCTTTCGCCAGTCCACCTAGAGCTTTCCGTATAGCTCTCTTAAGTTAGATGGTAATATCCAATTTATGTTTGTTCACCACTTTACCCAAGTCCTTTTTCGAGAGGCGATCAAAAATCTTTTCCCATACAAGACAGACACCAGTCCCTTCAAACCGCTCCTCAAAAACGCGGTCGAATTCACCAGTGGCCAGGATTCTATTAAATGTTGTAATTCTGGAATCATTCCACCGTATTTTATTTCCCCCAAATTCACCTCTAAATCGAAGGTATAAACTAGATGGTGCTGTTTCAGAACAGGTATTAACCATTTAATACTAAGTGGTAAGTGATCACTCGCCAGAGTCTCCACCATTGCTAGTGATTCACACTCAGGGTACATATCCTCAGACGCCATTTTTGTAGTTGTGGTAGATGCATTCAGTTCGGCATAGCCACGCAGTAAACACAGGCCTGATGAAGAACCCTGAACAGACTCAAGCGCTGATGGTAGAAGGACCCGCGCTGTCAATTCCCACAGAAATGTCCCTTTATTCCTTAACTGTTGCAAATACTTGTTATCCCAAAAAGGAATGTGCCCTGCAAGGCCGCAAGACAGCACCAGGTGCCTTACTGTGCACATTCATCAAAACCAGGTCAAAAGCAGACCTCCAATCCCCGCACAGCACACCAGGAGTTATGATACCCACAACTGACCCAGACCAATACCCCTGAATTCTACGACAGTAGGTGACCTTAGACCACCAACCATAAAACCAGTGGTCATAAAAGATCTGTACGAACACAACCATTTCACCTTATTTCATAATGATACTCTGTAATACAAGGTACAGTGAGGAATAAAGTATAGTCCAAAGCGAGGGTGGAAGCCTTGGGTGCAGAGAGTGCAATATGAACTTACTGAAGAATGTGTGTGTCAGCATGATCGTGAGCCTCCCCCTGTGCCAGTCCCCGAGTTTCTCAGGTGCACGCCATAATGATAGATTAGCGTTGTCTCGCAATAGTAACTTATGAGGAGCATGACCTTCAGTCCCTGGAGAGATGAGCCCAGCTGATCCCATGTGATGGAAGACGGATGAACGGGGCTGGGCCAATTGCAGCCTGGCATCCCCTATGGAGCAGGCCCATGTATAGGGTCTCACCAACCGGCAATGCAGGTTTTTGCTGAATGTAATATGTAGTGATGACAATGTGTTGCATTATAACCTTCTGCTTGTACTAAGTTTTGGCAGAATGTTCTTGAGCAGCAAAGTTCTTTGCTTGCGTCCTTATTTTTTGCTATTAAAACTTGTTTTACTTGCAAGAAATCTCTTGACCATTTTTGCCTAGCGGGTTGTACTTTTTCTGGCATGTGCATTCCGGGGCATGCCTTCATTTGGTGATGCTGACGTGATCCCAGCACCCTCCGTACCTGCAGAGGTATCAAGGCAGCTTCTCCCGAAAGGCCGCGCCCACCTACAGCTACCAGCCCCAAAAACGCACATCCCGAGTGGCTTTACAGGAGCCGTCTTTACAGAATCCTGTCTGCTCTTTGGAGTGGGGCATGGCTCCAAGGAGAAGGGCAGATGGTGTTGTTGGAACCCCAATGACAGAGGAGTTCAGGTGAACGTGCGCACGTGAGTATAGCCTTGCAAGGGGTAACAAGTAAGGGACAGGTGTATGGGGAAGTGTGGACAGTGTGAACACGCAGAGATTGAAGTTGGACAGGTCTATTTCATTTCTTGGTTTTATTAATTTCATAAGGCGAATAATAAGGAAAGGAAAACAGAAGTGTAGGGAGTCTCCCCAAGTGAGGGGAGAAGGTGATGCAACTCATATTGTTTGCCAAAGAATAAAAGAGGAAATACATAGGAGCCCGTATAATTAGAGGGCTTGGGAATAGTAGTGGATGTTTTTTAGCTTGTTATTTTAGTTTGTTTTATTTATGTATTTTCTTGTGTAGGGAGGAGGCCCAGGAGGGGCGTTGTGTGGTTTGTAGTGCGTGTAGAGAGTGTGGGTTGTGTGAGTAAGGAGACTGTAAGGAAAAGAAGGGGGTTGGGGCAAGGGGAAGAACATTTTGTGACATTTTTTCTAACTAAGAGAGGGGAGAAAAATTGAATGTGTTTTTGGTTATATATATATGTATATATATATGTACAACTGTGTAGCGCACTAGCACAGCCATAGCTCCAGCGAGGGCACAACCAACGTGGCTATCGGGGGAGAAACGCCCATAGAATGCATGTGCAAGGCCTGCCTTTGTACTGTGACAGGATAAAAAAATACCACACCCAGTGGGTGACTGAGACAAAGGGAACGGGGATGCCCCACTCGTGGCCAGAGCTGGGCACCTATAACAGAAATATTCTGGAACACATGTCCATCTTTCTGATGGCAAACTACAAAGGGAAGCAGTTACAGAACAGAAGGGAAATATTGAACCTCTGAAAAATGTTTGAGGATACAGAAGAGCGCGAAAGAGAAGGAAGGGCACGCAGCGATAACAAGGGCGTAGGCCTAAGCGAGGACTGGAAGACGTCAGCAGGACATAAGGGAATATATCCTCTAGCAGCCTGTCCCGCAGTGGGATACACAAGTCCAACTTACATAACAACACTGGCTACAGCCCCGCCACCCCATAGGCCTTCCCTCCAGAAGTCACAGCGCACGGAGACGTTAATCCAAGAGAGTTAGAGATAGCACCGGCATCAACACGCTCAGAACTCGCCAGAGTGGGGGCAGCATGCAACGTGACTAAGGCAGACATACCAGTGCAGCAGGGGGCTGATGAGTGGAAGTCAGGGGATTTTTTGTTCAGGATTAACAACATGCCCATAGGAACTGTACACATAGAGCATGACAGTGAAACAAACAGCTTGGTTACGAGAATGTTGGTTCCCATAAGGGAGAAGATGAGTGGAGCACGTTCAATGAGGTTGAGAACGATGAGAATGATGAGGCAGAGCAAGCGCCTCAACACACACCAGATTTACAGTCCATTATGCAGTGCACCATGGGTGAGGATGAGGATGCCGCTCAATTCATTCTTAAGGTTCAAGAGATGTGGAGGGCAGAAACGGGTAACGCATGGGACCAATCAATACCCTTTCTCTATTTTATTGTCAAAAAAGGTGTACCCAAGGAAGTGCAAAAGGCACTAGGCAAAACTGTGGGGGTCTAGGCAAAGGGCTGGCCTAAAATTCAGAGCATAATAGTATACCATTGTAGAAGGATAAAAGTGCGTGAGAAAGAAATGCTTCAGAGGCGACAGGCAGAGGAAGCAAAACTGGTACAAAACAAATGACCTAAAGTAGCTGTGGATGTGTCAGTATCGACACCAGCACAGATACAAGTGCCAGGGTACACTCCTGACTTCACAAACGCCAGAATAGCAGCGATGTGGGCTGAAGGAGGATAAGGATAGTGGGGCAGAAACCTGCAATACCCGGGGCCACAGTGGCAAAGAGAGCAGCAGAGAGGAAGAGGTGGGTTCAGGGGACCAAGGGGCGGGGGAATTCAGAGGTATGGGACCTTGAGGAGGAGGAATTGGGCAATGTTTGAATTGTGGGAAATGGAGCCATTTCTCAAGAGGGTGCAGGAGCAGGCAAGGCATGGGATATAGTTATGGCCAGCAAATCTACAGTGCACCACCCCAAGGCGCCCTTCAAGGACTGACTCCCAGAATGACCTCCATACCCTACGAGATACATCAAGCATACACACAGTTTCCCCCGCAGATACCAGGGCCTCCCTCACAGCGATGCCCCCATCAGGCGATGCAACAATACCGCCTCACAACAACATCCAGCAGGCAAGAAGCACAAGCCCCTTCAACTGTGCGCCCAGTGGCGCAGTGGCCCCTTTCCAGGGCGCTACAATTGTGGGGGAAACCTCTTCTCATTCCCAGGGACAAATACATATCTTGACTAGGACCACCCACAGAGAGCACATGCATGTCCAGTCCTGTCAACGACCCTCAATCCAGAAGAGGAACCCTTGGTGGGGGCAGAGATGGGAAACAAGAAATTCCTCTTATGGTGGATTTGGGCCCTGAGAAATCTTGCATTAGGAAAGGTGATTTTCCGTTATCTGGTAAAACTCTCGACATGCAGGGATTCTCTGGGGCAATTTCCCTGGTTCCATATACAAAAGATCTGGATGTAAAGGTGTTAGGAAGGGTAGTTTGCACTCCCCTACTGTATTCTGAGAGCACTCATGTCAACTTGCTCGGCAGGGATCTGCTTAGCAAGTTGAACATGACGATATCATGTATAGACAACAGCATTGTCTGCGCAACACCAGCAATGTGCGCAATAAGGGTAATGCTCGTAATAAACGCCATGGTGCGTGAAGAAGTGGTGCGAGGCATTCCTGTTGACCCAGATATGTTCATCTATGGCATAACAGTGCTTATGCAAGCAGTGCCACAAATTACCAAAGTCTGCTGAAGGGTGCCAACTGATTATATTTTCCACCCTGTAGTGTCCCCAGAATTTTTAGCAGGCACCATACTGTCCGTAGACCTACAAGGGTTGTTGGTATCTGCCAAAATAGTAGTTGTTCTTGGAACAGACAGCCAAGTGTGCCAGTGACGAACTCCTTTGTGCATTGATCGCACTGTACCCCTCAAGGAGGTGACAGACGCAGAACTTTTGAAGACAATGACGGAGAGATAATACTTGAATTTTGCATCCCCTTTGATATCATGGTGCAGTACAGAAGAGTACAGAGCCCCTAATGGCCATTGTCGCACCACCTCCCTTTATCCAGGCCGACTTACAGTTTGTGCCTGTGCAATTATGGACAACCAACCCACATGACATAGTAGTACAGAAATAATTTACTCTTATTCCAAATCCTCTCCCCCACGCATTGCTGTTCCCCTGCTGGATTATACAACATGGAGCGCTCCACATCAAATTGTTCATTGCATGTTTATAATAATGATAGCTATACTGTTAGTTCTACAATTGTGGCCTACACTTCACTGCCATCCTATTTACCCTATTAATGATTGTGTTAGGACTTTATTGGGGTACATGTTTTATCTGGGCAAGCCATCTAAAAGAGGGGGGGAAACATGAATAGAAGTGCACCAAAGCATCTTTGCACTAGGAGAAAACCGGAGGTAAGCGAATTGAGCTAGCATTTAGAAGATTCTGAACAGATACGTTTTAACAACCGGCAGAAAGTAACAAGGTTCTCTGTTGCCCTAAGGGGAGCAGGCAGGGAGTTCCACAACTTCACTGCTGCCACAGAGTAAGCACAACCGGCCACTCGTTCACGCTGATAGCAAGGAATTACCAGCAAACAAGCACCAGCAGATCGCAAGTCGCGAACAGGCGCATAGTGACAGAACTTCTCCTGGAGATACTCGGCACCGGAACCATAAAAGGCCCGATGTACTATCACCATAGATTTAAATAAGACCCGCTGAAGGACCGGGAGCCAATGTAAAGAACGAAGAACCGGATAGATATGAACGTCACATGGAGTGCAAGTGCAAATCAGAATAGCAAAGTTCTGAAGAAGTTGTAAACGATAGAGAAGATACAGAGGTTGGGCCAGGAACAAAGAGTTACAATACTCCAACTGCCTTAAAACTAAGGAGGCTGTGACTAACGGGCCTCAGTGAGAACAGGGAGGAATAGCAAGACCTTACAAAGGACTCAAAGCAGGAAAAATCCTGTTTTGCAAATGGACCCAACTTGTCTCTCCATTGATAAGGAAGCAGAGAAGATTACTCCCAGATTTTTTCCTCCGGAACTGGTGAGGGGCATGGGCCAAGTTCCAAAGGCGAAAAGGCCACAGACCACGTGGGAGCAGGCACAAAAACTGCCGCCCGAGGACTGCACAGGGGGGACACCATTAGGATCTCAGTCTTGTCCCATTCATTTTCAGCCAGTTACTGCCCATCTACTCACTCACGGCCAACAGGCAACTCCTAAGCTGATATGCGAGGCTTGGCTGGGAGGAATACAGCCAGACGATGATTTCCGTATCATCAGCATAGAAGTAGCACCTGAAGCCGAAGGAGCGGATGAGCAGAACAAGCGGCTGAATGTAGATGTTGAAGAGAGCCAGGGACAAGACTGTTCCCTGGGTCACTCCAAACAACAGAACTGAAACACCAGAGAAAAAAGAGGCTAATGTCAGTGTTTGGCAGCGATTGGCCAGAAGGAAGCAAACCAAGCCAAAACCTGACCTGACAAGCCAGCTGCGGCCAGGTGATCCAATAATACCAGATGGTCAATCTCTACAGTGTGATGGACAAGTCAACTTAGGTGCTGGGCTATTATGCATTCCTATGCAAAAAGCACAAACATGCTCACCCATAGCATTTAAGGGGTTAAGGGGCAGTTTAAATGGCAAAGTCACTGTTATGTCTCACGATAGGGCATGAGGCCCAGTCTCCGCACACCCTCTCCTCCTTACTGCCACACTTCTAACGAACACACAGAGCTATGGGTGTGTGTGACCTTCTTTATTCTCCTCTCCAGTTACTCTGTCCCGGGCTCTAGTAGCCCCTCCTGTTCCTCTCTCATCCCTGTGCCAAGTCCCTGACCCTGCCCTTAAGGTTGTGCCTTTTGTTTCCCTTTAAGTGGCTCTCCCCTTAAGGTGGGCCAGTCTTGTTTCAAGATTCAACACCCCCCCTGCTTATCATTTTAGTAGGGGTTAATCTTTCTTGTCCTGTTTTCTGATGGTCGTCCTGTTATCCGTCTTGTTCGGGTTTCCCTTCTCTGTCCTCCATTTCTTAGGTCCCTCATATTCCTGTGTGCTATCTCAGGGATATCATCGGAGGCCGGACCATTCTTTTGTGGCACCTCTACCAGTTTTCCACGTTTCATCATCCTTCCCTTTCCTCTTTCTTCCTCTTGGTGTGGCTTCTCCCTTTGGTCTTGCAGCTGGTCTCTGTCTTTGGTAACTTGCTCTAGGACTTCCTGCACACCATTTACCCTCCTTTCTTGTTGGGCTGCCATCACATTTCGTTGGGCATTTCCTGGGGGTCTTCATGGTATTCTTTTTGGTCGTCCGTCTTTCCTTTCCCATGGGAGTACCTTCTGCTCCACTTGTTGCTTGAACGCGCCCTTCTCAGTCATCCTCCAGTGTCCCCTCTGGACATCATTGTCTCCTTCCCTCTCTCTGATCCTCACGTCCTGCTGGTGATTCCTCTGTTGTCCAGTGTTCTGTCTGGTGTACTTCTCTCGTATGTCTCTCCGTGCTCTCCATGTTGTAGGTGATCTTATGGCCGTTCCTATTAGATCGATCCTCTGTTGGAGGCTGGTGGTATGCTCTTGCCTCTTCTCATGCTCTTGATGTAAGTGTCCTTGATGCTTTTGGTCTTTAAGGCTGCTAATGCTCATGTTGTTCCACCCTGTTTCACTGTCTTTCCTTCCTGTGTCTTCCGGTTCACTTTCCCCATATTTGCCTCTGACATTCGCATTATTCACCTCCTGCTCCTTTGTATCTTCATCTCCTCCCTTGGCACCCTCTATGCATCTCTCACTTATGTTTGTCTCCCCGTGTAGGGTGGTGTGTCATTTCCCTTTATTGCTAGAGTGTGTCCATTGTTGTTTTTCCATTGCATTGTTGTACCGAAGCCCCTCTGGAGTCAAACGTACAGTTCGTACCATTTTCCCTTAGCACTTTCCCTCTCTAAATCGTAATTCTCTTCACAGGTTCCAATCTCTACCCTCTCAGAGCGGAGCGCCTTTCTCATGCATCCATACTCGCCTTCCTTGGTGCGCCCGTAGCGACCTTTGTTTCCATCATGCTCCCTCAGGGTCAGTGCCACAATTTCCCTCTTGACAACCGTTGTGCAGGTCAATTGCCCATGAGCGGATGCAGTCACACCCTATTCCCTTTTTTTCGTCTATTTTTAAGTTGCTGAGACCGGCACACTTCTCATGGAGGGCGGAGTACCTTTTGTAGTGGATGGATATGGAGCTGACGACGGAAAAATCAGCTCAAGATGGAGGAGGCAGCAGGGTAACCCCTGCGGGGTCATGCCGCCAGGACTTGGGACCCTCCCCTGGGGGTCGAAAGGCAAGGGGCGGAACGGCGCCAAAGGCCTAATGGCCCAAAAGCCTGCGAAGGGCTGAACAAAGGAAAAGGGGCGGGGCCATCAGGATATAAGCAGGCGGGACCGGGGTGCCAGGCATCTCGCTCCTGCACTGGGACCCGGTCGCCACCTCGCAGGTGGAAGGAATTTCGTTTTTGCTGTGGTTTGTGATGCGGTGATCCTGTGTTCGTGAGATGCTATGCTGCCGGGTGCTTTTCCTGACCCAGAAAGAGGAAGAGTTCCGGGTTGGGGCAGTTTCCAGCAAGGAGTATGCGATGGGTAAGGATCGGGGGTGGATACACCATGCAAATGCAGCCAGGTAGTGCTACGGAGCATATAGGCGGGGGGCCGCTTTCGAAGTAGCTGGGTGCGCTCTCCGTATTAATGTTAAAATAGGGCAGCTGATCGGCGGTTGATGTTAGGGGAGTTACTGCACGGGATTAAGGTTTTAAGCGCTTTCGGCGGGCGCATATGGGGTTAATGTCACCATCAGTCCGGGAACGTCTCTGTAATTCAGCTCCAAAAAGGAGATAGCATGCCGCATGAAACCTGACTCACACGAACAGACAAGGGTCAGGTTAGAGCGGAAGGGTTTGGGGGTTAAGGGATAGTGTTGGCCGGCTCAAACTATTTAAAACCGAGCCTATAAGTCCTTCTTCCCGTTATGAGAGCACAGCTGTTTCCCAGATATACATTAAAGCTCACCCTTTTCGTGTGAAGGCAGGTGGGCGCCTGGCGCGAGCAAGAGGTTGTTCCGGTGTTGGTTAAGGATAGTGACGTCCGGACAAGCATCTGGCTTGTTTATAACGAGAATAAATTGGGTATTGTGAATGGGGAAAGGAACACAGGCTCTGGTGGCGCGAATGAGTTAGGAGCTCTCATGTCACAACTTAAGGTAGTCTACAGTGCATAGCAGTGGATATTTTAGTTTAAGGATTCGGCAAATACAATGTTGGGTCATGTTTGATCTGTAGGATTACTTATGTGGCCAGCGCTACAGCTTTCTTTGCTGCCTGGCACCAATAAATGCGTTGGTGCGTTACGGGCGTGTGGGTAGGCAAGCACTCTATGGAATTGAATCTTGCAACAAGTCAGGCAGCCTATGGCGGCAAATCGTGCATTCTGCAAGGTAATACCGGGTAAATGGGGTTGTCCAGGTGTTATGACATAAAGTAGGATGGGCCTCTGTTGGGGCGGGGTACATCACGTTAGGCTTCACAAGCAGGGAATCCTCCGGCATCAGCACGCACTTTAAGAGATGCAGCGCACTGGTGGATATTACATGCTAGGGAAGGCCGGAAGGAGTTCAGTGGTTGAGGGGCACACTATTCACTCAGTTCATGGAGGTAGAGGCCACGTGGTAATGGCGGACCCCATTGACGTTTTTTATGCAGATTAACTTTTCTATAGCTCAGCGGGTACTGCAGACAGTGGCTTTTCTCCCTCACAGTGTAAATGTTTCAGCCGGTTAGCTCCGTGGCTTAGACCGTGGTGCTAATAAGGCCAAGGTTGTGGGTTCGGTCTTGATATGGGGCACATTGTCATTGGCACAGGTCATGGGGGTACAAGGTACCGCATGTAACAGTACAAGTGCTGCGGAAGCGCTAGTTGGTATTATGATTTAGAAGTAACGATTTGCGCAGTTATGGCTGCTTAGTATGGTGTTTAACCTGGGGACAGCGTGCCATCCGAGAGGCCATGTAAGGGAATGGGTAATGAGACAAGTCAAAGCGAACAGGCCCTAACGGGGCTTGCAGTGCAGCCGCCCGGAACGGGGGAGACTCAGGGTGAGTGAAGCGAGGAGGCAGGTGTGGGTAATAGGTTCAGGCTGGGAGCGACACACAGGGTAATCGCGTACTGTTCTCCCCTGTGGGCGTAGGGGAGGCCCCCGATACGGGCATAAGGGGTAACGAAAGGATGTGCAGATGCCGGGCGATGGTCTGCTGAAGGGAGATATTGCGGGTACAGGTACAGTAAGGAGGATTGATGTGGCTAGGGTTTTTCAATGCCAGTTGAACAGCCGGAGTGATAGTGCAATGGTTAGCGGGGTCACGGCAGTCAGTGCACAAACCGTATATATATAACCAGGGGGCCGAAGCGGCGGCAACCTGGTACTGCCCCTTTTTCTGCCCTATCTGGGAACACAAGGCCTCAAGCCACCGGAGGGGCTGGGAAGGCTGGGGCTCTGTCGGCCATGGGGGCAGTATGGTCTGGGGGTTTCAGTTGCAAACCATAACAATGTCACAAAGCTCTGCAGCAGGCGCCTTAACTTGCGGAGCTTCTTTAAAGGAATTAGATGCCTACGTGGGGAGTGTGGGTACCAAACATGGGAGCAAGGGGCCACCGATTTTAGTTGTGCACTTGCTTAGCTTCTTTAAGAGGAACTCGATGCCTACGTGGGGAGTGTTGGTACGAAACACGGGAACAAAGGGCCACCGAGTTTAGTTGTGCAATTTCAGTAAAACAGCACAGCGCCTGCCCCTATTAGCCAGAGGTAAGCAGGCACCTTAAATTGTGTGGCTTTCTTGAAAGAGCGCTCACTTGCATGCCTATCACAGAGCTTGGCAGCAGGCACCTTAACTTGCGCGGCGCTCTTGTAGGAGCTATCACTTGGATGCCTCTCGCAGATAAGAAGGTGGGTAAGGTAGCGGTCTGGCGGCGGATGCTTCCAATGTGTGTTAAATACAGGTGCCTGTTTGAGCCAGGTGGGTGCCGGAAGCAGGTAGTTGACACGTTATAAATAGTGACGCTGGCAGGTCTCCATAGCATGATACAGGATGCAGTGAGGGGGCACAAATATGGCATTTGTTTGGATAAGGGGTTTGGCAGGCCTCATGCTATGACACAGGATGGTGTGATGGGGGCACAAATATTGCATTTCTTTGGATAAGATGGTTGACAGGCACAGGAGAGCAAGGTGCAGGGAATCTAAAAAATTAGGTGCCTGTAGGATTAGGCAGAGTTTCTTAAGTACACTGTATGTTATGGTAGGGAAGTGATGACGTGAGGTTCCTTGCTAGGACATTGCTTGCAGTGGCATGCTTATGGTAGTACCGGCGGGCATGCAGCCCTCTTAGTTTCGTGGCTCACGGTTTTGTATGATATGGCAGTTATATCGCACCCCTACACGAGCAGGTCAAGGCGCACTGTTCCCTCATTGCCATCAGCACACGTGGTTATCAGGCATGTTTCAGTTAGGATGTAGCTGACTAGGTTCTCATTTACAGCTGTACGCGTAGAGGTGTAATGCAAGGGGGAGGCAACTGCCAGTTATCGCTTACATCTAAATGCTGAGGATCACGAGAAGGGGGCTTGGGCGACAGGCGTAGGAGGGTACTGTTGTCTAGATAGCACAGAGTAAGGGATGGCGGTGGAGAGATGGTGGTGCTACAGATCAAGCAAGCAATGGCCAATGGAATGGCATGAGAAAGAATGTAGGCTCCCGCAAGACAAGGTACAAAAATTGAGGGGCCTGATTCAGAAGCTGTTGGAGGGAAACAAAGCGACTTTACGGGAGTTGCAGTCACTGGCAGGGAACCTCTATTTCGCAGGCAGAGTGATACCGGCTGGTAGGGCATTTGCCAGGAGTGTGGAGCTAAAAGCTGTGGGCTTGCAACACGCCTCACAGCACGTCCGATTGGGTTCAGAGGTAAAGGAGGATCTCCGGATGTGGGTTAGCTTCTTGACAGACTCCAACGGGGTGGCGATCTGGAGGGCTGACTGGGCAAGCAGCCAGAAGCTCAAACTGTTTACAGATTCATAGGGGTCCCTGGGTTTTGGGGAGATCCAGGGGGACAGTTGGTGCGGCATGGCATGGCCAATGGAATGGCATGAGAAAGGGGTCACTAAAGACATTACGCTGCTGGAGCTTTTCCCCATAGTGGTTGCACTGAAGTTGTGGGGGGGGGCAGCTGTGGAATTCAAGGGCCGCTCTATGGTCAGATAATTTGGCGGTGGTACAGATTATTAACACAGGGTCATCCAGCAATCTGAGGGTTTTGAGGCTGCTCAGGGAACTCACCAGAAGCCGGTTAATGCTGAACATCGAGGTTAGGGCACGGCACATTCCAGGGGTGAAAAACACGGCCGCTGATTCTCTGTCTCGTTTACAGTGGGACCGGTTCCGAGACAGCTGCCCCGAAGCAAGGGAGGAGATGACCCCATTCGAGGAACAGTGGTGGGGGATGATTGGGGCGATCTGACCTCGCTGGTAGAGACTGCCCTGGCTCCAGGTACAGCCAAAAGGTACAGGGCTTGTTGGGATCGTTTCATGCAGTTCCAGGAGGAGGTGCTGGCAGGTGGCCGGGGGGGGGGACCCGGTGAGGGCATTCATAGGCTGGTGCTGGAAGACAGGGAAGACCCGGGCAGGGGTGGGCTACCACCTGGCGGCCATAGCACATTATGCGAAAGTAAAAGGGGAGAAGGACCCCACTAAGGAACACTACGTCATGCTAGCCATGAGAGGCTGGGCTAGACAAACCATAGCAAAGCCAGACGAGAGGCGGCCAATCGATATTGGGAAATTGCACGGGTTGATTAAATGTCTAGGTGCAGTGTGTAGTGAGGAGGCAGAGAGATTGCTCTTCTCGGCCGCCTTCACGGTGTCGTTTTTTGGGGCTCTCAGGATCAGCGAATTGGTGCCGGAGAACAAGGCCGGCAAAGGGAATGGGTTCTTGCGCGTCAGGGACGTCCAAGTGGGAAGCGCTCAAGTCGTCATTTATGTAAGGAGATCAAAAACGGATCAGAAAGGAAAAGGGGCGGCGTTGACCTTACAGGCAATTCAGGCAAGGAGGTGGCGGCAAACTTTATGCAGCAGCGGCGACCATCAGGGGCAGAGGCACCGTGGCTCATGCACAGGGATGGGTCCGCACTAAGCCGCTTTCAGTTCAGGAAAGTTCCCTTTATTGCTAGAGTGTGTCCATCTTTGTTTTTCCTTTGGATTGTTGTACCGAAGCCCCTCTGGAGTCAAACGTACAGTTCGTACCATTTTTCCTTAGCACTTTCCCTCTCTAAATCGTAATTCTCTTCACAGGTTCCAATCTCTACCCTCTCAGAGCGGAGCGCCTTTCTCATGCATCCATACTCGCCTTCCTTGGTGCGCCCGTAGCGACCTTTGTTTCCATCATGCTCCCTCAGGGTCAGTGCCACAATTTCCCTCTTGACAACCGTTGTGCAGGTCAATTGCCCATGAGCGGATGCAGTCACACCCTATTTCCTTTTTTTCCTCTATTTTTAAGTTGCTGAGACCGGCACACTTCTCATGGAGGGCGGAGTACCCTTTGTAGTGGAAGGCCATGGGTGTGTGTGACCTTCTTTATTCTCCTCTCCAGTTACTCTGTGCCGGGCTCTAGTAGCCCCTCCTCTTCCTCCCTCATCCCTGTGCCAAGTCCCTCACCCTGCCCTTAAGGTCGTGCCTTTGATTCCCTTAAGGTGGCTCTCTCCTTAAGGTGGGCCAGTCTTGTTTCAAACCACAAGAGTCACCAAAATGCTGAATCAAGGGTCACCGGAGCCCTCCAGACGGTTTGTTCCAATGTAGAGCTACTGTGGTCCCAACTCTGTTACCAAAACAAATGCTCACCCCACACCCTGAGGTTCAGATGTTCAGAAAACCCAGCCTGACAATCAACGCCAGTAAATGCAAGATTTGGGAAAGTGATGCAGTCTATCAGAATTGTTTTACTCCCTACACACTGCAACTTTTAGCTTCCTCACTTGCTTGCTGGGAGAAAAGCAGCTGCATTGTGTAGAGCTCCTGTGCTCAATGCCCTTGACTTCAGTCAAGACAGAGTTCAGTTTTCATACAGATATGGGGCATTACTTATCGAACCCAATGAGAACGGTAAACAACAGACAGTGCCGGCATCAGAGACATATTGGTAACTAAGAGAGAGTTAAGTTGGGCCGCCACCATGTGAGCTGCCCTCACCATTGTTTGGTCTTTGAAGGGCATAACCTTTGGGCCCTCACTTTGCTGCACTGACAGACCATGGGATACCTGGGATGGCTAATAGTGATGAAGCTTTAGAACACAAAACACTGTGCAGTAAGTGGACTACATAAGGACAAGGCCTCAGATTCCGAGTGCAATACAGCAGTTAGCATGCCAGTGCAGAAGACCGCTCTAGGATTTTACACCATGTTGGAGAAGTTCCACCAGAAAAAGGGTAGACACTATCCCAGTGCATATGGATTGGGTCTACCCAGTGGTGGACTGGCATATACGGTACTCTGGAGATTTCCCGATGGGCCTCTGCACCATAGGCCTCTTTTGTTTGATATTTCCACATTTTCTCATTGTTGTAAAAATGTTATACAGGACTGGCATTGCCTCTGCAGTGTTACTGCACTCCCTCATAGTTCTGTTTCCCAAAAACGAATGAAACCAGGACACCGTTTGGTCACTAAAATTACATACTTCTTGCAATCTTTTAAGTAGAGGTTGATACGCTAAATCGAAAGCAGCCAATTAGTCTAATACCATAAGCATCATGGTTTGCCCTTCATTTATCCTTTCCATCATATTGGACTTCAAGTGCAAGAGGGCCGATTCAGTGCTAAAACCTGGCCTAAATCCTGATTCCCAGTTATTAAGAATAGTATGATTCTTCAAATATTCCAACACTTGCTCATAAGCCACCCTGTCCAATATTTGTAGCTGAAAAGGAGAGTTGGTTATAGGTCTATAGTTTGTTGGCACAGTAGGGTCAAGACCCTGCTTTTTAAGAGAGGGGTAATCCAGGATCCCTTCAAACGTGTGGGCACATAGCCTTCCTTCAAAGAGGCATTAACAACTTTACATATTAGATATTTACATATAACAACACAGAAGGAGAAACAAATGAATTCATGTTGTGGTTTCAGAGGTCATAGATAAGACAACATTATAGACCGGCTTTAGTTGATGTATTGTAGTGACGTAGGATAGCGTGATGTGCGGGAAGGATTGAAATAAGCCGCAGATGGAGGCAGCAAGGCAGTGTGGTAGAAGGGAGATCAGTATATTAACTTGGCAGAAATGTCACCATTTTGTATGTTAAGGCTTAGCACACGATGAATAGAAGAGGAACCCCTGGTAGGTGTTGAAACAGGTACAACAAAATCATGCGTAAAGGAAGCGTACCTCCTATTATCAGGTACAGTAATGGGCACACAGGGATTTCTGAGGCAATAAATGTGGTTCAATTTACAGAATATTTATCCATCACGGTAGGTAACCAAGGGGTATTAGCGCCAATATTGTTTTCAAAGGCGACGCCAATAAATGTATTATTTTTATTATTATTATTATTATTATTATGATTATTATTATTATTATTTGTTGGGTAGGGATATGTTCAACAAATTGAACATGACCATTTCATTTTCGGAAGAAGGAGTAGTGTTTTCCACACCAGGGATTTGTTACTTTAGGGTCCTGGCAATAAAAAAAGCATTATTTAGTGATGGCGCTACTAGAGGAGTACCCGTGCACCCGGATTTATTTATGTATGGAGTAACAGTGTTGTTGAGTTGGGTGCCAGGCATTCAAAGGAAGCCATGGAAAGTGGCATCCAAATTTTTGATCAAACCAGTAGTGCCCCAAGACCATGTCCCAGGTACTATTATCACGTTATATTTAGAGGGGGTGTTGTTTGTGGGTTAGATAATAGTGCTTATAGGGACTGATGAAGAGGAGGTGAGTGGCGAACACTTTTGTGTATTGACCCTGCTCAACCATTGAGTGGGATGTCGGATGGACAGTTGTTTGAATATGCTAACAATGATGGTAACATGATCTTGCAGGTGCGCGTTACATGTCAAATAATGATTCAGCATAGGAATGTGACGTAGGGCTCTTGAAGAGCATAGGAGCAGTATGTATTATGTTGCAGCAAGGAGCAGCGTTACCTAGAGTGTAACAGTACCCATTGTCAAGTGAAGGAGATGAAGGGATACATGAGACAATTGTTGTGGTATGGGGCAGTGTATTATAGTGTTCTCAGAACCACTGTGTAATACGGCAATATATCCTGTCAAAAACAGAAAAGGGGTCAAGTTGGAAGTTCATACAAGGTTTATGGCCATTGAATAGCATAGTGGAAGCAGAGTTCCCACTTGTACCAAATTCCGCCACAATTCTTTGCATCATATCGAAAGAGGCCACACATTATATTATCAGCGATTTTAAAAATACATTCTTTTCTATCCCATTACACACTGATTCCCAATATCTTATTGCATTTATTTACCGTGGGCAGAGATTTCAACACACAAGAATCCCACATGGGTTTTGTCCCGGAGTATTCCTAATAAAGTATTACACAAGGATTTGGGCAATATAAATGTATGGAGCACAAACATTCAGTATGCAGATGATCTACTAGTATGTAGCACCACGGAAGATATGTGCAGGGCAGATTCAATTACACTATTGACATTGCTTGCAGACAAAGGATACAAAGTAGACAAGGAACAAATGCAATATTGCCAGGAAGAGGTGGTGTATTTGCGACAAATAATATCATCAGCAGGGGAAAGAGTAACTCCGGAAACAGCTGCTGCAGTCCAGATTACACCACAGCCAACTGCAGTTAAAAAGATGCAACAATTCCTGGATTTGTGTAACTACTGTAGAGCTTGGATTTTTTACTATTAAAGTTACACAAAATCTCTCTTGCAGTGATTCAAAAAAGCACAGAAGAGGAAGGGGTCAATGACATGGACAGGCGAAATGGTGACATTTTTCGCAGGGTTGAAAAATGCTATATTTAATGCTCCATTACTGGAAACCCCTAATTACGTCAAAGGATTGTATTTATTCTCACATTCTAACGGACAAGTAATCAGTGCCGCATTGGCTCCAAAACATCCCTGGAAAAACAAGCTCTTAGCATATTACAGCGGTATTCTAGATTCAGTAGTGCAGGGCCAATTTCCCTGTGAACAGGATTTGGCCGCTGCAGCCTTCACTATCGAGAAGAGCTCAACCATCACTAGTTACATTATATGTAGAGCATGCTGAGTTCTCAATACTGGAACAATAAAAATTCCCATTAACCACACAGAGAGCCTTTGCGTATGAAGGTACTTTCTCCAGCCTGTCCAATCACATTGTAAGATGCCACACAGTTAACTCTGCCACGTTTATTGCTATACCTGTTGAGGAAGGAGAGGAGGTGCATGATTGCGTCACTTATGAAGGTCCCGAAGATGATTTGGGTGGGCATGTGAGGACGCACTGGAGGAGGGGGAGGTACTTTTCATTGATGGTTCATCAGCGATAGATCAGGAGACGGGCAAAAGACACACTGGCAGAGCAGTACTGCTCATCGTCAATGGGGAATATGAAGTTGTTGTTCAGAAAAGATTACCAACACATTATTCTGCTCAGGCACTGGTACTCATTGTCTTAATTGAAGTGTTGGAAGCATCTCAGGGATGCTTGGTGGCCATTTATTCTGATTAGGCATACGTCACCACCACTGTACATTCATGCTTTTCCAGATGGAAAAGTACGTGGTTTTGCAGGTCCAGCGGAACACCTTTACAGTATGCGGTTGTTAGGAAAGATTTCGTAATTGTAGGGAATTTTCCTTCCATGTGGCAACCCCTAAACTTTTTGCTATTGTTTTTAACCTTGTTGTTGACTTTGCCAGAGAAGTACAGCCTTCTGCCGCACTTCTCTGGGCTTTCGCTCCTTTCTTACGGGGAAACTGACATGCCCTTAAGACAGTCAGTACCGGGGAACGTGGTTTCCCGTAGTTTCTTTTATCGTGTCGCAGCTTTAGTGCAACACGACACAAGAGGGCACTGTAAGCTAAGTTACAGCTCTCTTGGGTCTCTAGCCTTCTACAGACCCTAGATACTCTTTTAGGATGGTATTTGATCGGTGCAAGTCATTCAGGGACTCGAATGGTGGCAGCGATCGCTTTGTTTATTTTGAGCTCCTTTTGGCGTTCTGAGCACGTTTTTGCACTGAACCCAAAATGGTGGCCTGGCTCCCAAAATGGCCAGGCCGCGAGGCTCCTTTGTCCTGTCCACTGTCCGTCTTGCTCCCTTCACCTTCCCCAGGTCCGGCGACCCGGGGCCTTCCTTATTTGGGCATGTACTTTCCCGCGAAACGTGGTTGCTTTCGCGGGCTTCTACATGTCGTTTGTGTGCCTCCAGGGTGTGGGCTGGGATGTCTGGTCCCAATACACATCCTGGGTGCCAGAGAGTCTAGGGTGGTGTGAATGCCTGGGACCACCGTGGTCCGTGATTGGTCCACGTATGGTATGTGTTTTGATGAGCGGATCTCCCATTGGCTCCCCTCCGTTTTGGCGCGAAGGGAACCGTGGATAAGAGGGGGCTGGAAACACCACTACCATGTCGATCTCCTGAGTTCTCACGAACGAAGGAATACAGGAGCCAAGTATCCTGCAACCACGAGGCTGGACCGAGGAATCGCTGGTGACCCGCTGAAGGAATCCTCCTTTGCACTGCTGTCGTCCGGAGAGCCCCTGTCCTCCTTTGATTGAACCAGAAGGCCTGTACTGGTGCTTCGACCTTTGGAATAGCAGGAACAGCTATTCCCGGCATCTTCAACCATCTCCTGCCAAGTAAGCCTTCGGAAGCGTCTCTGGGCCATCCAGTTGACTGACCAGCTTACCAAGGAGTGTGGCTCTGCAACCGCCGCCAGGTTGTGTTGTATTGCGAGTCCTTGTCCCTCTCCCACGCTTCGTACGCTTGGCGTCCCCAGGTCTGAAGGGAGGAGGGTTCATTTGGCTCGAATACACACGGCCGCTCCGTTGTCCTGTGCGGCAACAAAACTGTGCCGGTTTCGTCGATTGGGACGTCTTTTTGCTCTACACGACTACAAAGCGTTCCCTGCTCTTCTGAACCTGCCAGCTGCTGAAACTATCGTGGAGAAGCCTGGGTCTGCTTGCTTCGGGGACCGGTGAGTAGTATATCTAGGATCTGGTCGCCCTCCTGCAGTATCCCATTGCTTTTCCCTGCTGTGTAAAAACAGCACCCTTCTGCCGCGCTCGCGCTCTGCTTCTGCCCGCTGTGGAGGCTGCGCTTGAGTTGCGGAACCTGTTCTTCTTCTGCTGTGCACTAACGTGAACCGCCTGACTTCCTCCAAAGAGCTTCCCCTTGTGCCCGTCGGCACCGGCGTGGCAGGTACTTTGAGCACAAGGCTCCACTCTTCGCAGGGCTCGGACTTCCATCTAGTTAGGTGCCTATGAAGGCGAACTGAGTCGAAAGCATTATCGCACTGCCTGTTTTCCTTCCCTGGCAGGTGGACTACATATTTCGTGCTTTAAACGCTTGCGACTGTGTATTTGTATATATATTGTGTTGATATGGTATGTGTTGGTTTAATATTGTGATATTGTGATTTTCTCGCTACGGTCATTATTTTAAAGGCCTTAAAATAAATGTGTATCTATTTTTGATATAACAACTGTTTGGAGTAGTTTGTAAGCGCTCTTGCTTTGTGTGCTCATTGCGGGCTTTCAGTCACCCTCACCCCTCTTGAGACCTAGTCTTGACCGCCGCGATCGCTACCTTGATTGGTCTGGCTTGTCCAGAGGTTACCCTGTTCCAAGTAATTAGGTTGGCCTTCTGAACTTCTGCGCCACCAGGACAGAGTTCAGAAATCCGTCTTAACAAATTGGTGTACAGCGGTGGGATACGACTGAAGGTATCCAGTGTTGCGCTCGAACTAAGGCATTTCAGGTTATTCCAAACAGTACACGTAGTGAATTGTTATAGTATAACTTTAAAAAGGCCATAGTCCTATCAAACAGTATGGAAACAAGTACGTGGTTAACTTTAAATGCTTCCAAGTCAGAAACATTGAAAAAGATGTGTGCAGAGAGAGGTGTTTCCTCTCAAGGCACGAAATTGGAAATGATCCAAAGAATCGTGGCGTGGCAAGAAGCGCAGCTTGACGCTATTACTTCTGAGGACAGTGCGGAAGGTGGTGGGGCTGCTCTCACTGGTAGAACCGACGGTTCTGCCGCCGCACTGTTCCACCGCGACCACGAGGACAGGGATGACGAGCTGTCTAATGTTTCCTCTGCCAGTGCTGATGGGGAGGCTATGCTTGAATTCAAGAAGCAAGAGCTGCGGTTTAGGCAGCAGGAGCTTGAATTCAGCATAGCCAAACTAAAAATCGAACAGGCAGAAAAACAAAAAGACAGGGATCACCAGTTGGAACTGGCCAAGCTTCAGGTTGCAAATGGATCCAAGGGTCCTGGACATGGGTCTGGGGCCTCCTCTCATCCACGGTTTCCAAAAGATCTGCTCAGTGTGTATGAAGAGAGGAATGACATTATGGACTGGCTGAATGCGTTTGAGTATGCATGCGAGGTCCAGGAAGTTGACAATGCTGATAAGATTGCGTGGTTGCTCAGTAGACTGCCCCATTCTGGCTGTAGTGCCATTATGGAAATGTCGAAGGCTGAGCGGGCTGATTTCGCAATGTTAAAGCAGACTCTCATTTTAAAGTTTGGGAAGACTCCGGCCCAATATTTAAAGCGTTTTCGAGAGTATAAGAAAAAGGAAGGTGGTACTTGGGTATCTTATGTCGCTGACTCTTTGAAAAACTTAACTGGCTGGGTTGAAGGTTATAAGGTTTCTACCTTCGACGGCATGATAAATCTTGTCATGCTGGAACACATTTTTGCTTCTTCTTCCCCGGAGCTTAAGCAGCATTTGGCCGATTCGAAGGAGATAGATCCTAAGAAGCTGGCCATTGCAGCAGACTTATGGGTGTCACATCGAGTGTCCCATAAGGACAAAACTCATTCTGGTAAGCAGGAGGAGGGGAAAAAGTCCAAAGATATGGAGGGTGGGGAATCTGCTAAATCTTCTTCCCAAAAGGGCCACAAAAAGAAAAACAAGGGTAAGACACAAGAGAACTCACAGGGTAGTGGAGGTGCGCCTCCGAAACAGAACTCTGGTTACAATAAGCCTCCCTACGTAAACAGACCCACTGGGGCTTGTTTTTCTTGTGGAGCAACTGACCATGTGAAGGGGGATCCCCGTTGTAAGGTTAGACCTTTGGGGGTCCACTCCGCTAATCTGGCCTTCTCCTCCTACGAGGAAGAAGAGATTACAGGAGCATCCTTCTCCTCGGACTCATTTCCCAGCGGAATAGAGGCCGAGGTAGTTTTAGTGTCCCTGGGTTCCTGGGAGCCTAAAGTCGCAGAGGCGTATGCTAGGATTCCGGATAATACCAAGCACTACTTTAAAGACAGTGTGCTGATCAATGGAGTGGATACTCCAGCTCTTAGGGATAGTGGGTGCAGTCGAACTGTAGTGGATTCTACCTTGGTAGACTCAGAGGAAGTTGCCAGAGCTACTCTGATGCCCACTAAGTTGGCTGACGGCCCCCTCCGTATGTTTCCCGTGATCCCTGTTAATCTAACTTTAAATGGTACAGCAGTCAGGATTCCAGTGAGCATTCAGAGAAACGTCCCGGGAAAGGTCTTATTAGGTAATGATCTCAGAGCTTTAGGGCTCGTAGGAGACACTGCCGAAAGACCCTACACACGGTCTCAAGCACGGGCAGCATTGGCCAAGTCCAATACGCCGCCCCAGCCGAAGGGGAAACCCAAGGCGAAAGGAGTCTACAAGTCAAGACGGGGGAAAGAGAATATTCCCCCGAGCTCGCCTACCACTGCGGTGGAGGAAGTTGGTCAATCGCCCGAGCCTGACGAGGAGGTGGCGATGCCTGAAGTATTCGACCCCAACGATCATCCTGAACTAAAATACTTGTTAGTTGAAGGAGGTCCTGATAGGGACGAATTCAGTAAAGGCCAACGTGAGTGCCCATCTCTGGAAGGCCTAAGGAGACAGGCCTGCTCCCAGCTTGAGGGTGAACCTCCTGGGAAGCATAGGATTTATTGGGAAGGTGGACTCCTGTATAGTGAGCCCACAGAGTCTACAGAAGGAGACCATAGGAGGTTGGTGGTTCCCCTTGCTGTTAGGCCCTTCCTCCTGCAGTTGGCGCATGAAGTTCCCCTTGCTGGTCACCTTGGTATGAAGAGGACCAAGCAAAGGTTATCCATGCACTTCTACTGGCCCAAGATGGGGGAGCAAGTAGAAAGTCACTGCAGGAGTTGTGCCGCCTGCCAGTTGTCTGGTAAGGTTGGCGCGACAATCCAAGCTCCGTTGGTACCGCTCCCAGTTGTGGGGGTACCATTTGAAAGGGTAGGGATCGACATGGTTGGTCCCCTTGACCCGCAAACATCCTCAGGCAATAGGTTTATCCTGGTGCTGGTCGACCATGCAACCAGGTATCCTGAGGCCATCCCATTTACAACTGTAACTGCCAAGCCAGTTGCAGAAGCTTTACTCGGCATGTTTACTAGGGTTGGCTTCCCTAAAGAAGTTGTGCCGGATGATGGCAGCAACTTTATGTCGAAGTATAGGCAGGCTATGTGGATAGAATGTAGGGTCACCTACAGGTTCTCTTCTGCATACCACCCCCAGACCAATGGTCTGGGGGGGCGTTTTAACAGGACGTTAAAGAGCATGATTGGGGCTCTGGAGGAGCCCCAGAGAAGAAAATGGGATCTTCTTTTACCATGCTTGCTGTTTGCCTACCGAGAGGTACCACAGGAGGGTGTTGGCTTCAGCCCCTTCGAACTTCTGTTCGGTCATCCCGTACGGGGACCCTTAGCCATTGTCAAGGAGGGATGGGAGATGCCCACTCCCCCTGTTACTACCAATGTAGTTGACTATGTGCTAGGGCTCAGAAAACGGATGGTACTTCTGATGGGCTTGGCTAGTGATAAATTGAAGGCAGGGCAAGCGCTGGTGAAACATTGGTACGACCAGAAAGCTTCCCTCATCAACTTTACACCTGGTCAGCAAGTCCTGATCATGAATCCAATAAGGCCTCGCGCTTTACAGGACAAATGGTCAGGCCCTTACACAGTGGTGGAGCCCCTGGGTGAGGTGAACTATTTAGTGGACCTTGGAAGGCCTGGACAGGCTCCAAAAGTGTTCCACGTGAATAGGCTGAAGGCTTTCGTCCCAAGAGTCGAAATCGCAGCACTGCTACTGGCGTCAGACGTTGAGGAAGAGGAGTCTGAACCTCTCCCCGACCTGTTCCAGAGCGGTCCTTCAGATAGCTCCGTTGAGGGTGTCCGAGTGGCCCCTCACCTGACTTCTGATCAGCAGGCTGAGGTGAAAAGTTTGCTTAGGCAGTTTTCCCCCCTGTTTTCACAGTCCCCTGGTTTGACACCTTGGTGCAAACATAACATTGACACAGGAGACAGTGTACCTACCAAAAGTAGGGGATACAGGATGTCGGATAAAGTACGGTCTTATATTAAGACCGAGGTCAACAAAATGTTAGACCTTGGGGTGATTGAACCCTCTAGTAGTCCTTGGTCCAGTCCTGTGGTTCTGGTTCCAAAGGCAGGCACTTCTGAATTGAGGTTCTGCGTGGATTACAGGGCTCTGAATGCTGTCACCAAGACAGATGCCCACCCCTTGCCTCGAACAGATGAGCTGGTGGATACTTTGGGTGCCTCCAAGTACCTCAGCACGTTTGACCTCACTGCTGGCTATTGGCAAATAGCGTTAGCAGAACATGCCAGGGAGAAGACGGCATTTTCGACACCAGACGGCCTTTACCAATTCCGGGTAATGCCGTTCGGGTTGAAGAATGCACCTGCCACTTTCCAGAGGCTTGTGAATCATGTGTTGAATGGGTTGGACGAATTCTGTCTTGCATATCTGGACGATATAGCAGTTTTCAGTGCCACCTGGGAAGACCATGTGAAACACCTCGGGATTGTGCTCCAGGCTCTTCAGAAAGCCCACTTGACCATAAAGGCGAGTAAATGCCAGATTGGACAAGGCTCAGTGGTTTACCTTGGACATGAAGTAGGTGGAGGGAGGATACAGCCTCTACCCAGTAAAGTACAAGCAGTACAAGACTGGCCTACCCCCACTACGCAAACCCAAGTGAGAGCCTTCTTAGGACTCACGGGGTATTATCGCAATTTTGTGGCAGACTATGGCACCATAGCTGCTCCTCTGACTGCCCTCACAACTCCGAAGAAACCCAAGAAGGTAACTTGGACCGACGAGTGTGAGAAGGCCTTCAATGGCTTAAAAGACTCCTTGTGCCAGGCCCCTGTGCTCAGGGCCCCTGATTATCAAAGACCTTTTATCGTGCAGACGGATGCCTCTGACACTGGGATAGGAGCTGTACTATCACAAGTAGATGAGAAGGGTAAGGAACACCCTATCGGTTTTATTAGTCGCCAGCTTAAGGACAGAGAGCTCAGGTGGTCCACGGTAGAGAAAGAATGTTTCTCTGTTGTGTGGGCCCTAAGGAAGCTGAGGCCCTACCTCTATGGGACCCACTTCACTGTGCAGACTGACCATAAGCCGTTAAAGTGGCTAATGAACATGAAGGGGGAGAATCCAAAGTTGCTTAGGTGGTCCATAAGTCTTCAAGGCTTCGACTTCACTATTGAGCATAGACCAGGTGTCCAACATAGCAATGCTGATGGGTTGTCCAGAATGTTTAACCGACCTGAACAAGAGACTCATCCAGGGGTGGATTAGTTCCCCCTGTCCATAGTCTGGGAGGGGCGAGTGTTAGGAAAGATTTCGTAATTGTAGGGAATTTTCCTTCCATGTGGCAACCCCTAAACTTTTTGCTATTGTTTTTAACCTTGTTGTTGACTTTGCCAGAGAAGTACAGCCTTCTGCCGCACTTCTCTGGGCTTTCGCTCCTTTCTTACGGGGAAACTGACATGCCCTTAAGACAGTCAGTACCGGGGAACGTGGTTTCCCGTAGTTTCTTTTATCGTGTCGCAGCTTTAGTGCAACACGACACAAGAGGGCACTGTAAGCTAAGTTACAGCTCTCTTGGGTCTCTAGCCTTCTACAGACCCTAGATACTCTTTTAGGATGGTATTTGATCGGTGCAAGTCATTCAGGGACTCGAATGGTGGCAGCGATCGCTTTGTTTATTTTGAGCTCCTTTTGGCGTTCTGAGCACGTTTTTGCACTGAACCCAAAATGGTGGCCTGGCTCCCAAAATGGCCAGGCCGCGAGGCTCCTTTGTCCTGTCCACTGTCCGTCTTGCTCCCTTCACCTTCCCCAGGTCCGGCGACCCGGGGCCTTCCTTATTTGGGCATGTACTTTCCCGCGAAACGTGGTTGCTTTCGCGGGCTTCTACATGTCGTTTGTGTGCCTCCAGGGTGTGGGCTGGGATGTCTGGTCCCAATACACATCCTGGGTGCCAGAGAGTCTAGGGTGGTGTGAATGCCTGGGACCACCGTGGTCCGTGATTGGTCCACGTATGGTATGTGTTTTGATGAGCGGATCTCCCATTGGCTCCCCTCTGTTTTGGCGCGAAGGGAACCGTGGATAAGAGGGGGCTGGAAACACCACTACCATGTCGATCTCCTGAGTTCTCACGAACGAAGGAATACAGGAGCCAAGTATCCTGCAACCACGAGGCTGGACCGAGGAATCGCTGGTGACCCGCTGAAGGAATCCTCCTTTGCACTGCTGTCGTCCGGAGAGCCCCTGTCCTCCTTTGATCGAACCAGAAGGCCTGTACTGGTGCTTCGACCTTTGGAATAGCAGGAACAGCTATTCCCGGCATCTTCAACCATCTCCTGCCAAGTAAGCCTTCGGAAGCGTCTCTGGGCCATCCAGTTGACTGACCAGCTTACCAAGGAGTGTGGCTCTGCAACCGCCGCCAGGTTGTGTTGTATTGCGAGTCCTTGTCCCTCTCCCACGCTTCGTACGCTTGGCGTCCGCAGGTCTGAAGGGAGGAGGGTTCATTTGGCTCGAATACACACGGCCGCTCCGTTGTCCTGTGCGGCAACAAAACTGTGCCGGTTTCGTCGATTGGGACGTCTTTTTGCTCTACACGACTACAAAGCGTTCCCTGCTCTTCTGAACCTGCCAGCTGCTGAAACTATCGTGGAGAAGCCTGGGTCTGCTTGCTTCGGGGACCGGTGAGTAGTATATCTAGGATCTGGTCGCCCTCCTGCAGTATCCCATTGCTTTTCCCTGCTGTGTAAAAACAGCACCCTTCTGCCGCGCTCGCGCTCTGCTTCTGCCCGCTGTGGAGGCTGCGCTTGAGTTGCGGAACCTGTTCTTCTTCTGCTGTGCACTAACGTGAACCGCCTGACTTCCTCCGAAGAGCTTCCCCTTGTGCCCGTCGGCACCGGCGTGGCAGGTACTTTGAGCACAAGGCTCCACTCTTCGCAGGGCTCGGACTTCCATCTAGTTAGGTGCCTATGAAGGCGAACTGAGTCGAAAGCATTATCGCACTGCCTGTTTTCCTTCCCTGGCAGGTGGACTACATATTTCGTGCTTTAAACGCTTGCGACTGTGTATTTGTATATATATTGTGTTGATATGGTATGTGTTGGTTTAATATTGTGATATTGTGATTTTCTCGCTACGGTCATTATTTTAAAGGCCTTAAAATAAATGTGTATCTATTTTTGATATAACAACTGTTTGGAGTAGTTTGTAAGCGCTCTTGCTTTGTGTGCTCATTGCGGGCTTTCAGTCACCCTCACCCCTCTTGAGACCTAGTCTTGACCGCCGCGATCGCTACCTTGATTGGTCTGGCTTGTCCAGAGGTTACCCTGTTCCAAGTAATTAGGTTGGCCTTCTGAACTTCTGCGCCACCAGGACAGAGTTCAGAAATCCGTCTTAACAGCGGTCTCATTGGAAAGATTGATTTATGCATTGTCCCACCCTTCCTTAGTAGCAGTGGTTAAATGTGCCACTCACACCCAGAAGACGGACCCTATTTCACTCTGCAATGATGCAGCAGACAAGGCCACCAAAGCAGCAGTGCATCACAGGGACACAGATGTCACTGCGTATCCTGAGGTGGCAAATCAGCAGTTACAGTTAACTATTCCATACACTGCCATACTGATTACACAAATAATTGAGCTGCGGGATAAGGTGCCCCAAGAGGAAAATTATTGGGTGAAGAGGGACTTCTCGTAGTCCCTGACAGACCTAAATTGGGGACAAAATATTACAGGTAAGGTGGTAATGCCATGGGAGTTTCTAACGGTTGCTTTCGAGCAGCTGCACTACCTGGTGCATGTTTCGAAACAAAACATTATTGCAGATATTCGAGAGGACTGGTTTGTCCCCAGTTTGCAAGAATTTCTCAACACATTTGTGGCAAACTGCACAACATGCCATCTTTACAACACTGGCCAGATGGTCAGGTTGTTGAGTGGAACATTGCCCCATCCCACTGGGCCATTCCCGGAGCTTCACATTGACTATGCGGATATGTCTAACAGATGGAGTACGTATCGTTACCTTATTGTTGTAGCGTGTCCGTTCTCCTGTTGGGTTGAGACTGGCCCCTGTGCACACCCAAATGCAAACTCTGTGGCAGGATTTCTAGTATGGGAGGTATTTTCTCATTGGGAGGTGTGTGAGGTCCTAAAATCTGATAATGGAACTCACTTTTGTATGATTTATTTAAGGAGATTGTAGCTCTATTAGGTATTCGGCATAGGTTGTGCTCCATATAACTTCCTCAAGCCAACAATATTGTAGAAAAGATTAACAGGCTTTTGAAGAGCAAATTGTTATGTGTAAAGTTAAAAAGGAACTGGGTGCAATGTCTCTCTCTGGCTCTGTTTAGTGTGAGAACACAGCCCAGGAAAGACCATCACTTGTCCCAGCATGAGATTGTGATGATGAGAAGTATGCACACACCTCTTACTCCCACACGCACAGCATCAGATATTATATTATAGCAGAAACTGCACATGTGGGTTATGCCTTACCATGCGGTGGCTATGCCAAGCATATTGTTGTAAGGGCGGGGGCCGCCAGAAGCCCGCGCCAGCACTCACACAAGCATACTGTACAGAGCACACGGGACGCGTGCTGATTGCTCAGGTCCCCGGCGGCAAATGCCGGGTGGGACCGTCTTTATTAAGAGCGCGCATGCGCGAGCCTCGTTATGGGCCGCGCATGCGCAATACCGCGTCTCCAAACAAGAAAAAGTTATAACATGTGCACACAACAATAACAGTTCAACAGTTTACGAGGCAGTGTCCATGATGAAGTATTGGAACCTCTGCGGCGGCTTGCACCCCGCCCGGCTTGGGTACCTTCTGGACTCCTCTGGAGGTGTCTCTGGTGTCCATGGAGCCTCTGGCGGTCCATCATCCCTCGGTGGAGATCCTGCCCCAGACCCGGGTCCAGGCACGTCGTGCATTGCGGGGGGAGGCGCCACCTCGATCCTCTTGAAGAACAACACATTCCTGGTGACCGTGCCTCTGGCATTGCCCGCTGTGATCATGGACCCCTGGACGTGGGTCACTCCCAGTGGCTGCGGTTCATACGGTAGTGACAGCTTCCCCTCCGGCCTGCGGTTCCTGACCAGCATTTTTTCCCCCACTGCAATCGCCTTCTCCGGCAGGTTCCGCCTGGCGCTTTCCCGCTCATTCTGAATGGCCCTTTCCACCCGCACTCGGTTGTTGTCGATCACTCCCGGGCAGCATCCTTCGACTTCGGGTAGCAGTCCCCTGGGAGCTTGTTTGAAAAGGGCCTCAGCTGGCGCGACCCTAGTAGACTGATGCGGGGTTGTGCAGTATTCGCCTAGAAATTAAAAGAGGTTGCGGTGGAGCTCCTCCCTTCCATTCAGCGATATTCAGAATATTTTATTCAGCGTCCGCATGAAGCGTTCCACCTCCCCATTTGCTCTGGGCCAGAGTGGGGTGACCTTTGGGTGCTTGATCCCCCTTTCCTCACAGTACTGGGCGAACTGCTGCCCCTGGAACGGTGCGCCGTTGTCCGAAAAGATCTCGACAGGGAACCCATGGGTGGCAAACATCTTCTCCAGTGCCAGAATGGTGTGGTCGCTGGCCGTGGATTCCACCAGCTCCACCTCTGGACATCGCAACCACTGGTCTACCACTGCAAGAAAGTACATTCCTCGGCCCGTGGACCCGAAGTCAGCATGCACCGTCCCCCACGGTTGTTCACTTCGTTTCATGTCCTGGATGGGTGGCCCTCTTTCCACTGGACTGGCCGCCTGACATGGTATGCATGCCCGCACAAATTCGTCCACCCTGCTCTCCAGGTCTGGGAACCACACCTTCAACCTCAGGCATGCTTTCATGTTCGCCGTCCCCTGGTGCCCTTTGTGGGCGAGCTGCAGTACCTTTCCCACCAGTGCCCGTGGGATGACGATTTGGCACCCCCTCAACAGGAGACCGTCGTCGGCGACTGACAGCTTGTGGCGTGCCCTCTATAGTGCCTGGAGATCCTTCTGTGCGCCATAGTCTCTTCTGGCATTGTTCATGAGCACTTCACACCACTCTCCACTGGCCATGGCCTTCTTGATTACCAAGAACATCTCGTTCACATTCGACGCATCCGCTATCTCCTGGCGCGCCAGGGTCACTGGCAGCGCCGACTCCACCACGAGCTGCACCACCTCCACACAGTCCGCCACCTAATCAGAGTCTCGGGGGAGCCCAGCCCCCGGGTGATGGGACAGATAGTCTGCTGGATTGTGGGTGCCTGGGCGATACTGCAGCTTGACTCCATATTCCATGAGCGAGAGCATCCATCTCTCAATGCGCAGAGGGGGCTTGGACGAGGCTCCGGACATGATCGGAATCAGGGGCTTGTGGTCCGTTATGACGACTACGGGCTTGCCCAGGATATAGATCCGGAAATGCTTGCAACCTCATGCCCACGCAGATGTGGACAGCTCCTGGCTGTTTGGGCTTTGGGGTGACAACAATTGGGGAAACCCACGGGGTCGGGCCTTCCACCCTCTCGATAATGTCTAAGTCAATGAGCGATTATAGCTCCTGCTCCACCTGTGCCCTCAGGTGGAACGGTATTCGCCGATGTTTGAGGGCTTTTGGTCTCACCGACCTGTCGATGTGAAGCCTGATGGGGTCCCCCTTCAGTTTTCCGACCCCTTGGAAGATGGTGTCAAAGCGCTGCAGTAGGCGGTCTATATCGGTGTAATAAATGGCAATTGTGAAATGCACTATATTGAGGGCTTTGGAGGAAGCACAGCTTAGGAGGGAGTGTGGGCTTACACTTGTCACGAAGAACTTTGACTTGATCTTGCTCTGCCCATGGGACAATGGCGCCACAAACACTCCCTGTATTGGTAGCGGAGTGTCTCCCCCAAAAGCGTATATCAGGGCCTTGGACTCAGACAGCTCGAGAGGGCCTGGAAGAGCTTCATAGTGTCCAGTCGCAAGCACGCAAATTGACGCGCCAGTGTCTCTAAGAACAGGAGTGGGGACCTCCCAATGTTCATCATGCACGTCGGTTGTCGGCTTCCTCTGGGACCAGTAGCGATGCTCGAGATGAAGATCTCCTCTTCCTCCGACGAAACACCCCTCATGCTCCGGGCGTTGCTCCCTCTGATTCTCGCTGGCCCCCTCGACGCTGTCACCGGAGTGGAGGTCCTTCACACCCTAGCGCAATGTCCTGGTGTGCCGCACCGGCCACAGACTCGCGTTTTCGCCGGCATTCCCCCACGTGCGGCAGGTCATATCTGCAGTATGGGCACGACTGCGTAGCGTCAGTCGCAGGAGGACCATCCACCCTCCTTATAGTGAAGGTTTCTTCGCCCTTGCCAGGGTGCATGGCCGCATCCATCTTCGCCACCCTGGACTCCGCCAGTTCGTAAGCTCTCCCTGTGTCAAGTATTTGCTGTAGGGTCAGGCCTGGTTCTCTCAACACCTGCCTCCTTAGCTTCCCGGAACTGCACCGCTGCAGCAGCTGGTTCCGTACAATCTCCTCCTCATTCACCCACCTGCAGGTGCTAGCTAGGTGCCTCAGCCATACACAGAACTGGTCCAGCGACTCCCCTTCCTGCTGCCTCTCCGCACACATGACGAACCTGTCGAAATCGACATTCGCCATGGGAAGAAAATGGTCTGGAGAGCCTGCTTCCCAGCATCGTACGTAACTGCCGGAATGTTGAGAGAGTCATAAATCCTGTAGACCTCTGTTCCCGCAGAGTACACCATGGTGGCGATCTTCGTGTCATCATCCTCTTCCCCTGAAGCCCTGAAAAACATTTCCAGTTTCTTGACCCACAGAATGCCATTTCTGCCACAGCTTGGATGGTGGGCCAGTAGTGTCAAATTCGGGCATGAGGGCCAATGTGCTGTGCATTCTGGTGGGACAGGCGCAGGGGCACCCTCTTCTTCTCCTCCCTCACCAATGATGCCAACAGGGCGAAGTACTCACAGTTTGGCACTCTTCGATGGTGGTATAAGCAGCCCAGTCACTGGATGGGTGTGCAGGTGTTCAGCACCAAAGGATGATGACAGAAGGCCTTGTGGAACTGAATGGAGAAAGTTCTAGGCGTCTTCCTTCACAGCCAGGGAAAAACTTCCCTTTTTATCTTCTTTTTTTTTAAATTTTTTTTTTTTACTCCACAGCCCTTTAGCTTGCCAGGGCTGTGGAATGTTTCAAAATTTAACTTAAAAGCCAGGGGATCGCAGCCGGCGCACGAGCACCTCCTGGGCCACTACCGCTGCGATCCACGTAAGATCAAAGATGGCCGCCGGCCATATGCGTGGGTCCGTGCCGACATCGAGAAGAGCCTCTCTCTCCGACACACTCGAAGCAGTGGCTCAGGGCTCCGGTGCCGTCCTCATCGCCAGTGATGTAAGGGCGGGGGCCGCCCGAGGCCCGCGCCAGCACTCACCCGCAGTCACACAAGCATACTGTACAGAGCACACAGGACGCGTGCTGATTGCTCAGGTCCCCGGCGGCAACTGCCGCGTGGGAACGTCTTTATTGACAGCGCGCATGCACGAGCCTCGTTATGGGCCGCGCATGCGCAATACCGCGTATTCACTACGCAACACATATGGTGCCATTATTGGAGCTTCTGAGGCTGCAGTTGACACATGACAGCCAAGGCTCATTGGCTTTGCCAGTGCTTGTTGTAAATATTATGGCTCAGACCATGTTATGGATTATTTAAACTGCATTATAATTGTTCTGGGAACTTTTTTCTCACGGTGCTTTGTGCTCGTCCCTCGCTAACTAAAATTGAGTCCAGAGAAGTTCAGCTTGCCTCGTATTGTCTGGCAAATGGATAGGGCATGTTATCAAGTTCCCAAATCCCCCCCACACTTCACGCTCACAAAGTGTGTGAACTCACAGTTTTTGCAGTAGTTTCCCCAGAGAGCTCTTCTCCATGTGCGCTGGGGTTGCTCAGAAGATCACAGCTGCCTGTTAGCATCGACCAACATAAAAAGCACCTACCGTAGTGCATGTACAGATATACCTGGCGCTATCGCTGGATAGATGTCTTTTCAAGGAACTGCCTTCTTGTGTAAAACAAGCTCTTGCCTTCTTGTTTGAAATGCTAAAAGCCGGATGGATGAACAACTGTCATGTGAAAATAATTATTCGTGAACTGCATTAACAACAAGGCGGTATAGACACTTTAGTAAATAAGGAAAATATCCGACGAGGATGGGATTCGAACCCACGCGTGCAGAGCACAATGGATTAGCAGTCCATCGCCTTAACCACTCGGCCACCTCGTCCTCGTCAAAGATCTGATCTGTACTCATTTATTTACGTATTCTGCCTGGGGTACTCTCTTTTTTAAAACATTTTTATATCAGATTGCTGTCTTCTAAAGGGTGTCACAGCAGATAGATGCGTGGATATCTTCTACATTTCCTCCATTTGTACACACCATTTCTACACTTGATCACAAAGCACAGCACCCATACACTTTCTAACCCAATGCATTTATTTGTGATTCATTTAGGACATCTGATCCAGCAATAACCCCCATATATTGTCCTTACATTGCAGCCCGCTATACGGTATTGCCCATATATACTGGTCATATATCATCAGAGTGGGTCTCATGAGCCTTTCTGTACATTCTATATTGTCCCTATACAAGGAATGGGATGGCCACAATGTTCCCTATATACTGATTAAACTGGAAACACAAGTTGGGGCGTGACTAACTCATACTGATATCGTATGAGGAGATGTTCGCCCTGGCAGAGGGCCTGATTCAGATGTTATGGTAAATTGTGGTAAATGCCACATAGAAACATGACATTTCCCAGAAACAGTCATTTCATTCTTCGAGTCTAGGGAGGACAATTGGCTTCTTGTTGACAGCAGCAGTGAAGCGTTGATATGTGGCTTTCTCTTGCATTGGGATGGTCTTCAGGATCCCTTTGATCTCTAAGTTGGCGAAGATGTAAATTTTATTTGGTGAATCCTGGTTACCTATGGCCCTCATGAAATCCTCGAACTCCTCCATCCATTCTTCCCACCTCTGACCTGGTCATTATGTAGTTGTAGCGTAAATGGGTTGGGGCGCCGTAAAAATGTGGCTCGAGATACTGGGTTTGCCCCCATGGTGGCCTGGATCTCTGTTCTTTGCGGGTAGTTTGGGCTTCCTTTAGCAGCTTGTCTGTTCTTTGTGACGGGTTGGCCGTGTGTGTGGTGTCCTTGCTGTACGGATGGTGCCCTTGTGTGGGTAGACCCATTGCAAGACCTTAATGTGGTCCTTTCTGTGGAGTGTTAGCTCTTCCACCTTCTGTGGGGGGGCTGCTTCCTTTCCATTCCCCCCTCTTCTTGTGATTCTTTCTTTTCCCGAGTTCTATAGTATTGTTAATTGAATTTGGAAAATACTAATATTTATTTTTGTTTTTTTTGTTGTTGATGGGAGGCCACGTGTGCTACACGGATTCGACTGCATCACCTGCGACATGGTGGATGGGTTTAATCGCTTTCTTCCCCCGTCTCCGATCACCCTCGTGCTTTCCTGGGGGCAGGCCTTCTTACCGCACTTTCCTGGAACGGATCCCTGCGTTGCTGTCCTCGGTGGGCAGGGCTGGACTGGCCTACAGAGATTTCCCGGTAGGCCTCTGTACTCTGGGCCTCTTGTGTGTGATATTTCCTTATTTTTTCATAGAAAAGGGGTTGGGGCTTGCTGAAAATGTGTAATATGGTGCCACTTTGAAAATGATATCCAGGGCCTCTTTTGGTTCCCAGTCCACCCCTGCCGGTGGGCCTCTCTTGCACTGGTGGGTGGCTCCTCCGGTGGCTCGGTGGTGCTCCTCATTCATGTGCATAGGCCAGCTCCCCTTCGCTGGTTTACCTCAGTCAGCGGTATGTCCTTCCTCGCACACCGGTCTATGGGCCTTACTGTCGTTCTCTCCCTGGTCCGGTTTTCTCCGCTGGCCTCCTTTTCACATGTAATGCTTCCCTTCTGGTCCCGACTGTGTTTGTTCCTACACCATCAGTGGTCTTGCAGTGGCGCACAGCATGGGTCATGGTGCCTCATCGCCAGTTGTGGGATCCCCTTTAGGCCTGTACACACACGACACAGGAGCCAGTAATTTCATGCCTACCTCCTTTATTCGTACTATAACAACTGCCCTTCTTGTCCCCAAGTCCCTCCCTTTCCTCCCTCCTCCCGCCTTCTCCCTGCGCTTTCGGTCCGTCCCTCTTAAAGGGCTCCTGCTCCATTCTTCACTGCAACATCTGCTCTTGTTCTAAAGCATGTGCGTGCAGGAGCTCCCTTTTATTTGCATGGTGTCATTTAAATCGGCAATACACTGCGGAGGTTCCCACATAACACTCCTCCTTTTTCATAATGAACATGGACAAACTGTCACTGAATATTAACTGATTCCCCCCTTACAAAATGACAATACTTATACCACTTGGGAATTGTAGAAAAACAATTACCACATAGATTGGGACTCACATAGTTGCACACATATTTTATATGAAACACGCTGAGAATATTCAGCGGGTGACAGTCAGGGTTGGTGGACTGCTGGCAGTACATTGGGGGTATCAGCACATTATACAAGACCCTTTATCAACCTGGGGTGAGTGGATCTTCAACCACTGGGAGCACCATTGTCAGCTACATTATACAAGACCCTTTATTAACCTGGGGTGAGTGGAACTTTAAACACTGAGGGACACCATTGTCAGCTACTGGCACCATATAGAGCACGCCATCAAATTGCAGGAGCACAGCTTCACATACCGTCTAACGGAGGCCACTTTAAGCATGTCCAGAATATGCAGGGTCGCAGCATTTAGATAGATATTTACTGAGTTCACTTTAAGAATTTGCAGGATTGCAGGAGACCAATTCAAACTTGCATTGGCATTGTCACCCCTACAGTAATGGGGCAGTTATGATATGATATATGGCATTTATAACGCGCCTATACACAAGTGTTTCAAGGCGCGATGAGGTAAGGGAGGGGGAACAGAGGGAGGACAGACAACGATCCTACTAGGCCAGGTGTAATTCAGATCGCGCAAGTGCATGGGAAGGGACAGTACAGTACATGGGAGTAGATAATAACAACAAGTAAAAGTAACGGCAAGCAAGTGGCAAGTGCAAGGGTAAGTGCAGACATCAGGTGTCAAGTGCTGGTAGAGGGGCTGTAGGGATACAGAAACAGTCCCCAAGTCCTGGGGTTTCCAGGCGGGCAGTGCAGGTATGTCTGACTTGTGGAGGGAGGGACCAGGGCCCACGCTCAGTGGGTGTCCAGGTAACCAGTGCAGGGGAGAGGAGGAGAGAAAGCAGAAGCAAAGAGAAAGGTTTTGAGGTGCCTCCAGAACCAGAGATGGTTCTCCTCCAGTTTGAGGGAGGCATAGAGGCTCCAGCTGAAGAAAGAGAGCGACCACCAACTCGTTGCTTGGAGAAGCGAAAGACCGTGAGGGAGTTGGAGGTGAATGAGCGAAGAGCTTGAGAAGGAAGATATTTAGGAAGACAGAGTTGAAGGGATTGTGGCCCGTGCCCCAGAAGGCCTTGTGGACAATGCATAGGGTTTTGAACTTAATCCTCGCAGCCACTGGAAGCCAGTGCAGAGATTTCAGTCCTGGGGAGATACGATCCCTGGGCTTGAGGCCAAGGACAAATCTCGCAGTTCTGTTCTGGATGAGTTGCAGATGGCGGAGAGTAGAGGCAGGCAGATTTAGAAAGAGGCTGTTGCAGTAATCCAGCCTGGAGAGAACCAGAGCTCTGGAGACAGTGAGCTTCTGGGGGAAGGAGAGGAAAGGAAGAATACCTCAGAGGAGGTGCAGCTGGTAGTGTGACTTCTTAGAGACGTCAGAGATGTGAGGAGAGAAGGAGAGTGTGGAGTCGAATATGACCCAAGGTTTTTAGCAATGCAGGTGAGAGCAGGAAGAGGGCCAAGAGAGGCCGGCCAGAGAGCGACAGGAAAGGAGGGAGCGGGTGTGCCGGTGAGGAGAATCTCAGTCTTACTCGAATTGAGGCAGAGGTCACTGGCGGCACACCACTCCTGGATAGCAGACAGACAGTCAGAGATGAGGGACGGAGAAGAGGTGGCCAAAGGTAGCCTGAAAATGAGCTATGTGTCATTCGCATATCACTGAAAGTTGGGGCAGAGAGCGGCAATGAGGTAGGCAAGGAGTGCCAGGTATTGGTTGAACAGCCACAGAGAGAGGTTAGACCCCTGAGGGACACCACAGGTAGAGAAAAAGATAGCAGAGAGAAAGGACCCAAGTTGGACCTGGGAGGGTCGGTCAGAGAGGAAAGAAGTTAGCCACGTTATCACAGAGACAACTGAGCAGGATGGCATGGTTGACCATGTCAAAGGCAGAAAAGAAATCAATCAAGATGATGACACATGGGGTGTTAGAGTCAAGGTTGGAGAGCAAGTCTTCACGGATGTTCAGGAGAGCAGTTTCCGTGCTTCTGGCAGCTCTGAAGCCAGACTGATGGTCATGAAGACAACCAACAGATTCAGTGTGGTGATTAAGCTGGGAGATGGCCAGTTTCTCCAGGGGCTTTCCCAGGAAGGGAGTGATGGAGATTGGGCGATAGTTAGCCGGGCAGGAGGGGTCAGCAGAAGGTTTCTTAAGAAGAGGGGGTGCACAAGGGAATGCTTCAGGGGGAATGGGAAGACTCCAGTGGCGAAGGAGTGATTGCAGAAGTCAGCCAGGGCAGGAGCCAGGGAGTCGATGTGGTCCTTGATGGTTTTGGAGAAACAGGGATCAACCTGTTTTGACGAGACTTTCATAGATCGGACTTGTCTAGAAAACTCATCTGTGGAGAACAGGGGAAATGCAGAGAAGGAGGGAGGAGAGGAGGCTGCAGAAGGGCCAGAGGAAGAGCAGTGAGTAGAGGGAGGGCGGGGAGAGGAGGAGAGTGAGGATAGGATGTCCTGAGTTTTCGAGATGAAGTGAGAATCCAGTAACGTACAGAGGGCCTAGGAAGGGACAGGAGAGGTAGAGACTGTGGCAAGATTGGCCAGTTCCTTGCAGATTTTAAAGAGTTCAGCCAAGTTGTTAAATGCCACAGAGACGCGGGCTTGGATGTGGGCTCTCTTCTGGGTGAGATCTTCTCACCCTCTGGCAGGAGATTTATTTATTTCAGATGGCACCAACGAGCGCCACAACAGGCCTCACCTGCTGGTTCCTTCCCTATGGCGGATGCTGCATCTTCATCGCTCTATGGGGAGCACTTTCTGATTGGCGGCCCGCCTGGCCCATGATGATGCCAGTGTCTCGGTGGGGTGGCTCCGTATGGCATTGCACTGCGGCCCGAATGGTGGTGGTCGGGCCGGGCCGCTCCTTACTGGACCAGCTCTCACCGTGTTTGCCGCGATGGTGAAATGCTCCTCCACACAGGAGCGAGGGGGAATACTCCTTCCTGCAGCGCACTGGAAACACACCAGGTTGACGGCGGATGCCTTGTCCTCCTTATTTCTCTTTGGAGCTCCGATCACAGAGCCAGGCACTCACTCTCTCTCTGGCGGTAGAAAACAAAATGCTGTGATAGCAGACGCTGCAGGGGATGCGTGCTGACCTTCATCCCGACCGCACAAGCACCTTCTAGATTGAGAGCCGCGACCAGTGTGGAGTCGCTGGTAGGGTGCTAGGGCATCCATCCTCTCCACATCAGCGATAGAATCGGCTTCACCTCTCTTCTTCCCCGGCGGTCGACAGACCACACATTGTGGTCTCTCCCCTTCCACGCCATTGTTGTGGGGGCGGGCGAGGCCACTCGAGTCGGCCCTTTAGTGCTGGGAACAGGGGCCCCACAGCAAAAAAACCTGCAGGCCTGTGATCACACGGTGTAGGCCTTGTTAGGAAGGATTTCCCTTTGGTGCAATTTTACCTCCATTTGTGAACCCCCCAAACATTTTGCTTCTGTTTGACTTACCTAACCTGACTTTTCCAGTGGAGCACAGCCTTCAGCTGCACTCCTCTGGGCTTTAGACACAAAGGGCCTCATTCCGAGGTTGGCGGTAAGGGGTTAACGGCACCGGTAAAGGTGCCGGTGCCGTTAACCCCTTACCGCCGCATTACGAGGTCCTTTCGCGGGTCCCGCTAAGGGCGGCTGGTTTTACCAGGCACCCTTAGTGGGAGCCGCTAAAGGACCAGCATGCTAACAACGGGCCCTTTATTAACGGGCCCGTTGTTAGCATGGACCCCATTCCCATTGAGCCCTATGGGGGCTCGAATGGGGATGGGTTCCCTGAATGGGGAAATATCGGGTCCTCCAAGGTTGGAATGGCCCGGTAATTCCCCATTCAGGGAAACCGGAACCTGAATGCGGTAACAGGGTAGCCATGGCGCTAATAGCGCCATGGCTACCTCCAACCTTGTAATGACCCCCCAAAGTCTTCTGTTCTGTCCTTTGGCCATTTTGTCCCTTTGCCTTCCCCCAGGTCGAGAGAGGTATTCCTTATTTGGCCATGCAGTCTCCTGCGAAAAACTGCATCTTTCGCAGGCTCCTGCATGTCACGTGTGTTAGTACCCAGGAAGAGGGTTGGGACTGTCTGGTCCCAATCCACACTACTGGTGTCAGTATGTCTGGTAGGGCTGAATGACTGCAACCACCATGGGCCACGATTGGCCCATGTCTGGCGTGCATGCAAGAGAGCAGATCTTCCATTGGCTATCTGAGATTTGAGCGTGAACCGAATCTTGGATAAGAGAAAGGGCTCTGCCTCCATTCCAGGTCAATCTACTGAGGTTCACACCAAACCTCATAAGGAGCCAAGTATCCTTAACAAGAAAGCAAACTCGAGGAACTGCCAATGACGTGCTTGGAAGGTTTGGCATCCTGACGCAGCTTTGTCCCTTTGGAGTAGTGGGAACAACTACTCTCGGCTTCTTCTACTTCCCCTCGAAAAGAGTCTCTTCGGAAGTGTTCTTGGGCCATCCAGTGAACTGACGAGCTCAAACACTGGGTATTGCAGAGGAATGCTGCTGTCCCAAGTTGATTATGAACAAGGGTCAAGTCAGCGGAAACCAAAATATTAATTCCCTTCAAGGACATCGTCCTACCTTTAAAGAAATAGAGACAGTACTGCTGGTCATAAGTCAGATCACCATACGTCAATCAACATGTAATAAAAGATAACATGTTTATTAAATTTCTTATACATTTATTTCAATATATTAAAAAGAGATTAAATAGTCTACAATACTTGTGCAATACATGAAATTGTATCGTACAATTAAAGAAATAAAGTGCATACTGCGGTAAAGTGCTAGTGCCAATTGTGAACCTCGAGGAAATATCAACGGGAAATAGATCGATCGTAATAAATCCTGAATGTAAACACAAGGATGACTAGAGGGTATCCCCAGATGAGTGAAGGGGATCACTCGACCGGGGAAACCCACAGTGACCCAAAAATAATTGGAATGTGCAAATAACAAATGTCTATTAATGGCACATTCCACACAATACAAAGAGTCAAAATTGAATCGATTATAATGATCAGCAAACAAGAGCACCAATAGCTAGAAAATACTCAATACCAGAGTAAAAAACACATCTAAAACATATACACATAGTAATACAAGTTAGGGATGCTAGTTGAGACTCAAGACTCTGGGAATCGCTAGCTTGTGATCCTGGTCCCTCTCCCACCAAAGCTCGTTGTCCAAGCTCCTTTGGGTCACGATATACAAGAATGCACCACACCGCAATGATGTGCGGTTCTTGCGTCGCCCGCTGTGGTGACCATCGCAGAAAGTGCCTGCAGTTCTTGCCTACTCTGTCCTTAGACGTACTGCACAGAACTATCCTTCTTCCTCCTTTGAGAGCTGAGTAAAGGCTACTGTCCCACCATGGACGATCTTCCCGTCCCACAGCCGCTGAGAGCCAGAGCATCCTGAAACTGCAGGCTTAACACCTACAGGCGAAGTGGGCAAGACTGCCAAAGTTTGGTCCGGACTGTGACAAGGGTCGGTGAGTACTTTCCTTACATACTGGTGGCCCCCTGGCACATCCATCCCTTTTTACGAATGAGTGTTCCTCAAAAGATACTCACTTTGGCTGGGATAGCATGCGCTCCCCAGCTATTCCTGAACTCTGAATAAGGCACAGCAGTGCGTGATGGTAAGGTCGGCGTCATAGGCGACCTGGACATTCAGGGAATGGAACTGCTTCCAATTCCTAGAGACCTCCTCTAAGGTGTGGGGGTTTGCACGAGCTCAACATGCGTGCAATCCAATGATGCCACCACATTGGGCATGCCTGCAATTTCACAGAAGCGGGCGTTGGTGGCTTTGAACTGTGCCAGGGTGGTGAGGAGGGCGATGTGGGTCAGGAGGTCAAGTATGGTTTCCATGTTTAGGCGGTACAGGTGAACCACCGCCCCCTTGGTCCCCTGTGTTGATGTGAGCGCCCCCCGCTTGGTCGCGTGTGTCGATGTGAGTGCCCCTACACCCTGCTTGGTCGCCTAACTGGATGTGTGTGCCTCCCACCCCCTGCTTGGTCATCTGTGTTGATGTGAGTGCCCCCCATTCACCCGCCCTTGGTCGCCTGTGTGGATGTGAGTGCCCCCACCCCCCGCTTAGTCGCCTGTGTTGATGTGAGTGCCACCCCCTCTCGTGTCCTCCCCCTCCCCTTTTCCCTCGCCCGTTAAACTGCTTCTGCATTTGTATGCTGCTGTCACCCTGCAACATTGGGTTTGGCAACATATTTGTGCCACCTAAACTGACTTTATGTATTTGTATGCTGCTGCCGCCCTGCAATATGGGCCTTGCCAACATGTTTGTGCCACCTAAACTGATTTTCTGCATTTGCATGCTGCTGCTGCCCTGCAACATGGGGCTGGGCAACACGTTAGTGCCACCCAAACGGACCTTCTGCATTTGTATGCTGCTGCTGCCCTGCAATATGGGGCTGGCAACACGTTTGTGCCACCTAAACGGACTTTCTGCATTTGTATGCTGCTGCCGCCCTGCAACATGGGGTTGGGCAACACGTTTGTGCTACCTAAACTGACTTTCTGCATTTGTATGCTGCTGCCGCCCTGCAACATGGGGTTGAGCCACTTGTTTGTGCCACCTAAACCGACTTTCTGCATTTATGTGCTCCTGCCGCCCTGCAATACGGGGTTAGGCAATCTGATGTTTTTGCAAGCACTTACGTAACCAAGTATGCCGCCTGGCAACATGTATGTTTTTGTACGTTTTTTGCAAGCACTTTGTAACTAAGTAAACCTTGTTTAACAGCACTGCGATGCCAAGGGCTGTTGTGAGCTTTATAAAAGGAAATACATAAAAATAAAATAAATAAAAGTAGTATCTGCCTGTCAGTGAAGGCCCAGGGTGTGGCCCTTGTACGAAGGATCACTGCACGCCTCTACCTCACCACCTGCATCCCCATCTTCCTCATCCTCCTTCTCTACCTGGCCTCCTGTTGCTTCTGCTGGTACTCCAGCCTCCACAGCTGTAAATTGATATGCAGTGCCTCCAGCTCCATGTTTGCAGAAGTGTGTTCTTGGGGAAGGTGCAGCTCTTCTGTACTCTTCCTGTGTGCATAGGGTCACCTGGGTGAATTGTGTGCACCTGTGGCCTAATGTCCTTCCTTCACTTGAGTCCATTTACTGGCCGCTCTAATGTGTTGTTATCTCCACCTTGGTTTTACTGGTATTACCAGCAAATATCAGCCAGTATTATCGGCAAATCCAATCTTGTCATATGCCAGTGATACCACTGTGCTCGTATTACCGGTGCAGGTTTCCGGCCCATCCGGTATTTTCCTTGCCGGTAATTTAATTCCAGAATGAGGTGATACCGGCAGCGGAAATTCTGGCAACTGTGTTCCCGGCAAACACGTACTTGGCCGTACCAGTAAAAGTGCCCGTAAACTGTATTACCTTATACTGTGTATACGTACGTTATAAATGCCATATCATATCATAATGCAAACTCGCACTGAGACCCTATGTTCTTACGTGGGGATAAAGGCATATATTTGTGCATCCAGCATGGACATGCAGTGGTACGGACAACATGAAAGATTTGTTCCTGTGTTACCCTACAAAACCAATTGCTAATTGTGTGGCCGGTTACCCAATTTTCCACAGAAGGTTTGCTATAAAATGAACTACTTTAACCCATTTTTTCCCAATTTTGTGTTGGGTAAAAACCCACATAGTCATACTTATTCATGGGAAACAATTAAAAGATTCACCAGCCACCACCACATGCATATTACTGCTGTGCAGCTGAAGGGAAAACATGTACCCCTCTGTAAGAGGATTCAATTCAACACTACAGCTAAGTCAACGCCTAGTCTATAATACTGAATGAAAACCCTTATTGATATATCTTTATGTCCAGTTCATGCGTTCTGGATGACTACCCCTATATAACACCCCTCTCTCAGAATCCCCCTGACCCCACTGAGCCAAGAAGTAGTTCTGTTTTGCAAGTTAAAAGGTTTAATTGATAGTTTAAACAATAGGTATAGATATCACACTTTAGAATAAATTAATAATTGAATAGCACACTTAATCTGATATGATAAAGATTAACAACGGAGAATCTGGCACTAGCACACTTCTTGATAATCACTAAGGAGTTGACATGAAATGGATAAGATAGCAACAATACTTTTATAGTTTCAAATGGATGCAATGTGGAATGAAATGCAGTAAAGAAAATAACTTGATAGGATTTCAGCAAAAGACAATGTAATCACTTTCTTGGACAATTCACCCCCCCCCCTTTATGCAATGCAAGGAAAAGGAAGGTAGGCACACAGTTCTCAGAAATGCAATCAAATGTGATTCAGTTCACCCCAGCAGCTTAGACTACAGAAGTTGAAAACACAGGCCCAAATGCTTTTAAATGTGCTGGCAATGTAGAAAAAATATGCTAAAATGCTTTTAATTCCCTCTAGGAGGTTCAGGGTGAGTGGTATCAAGTTAATATTAGTCCAGGCTCACTCTTGCAATGATTCAGGGATAGTTTTTATGAGGCAAACGATTTTTTTCAGAGGAAAGCAAAAGCAGCTATCTTTTGCAAGTGGAGAAATGTTCAAATCGCGGCAAAATTTGCGAATGCGCCGGGCGCGATTACAGAGGAATTACAAGGGCTAGCAATATCGTTTTGGGGTCCTAGGAAAGCCTAGGATCTCAGCTTCCAGATGAAAGTTACTGCAAGTCTCTAGCACAAACGGTCACGGAGATATGAGCGATTAAATAAAGGTCGTTTTTCAGATTTGAAATTTTAAAGTTAAAAAAAGACAAGTGCAGCTTGCAACTAGCAAATCACAGGTGACAGCTTTACAAATGACAGGTGACAGTTAGGAGGCAGTTCTACTTAGATTAAAATAGCTTGGATTATATTATTTTAACTAAGAGATTGGTTCTGCACAGTTTTCTAGGTACTCACACTATATTTAGAAATATGCCTTGCCACGGATCTGGTCAGGTTTTGGACTGCACTCCGGTTCAGCTCTCTCTGGTTTTGGATACTTGATAGATTTGAAGTCTCTATGTCTGCTCTCTGAAGGTTGAGGGAGGTAAAGTATGGATTTTCCGGCAGAGCTTCCAGCTGCAAATGGATTTGAAGGTCCCTATCTGTCCTGTCTCTCTGCTTTTATGTGTTTTTAAAATGGGTGTGTGTGAGCAGCATCACTAGCCAGCCCCTCTCCACTTATCATTGGCCAAGCTTTAATTTCTCCCCTGATTGGGGAAGCTAAGTTGTGTCAGAGTGATGTCATTTTACAGCCTGCAGAAAGTCCACTCCTCCTGTCAATTTACACACAAATCTAGATTTGAACCAAATACATATTTGCAGAGGTACATATTGTTTAAAATTACATGCACCCATCATGCATTACAGGAGGTATACCCTGTTCAAACTCTGCTCTTCCTGAGAGCTTGCATTCAGAAATGGCAATATTTTGCACTTTTTAACTGGTTTGCAATACCGGACATTACCCCAAATTTACACACATGTGCGCAAGGAGTATGGACATTAGTTGATGAAGTGTCAGATTTTTCACATGCACACATTTTGAGTAATATCCTCTTTTCCGCTAAAACCCCCCTGAACCTGCCACCGGTTCCAAAAACCTCTTAAAATGTGGGCAGAAAAATCACAAGAATTATGGTGTCATTTAAATAATTTTCACAAGTCCGTACTATGAGTTATTCATCTTTTTAGAGTTATATTCTGGCCCCAAAGGGGTGTGGTTTTCCTCCAGCACAAGGTGGAATTTCTGGTTTTTCCAGTTCTGCCAAGCCAGCTTGCTCTCACAGGCAGTGCCCCTCCCCTTTGCTTCAGGAGGAAGCTACTTTTACGACATCTGCAATAAACCATCTGCCTGGGTCAGGAGAGGGCTTTGTTCAGAGCTCCTGTATTCTGTGGGGGCTCCCCTTAATTCAATTATCAGAGAGATGGCATATCCTTAGTTTGGCCAGCAAAAGGCAGATAGGCCTGGGAACACAGCTGTGACTCAAGTTTCACTCCTGATGGGGGGTAGTTGCCAGGCAAAATTGGGATCTCTTGAAGCCAGTTTTTAGCTACATGTCATTTCTGTTCCCCAGTTTTCTGCATTCAAATAAAACTAAACATTTTTACATATGCAGCTAGGATGCTGATTCTAAGTTTAAAACTATGACATTTAAACAATTGCAACCTATGTGACACTCAAAGTAGGTCACTCATTTCTTTTAAACATTTAGATTTGTAGTGTCTTTCAGTCCAAATTTACTTAAACTGCTGAAATCCACAGCTCAGCCAGTCTTGTTATAAACCTTCAAGTCACTTCAGAATATAACTTTACATTGGATCCACCTCTCAGTAAGTCTTTCTTTGGCATGTTTTGGGTTCATTTATTCAGTTTTACAAAATCTAAAATCTGGTGTTGTTTTAAAACGCCGGCTTTTGGATAGTGGTGAGTACTGGTACTGCACCCCTTTTTGGGATTTAAGAAAATGAATTCCCAACAGTTATGGGTTTGCTTTTGGCAATCAGCATTGCCATTCCCAATGGTTTCAGACTACTGTGTGGGTAGTCCAATGGTGGTTTTAGGCAGTGTCCTTCTGTGCCCATAACATCGGCAAAAATGAGTGGCAGCCTATTCTTCATGCATTTCCCTGTGCATTTTCTGGGAAGCTCTGGCCATCATGATGTTTTCCATGTCAGTACTGCACAGTTTTGAGGTAGGGCTCGGATGCCTGGGTAAATACATCCCACTAGCCCCCCTCTTGCGATGGCCATTCGGTTTCACTGATGGGACTCGCAAGACCTGGGATGTTTCCTCATCTTCTTCCAATAGATGGCACAGTTCAGCATCTTTTCCAAGATTGGGCGGTACCCCGGGCCCGTTGCGTCTCCGCTACCGGTCTCCGGATCGTCCTCCTTGTCCCGTCTCCAGGTTTTCTTTCTCCTAGGACGACAAAGGAAGAGCGGCAATACCTATTCATGGACATTTCCACCACTGTTGAGATAGTGGGGCAGCATATGCATTTCATCATAACGAAACATTACATTCTTATTTTGAAAAAAAAGAACAGTATAACTAAGAGACAGTTTCATGCAAATCACAATATCTTAGAGACTAGATGTGGTATGTTTTATGATTGGAACTGAATTAGTCTGAGACAGTACCCGCTAGGATTCCAGAGGATTCCTCCAGTTGTTGCAGAGTGTGCCTGGGATGGCAACATTTCAACTGGTTTATGTGGACCCACTTGTCTTCCCCCGCTGCCAAAGGACCTTTGGGGATGTGGATTTCGTAGGCCACAGGGGAGATCTTGTCGATGATCTCAAAGGGTCCCTTCCACGTAGGCAAAAATTTCCGCTGTTTTGCCTGGTTTCTTTGGAAGTTGTATAGATAGACCCGGTCTCCCACCTGATATTCCTTCCTGGAAGTTTTCAGGTCATAATGGGTCTTCATGCTATCAGCCGATCTTTCTAGATTCCGCTGAGCAAAAGCAAAAGCATGTTGAAGGTGTTTCCTTAAATTCTCCACATACTCATGAGTTGTGGAGGCATTTATCAGTGTCTGCTCTTGGGTCCTGTAGAGCAAATGCTGAGGAAGCACCATCTTGCGCCCAGTCATCAACTCAAATGGTGACATTTTGGTTGCAGATGAAGGGGTAGATCTGATGGCCATTAGGACCAGAGGTAATCGGATATCCCAACTTGGCCCAGAATCTGCCACAAACTTTTTTAAGATGCTCACAATTGTCCGGTTATATCTCTCTACTGCCCCAGAAGAAGCTGGTCTATAAGCAATATGCAGCTTTCTCTTGACCCCCAGTATCTCCCACATCTTTGTCATTACTTCACTGGTGAAGTGGCTACCCCTGTCTGACTCAATCCTTTGAGGTAGACCAAAACGGGAAAAGATGTGGTTAATCATCAGGGCAGCTGCAGTTTCTGCCTTGCAATTTGGGGCTGGGAGACATTCCACCCACTTGGTAAACAAGCATGTCACAGTCAACATGTACTTATTCCCCCTAGCAGAGCGAATCACGGGGCCTACAAAGTCGATTTGTAAATCTGACCATGGCAGTGTCATCCCCCTCTTTTGGAGAGGCGCACGGTGCGTGAGGGATGATGGCTGAAATTGTGCACACACAAGACACCCCTTCAAATATTGGCCGAGGTCCTGCCCCATGTGTGGCCAGTATGCAACCTCTCTTAAGATTTCCAATGTTGTGTGAAACCCCCTATGACCGGCGGTGGCCGCATCATGGGCGTGACTTAACATCAGGCTTCGGAATGAGGTAGGAACCACTCACTGATCGTGGCCAGCTTTGGATTTCCTTACCAGCAACCCGTCTTGGATTCTGAACATTTTTGGACATTTCATCAACACTCTTAGGTCCTCTTTCCCAGTGTAATCGGTATCCGTCAGGGGAAAGTTCTCAGGGTCCTCAAGGTGCTGGTAAAATTTACCAATTATTGGATCCCCCTTCTGAGCGGTAATCAAATCAGCATCAGGGGTCTCCTTGCTCCATTGTGCAATTGAAAGGTCGTTGTGAGCATTTGTCTGGGACCTAGTGATAGCAGTGACCTGGATTTCCCCCAACAGGGACTCAATCTCAATTAGATCCCCTTGGATGGCCCCAGTTTTGGCCAGCTGATCAGCTAAGTCATTTCCAGTTTTGTCTGGTCCCTCTACTTTGGAATGACCCTTGATCTTTTTCCAATAGATGGTCATCTCATTCGAGGTGACCAGATCATCAATGTTTTGGATCAACTTCCCATGTTTCAAGGGTTTGTTGTTAGCACATAACATGCCTCTGGTTTTCCAATTAACCAGGTGCTCCACGAACCCGTTCCGTACATAATCCGAATCTGTGATTATGACCAGTTCGCGGAGTTGATGCTGGACAGCAGTGAGGATGGCCTGATACACAGCCATCAATTCTGCCACCTGACTACTTCGGGGACCAATTTTGTATCCAGCGGAGGGTTCTGGGGACTCATTCACCCATGCATTCCCTACTCCAGCCACCAGTTCTTTCTCCCCGTCGTTGTCAACATGGTAAGAGCATCCATCCACATAGACAGTGGGCATTCCCTCACACTTGTCCTCTTCAAAGACTTTGTGTGGGGAATTAAGGTATGCCTCCGTGTTGTCCTTGATTTTTAGACTTTCGTCCTCGAGACAGTTTTCTCTGGCACAATCATGCAAGTCAGCCAGACCTTGCGCGAGGGGACTCTTCTTGTTTTGGCCATATCTGACCTCCACTGGAAAGCCTTGCATTGACAGAATCCAGGAAGTAATTTGGGAATTACTCACATTTCCGGCCCGGATTCTATCACTTTGGAGATATTGCAGAGGCTGGTGTGGAGTCTCCACTATGATGTGTTCCCCCTGGATAAACGGGCGGTAATTCTTCATTGCCCACACCGTTGCCAGGAGTGCCTTCTCACAATCGTTGAATTTTTCCTCCACAGAGGATAAAGTTTTGCTCGCATAGGAGATTACTTTATTGACCTTGTCATGCTTTTGGTATAATACTGCCGTCAAGCACGTATTAGAGAACCCTGTCTCCAGGAAGAACTCCTTGTTTCTGACAGGGTATGCTAGGCAAGGCACTTGTGAGAGGCTTCTTTTGAGTTGTCTTACTGCCTCGGATTGTTCTGGACCCCATTCCCACTTGACCCCCCCCCCCCCTTCAGGAGATGAATCAGGGGTCTGGTAATCGCTGCGTAGCCCTCAATGAACTTTCTGCTGTAATTAGTCAGTCCAAGGAGGCTCCTTAGTTCTCGCAGAGTTGTGGGGTCTTTCAGTTTCTGAAGTGCTTCCACTTTCTTTTCCTGGGGACAGAGACCCTGAGGAGTAATCTCATGCCCCAAGAAATTAACACGGGTTCTACACCACTGTGCTTTCTGAAAGGAAAGTTTTGCTCTGGCGGCCCTCAACTGCGTCAGAACATAACGGATCTCCGCTATGTGTTCCTCCACAGATGAACTTTTGATGAGGACATCATCTACATAAGCCAGGTTACCCCTCGCACCCAGGTCGGGCATGGCCTTATGTAGGAAAATATTGAACTCATTACCGGAGTTGAGGTATCCGAAAGGAGTCCGGGTCCATGTATACTGCTGGCCCCCAAAGGTAAAAGCCAGTTTGTATTGGTCCTCCCTACTGACAGGCACGGTCCAGTATCCATTGGTCAGGTCTATTGCAGTGAATACCTGTGACCCCTGGATCTGGGCCAGCCCTTGGTCAATGTAGGGCAGAGGCCATCGGGAAGTATGGACCCGTTTGTTGAGCTCCCTGAGGTCGGCGCAGAGTCTCCACTGGCCGTTTGGCTTCAATATTCCCAGCACCGGGTTATTGAAGGTGCTGTGGACTGGACGGATTATTCCCCTGGACTCAAGGTTCTTAATTATTTCAGTAAGGGACTCCATTGATGCGAGAGGCAAGCGATATTGCTTCACAAACACAGGAGTCATGCCAGGGTCTGTGGGGATTGTGGTTGTGTGGATGTCGGTGCGGCCACAGTCATATGAGTCTACCGCAAAGAGATCTTGGAAATCCAAGAAAACTTGTTTCAACTTTTGCTTTTGTTCCAGAGTCACACAGGCATCAGCTAGGTTGACTCTCTCTTCCACCATCTGCCTGAAGCCTGGAAAGACTTCTGGTTTGGCTATTTCAGCGGCCTCCTCCAGCTGGGTAGAGAAGTCCCTGGTCAGAGTGCTGATTTGGACTGGAGGCTTCAGGTGGGAAAGGCAGCCCTCACGGACCTGGAAAATCACCTCATCCCTCCTGAAGTCACAAGTCACATCTTCCTTACCATAGGGGCAGGAAGTGTACACCAGGAAGTTCCCCCCATGCCGGGTAAAAATCCTGTCTGGTGTTGTATTGTCCTCACTGTCACTGTCAAAACAGTCCTTGGGGATTGGTCCTAACAGTTCATTTACTAAGTCGATGGAAAAATGTCGGTCATCAACCGCCATTCCAACAATGGCGCCTGCGGCTAGAGTAATACTCTTTAAGTCGCTGTTATCCACCTCTATTGGAATGGTGTCATGTTCTATGTTGACTAATGGAGTTGCGTTTACCCCCAACCCTTGCTGTTGGAGAGAAGCATTTAGATGTATGTAAGCATCAGGGTTTTTCAACTCTTGTCCCCTTTTAACTTTCCCTTCCAGAGATAATTGTCGGGTCCTTTCTGGGATGGTGACTTCCTCTTTAACCTGAATTTCAACTGCATAAGGTAGCAATTGAGCTGACCTAAATGCTTTTTCTGGATCATCAAAGCCCATGGGATTATCCGCTAATCGGAACCAAGCTTTGAAGTTTATTAGGTCCAAACTAATGGCAAAGCGATTGAGAATGTCACTGCCTAAGTAAAAGGCGGCCGTGACGTCTCGCACAACCCAACAATTATGGACTATGCTCTTGTTGCCAATGGAGATTTTGAGCATACACCTGCTTGGCAGGAGATGTTTGGAATTAGGTGCTTCCAGGTCCACTTCCCATTTGTCTATCAGTTTGAAGGTGGGAATGGCTGGATCTTTTGGGAGTTGGCGGAACATGGCTTCGCTGATGAAGCTCTTACCGTTGTTCATACACACTCGAGCGAGAACAGAGTCCTTCCCATCATTTAACTGAACAGGGATGAACAACTGCTCTCCAATTTGCTGAATATCAGCCAGGCTCTGAGCTGATTTCACATCTTTCTGGACTATAGGAGTGGGAGTTTCTGATTGTGGATTAGTATAGAATCTCAGAGTGTTTCCTTCCAGCGTGGAGTACCACTTTAGACTGGAAGGAAGGTTGATTTTCAGAAATAGAGAGGACCCTCCACCACCAGTCTCTTGTCCTACTGCTATTACTGTCACGTCTGGAATTTGGCTATTCTGGAAGTGAAATTCTACTTGGTCAGATTTTTGTTCAACCATGTGGCAGGTGCCGTTTAAACTAACATGGTTGACACTCCGTTTTAATTTTATTGGTCGGCTAGTCTGGGTCCAGAGGACCTTGTTTACGCAATCTATTAGGGGTGACAACCTTCTCAGGAGGTCATTCCCTAGTAAACAAGGGGTGCCCTCTGGAGTCACAACTATGACTGGGTGTTTCAACTTGTGTCGCCCAATTTTAATGTCCAAATCTGCAGTCCCCTCAACGGGAATTTCCTTCCCGTCAAAGTTCTGGAGTTGTCCAGGAAGTGAGGTGAGAGGAATTTGGTAATTCCCTCCCGTTCCTGCATTCAGTTCGTCAAAGGCCCTTCTGGACAGAAGGGTAGCTTGAGATCCCGTGTCCACCAGCGCCAAAATTGTACCCTGCCCCTGTACTTGTACCGGGGCATAGTATCTTCCCTCCTTCTCCTCAAGGGGGCACAGATAATGCACATATTTGGACAACTGGTGGGCTAATTTTCTGGTTTTGGACATTGCTAGCGAAGAGATTTGGGCAGAATTCTGTGGAGAGCCTTGGGAATCTGAAAGAAAAAGTTGGCAACTGGAGATCAGAGCCATTGTGGGTTCCCCTGGCTCCCGTTCTGGGCCGCCCCCCCCTTTTTGGAGGCAGTCACCAGGATGGGTTTGAACCAGGGGAGTTTCTTGCTGTTGGTTCTGGGATGAGATGGTGGGCGGCAGTAGCTCAGTCTCCACATCTCCCCAGTCTGGATTTGCATCCCTAGGGACCCATTTTTCTTTGGAAGGTGTTCCCCCCTCTCTGAAGGAGAAGATCCTTTTCCCAGGATCCTCTGAGGATCCCTCTCCCTCAAATTGGAAGATCTGTACCTCTTCCTCAAACTGAGTCTGTTTGGGTCTTTTGTTTCTCCTACCACCCCTCTGCTCCTTAGGAGGCAGACTTTCAGGGGCAAGAGATTTTGTTTCCGGTTCCTGGGTTTCCAGGGGCTGTTTCCAAGTGAGGAAGGAAGCTTCCTCCAAGGCTTTACACCCCACTTCCCCTTGTGCCTCTTCCCTGGGAACCGGTGAGTTATTGGGGTGCTGCCCCCGTCATTGTTCTGGGGCACCAGGTCCAGAGTTGGGTGCGTTCTGCGCCGGCATGCCGATCTGAGGGTTCTGCTGAGCCCTCAGTATGTGACCCAGATCCCGCGCCATGTTTTGAACCTGGCGCTCTAACTGGGAAACCCGCTCAGGCTGATACGGGGCCCTGTTTTCTCCCCTGGGCTGATCCCGGGAAGAGTAGCTGTCCCTCCTCTGGTAATACCCCGGGTTGGGAAGATTTGGGTACCCCTCCACCCTTGGCCTCCCCTCTCCCGGATTCAGTGGTCTGGGCTCAGGGAATTGGGGAAAGAAGGATGGATGGTTTTGGGGCTGAAAGTCGGGTGGATATCTGGGGAAAAAGTTCTGGCCTGGATTTGGTGTGTTTCTGCCCTCCGGTGGGAAGTTAGGAGGGAAGTTCCCTGGGTTAGGTGCTTGGCTGGATCCCCCCCCTTGGGCTGGAGGAGTCCACACATAACCCAGGATGGGTCTGTTTCCCTTGTAACGGGGACTTACATAATCAGGAGAGCGAGGGACCCCATTTGTGGGGCTGCCTCCCTGGCTCCCTGTCTGGGACTGACCCGAGGACCTCCTGGGCCTAGCATTATTAGGTGCAGGTAGGTTTTTAGGCCCCCCCATCTCCAAATCCAAAATGGGGGTGACCTTTACCTCTGCCACCTTGGCAGCAGCAGGGGTGCTGTTGGCTTTGGGGTTTTTCTGGGCATTACTTTTGCTATCTACCGGTTTCTGCACCTCATAGATCCGGGTAGCCTGTTCAATGACCCAGTCTAAAGATCTTTTCTCGTGAAAATCCCTCACGAGCTGGGTCATTATGTATTTGGGCAAGGCATGAAAAAATGTATTAATGAATTCTCTACTGTCTGTGCGCACCCTTCTGGTGGTCTGCGCAAAAGCACGTTTCAGTTCTTGCACAAATTCTTGTGGGGCCTGATCCTCCCCACATTGCAAATTGTAGGCTGCCTTGCGAGCCTCTTGAGGATTTCTATGAATGGAAAAATGTTTCAAGATGGCCGCCTTATAGGTGGACCATCTTAAATGATTTTGGTCCTCCAGCCCCGCAAAGAAACTGGAGTATTCCGGGGAGAAGGTCCACTTTACATATTGAATACAGCTTTGGCTGTCCTTCAAATGGAAAGTCTCCATCATTTGCTCAAACAACTCTAAGTGCTCCCAAACAGAATACTTAGCGTTCTTATGGTAAGGCGTGATGACGCTCCTGATCGCCTTAATCTGCTTTAAGGGGTCCTTAAGCAAGGCCCTTTTTGCCTTATTGGCCTTTTTGGTTCGGGTAACCCTTGTCCATTCATCCTCTGACTCAGAGGCACTGCTCCCAGAGGTTCCTGTCTGCTCTTCCAGGTTTTCCCGGATTCTGCGAGCCTGGGAATGGCTGGCAGAATGTGGGGACCTGGTCTCCTGTGTCCTGCGCAGTTCAGAGGAGTCTTCAGATTCCTCCTTGCTGCCAGGATTTGATGGGTACCCCCTCCACTGACCTAACTGGGCAGAGGTTTTCAGGATGCCCTTAATGGGCCTACTCTCCTGGGGTTCCCCACTAAATTGCACTGCGCTTGGGTGCCCATACCCGGATGCCCGCCCCTCCATACCTGGGTGGTACTGGCCTATGAGCCCCATACTTTTGTCTGGATAGTAGTCTGCCATCCCGGTGGCCCGGTGCTCATGTGCGCCGGGGAACATGGGGGTGGCAGAGTCTAGGGACTGAGAGGTATGAGGGCCTCTGGTACTAGGGCTCCTCAGGTTATGCTCCGGAGTTTCCCTTTCCCAGCGAACCTCATCTCTATCCGCCCCTGCTCCCTGTTGCAATGCAAGAGCCTGCATTTGTGCCTTCAGTTCCTCAGTTAAGGCCTTACTAGACTCTATCAGTCTCTCCTGCATTGCTACCTGTTGTTGGAGCCTATCATTGTGTTGACAGAGGGCCTCATTTTCCCTCTGTGCTTCCTGGTTGGTCCTGGAGAACTGGGCCAGTCTTTGCTGCAGGAGGGTTACCTCCTGAGCTGTGTCCCTATTGGCCTGCTCCTTTCTTGCTAGAGCATCCTCCACCCTTCTGGTGTGCTCTACCAAGTTCTGGTTTTCTTTTTGGAGATCACCCAGCCCCTGGAGGGCCAGGTGATTTTCTTCAATTTCCTTTTTTAAGTGGCAGACTTCCTGGCCTAAAGTGTCTCTTTCCTGACTAAGATCCTGCATCTGTGCCGCCAGGTCGTCCCTTTGCCTTTGGAAGGCACTGGCTTTCTGGCGCTCCTGATCAAACTCTGCCTGGGTATCCAGGTCTTTCAGGATCAGTTTATTGCTCTCCTCTTTCTCTCTGTCTAGTTGGATTTGCAGGGTGGCTACCTGCTCTGTGCATGCCCTGTTGAAATTGATCTGTTGCTCCAGCTTTTTCTGGCTCTGCAGTAGGGTGTCCAAACTGTCTTGGCGTTCCTGCTGCAAAGCCAGAATTCTGGTATCCCGGTCTGTCTTTTCCTGTTGCAGGATGTCCATATCCTCTTTTATTTTAATGATGTACTGCCTACTATCATCTTCTGACTCCTGGCTCCTCTGCAGCCTCTGCTCAGAAGAGACCAGGTCAGATTGGACCTTCTCTAACGCCATCTGTCGCTTATTCGCCAGATCTTGGCTTTCATTACATCTATCCTGCATGTCTCCCATATATAGGTACAGGTATGCCGCTATCCTAACAATCTTGTTGTGTTCATCTTTGGCCTTCGGGGCCATGTATAGTTCACTCAGGGCCACATGTAGTGGACCCTGATCTCTATATATATCTGACCCCGTTTTAGTGACCTGTTGTGTGATTGCCTGCAACCACGCGACCTGGCCCTGTTCGGTCCATTCACCTCTCACAAATAGCTTATGTACGAGGTGCTCTCTGGCTATTTTCATGTCCACGAGTGTCGTCATTCTGGAAATTTGATTTCCTTCCTGACTTACAAGAGTTAGTATTTTATTCTTGCAAAACAGACCGTTTCCTTGGAGTGTTCCTATGAGGAGTCCTTTACAGCGCAACACAGCGTGGTGATCCGACCGGATATGTGTATCTGGTCAGCTGGCACGCTGTATTAATCTGCACAAATGGTATTCTAACCCAGAATCCCGGCTACGAGCCCCCAATTTGTAAGAGGATTCAATTCAACACTACAGCTAAGTCAACGCCTAGTCTATAATACTGAATGAAAACCCTTATTGATATATCTTTATGTCCAGTTCATGCGTTCTGGATGACTACCCCTATATAACACCCCTCTCTCAGAATCCCCCTGACCCCACAGAGCCAAGAAGTAGTTCTGTTTTGCAAGTTAAAAGGTTTAATTGATAGTTTAAACAATAGGTATAGATATCACACTTTAGAATAAATTAATAATTGAATAGCACACTTAATCTGATATGATAAAGATTAACAACGGAGAATCTGGCACTAGCACACTTCTTGATAATCACTAAGGAGTTGACATGAAATGGATAAGATAGCAACAATACTTTTATAGTTTCAAATGGATGCAATGTGGAATGAAATGCAGTAAAGAAAATAACTTGATAGGATTTCAGCAAAAGACAATGTAATCACTTTCTTGGACAATTCACCCCCCCCCCCTTTATGCAATGCAAGGAAATGGAAGGGAGGCACACAGTTCTCAGAAATGCAATCAAATGTGATTCAGTTCACCCCAGCAGCTTAGACTACAAAAGTTGAAAACACAGGCCCAAATGCTTTTAAATGTGCTGGCAATGTAGAAAAAATATGCTAAAATGCTTTTAATTCCCTCTAGAAGGTTCAGGGTGAGTGGTATCAAGTTAATATTAGTCCAGGCTCACTCTTGCAATGATTCAGGGATAGTTTTTATGAGGCAAACGATTTTTTTCAGAGGAAAGCAAAAGCAGCTATCTTTTGCAAGTGGAGAAATTTTCAAATCGCGGCAAAATTTGCGAATGCGCCGGGCGTGATTACAGAGGAACTACAAGGGCAAGCAATATCGTTTTGGGGTCCTAGGAAAGCCTAGGATCTCAGCTTCCAGAAAGTTACTGCAAGTCTCTAGCACAAACGGTCACGGATATATGAGAGATTAAATAAAGGTCGTTTTTCAGATTTGAAATTTTAAAGTTAAAAAAAAGACAAGTGCAGCTTGCAACTAGCAAATCACAGGTGACAGCTTTACAAATGACAGGTGACAGTTAGGAGGCAGTTCTACTTAGATTAAAATAGCTTGGATTATATTATTTTAACTAAGAGATTGGTTCTGCACAGTTTTCTAGGTACTCACACTATATTTAGAAATATGCCTTGCCACGGATCTGGTCAGGTTTTGGACTGCACTCCGGTTCAGCTCTCTCTGGTTTTGGATACTTGATAGATTTGAAGTCTCTATGTCTGCTCTCTGAAGGTTGAGGGAGGTAAAGTATGGATTTTCCGGCAGAGCTTCCAGCTGCAAATGGATTTGAAGGTCCCTATCTGTCCTGTCTCTCTGCTTTTATGTGTTTTTAAAATGGGTGTGTGTGAGCAGCATCACTAGCCAGCCCCTCTCCACTTATCATTGGCCAAGCTTTCATTTCTCCCCTGATTGGGGGAGCTAAGTTGTGTCAGAGTGATGTCATTTTACAGCCTGCAGAAAGTCCACTCCTCCTGTCAACTTACACACAAATCTAGATTTGAACCAAATACATATTTGCAGAGGTACATATTGTTTAAAATTACATGCACCCATCATGCATTACAGGAGGTATACCCTGTTCAAACTCTGCTCTTCCTGAGAGCTTGCATTCAGAAATGGCAATATTTTGCACTTTTTAACTGGTTTGCAATACCGGACATTACCCCAAATTTACACACATGTGCGCAAGGAGTATGGACATTAGTTGATGAAGTGTCAGATTTTTCACATGCACACATTTTGAGTAATATCCTCTTTTCCGCTAAAACCCCCCTGAACATGCCACCGGTTCTAAAAACCTCTTAAAATGTGGGCAGAAAAATCACAAGAATTATGGTGTCATTTAAATAATTTTCACAAGTCCGTACTATGAGTTATTCATCTTTTTAGAGTTATGTTCTGGCCCCAAAGGGGTGTGGTTTTCCTCCAGCACAAGGTTGAATTTCTGGTTTTTCCAGTTCTGCCAAGCCAGCTTGCTCTCACAGGCAGTGCCCCTCCCCTTTGCTTCAGGAGGAAGCTACTTTTACGACATCTGCAATAAACCATCTGCCTGGGTCAGGAGAGGGCTTTGTTCAGAGCTCCTGTATTCTGTGGGGGCTCCCCTTAATTCAATTATCAGAGAGATGGCATATCCTTAGTGTGGCCAGCAAAAGGCAGATAGGCCTGGGAACACAGCTGTGACTCAAGTTTCACTCCTGATGGGGGGTAGTTGCCAGGCAAAATTGGAATCTCTTTAAGCCAGTTTTTTAGCTACATGTCATTTCTGTTCCCCAGTTTTCTGCATTCAAATAAAACTAAACATTTTTACATATGCAGCTAGGATGCTGATTCTAAGTTTAAAACTATGACATTTGAACAATTGCAACCTATGTGACACTCAAAGTAGGTCACTCATTTCTTTTAAACATTTAGATTTGTAGTGTCTTTCAGTCCAAATTTACTTAAACTGCTGAAATCCACAGCTCAGCCAGTCTTGTTATAAACCTTCAAGTCACTTCAGAATATAACTTTACATTGGATCCACCTCTCAGTAAGTCTTTCTTTGGCATGTTTTGGGTTCATTTATTCAGTTTTACAAAATCTAAAATCTGGTGTTGTTTTAAAACGCCGGCTTTTGGATAGTGGTGAGTACTGGTACTGCACCCCTTTTTGGGATTTAAGAAAATGAATTCCCAACAGTTATGGGTTTGCTTTTGGCAATCAGCATTGCCATTCCCAATGGTTTCAGACTACTGTGGGTAGTCCAATGGTGGTTTTAGGCAGTGTCCTTCTGTGCCCATAACATCGGCAAAAATGAGTGGCAGCCTATTCTTCATGCATTTCCCTGTGCATTTTCTGGGAAGCTCTGGCCATCATGATGTTTTCCATGTCAGTACTGCACAGTTTTGAGGTAGGGCTCGGATGCCTGGGTAAATACATCCCACACCTCCTAAGGAAGCATTTCATTGCAATGGCTGGTGCACATATATGCAGATCTCCAGGGAGCCTGTGCAAACTGTACCTAGATGTGAGAATTCTGGCAGGGATATCTCTGTGCTATTGTGATAGCAACACCTGTCCTACAAAACAATGTATCTGTGTGCTCCATTAGAAACCTTGAAAACGAACCACATGTTTCAACTACCTAATTGAGGGGGTAATTCATAGAATTCGGCGCACAAGTGGCGCACGCGGCTGGTGCACAGAGTGCGCGTGCGGCAGTCTGCGCCAGCCGCGTGCGCCAAAACCCATTTAGGCGCACAGGGTATTCATGGATTAATACATCCATAAGCAGCCGTGGTGCAGAGTGGCTCAGCGACCCTGCAGCAGCGCCAGTTATGCCCCCAACCCTGCCTCGTGCACCAAAAACATCGCACAAATCCAGTGCATGGCACAAAGGCCAGTGGACCAGCATACAACCCCCCAACCATGAAAAGCTGTTTAAAACACCCGGCGCATGCCACAGAATACAAATACCCCGCTCGCGGCAGGCCCATCGCGTGTAAAACTCCCGGCGCACCCCTCGGAATACACGTACCCCGCTCGTGCCAGAGAAATCGCGTGTGAAAATCCCCACTCACCCCTCAGAAGACACGTACCACACTCGCGCCAGCGATATCACGTGTAAAACTCCCCGCGCACCCTCTGGAATACACGTACCCAACCCGCGCCAGGGCTATCGCGTGTAAAACTCCCACGCACCCCTCGGTATACACGTACCCCACTCGCTCCAGGTAAATTGCATGGAAAAAGTCCCCCCTGTGGTGTGGGCTGCCTGTGGGGCATGCCCAGGGTGATGGGCTGCCTGCGGGGCATGGGGAGGGTGAATGGGCCGCCTGCGGGGCATGGGGAGGGTGGATGGGCTGCCTGCACGTATTCGGTGGAGTTTAACACGCGATAGGCCTAGCGCGAGCAGGGTACGTGTATTTCGGGTGCACGCGGGGAGTTTCACATGCGATAGGCCTTGCAGGGAGTTTCACACGTGATAGGCCTTGGGCGAGCAGGGTGCGTGTATTTCGGGGGTGCACGAGAAGTTTCACACGCGATAGGCCTTGGGCGAATGGGGTATGTTTATTATGGGGGTACATGGGGAGTTTCACACTCGATATGCCTTGGGCGAGCGGGGTACGTGTATTTCAGGGGTATAGGGAAGTTTCACACGCAATAGGCCTTGGGCGAGCGGGGTACATGTATTTCGGGGGACCGCAGGGAGTTTCACGCGCGATAGGCCTGGTGCGAGCGGGGTATGTGTGTTTCGGGGGTGCATGGGAAGTTTCCTCCTGGGTGTGCCCTTTCCCCCCTCCCCATGCCCTGCAGGCAGCCCACACCACAGGGGACTAACCTACACCCCTGACCATGCCCTGTAGGCAGCCCACATGGCACCATGCACCTGTGAGCCCCGACTCATGTCCCCCACCGACACACCGACCCACCATTGACGGGCACCTGCCAACAGGCCCCGACTCATGTCCCCCACCCAGACACACCCACCCACCATTGACGGCCACCTGGCAGCAGGCCCCGACTCATGTCCCCCCACCCACCCACTATTGACGGGCACCTGCCAGCAGGCCCCGACTCATGTCCCCCCACCCACCCACCATTGACGGCCACCTGGCAACAGGCCCCGACTCATGTCCAATTGAAGGGCACCTGCCAGCAGGACCCGACTCATGTACCCCCACCCACCCACCACTGACGGGCATCTGCCAGCAGGCCCCGACTCATGTCCCCCCAACCGACACATCATCACAGTCCAGACCCATGGCCCGTATGGCCACCCAAATCCCACCCCACACCACAACAGTCCAAACACCCAACCAAGCATTCCATCCACTCCACATTGAATTCCCAATGTTATGATAGAAAATAAATAACCTGCATGCCCATGAATACATGTCCCTCAGACCCACACAATGGTGAAACATGACTGTGAAAAACCACATTGTGACATGCACAAAACAAATGAGAGAAGACCACACAAGTAAAGTATAGAAAAAAAGTGTATTGAAGAACAAACCAAATGAATAAAACAAACGCACACAACAACAACAAAAATATTCCAAGTTCAGAAGTCCAAAAAAGAAAACAAAATGAATGCTGTAACCAAGTAAAATGGCTCCAATGGGTCAGTCCATCAAACAAAAATCAGAGTTTTAAAAAAGCAAAGTATTCCACCATTGGTCCAAGAAAATGAAATCCAGGTCCAAAACTATTTACAAATGAACATCCAAGGGTCCATGAGCCCAACAATCCAAAGGAAACCTAACGTAAATCCTACCTAATTAATAACTATATACAAAAAGGTGGGGCATAGTCCATGCGCCCCAAAGGAAAAAAAATAGAAAGGAAACTTACAACTACAGAACTATTTACAAAGGCGGCGGGCAAGTCCAACGGCTCACTTGTTGGTGTCCCGGGCCAGGGCATCATCGAACTCCTCGTGAAAGTTCTGGAGGCGGGCCTCTGCCCTGGCACCGAGGTCTTGCAGGGATAAAGCCATGTCCACCTCCAACTCCCTGCGAATTGCCTCGAGGCACTCAGCCCGCGTCAATGCGCATGGAGTTCTCCGCCCTGACCATAGTGAGCCATGCCTCTTCCGCCCGCCGCCGCTCCGCATCTATTTGCCGGCCCAACCGCTGCCACACGGAAGACACTCCCAATCCAGGGTCCTCCTGCCCTCTGGCCGATGCTTGCCCTTGTGATGTTGATGGCCCTGAGCCATCATCGCTCCCAGCTTGATCCTGCTGCTGCCGTGCATGTGCCCTGCCTGTCGATGCCTGCACATCCTCCTCCATCTGGGGTCCAGTTGTTGGGGTGGCCACTCTTGCTGGACCTCCGACTCCCGACTGTGGCAGGGATGTGTCCTCCACCAGCCTGGCCGCTGGGTCAGGGGCAGCTCCACAGGGTGCCCAGATACATGGGCAGGAAGATGGCACGGAGGACGACTGGCGCATAGGGGGGTTCAGTTGAGGAGGGGGTTGGTAGAAGGTCCAGCACACGGAGGAACCCAGCACTAGTGACCCGTCCTAGTAGGTCGACGCGGTCAACGTGGCATCCGAAAAAACGTGCATTGTCCACACGGGAATCCTGCGCGGCTTTCCGAATGCCACGTTGACGCGACGCCACCCCAGCCAGGACAGGCTCAACACGGTCCTGGATTGCCACATCTGCAGGGAGAGGAAGGCCAGTTGTTGTACGCGCATCCCCTCCCTGAAAACGGGTCTGGACGAAGGCATCCCTGCTGGTGCCGGATGATGCAGTCACAGGATCAGGGACAGGATTACACACAGGCACCCCCGCGCCCGCCTCTCCTGCCTCCTGTCCCTGGACTGCACCACTAGTACCAGTGGAATTCCCCCCTCCAGGCCCCGTCCGTGAGCCTTCCACGGCCTCCTCCTCAACCAAACCCCCCAACAACCTGGATGACTTCGTGCCATCTTCCTCCATAGGCCCCTGTGAGGTCTCAGCTGCCCCTTCTGCTGCCGAGGAGTCCACCTCCGACCTGCGCTTCTTAGACTTACCCTCGGCAGCTGTGGCCGCGGGCGCGGCACCAGACTCCTCACTCCCCGAAGAGATGACAACCTGGGAGGGGATCTCGGCCTTGCGTTTCCGGCTGGCGGTGGGATCCCTGCCACTGTGCTCCACAGCACCGTCTCCGCCCTCTTCATCAGTTGACGCTGCAGACAGGGAGCGACAGAACACAGGCATCAGGGCACTGTACAATGGTCTGATACACACATGACAGTTGCACATGAGTGGCAGTCTCAAACTTCATAGATTGCATCACACTCCGCAGCACACATATCATTTGAACCCACACACAGGCACAAATTAAACGGAATGATGCAGCAGGCAGCACCATCCATACACATACAACAGCATGAGCATCCAAAGGTCAGCCTGACGTCACATGCAACACGGGGAGTGCCGAACACATGCACACACGTCACCAGACATACATGCATCTGTACATCTCCACCACCTGTCGCAAGTGAAATCATCGGCAACTATGTCACATTTGCCAATCAGCCTCCTACATGTCGGTGTCACATGCATCCATGTTGTATCACAGTGGCACACATGTCAAATACACACACATGCACATGTACACCATGCACATACATGAAGGTGGAACCACCATCCATGTGTCACACCCCAACCATGCCATAGTACATACATAGAAATGTAAACATGTGTGCACTCACACATGCATTTGGCCATCATGCATTTGATCACATACGCCATTGATGTGACTCACACATGACTGGACTCACATGCGGCAGGCTCATGTCCCTGTACATACACATCCCTACATTGCCCTTTCAAGACATATGTCCAACCTGCACACTCCTGGCACACCTCAACATGCACTGCGCCCAATCAGTACGCATGGACACTTACCGGTCGACTCCGGACAGGTCGGCATCTTAAGGACCTGGAGGTGGAGCGCTGGGTGTATGCGTTCCAGGACCCTCATCTGGATGTTGGTAAAGCGGACCCGGCACCCCTCTGCATGCTTTGCCTTCAAGAGGCACAGGGCTTTGCTGAGGGTCCTGGACCTGAAGACCTACCATCGCCTCCGGACATGTGCCATGTCGCGGGCTGCCACCCCCTCCACGTTGATGGCAGCCACGATGTCCTACAAGATTCTCTTCTGTCCTTCATTGTCGGCACGTGAACTGCCAAAGAGGGCATCATAATGCACCAGGACTTGCTCCACCAGGATACCAACTTCTGCGGCAACGATGCTGGTAGCCCTCTGCCTCTCTAGTTGGGGGTTGCCAGTGGTCTCCGATGGTGTTTCCCCCGACATGGCAACCCCCGAGGCACGTGTGGGTGGGCAACTGGGTCCTGGTGATGGGCTGTGGAGCGATGGAACTTCAGTCAGAGTCTTCTGTTCCAGCAGGGGTGGTCACAGCAACTGGACCCCTGCAGATGGCTGACGTGCAGGCACCAAATAGCAGTGCACACGGCCGGCAGGCAGGCAGGCAGCAGCAGATGGCAGGTGGGAGCGGGCTCGGGCCTCTGGGGGGCAGGAAAATGGCCTTCTGAGCAGGAGCGTGGTCTTCCGTGTGTTGTCGCGTGGCCAGCTTGATACAGAGTGAATTGGCACATGAAAAAATAGCACGTCAACCTGTAATTCGAGGAAAGGTCCTTCGCGCATAAGCGCGTCTGTGACGTAACGCGCGCAGGTGTTTCCCTCGTGACAGGTGCATAGTGAATCAGCACGTGAAACAACAACATGTCTGCGTGTCAATGCGTGTAATTCGAGGAAAGGGCCTAAGCGCGTAAGTGAAGTGACGCGCACGGGTGTTTCCCTCAGCACGGGTTAAAGGTGAGCAGGGCCAGCAGTTCACTGTACGTGCCTTTCGTGGAGACCGACGTGTGTGTTGCTACTTCGTGTTGTTTCGCGCGCCATCACAACGTCACAGCGGATCAAGGACGTATCTCTTCTTTTGGCGGGGGTATTGGCTACGCATGTTTTTCCTTATCACGCTAGTCTGGTGGTGAGTCGCGCGCGCTATTTTTCCAACTGCCGGTGCCCCTGTGTATCCCGTACTCGTTTTCGAGGTCATAGTAGCCTGCGTATCCCACGTGTATGTGTTTTACGTGTCCCTGGGTCCCTCTGCGTACTGCGGAAGGTTAATTCCACACACGTGGGCTACTGGGGGTTGCGTGCACGGTTTTACTGCAGTTTTGAGGAGCCTGAGCATTGCGTGACCCGTCACTTTATCACCGTGGTCATATACAGCCTTGCAGGTGCACAGAGGTGCTGTTAACATCTTGTATCCCACCCCCTTCACCCCAATTGCCCAGGACAATTGTCATGCACAACTCCCATTGGCACTACTCCATCTGTACCGGCACTACTCCATCTGTGCCATGGCTGGGAGGCCACGAAACGTGAGGGGTGCCTAAGCTAGGCATACTCCATGTGGCGGGCGTGGTCAGGGACGTGGCCGGGATGACCAGGGAGTAGGGGGACTCCAGGGTGTCCAGGGTGGCCGCAGAGGAGGAAGAGGCAGGGGTGCGCCAGTTAGGCACGATGTTGTGCCACATGTTGGTGCAGTCATGCCACCACCCCCTGTGGTTACGGGAGATGCAACTCTTGCATCTGGCAATGGCGCCCATGTGGCCCGGCAGTCCATTTCATCGACTGCCACGGGCCCAAGGGTAGTGGTAGCTGCAGGTGCAGCTGCGGACACCACCACCCAGGCCCAGGGTGGGCCAGCGCATGCTGCGTTGGCACCGAAAGAGTCCCTGGATGATTTCCAGGAGTTCAGGAGGCACAGGGTAAGTGCACGCAGGGCTGCCCTGACCGAGGCACATGACCCTGGGGCAGTATTGTCACCTGCTGCCCCGAGCAGCGGGGTGTCGGCAACTGCATGGGGAGATGCAGCCGACACCACCCCGCCTGTGAGTCTACCATCCAGACAGTCCCGGTCAGTGACCTTAGCACAGCAGATGTTGCTGCGCAGGGTCAAGTCAGGGGCATCCAGCAGCCACTGACGCAAGTCAGGGCTTCCATCCTTTTTCCACCTGCCACTCCCTTGGTTCAATCCACCAGCGCCACTGCCCATACTGATCAGGGCGGCATTTGCCAGTCAGGGTCCAGACCACAGTCCAAGAGGAGGAAGGTTGTACTTGCAGTAGATGCTGGGGCCCCAGACACAGCTCCGGCCTCCGGCACGTCGAGGAAGAAGCCTTTCTGCAAGCAGGAACTGGACTTCCTTGTGGACTACATGCGGGACCAGAACCGTGATATGCTGGTGGGGCCAAATTGTCACACTACGGCTGCCCGTCGTATGCCCCACTGGAAGCAAGTAGAGGATTGGGTGAGTGCATTCGGACATGAGGTGCGCACAGCTCAACAGTGCAAAAAGCATTGGGATGACCTCCGATGCAGTGCTAAGGGGAAGCGTGCCTCCAATTATGCCGTGACTGAGTTGACTGGTGGTGGGTCACCAGCTCAGGAGGAAGACCTCACTTTGCATGAGTCAGTTGTTGCGGAGTTCATACCGGTAGGATTGGTCAAAGGAGTGGGAGAGATGCAGGACTTAGATGCCCCATCCAGTGAGTGTTGTCGCGTGTTTGTCCAGACCATGTGTGTTTTGCTTGTGTGATGTGTTGTGCTTGACTGCCACTACATGTCATTTGTACATGGTTCTCATGTGCGAGTCATGCAATGCTTCACTGATGCGTGCCTGCTGTGCAGCATGCTGGACATGTAGAGCAGACGGGGACTGTCCTCATTACCACACTTGCACCCTACTCACATGCTACTCACCCGGCTGCCCCTCCGTTCCATGTTCCAACTCACTGGCCCTTCTGCATGTAGCCTGGGGTGTCTTTCCTCTCAGCACTGGGACTATGTCATAGCATGACTGACGTGCATGTGCGTTCTACCTGCATGCAGGTACTCCATGTAGGCATGCTCCCTTGCCCCTCACCCCCCTGCATCCCAGTTTCACCATGGCACTGGTGTGTATCATAGGAAACCAAAGGAAAAAGTCACATGGATAAGTACAAACATTGTTTAAGTACTCATAGATTCGAGTAGATGTGTAGAGATGAGAGGCATAGTTATAGCTTCATATTTTAATATTAATCAAAAACATTGTAATAATATAAAAATCCATAATGCATTCACACAATAACATCCTTAAAAATCATTTAATTCAATAATAATGCAAAGTAGTTGTATCAAAAATATTAGGAAACCTTTATAAGTACCCTATCTGTTGCTAATTGAAATAATGTGACATAATTATGTCTAGTTCAATCAAACAAACTGATGGTCGCCTTCGTCAGGGCGCACTATTGAGTGCAAATAACATTTGGAACATACTGGTACAGGGTTTTATACATAGTTAGCAAATAACCCAGTTGGTCCCATTGTTGAATCGCTGTAAGAGTCCAAGCTTGATTGCAGATCTCAATTCTGATAGGAGCATCAACTCAAGATAAAAACATTTAAAACACAGAAAATGTGATAAGACAAAAATGAACAAAAGAAACACATTAGAATAAAAATACTGACTGAACCTCACACACACCAAGACATCTAATCACAAATCAAAATATAGGGCTATCAATGTAAAACATAGCATGTTCACCTAGATTAGTCAAGACGTGGCGCAGAAAATCATTACTGTGTTGACGCAGTCCAGCAAGAAAAAAGATGGAAACCAAATTACATCTAAGTAGACAAAAAAGTGGAGTTGGAGATATATCAAAATTATCCCAAACTTCAACACCCTAGCACAGCAAATACTAGCCCGAGGCATACACAAAGCTGAACTTCAATAAACATACTGACCTCTGATTTATAAATGTTTCCAAACTTGAAATAAGAGTGGGGCACTGAAGTTTTTTTTCCTCTGTTATTGGACTGTTTTATATCCAAAATGTCAGTGCACCTCCATGTGATAAGGTAAAAAAAAGCCCATTAATGTGGCCTGGTAAAGAAAGACAAAAAATAAAACGAATTGGTAGAGCTAGAAATTGCAAGAAAATAATTAACGCAACGGCTCAAACGAAATTGACATGAGCTCGAAAAAAGGTGAAACATAGTTCATTCTCTGACATGACATGTGGCCCAAGTTCGAGATGGATAATATCTAAACAATATTAAGGCTGGGTGAATTCAGGTGACCGTACTTCGTGTTCGCACGCTACGGTTCAAGAATGTGTAATTCAGTTAATAGCGCAGTTGAAGAATGAACTTAGTTTTGCATAGCAAAGCTCAGAACACTGTGCCCGCCGTAGTGTTTGCTTTAATTCAATCAACTAAGTAAGGCAGGCTCAAGGAATTGCAATGTCTGCCTAGAGTGGAAGGCGCATGCTTTTTTAAGAGTTTCACTCTAAGTCCTTGACCATGAAAATTCAAGATGGTGTGCTAGAGGGGAAAGCCTGAATGGACTTACCGCAAGCCGTTTTGCCGAACCCGTCTAATCATCTGCGTTGGAATGCCGCATAAGCGTTCAAGATCTCGCCGTGTCTACAAGAGCCTCTTAAACACACGTGAGTGTGGAAAGAGAAACAGGACTAGTCGCGCCATCTCAAAATACATAGAAACTAAGGAAAGACTGATCGCAAAGTCTTAAAATGCATAGAAACTAGGGAAAGACTATGGAGCATGTAACAGACTTATGCCAAGTAAATGGGAATGAAAGTGCCAAAAACCATAAAGAAAGAAAGAATCGAACAGCGCCCGGAAAGGAAAATGTATATCAAATAAAAAATCGGGAAAAACTAAGAACCACCTAATAATCAAAACCAGAATCAAATAATGAGAATAATGAACTCTAATACAATGCAAACTTGAAAAATAAGGAACATCAATCAAGAGATCGTAATAAATACAAAACAGAAAAAGAAAAAATAGAGAAATAGAACCATGAAAAGATAGCACGCCCATCCCAAATTAAGAGCTTAAGGCACACAATGGAGCCATTCTTCTTGGCGATTAAGCCCCGACTCATAGCTGTTAGTATTATACATCCACCGTTGTTCCCTTTGGGCCAATCTGGATGCTATATTGTTCTAGTCCGCTCCTAGGGCTTTTTCCAGAACGCACCATTTTAGACTATTGGAGTTGTGGTTGTTCTCCAAAAAATGAGTAACCAGCGGAGCCGTGATGGTTTTATTCCGAATTTTGGATTTGTGTTCGCCAATTCTCAATTTAATGGGCCTAGATGTTTTGCCAATATATGTTTTGGCGCATGGGCAAAATATTACATAAATAAAATGTTCAGTATTGCACGTGGTATGATGAATAAGGTACCACTTTTTTCCATTAATCATAACAGAGGTGCAAGTAGTGGTGGATGCGCATTGGTTACAAAAGCCACATGGAAAATGGGCCGTGATGGTTTTGGCACCCCATAGACTCGGGAGTGTATTTAGTTTAGGACCAATGGTTGTCCTATCTGCTTTTGTCAGCCAATTTTTCAAAATCTTTTATTTCTTAAAAGCATATAAATGGCTCTCTAGGTCAGGATTGGTCATTTGGAGCAAGTGCCAATGTTTAGTAATACTTTGCTTTATTTTATGATGATATGTGTTGAATGTCATGGCACATACTATCCGTTCTTCAGTGTTGTTTTCACAAATAGGCTTGTCCAAGAGAATGTCGCGATGTTGGAATCTAGCCCTTTTGCGGGACTGTCTGAGTAGATGTGTGGGATAACCTTGTTGCTGAAGTCTATCTTGGATAATATCCGCCTTTGTCTTATAGTCCTCAACTTTAGAACAGTTACGCCTTGCCCTAAGGAGCTGACCGTAAGGGATGCTTTTACGCAAAGATTCGGGATGGAAGCTATCGAATCTCAAAATAGTGTTGCGGTCAGTTTCCTTGCGGTACAGATCGACAATAATCTGTGCTCTGCCATCTTTAATAAGAAGGTCCAAAAATGGTAAGGATGAATTGTTGGCCGACATAGTAAATTTAGGATTAGCGTCCATGGTATTAATCCATGGAAGGAACAACAAATGGTCTGCTATGTTTTTATCCCATATGATGATAATATAATCAATATACTGCTTATAGATTTTAATAGCGGATCTGAAGGGGTTGGTATTAGACAAAATGCACATTTTTTCGAAAATTCCACATAAAGAGGGTGGCATAATGGGGGGCGAAAGCAGCCCCCATCGCCGTTCCTTTGACTTGTAAGTAATAAGTGGACTTGAAACGGAAATAGTTCTGTGATAAAGCTATTTCCAATAAATCTATTAGTACCTCACTGGGGACCTGATGGACCCCAGGTCATAGATCTAGGAAATCTTTCATAACCTGTAAGGATTCCAATTGTGTGTCTCATGTTGGAGTACTGCAATGGCCTTTTCAAGGCTCCTGTGTACATGCACACTTCCCCCTGCCAACCTGCCAGACACATACAGTGGTGTATATCCTTTGTCCTTGATGCAGGATGTCTCACTCAGACTGTGCAGATGGAAGATGCCCCGCAGGGACATGAGTGCCCATTCATGCTCAATGTGCATTCCATGCATGCCCCTTACATGCACACTTCCCCCTTCCAACCTGCCAGACACATACAGTGGTGTACATCCTTTGTCCTTGATGCAGGATGTCTCACTCAGACTGTGCAGATGGCAGATGCCCTTCATGCTCAATGTGCATTCCATGCATGCCCCTATGTGTCCTTGACTGGATGATCATTGTAGTACTTGTCCAGGAAGACCCACATTTCATGGCATATGATCATCCATTCCATGTCCACTCTGCCTCTGTCCTGCATCACACACAAGTTTATGCTGTCACAGTCTGTGTGGGGCACAGGCCTACCCCTGTTTCAGGCCCCCTGACTCTGTTCAACTGGTGTAGTGGCTTCTGCACACATGGGTGTACTACTGAGGGTTTATCGTGTGTCCTGCTTACTGTCCCATTATCATCTGCTGTGTTGTCAGTTGACTCAGATGATGCAATTGACGCTAGTAAACACTGTCTGCCAATACACAGGTCTCTGATCACCCTTTCGCTGTCATTCAATGCCTCCCTGTATTTTCACTTCTGAGCCGTGTTACACCGTTCTACATGCCTACTCACTGATGCAATGTCAAAGTGACCTGGCATGTATGGTCAGATTTTAATCCCTTCTCTGTCATGAATTGCACGGGCACAGGTGCATCCTGTGACACATGTACTCAGTAATGGAACTCCCTAGTGGTTGTTTAGCAAAGTTGATTGGTCAATCTGTGGCCTATACCAACTGGCATAGGGCGCAGTGTGAATGTAGCCTGCCAATCGGGTTGTAATGACTGTGGAGCTGCCTTCACGTGTGTATGTGTACACTTCCACATACATAAAAGCAAGCAGCGTTGTAGCTGCTTGCTTTGCTGTATTGGATGCTGTTCATGTTAACAATACAGGTGTATGGGGAAATGGGTGTTTTTAAACGCTTTCACATGTACATATGCAAGCAGCTTCAACGTTGTGTAGTGAAACATTGCGACTACTCACTCATTTGTGTGTGAAAGTGTTCATTTACACATGTGTCTTCCGCAGCTTTTTTGTTGACTGACTAATATGTAGTTGATTGACGTTCATGCTGGTGAGATTTCTGCATTGCGCACGTTATGTTCAACTGGCATAATCCTGAAGGTGCACTGTAGTGCAGTATGTGTACGCCCAGGCTCACTTAGCTAATATGGTGGTGCCTGGCCGTGGTGTTTTTACACAAGGAATGATGGAATAGGGCACATTCATAGCACAATGTGCTCAATCAGGCCCTGAGGGGTGTTGTGGAGGCCTCATGTCCTGCAGCTCAGACCGTACTGGGCGTTATGGTCCCTCATTACTGTTTGCAGGCACTTGCTTTACTTGGGACATTCACTATATGTACATGGCCCATGCCACCCGGTACGGGCCGAGCTGCAGATGGATGGAGCTATTTTGGTGATGATGTTTTAGTGATGCATGTGTACATGCATATTACGGGTGTCATTGTGTGTTTGGATTCACTTGCAGCAGTGGTCAATTTGCAGTTCAGACATGCTTATGGTATGTGCCATCTCTTTGTTGCCATCTGTCTTTTCTGTCTGTGACATGTGCCTGAACGAGGTGGTGTCTGATGGAGTACATATACTACTTTTTGTACTTGTATAGGCTTTGCTATTCATACACATCCATTTCTGCTTTTGGGATGTCTTTGCATATCAAGGCCACTGGATGCATGGCAGGTTCTCATTTGTGCGTGACATGTCTGCTTCATGTGTTGGCTGTCAATGTGATGTCTATGTGTGTGGATTATGTGCTTCTGACATGTGTACTCATGTTTCTTTTTTTCCCCTTTTCAGATGATGACGCAATGGAGCCAGAGGATGGTGTTGTCATGCCAGACACAGGGTTGCTATCATACCAGCACCCCAGGGGGTCGTGGGGTGGTAGACCACGAGAACCCACTTGTGTTCCAGACCATCGTGTCTAGGGCTGGCAATGAGTCTAGCCCAGATGATCACTCTAACGACAATATCGAGTTGGATGTACGTCGGGTCCACTCGTCAAGGGTGAGTGATTCTGATGTGGAAGCTCCTCTGTCCGCAACACCTGCACTGAGGGGCCAGACGGTGGTGGAACCTCCGCCTGTGGTGGATCGGGATGCAGGGTCACACTCCACACCAGTTGCTGATGTGCCTGGGGCATCACGACAACGGAGGAATGTAGTCCTGCAGCCGTGGGCGGTGCCAACAGAACAAGGACGGCAGCTCCTTGGGCCCCGCAGGTGTCGAGCCCAGCAACACGGTGGCCGCGCGCCACTGGGGTTTACTGAGTGGGAGCAAGCCATGGTTGCCAATTCCGAACAACAGGGGGCAGCAATTGATAATATTGCTCAGAGCATGGAGCATGTGGCCCAATCCGTGCTCCCCCCTGCTAGGCAGGTGGACCTCCAGCAGCGGGTGGCACAGTCCACGGCCTACTCGCTCAGGCTGGGCATGGCGGCCTCAGACAGGGCACGCCGGGCTGAAATGGTGTCTTTGCATCAAGTAATTGCTGCTTACACAGAGGCACACATGGATGCCATGAGGGTTGACTATGAATCCCTCAGATCTACTTTGGGTGTACTCTTGATGTCCCAGAGGCAGCAGTCAGAGGAGAGGTTGGAGCAGCTTGAGAATACCATCTCGGCTGAGCTGCGTGTTTGGCGGGAGGTGTATCAGTTGTCCAGCCAGGCCATGCAGGAAGAACTCTGTGTTACACGTGTTACCTTGCAAGAGGAAGCACGCATATCACGGGATGTTCTTCAAGCTGACCTACATGTCATCGCCGCACAGAACCAGGCTCACCCGTCATGCAGACTTGCTGCCGACGAGGGGCAAGCTGTGCATAGGCGTGGTCAGGGTACTGTGCCACGTCAACCTTTTGAGCCAGAGGGCGAGGAGGACGACGGGTTATCTCCCACACAGGTCGGGCTGTGCAGGTGTTGAGCCCTTGGAGTTTTTTTATCTCAACATCATTGCATGTTGGTGTTGAGGTGCACCCTGAACCTCCCCCCACTTAGGTGTCCCCCCCCGGGTCGTATGTGGCCATTTTTGATTTTTATATCGTTTTCTATAGTTAGTTTAATTAGTTAATATCGTTTTTTATAGTTAGTTTAATTAGTTAATATAGTTTAAAATTGCTTGCCTATTGTGCATTCATGTGACGGTGTGGTGCTTTGTGGCTTTTGAAAGCATCCACTGTCTGTTCCAGCTGGGCTCTTCAAGCTTGTCTCGTGTATGTGTTTGCAGCTTGGGGTCCTGACTCACATATGCCACTCCTGCTTACCCTATCCATGGGCTTGCAAGGATGGTTTGGTGTTACAACAATTTACACAAGGGCATTGGACTTTCGTCATATCTGTGGCCTGTCTGCTGCTGTATTACTTGTGTAGACACCCCTAGTGGGGATAATGTAGTTTTTCTCCACGGCATGTCTGCAATCAATTTTGGTGAGTCCATAATTGATATGTCCATTTATTGATGTTGATTGTGATGTGATTTTCTTGCCTGTATATGTGCTTGATGCACTTCATGCTGTAAACAGTAGCCTGCACCCTTTGGCTGTCAAAGTCACACTGATGGTGGGAGGAGGTTGGATGTAGGTCTCAAACATGGCCCAGTGACAACCAGCATGACGACACACACACAGGGAACTTTCCAGCCCTATTAATAGCTTTTATGCACTTTCTGCAGGAAAATGAGCCTCCATACTACCTTTCCCAGCAGACACGGGGCCAAGAACTACAGAAACCTGGCCACGTTGGGTGGTGCACATGTGCCCATGCTTGCGCAAGCAGAAGCACAGGGCTTGTGCTCAGACGTCCGACAGAAGCACATGTGTTTCCAGGAGCTCCAGGCAAGGTGAGCAGCACAAGGGGCCCCACCCCAGCCGACCTTCCTCCAGGCCCCTTGCACATGCATGCTAAGCCAGGCATTGGGGAAGTAGCGCACAGTACAGCTAAGCCGTGTTGAGGAACAAATGCTAAGTAGCTTTACAAGTTGTCAGGGGTACATGCAGGGGGCATCACCCATATCCTCGACTCCCCCCTACTCCATAGATGCTGAGTTGTTAGTGCAGCAGCGTTCCTAGCCAGAAACTAATGCAGCACACGGGGGCACCCAGCGACGCACAGACTCGTGTGCAGTGCATATCATTTGCATGTGCAAATCTCCACATGCACTACCTATTGAAATCTGCGGCTGGCAGAACACGACTTGTACTGAAGTCGCAGCTCGCCAAACGCATCTAGCAGCTCACCCAAGGACCATTCTATCATGTGTGATTCTTAACACATTGGTCTTCCATTTACCGCGGGGCCAAGTGCGGTTGCCTTACTGCATTGACAGTGTATGAACCATCACAGGGGAAAATATAAGAACAACGCAGCAGACAAGAGTGTTTGTTTGTTGAGCAGTCACTTAGTTTGAGGCATGAATGGTGTTGTGTGTGTGCTGAAAACACACACAGATTAGTAACTCACGCTCTCTTTGCAGCATTTAACTGCTCCTGTTACCGGACCTGAGAGTGCGCAGCCAGGAGGCCAGCACTCACCCCAGAGATAAGTCTCTCTTTGGCTTGCGTTTGAAGCATTTTGTACAATGTGCATGAAGAACATGGTTTCTCTGATTGAGTATGTGTTATCGTCAATAGTTTAATTTAGTATTTTGTCTGATTTCCCTTGCCCATCCAACTTCCCTCTCCTGCCCCTCTTTCCGGTTATCCTGAATACCAATGCCTATCCAAACAACGGATCCCTGACCCTCTTTCCCCGCCGGGGTCTCGGGGTCCTGTGTAAGTTTTACCTTGCAGGCACCCAGACCACGGATGGGGTGGTTGGTTCGTGCACTCATGCACCTGTACACCGGAGCTGTGACACTACCCATCAGTTGTTGCATCCTCATTGTATATTGTGTACTGTAAATGCTACCCATCCTGTTGAACCATTGGTGAACTGTGCTACCTTAGTTGGTCTATCATTCTGCTTGGACATGTGCTTGGACATTTCCTGCAACTTCAAGTCATCTACTGGAGACTCTTCCAGGGTTTTCTTTCTGGCTACAGGCTTTTTCCCTGGTTTGGGGGTTTGGCTCCTTGGAGTTCTCTGCGATCTGGTATTTTTACCAGTCAAGGTGGCCTCTGAGGGGGCTGGACCCTATTTACACGCAAGGTAGAACATGGAAACCAAGGGGTAGGGGTAGCCTGAAGCCAGGTAGACTAGAAGGAAGAAGGCTAGAGACCCCAGACACAGTTCTCCAGAAGGTCATGGTGATGTGTACATGAGGGAGGGCCTTTTGTTGTTGGACAGTAAGCTTGGTGTTTGGCCACTCTCTGACATTGTCATTGTGGGGTACTATGTACATGATGTGTTCTGCTGGTCAATGCCAGTTCCTGTGTTGTGTTTACTTTTCAGGTGTCAGGGGATTGTTGTGGTTTGACATGCTGGGGTGTACACATGGGCAATGTTCACATGTGATGTGTACAGGACACTGAGAGTCACTTGATTTCACATGCATATATTGATTGCATGTTCCTACTGACACACACTTACACAATGCTCCACCACACGTACAACCACCCTTCCATGCCCACACGTGCACACAGATACCCTTCCATGGCACGCTGTGTCCCTGCAGCGCATGATCAATTACCATTTGGGGATCGTGTACACGCGTCAATAGGTTATTTTTGTTGCTTGTCCTTTTTATGTGATGCTCAAGGTGTATCCCCAACACAATGGCTGCTCACTGTGCTGTGTGCTGATCAGTGTGTTGCAAGAGACGCACACAGCACACGGGTTAGGGATTAGCAGATTTGGCTTGGACAATGTGCATGAGAACAGCAATTAAGTCTTTTCTTGATGCTACCACTGGTGGCAAGCATTTGTGTATGACTTTGTATGTGTGGGAGGTTGTTGGTTAGTCATTTCATCTGATTCCATGTCAGGCGTGATTGTCTCGGGCCTCGTTCCATTTATCACATGTCACTTCGTATCTAATTGGTCATGTGTTGGGCTTTTGCTGTTGCATGCCATGTCATGGTGTGACAGACAAGGGTGATGTGGGTTGGGAGGGTTTGGGTGACATACCAGTGATTGTCATGTCCTCTTTTGCAGGGGGTGGTGTGATACACACCTTGCATGTGTTCCTTTTGGTCACACAGGATTGGTTATGTTTAAGTAGCTAGGGATGCACACAATGTTGCACTTCCGTGGCAACATTCTCAGGGTGGTGATGTTGTGACAGTTGACTGTCTCTTTGTCATCATCGATTGTCACCTGGTATGTGCCAGGCCTGTGTGCACTCCGCAGGGATGGGAGTTTAGGTGAAAAATGTGGCCACAAGCTGGGTCCGGGCTGCCTCGCCACATGCCCTTTCCCCTCCCATGGGCAGCGCCTGTGCCTGTGGTTGGGGATGTGGGGGCACCACCATGTCCACCGGTACATCCTGCCGTGTTGCAACATTGTGCAGGACACATGCTGCCACAATGATCCTGCACACTGCATATAGTAGTTGGCCGCCAGAGCGGTCAAGGGAGCAGAAGCGTGACTTGAGCACTCCGAATGTGCACTCCACTATGCCCCTGGTTGCAATATGGGCAGCATTGTATTTTACCTGGGGTGGTGTGGTGGGATTCCGTATTGGCGTCATCATGGTTGCTCAGAGAGTAGCCACTGTCCCCTGGGGAGGTTAGGATGGTTGTCATTAGTTGGGTTTGTGTATTTGTCTGTGTGTGACATGCATGCATGTGCACAGAGATTTGTACTCACCAATGAGCCATGTGTCGCCATGCTTCCCAGCTTCCAGGTTCCGGCTCAGGGCAGACATTCTGTAAATTAAACTGTCATGGGTAGACCCAGGATAGTTTGCATCGACAGAGGTGATGATTCCATGGGCATCGCATACAACCTGTACGTTGATGGAATGCCAGTGCTTGCGGTTTTGATAGATGTGCACAGTGGCCCTAAGTGGACGTAGGGCCACATAGGTGCAATCTATGGCACAGAGCACTTTGGGGAAGTGTGCCACCCTGTAAAAGTCCTGGACTTCGGCCTGCCTTTCTGCGGGTGTTCTGGGCATGTATATGTGCCTGCGGACTCAGGGGCGCGCAGTCATGATTGTCAACACCTGGTGTAGGCAGCGTAAACTGCGTGGCCTGTGAGACACCCCCGACTATGGCAGTATTCCGCTGAAATGACCCAGTGGCCAAAAAATGCAGGACATTGAGCACCTTCTCCAGGGGCCTCAAATTCTTGGGAGCACAGGGTGGGTGATGTAAGGTAATCTTCCCACTCCCTGACCAGGTCTAGGATGATATGAGGTAGAAACCTATACCTGCCATAGACCTGGTCATTAGGCATCCCAAAAAGGCTGATCCAGGGCAAAAGAATGCAGGGCCTAGCTAATCTCCTCCTCCTGCGGTGTCCCACGATCAGTGCTGCGACAAATGGGGCATTCATAGTAGCTGTATATACGTGTTTGTTGTTTGCGCGCACTTTTATACTGTGCGTGTGGACGCTTCCGCCTGTCTTCGTGTGGCAGACGTGTTTCGCCTATGCGCGTCTTCTGCCGTGCGCGGGTTTCCTGTATTCGATTCCATTAATACGTGTTGTTCACGTGTTTGTGGGCGTTCCGTGTATTTCCTGCAGTACTTCCCCAGTTACGCCTTCTTTTTCACGTGTTGTTCCCCATTACGCGTGTTCCGCCCCCTGTTCCGCCGCCTTTTTGGTGTGTGTGCTAACATTGTGCGCTTTCGCTGTACACGTCATGCACGGCGTTCGGGATGTTGCAATGACGTGTGCGCCCGTGTGCGCCACGCACAGATTTGACACACATCCCGGGGGGAAAACACTTGCAGGCCCTTCCATGAATCGCACGTGTGCATGTGTGCTTGCTTTTTCATGCTTGCGCCGTATTGCGCCACGATTTTTGGCGCACATTTGTTCCATGAATCGGCCCCTGAGTGTTTTGTAAACCGTGATACCGTTAATATCAACCATTCATTATGTGGACACTAAAAAGAAAAAAGAATTGCGCTGCCGTCTAAGAGAAAAGTCGGCACCCATAGTTGCAGGTTTGCTAGATGGCGTGGATTGATGTACAAATGTATTAGGAAGGACATAATTGGCTGGGTGCCAGCAAAAATAAAATATTCGATCACCCTGTACAAATATATTATTTATCTGTTTGATTTGGCACTGAATTTTGAACCAATTCCAATCTACTTCATAAAATCAAAGCCGCATTTCAGCATTGTCGTAGAGATCACAATCAAATAAAATCAATAGGATAGCGTACATTACTGTAGTACATCCAACTAGAAATAGAACATATAAAAAAAACCCTGACAGAACCACTGTCCATAAGAGTAATTGCTTTTATTTCAACTAACGTTAAAAAGTCCCTCAGTTCTTGATCAGAAGGGTATTGTGCCAAGTCGTAACAAAAATGTTTGGGAAGGCACATATCATGCACGCGCACGGAAACCCACTCATCACATGCAAGAACCAAAAGGATCGACGAGTATTCTTCTTCTTCTTAATTATCGGATGCATGGGCGGACCCACACAGGCGCTTCCCCATCCTAAAGGATGATGTGCACCAGACCCACCAATCAATACTTATCTTACATAACTCACAACTCCTCCCACCGCCCCGTTTGCCTCACAAACTCCAACATCACACTATTCCTCCTCCCGCCTCTCTCCCCTTCACCTCCCAGCAAAGTCTTCCCACTCAGCTCAGCCACACCCAGCGCAAACAATCGAACCCTCATCAATTCTCTCTCCTCAACATGTCTCTCACACCTAAGCAGAAAATGCCCCACAGTCTCAGGCACACCACACACCGCACAATCTCTCGACTCACGTTTCCCCACTTGAAACAGACAATCATTCAGGCCCGCATGTCCTATCCTCAACCGATTCAGCATCACCTCCTCCCCCTCCACCATTCCAGACTCCCCACATACACCTTCACCGACACTTTCCCAGGAACACCAAACATCCACCTGCCCTTCACCCCACTCACCCACCTCTCCTGCCACTCATCTATGACCCGCCTCACCACCACCGCCTTCACCTCATCCACACTCAAAGGTAATCTCACATCAACTGCTCCCCTTCTCATACCCTCACCCGCCGCCAGATCCACTAACTCATTACCCCAAAATACCACTGTGACTGGGGACCCACGCCAACTCCAAATCCATTTCCCCGTGTACGCACCAATCAATCTTCCTCCTGATGTCCATAATCACGTCCTTCCTATCACCATCCCCCGCCATAATCGCCTGCAACCCACTCAATGAATCTGAAAATATCACCACCTTATCTAACCCCAACTCGCACACCCTATCGATCGCCAATGCAATCGCCACCAACTCAGCCGTACAAATTGACACATCATTCGTCAATCGTCCCACTTTATACTCCCCAGTGCTTTCCAGATAATACGCCATACCCACTCTCCCAGACACAGGATCCTTCGAACCATCCGTAAACACCTTGCATCCTTCCTTTCCTGCCACATACGCCTGGCCCAAAGCTTTGATCTCGCTCCGCAATCCTCTTTTTTTGCGACACCACATTCGCTAACTCCAAACACTCCTTTGGAGACCCCATCATCCACCTCGGCCATCTCTCCAAATCCGTATCTGTTATAGTCATCAAATCGCCCACACCCCACTGCACTCCCTTTTCCCACATGTGAAACCCAAAAGTGCCTCCTTTCCTCCTCCACCGGTCTCTTTAATAATCAAACCTCCGATTATACTTCCAAACATTCACGCACCGGATGAGCCACACTCTTCGCACTGCACTTCACCCACCATCTCATATTCAACGCATCTCTCCTCAACCCCAACGGCATCTCCCCCACAAGCACCTGAACCGCATTCGCTGGAGAGGACCTCATCACACCCGAACACACCCTCAATGCCCTTGCCTGAACCCTGTCCAACCGCAACTTCTGACTTGCCGTGAAACCCACTGACACTTGACATCCGAAATCCATCACACTCAAAATTAACCTCTTATACAACATTCGTAGACACTCCTGTTGAGCACCACACTCTTTCCGAGTCACCGCCCGCAACAAATTCAACCTTTGTTTGCTCTTATCCACCATTCCATTCACCTGCAAATTCCAGTTTAACTTCCTATCCAAATTCACCCCCAAATACCGAAACTCTTCCACGATTTTCACCCTCTCACCTTTCAAAACCAAGTCCAACCCTTGCTGCACTCTTCTCCTTGAGAGAACCATACTCACGCTTTTATCCACAGACATCGAAAAGCACCATTTCCCACACCACTCCTCCATACGCACTATCGCAGCTTGCAACCGATTCTGCATCACCAAAAAACTTCGCCCTCTTACCCATACCACACCATCATCTGCAAAGAAATCCACCTGACACCCAAAAACCCTCCAGCTCGAATCAACCCGTCCACCATCACATTAAACAGTCCCATTCTCCATCTTCCAAAACCTCAGACAACACCCCCCTCACTCTCACCTGAAAGGTCCTGTCAGCCAAAAACGCCTTAATCCACCGAAACATCCTCTCCTTCACACCCATCTCTAACAGTCTCACCAGCAATCCATTCTTCCACACCATATCATACGCCTTCTCCAAATCCAAAAAGAACGCCCCCGCCATCTCCCCATTACACAAAGCCTCCTCCACTCCAGTCACCAACCTCACTAACGGATCTGCCACTGACCGATTCTTCCTGAACCCACTCTGAAAATCGCTCAGACACCCATTCGACTCCAAATAGAACCCCAAGCGCTCAACTATCATCCGTTCCATAACCTTACACATCACGACCGTCAGCGCAATCGGCCTATATGACTTACACTCCGTCGGGACCTTGCCACTCTTCAAAATCGCTACCACAATCGCTCTCTTCCATAATCTCAGTAAAACTCCACTCTTCCAGATCTCATTGACCAATGCTAACACCTCCAACTTACATTCCACCGACAACTTCTCCAAAAATACATACATAACTCTATCCACCCCTGGACTTGACCACTTCCCCTTCCGAATCGCCCTATCCAACTCCGCCATAGAAAACAGAGCATCATACTGCTCTTCCCAAGGCCCAACATTCGCCAACAACTCCCGCATCTCCTCCTCAACCACTCCCATAATTAGTCTCACTGCCTCCGGGAAGTTCTCTGAACTGTGCACTCCCGCAAAATGTTCCCCCAGCAAATTCGCATTCTCCCCATCTTCACTGACCACCTCCACCCCTTTCAACAACACAGACATGCCACCCTGCGACTTCATTAACCCGGACATCCGCTTGAACTGCTTCCAAACCTCACCCACATCAGAATTACTCCCCAGAGACCCACAATAGCTCCTCCAATATCTGCGCTTTCTTTCCCTAATCACCCTCTGCACCACCGCCTTCGCCTTCTTATATGCCAACAAATCCACCAACATTCCCGTTCTCACCGCCCTGGCCCTCGCCTTCTTACGTGCTGCCACAGCCCGTGAACATTCCACCGACCACCAAGGAACCTCAACCTTCCCCCCTTTCCCCTTCTCTACCTCCGGAACTGCCGCTACCGACGCCGCTCTCATTCCCTGCACCAAATGCTCATTCCATTCATCCACCCCCCCATCTCTATCACGAGAAACAATCAATTCCTGACACAATTTCTTATACAACTCCCAATCAGCCTTCCTAAAATTCCACCGACTTCCAAGCATCCGGGATCTGACCCCTACCTCACCCCTCACAGTCACTAAAATGCCAGAGTGATCACTCCCCATATCCCCATCCTCACGCACCATCCAGTCACATTCACCCGCAATCGCAGCAGACACCCAGGTCAGATCCAAACACGACAACTTCCCAGTCCTCACATCCAATCGTGTGCCCGAACCATCATTCAGCAAAAACAGACTCAATTCATCCACCATACCCTCCAACAGTTCCCCATTTGCATCAGTCCGATCACTGCCCCACAACGTATTGGCACTGTTAAAATCACCACATAAAACACAAGGTCCCACATGTCCCCTTATCAATTCAGACAGCACATCCACCCCCATCACCTCACACGGATTATAATAATTCAACACTAAGACTTCTGATCCTCCTACCCGAATCCCCGCCCCGATAACCTCCACTGCTCCATCTACCACAATCTCCCTTGCAACCAACCCCTTTCCGAACTGCCACAGCTACACCCCCCCCTCTCCCCTCCGTCCTATCCTTACGAAACAACTCAAAACCCGGAATCACAAACCTCAGATCACCCCTTAACCACGTTTCCTGAATACAAACCACATCAACATTCAATTCCCCACACAACCCCGCTTTCAACTCCTGCCCATTCCTCAACAAGCTCCACGCATTCCACTGCAAAATTCTCAGGCCGACGCCCCACTCTGTTTCGGCACTTTAGTAACCTTCTTGAACACATCTTCTTCCGACACATCTACAACATTCAAAAACCTCCTCCCTGCTTCCACCACTCCTTTCGTAAGATTCGACACACTGACTGACAAATTCCCCTGAAGCAGCTCCAGCACATTTTTTATAAAACACATAAACTCAGTTTTCGGGACAACCACCATTTCTACGCCTTTCACCTCTCTCACCACTCCCTTCCTTCCCGCAGCCTCATCCACCACCGGCTCTCTCCTACACATTTCACTCACTACTCCGTTTCCGCATAAGATAAACCTTCCGCAGCCCTCACCTGCACCACCTCTCTCGCCACTCTTTGACTATCACACCCCCTAAACGCAGTAGAGTGCCCCCCTACAATTCACACACTTCTCCGGAGTTTCCAACTTACATTCTTTAATATCATGGTCTCCACCACACCTCCCACAGTGCCTCTCATCCCTGTATACTCTCACCACATGTCCAAACTGCTGACACTTATAACATCTCAAACGAAACCTCTGATATCCCAAATTCACCACCTCCGGACACTCCGCTCTTGAAAACCTCACTGCCACAGTTGTAGACACCACATTCCCATGTGTATCTCTCCTCCCCAGCCTCCACGCCTCCACTACCCCCACCTCTGCCAGCTGCTCCTCCACCTCAGACATATTCACAGTCAACGGTACCCCATACAACACCCCCTTACATGACACACCACTCTGATCAAACACTTGCACCGCGCGCCTACCCAGACAGCCCACCTCCAGTATTTTAGCCTTACTATCAGCACCCATCCCCTCCACCAACAACCTACCCCCAGTCACCACTTGCACCTGAGTGACATTCCCCACAGCCTCTTTCAACCACCCAGCAATCACCATCGGATTCTCCCCCTGAAACATTTGCCCACGACTATCTGGCTTCAACACCACCTTCCACACACTGTCATACTGCATCTGCTCCTCCCCAGGCACACCGCTTCCTGAGGCCCCCAGCCCCTCCAAAATACACTTTTCCTGGGTCCCCGACCCTGAGATATCCCTAACCGTCCCCCCACCATCATTCTTTTGTGGAGACCTGCTGCGATGCTGCCCCTCATTTCCCCGCTTCCCCCCTCCACAGATGTAGACTTCACAGTCAGTGTCCTCCCCCTTTTCTCCCCTTCCTCCACCCCTCCCTTCATTTCAGCCTTCCCACCCCCCTTTCCCATTCTTACCACTTCCTCCGAGCACACTCTCCCCCTGCACCCTCCTAGAGAGTCCGCTCTATTTCCTTAATCCCAGCTCCCTCCACCCAGACACCGCTCCGCCCTGCCTGGGTCCACCCACTTCCAGAGTGCCAAAGCGTTTATCTCCTCACACGCCTTCCGACACGCCTCTTTCCCGCCCACCGCGACCGTTACTGGCGCTCTGCCATCTTTCGTCACCGATCGATCGACGAGTATAATTCAGGTCGAAATAAACCTTCTGCGATAATACTTCCAAACTGAGGGTGAGTTATTTAGCAACAGGACGTAAACAGTACACTACTGCACACACAACAGTGACATTTGATCAGTTCATAATGTTAAACATAATGCGAAGTCTACCACAGCCTGACAGTTTACGGAGTAGGACATGACGGAATATGCAAATTAGTGTAAATCATTCCATTCAATCACTAGGAGATCACTAAACAAAAAAAGAGACTAGAAAATACCTACTCCTCCCGCCGCTTAGGTTTGGCGGCCATGTTGCAATGCCGGTAATTACAGAAGCAGAAATAATTGATTAAAATACGAGAATGTGAGCCCCGTGAATCGTTAAAAAAGTTGTTTTCATTAAAATATGAGGCTGCCACTACAGCATTTTTACATCTTTTATTACCGGGAAGCCTCTGTGAGCCATAGCATGCGTTTTATAAACTGTAACTTTTAATTACAATATGAGTCTGTTATTGATTAAGCCGTTAATACAAAGCTTTCTCTCAGAACGCACAGCATTTTATCTATTACCCAATAGAGCACAGCTCAGTACTCTGCTGCTTTGGTCTGTGATCACTCGGAAGAGGCGGCGGTGCTCCGGCTCACGGGGCGGCGCTCAGTCTAATGCAACCAATCATCAAAAGGCCACTGAAGACAGCTGAAGGCAGGGGTAGTGTGTGAATGTATACAATATCAAGTATCTCATAACACGGTATACTTCTAACATGCGTTTGTATTGACATCAGCCAGGAGTGATAACACAGAAAAAATGTGAAGTTAAAACGCAAGAATTAAACTACAAGAGACTAATAACGTTTTGATGTGCTTATGGTTGGTAAAAGTTATTACCCAGATTGTACTTACACATAAAACACATTGACCGTAGTTTAAATGAACTGTAAGCCACCTGCCTCACTTATAACATGGAAGCAATTTTGGACATAACTTTGTGTGCTTCCAAATCTGAAACGCTTAGAAAGATCTGTGCTGTCAGAGGCTTGTCAGCCTATGGCACAAAAGCTGAAATGACTCAAAAGATCATGTAATGGCAGGAGAGCCAGATCCCAGCCTGTCCCTTCGATGACGGTGCAGAAGGTGCTGGGGTTGCTCCCAGTAACAGTGCTGACAGGACTGTTGCTGGCCTCATCGAAGAGACAGGTGATTATCAGGATGATTTAGAGTCCCTGCTTCTTTTGCTGGCTCTGAGGCCAAGGCCATGTTGGAATTCAGATGACAAGAGCTGCTGTTTAAGCAGAAGGATCTTGAATTTAGCATGGCTAAGCTAGACCCGGAGAAAGCAGAGAAACAGAAGATCAGGGATCACCAGTTGGAGCTTGCTAGGATACAAGCTGCCAACGGCTCCTCTAGAGGATCTGGTAATGGGTCTAGTTCTTCCTCTCATTCACAGTTCCCAAAAGATCTGCTTAGTGGGTATGATGACAAGAGTGACATCATGGATTGTTTGACTCAATTTGAGTATGCATGTGAAGTGCAAGAATGTGTTTATGCTGACAAGATCGCATGGTTGCTCACTCAACTACCCTATTTTGGCTGCAGTGCCATTGTGGAAATGTCTAAGGCTGACAGAAAAGACTTTGTGAAATTAAAGCAAACTCTTGTCTTAAAGTTTGGGAAGGCTCCTGCCCAATACTTGAAACGATTCAGAGATTATAAACAGAAAGAAGGTAATATTTGGGTCTCATATGTAACTGATTCCTTAAAAAACTTGACTGGCTGGGTGTAAGGTTATAAGGTTACCAGCTTTGAGGATATGATTTGTTTAGTCATGCTTGAACATATTTTTGCTTTTTGCTCCCCACAGCTTAAGCAGCACATGGCTGATTCTAAAGAGATATATCGTAAGAAATTAGCCAGTGCAACAGATGTATGGGTGTCACACAGAATGCCCCAGAATGACAAGCCTGCTCCTGGTAAGCAGGAGGAGGGGAAAAAGCACAAAGATAAGGAGGCTGGGGGATCTGGTAAAACTTCCTCCCATAAGAGTCACAAAAAGCATAACAAGGGTAAGTCACATGGGAATGTTCAGAATAGTAGGCATCATCCTCCCAAGCATAGCTCTGGTTACAGTAAGCCTTCCTATGTCCCAAGACACAGTGGATCTTGTGTGGCGTGATGAGCAAGTGACCATGTGAAGGGGGACCCCAGATGTAAGGTAAAAACCTTGGGGGTCCACACTGTGAGTCTGGCCTTCCCATTATATGAGGAGGAAGACATTATCAAAGGAGCATCCTTCTTTTCAGATTCCTTACCCATTGGGATAGAGTATGAAGTAGTCTGAGCATCCCTGGGTTCATGGGAGCCTAGAGTCTCAGAGGCGTATGCTAGCATTCTGGATAATACCAAGCACTACTTTAAGGACAGTGTGCTAATCAATGGAGTATACACTCCTGCCCTTGGGGATAGTGGGGCCAGCATAACTGTGGTGGAGTCCATATTGGTAAACCAGGAAGAGCTTGCCAGAGCTCTCGTGATGCCCACCAAGTTAGCTGAAGGCCGCCTCTCAGTTTCCTAGTAGTGCCTGTAAATCTAACCACCAATGGTACGGTAGTAAGGATACCAGCGAGTGTACAGAGGCAAGTCCCTGGAAAGGTTGTGCTGGGAAATGACCTCAGAGACTTCGGACTTGTGGAGGACACAGCAGAAAGACCATGCACAAGGTCACAAACAAAGGCTGCCCTGGCCAAGTCCAAGGCTGAGCCAAAGCCAAAGGGGAAACCCAAGGCTAAGGGAGTTAAGAAACTCAGAATAGGGAAAGAAAATAGTCCCCCTAACTCACCCACTACTGAGGTGGAGGTAGTTGGCCAAACACCTGAACCTGACGAGGAAGAGGTGCTTCCTGAAATTCTTAACCCACATGATCGTCCTGAACTCCAAAGTTTATTGTTTGAAGGCGATATTTATATTGATATTTTATTTCTATCGCGCTCTTGCACAAGTGTTTCAGAGCGCGACAAGGCAAGGGAGGGGAACAGGGGAGAACAAAACAGCGATCTTACTAGGCCCAGTGACATTGAGAGGATGATGGGAAAAGTGCATGGAAGGGGGGAGAAGTGGAAAGTGCGAAGCAGAGGAGAAACAGATAAATAACAATAAATAAATAATAAAGGCAACAAACAGTGGTTGTGCAGCCCCAATTTGTAAGTGCTAGGTTTAAGGCAGCAGACAGGGCAGGTCTGATAAGTGCAGGAAGAAAAAGGGGGGGGCTGTATGGGTTCAGATACAGACCACATTGCAAGGGGTGGCCTGGAGGCAGTGTGGGAGGGTGGCGGGGTGAGCAGGTACCTGGGCCTGGAGGACAGAGGGTGGCCAGGTGCACGTTGCCAAGAGAGAACAGATCAGCAGGGGAGAGGGGGAGTGAAGGCAGAAGAAAAGAAGAAGGTCTTGAGGTGCTTTCGGAACCGGAAATGGTTCTCCTCAAATTTTAGAGTGGCAGGGAAGCTGTTCCAGAGGGAGGCCCCAGCCAAAGACAGAGATCTACCCCCAGCTTGTTTCTTTGAAAAATGACTGACCCTGAGGGAGTTAGAGGTAGAGGAGCGAAGAGCTCAAGAGGGGAGGTATTTGCAGAGGGATAGCTGAAGGTATTTTGGACTCAGGCCCCAGAAAGCCTTGTGGACAATGCAGAGGGTTTTGAATTTAATCCATGTATCCACTGGGAGCCAATGGTGAGATTTCAGAGCTGGAGAGATACGATCCCAGGGCTTGAGGCCAAGGACAAGTCTCGTAGTCCTGTTCTGGATTAGTTGCAGAGGGCGGAGAGTAGAGGCAGGTAGATTTAGAAAGAGGCTGTTACAATAGTCCAACAAAGAGAGAACCAGATCTTGGGATACCATGAGCTTCTGGGGGAAGGAGAGGAAAGGCAGAGTACCTCCAAGGAGGTGCAGTGGGAAATGTGACTTTTTAGAGACCTCAGAGATGTGGGCGGAGAAGGAAAGGGTGGAGTCAAAGATGACCCCAAGGTTCTTAGCCTCGCAGGTGGGGATAGGAGGATGGCCAAGGGAGGCCAGCAAGAGAGTGAGGGGAAAGGATGGTGACAGTGTGCCGATGAGGAGGCTCTCCGTCTTGCTGGCATTCAGACAAAGATTATTAGCGGCACACCAATCTTGAATGACAGTTAGGCAATCAGGGATGAGAAAGGGAGAGGAGTTGGCGGAGGGCAGCCTGAAAATGAGTTGAGTGTCGTCAGCGTAGCACTGGAAATTTGAGCAGAAAATGGCAATGCAGTGGGCGACAGTTGCCATGTATTGGTTGAAAAGCCAGGGTGAGAGGTTAGACCCCTGGGGAACACCACAGGTAGAGAGGAAGATAGATGAAAGGAAGGAGCCAAGTTGGACCTGGGAGGGTCGATCTGAGAGGAAAGAGGTCAGCCAGACCAGAGCCTGATCAGTGATACCCAGGTTTTCACAGAGATGGTTGAGCAAGATGGTATAGTTGACCGGCCAGAGAATGAGGGGATAGGATGGTGAAGGTGTGCCGATGAGGAGGATCTCTGTCTTGCTGGCATTCAGACAAAGATCATTTGCGGCACACCAATCTTGAATGGCAGTTAGGCAATCAGAGATGAGAGAGGGAGAGGAGTTGGCAGAGGGCAGCCTGAAAATGAGTTGAGTGTCATCAGCGTAGCACTGGAAATTTGAGCAGAAAGTGGCAATGCAGTGGGCGAGAGTTTCTGAGTATTGGTTGAAAAGCCAGGGCGAGAGGTTAGACCCCTGGGGAACACCACAGGTAGAGAGGAAGATAGATGAAAGGAAGGACCCAAGTTGAACCTGGGAGGGTCGATCTGAGAGGAAAGAGGTCAGCCAGAGCCTGATCAGTGATACCCAGGTTTTCACGGAGACGGTTGAGCAGGATGGTATGGTTGACCGTGTCGAAGGCAGAAGAGAGATCGAGGAGGATGAGGACAGGGGGAATGTTAGAGTCAAGCTTGGAGACCAGATCTTCACGATGTTCAGGAGAGCAGTTTCCGTGCTTCTGGCAGCTCTGAAGCCAGACTGGTGGTCATGGAGACAGCCAACAGAATTGGAATGAAGGTTAAGCTGAGAGATGGCCAACTTTTCGAGGAGTTTGCCCAGAAAGGGAGTAATGGAAATTGGGTGATAGTTAGTTGGACAAGAAGGATCCGCTGTGGGTTTCTTGAGAAGATGATGCACAAGGGAGTGCTTCAGAGGGGAGTGGGAGGATCTTGAGGAGTTTAGTAAGGGCCAACATGAATACCAATCTTTAGTAGGCCTAAGGAGACAGGCCTGTTCCCAGCTTGAGGGTGAACCTCCTGAGAAACATTGGATTTATTGGGATGGTGGGCTCCTTTACAGTGAGCGCACATAGTCTACTGAAGGTAATCACAGGAGGTTGGTGGTCCCCGTTCAAGTAAAACCCTTCCTTCTACAATTGGTGCATGAAGTTCCTCTAGCTGGTCACCTTGGGATCAAGAGAACCAAGCAGAGGCTATCCATGGATTTCTACTGGCCCGAGATGGGGGTCAAAGTAGATAGCCATTGTGGGAGTTGTGCCACTTGTGAGATTTTTGACAAAGGTGGTTCAACAATCCAGGATCCATTGGTGCCACTGCCTGTGGTGGGGATGCCAATTGAAAGGGTAGGAATTGACATTGTTGGTCCCATTGACCCTCAGACATCCTCAATGGGTTTATCTTGGTGCTGGTCGTCCATGCCACCAGATATCCTGAAGCAATCCCATTGAAGACTGTGACTGCTAAATCAGTTGCAAAAGCATTGCTAGGCATATTTACTAGGGTTGGCCTCCCTAACGAAGTTGTGTCAGACAGAAGCAGCAACTTTATATCTTGGTACATACAAGCCATGTGGAAAGAATGTGGGGTCACTTATAAGTTTTCATCAGCTTATCTCCCACAAATGGCTTAGTTGAGAGGTTTAATAGAACTCCCTGAAGCATGATTGTGGCTCTGGAAGAACCTCAAAGGAGAAAATGGGATTGCCTGTTGCCATTCTTACTTTTTGCCTACAGAGAGGTATCTCAGGAGGGTGTTGGTTTCAGCCCCTTCAAGCTTCTTTTTTGTTACTCTGTTAGGAGGACCACTGGCCATAGTCAAGGAAGGGTGGGAGCTCCCTTCTCCTTCCATCACTACCAATGTAGCAGACTATGTGTTGGGTTTAAGGAAGAGAATGGTCCTTCTGATGGCTCAGGCCAGTGATATGTTGAAGGCAGGTCAGGCTCTGGTGAAACATTGGTATGACCAGAAGGCTTCACTTATTCACTTCACCCTGGGCCAATAGGTCCTGATTATGAATCCTATAAGGCCTAGAGCCCTACTAGACAAATGGTCAGGCCCTTTCACAGTTGTGGAACAGCTGGGTGAGGTGAACTATTTAGTGGAACTTAGGAGACCTGGTCTGGTCCCCAAAGTGTTCCACATAAATTGGCTGAAGGTTTTCATCCCTGGGGCTGAAAAAGCAGCACTACTCTTGGCATCAGACAGAGAGGAAGAGGAATCCAAACCTCTGCCTGACTTTTTCCAAGGTAATCTGTTAAATGGCTCCATTGAGGTTGGCCATGTGTCCCCTCACCTGACTCCTACCCAGCAAGAAGATGAATTTGCTTAGGCAGTTCTCCCCTAAGTATAGAGGCTCCTACAAAGACAGCGCTTCTTGGAATCAGGAAGACCGGAGATCCAACCCCTTCTTCCCTTCCAGAGGAAGAGGCAGGGGTAGAGGTTGGAGGAACAATGGCAGGCAACAGCACCAGAATAATTCAGGTGAGAGATGTGGAAGTTATAAAAAGGTCAGATGTGAGTATTCCTCCAGTAGGAGGGAGAGTGCGATTGCATGTCGAAATATGGGAGGAGTTGTCCTCAGACGCTTGGATAAGACAGACCGTGACAGTTAGAGTTTTGGCAAGAGCCATATCAGGAAGAGTTGCTGAGGCAGATAAAGTTCAGCAAAGAAGACGAGGAACTTTTAGACAAGGAAGTAGAGTTACTAAGGGTAAAGAATGCAATAGGTCCAGCCTCAAAAGGTCCAGGGGGTTTCGTAAGCAACCTGTTTTTGGTGAAAAGGAAAAGCAAGGTAAGACCAGTGATAAACCTGAGAGGTTTGAATTACTTTCTAGTGTACAGGCACTTCATGATGGAAGGGATCCATCTTCTAAGGGATGTTCTACAACAGGGAGACTGGTTAGCAAGGATAGACCTCAGAGATGCGTACCTAACGATTCCAATTCAGTCAGAGCAGACAAAACTTCTTCAGTTTCTATGGAAAGGACGGAAATGGGAGTTCAAATGTCTTCCGTTTGGGTTGTCGTCAGCGCCATGGTGTTTCACCAAGCTATTGAGGCCAGTGATGGCATACCTGAGAGAGCAGGGGATCAGGCTGATTATTTACCTGTACAACATATGTCTAATGTGCCAGGACAAAGGAGTTCTAGTACGACAGGTTCAGCTGGCCACGGGGTTATTGCAGCAGCTGGGATTTCTGATAAACTGGGAGAAATCGGAGTTAGAGCCAGCCCAGGAGATGGAATTTCTGGGGTTCAGCTTAGAGACGACCCAGGGCATTCTCAAGCTTCCGTTGGTCAAAGTGAACTCAGTCAAGAAGGAGATCAAGGGGATGATGACAAAGCAAGAGGTTTCATTGAGGGAAATAGCGAGACTTGTAGGTTGTCTGTCATCATCGATCCAGGCAATATTCCCAGGGCCTTTGCATTACAGAGCATTGCAGAGGTTGAACATAGATCATCTCAGGAGAGGTCTATCTTATGAGCAGAAAGTGAGGATATCGCAGGAAGCGAGATTGGAGTTGGAATGGTGGTACTACCACATGGAAGCCTGGAATGGCCGGCAATATTTGGCTCATCCCCGGACCGGTGATAGAGTCTGACGCCAGCCGTTGGGGATGGGGAGCCAGATGTGGAGACCAGTCGACAGGAGAGAGATGGTCGAGCGAGGAGCTAGGTCTCCACATCAATTGCCTGGAGCTTCTGGCAGGCTCCTTCGCGATTCAGTGCTGGACACGGGAAGGAGCGAAAACGGCCATTCTGTTGAAAATGGACAACGTTTCAGCAGTCAGATATATAAATCGACTGGGCGGAACGAGATCGCAGAGGCTGACGGAGATGGCCAAAGAGTTTTGGCAGATATGCCTCCAGAAGGGAATAAGTGTGAGAGCGGAACACTTGCCTGGGGAGCTCAATCTGGTAGCAGATTGGAACTCGAGATACCTGAGGGACTCCAGCGATTGCCAGCTGGACGACTCAGTGTTCCAGGAGATAATGCGTCGCAGGGGTCTGTGCCAGACGGATCAGTGCGCCTCCAGGTTGAACAAGAAGATCTCCAGGTTTTACAGTTGGAGGCTGGATCCGGAAGCGACAGCGACAGATGCATTTCTCCAGGTCTGGGGACCAGCAAGAAAATATGTGTTTCCCCCATTCGCCATGATAGCGCGCACAGTAGCGCAAGTCAGGCGTCAATTAGCCACAGTGATTTTGATAACACCAGACTGGAGAGGTCAGGCTTGGTTCCCAGATCTCCTGGAGTTGTCGTTCGAAGCTCCTATTCGTTTGCCATACAGGAAGGATATATTGGTAAATCCGGCAGGAGAGATTCATCCATTGGTCAGGTCAGGGAGCTTGAGTCTCATAGCTTGGGCGATTTCAGGAAAAATTGGTCTAAGCCAGGACTTTCAGGCACAGCTCAGGAATTCATCAGGGAGTCATGGGCTCCGGCTACAGGGAATAGATGGAGTGATTGGTGTCTGGAGAGACAGGTTGATCACATACATACAGATGTAGTACACATAGTGAATTTTTTAGCAGCACTGGCGGGGCAGGCGAAGGCTTACAGGACCATTAACAATTATAGATCAGCGATTTCAGAAGGTCATGTGTACATTGAGAATAAGCCGGTAGGTGAACATTCTCTAGATGTAGGCTTCTGAAAGGCATCAGATGCATGAGACCTCCCGCTCCTAGATACTCTCGTTTATGGGATGTGAGTATAGTGTTGAAAATGTTTGAGGATTGGCCGGACAACGAGTTCTTGTCCCGGAAGGCGTTGTGGGCCAAATTAACTACCCTTTTGTGTCTTATTTCTTGTAAGAGAGTACCTGATGTGAAAGCTTTAGAAGTAACTAGGAAATCCTTTTCACCTTCAGGGGTAGTATTTTACATAGAGAGGAGAACAAAGACAAATATTAAGTCTGTTGAGTACATGGCTTTTCCGGGCAAACCTAAATTGTGTCCAGTTAGATGCTTGAAAGTGTATGAACAAAAAGCTAATGAGGTGAGACCTGCGGGAGAGAGTCAGTTGCTGATAGCGATTAGGAAACCTTTTAGAGCAGTAGCGTCAGCCACCTTGTCTAGATGGGTCAGGTGGTGCATGGCCGAAGCAGGGCTAGATGTAAAGCAGTTCGGAGCACATTCTACACAAGGTGCTATGGCATCATCTGCTTTCTTGGCAGGAGCTCGCCTGGAAGTTATTCTAAAGGCGGCAGACTGGTCTAATGAGGAGACGTTTAAGAATTTCTACCGGAGGAGCAAGTAGCGTCGTTGGTGGTAGGTAAGCTTTAAACAAGCATAATCTGAGCCTCCGAGTCTTGACATAGAATACAGATTTTCCACACATTCGTTACAGAAAGACATGATTCTATTAAAGACTCGGAGGCGAAAGATTATTCCATCCAATTTCAATCGCTGTGATACAAATAATGATGTCATATTTGTAAATAATGCAATCTTGTATTTGTGAGGATAATGTTATTGTTATGTGATTGCCCACCCGTTCGCAATGAGATTGGTAATGGTTTATATTTGTTTCAGGGACGGAGCAGAAAACGATGCCTTGAGAAGATTATAAGGGGGAATTAAGTCGTCTATCGGTTGGGGCGCAAATTTATTAGTCCAGCGAAAGAAAGAGGAAGGACTTTGGAGTTATTACATGTTATAAGGGAGAAGTGATGGTGATTGGAGAAGAAGATAACGTGTTTATTACAGCCTATGGAAAACGAACTACAAATATGTTGGGTTTTGCTGGGATTTGTAGTTTTCTCTTATTGTTTTCCATGATTGTTGGTTTATTATTGTTGATGCTCGAGTTAGTAAAGAGAAGTCAGAGCATAATCTTTCGCCTCCGAGTCTTTAATAGAATCATGACTTTCTGTAACGAATGTGTGGAAAATCTGTATCCACGAGCATAATGTAGGACGGAATAACCCGTCTGAAATAATCCTTCCAAGCTGAGGGTGAGTTATATGGCAACAGGACGTAAACAATACTCTACTGCACACACGAAGGTGACATTTAATCAGTTCATAAAGTTAAACATAATGCAAAGTTTACCACAGCCTGACAGTTTATGGAGTAGGACATGACGGGAATGTGCAAAATAGTGTAAATCATTCCATCCAATCACTAGGAGATCAAAAAACAAAAAAGAGACTAAAATATCCCCCGCTCAGGTTTAGCGGCCATGTTGCAATGCCGGTAATTACAGAAGCAGAAATATTGATTGAAATACGAGAATCTGAGACCTGTGAATCGTTAATAAAGTTGTTAAAATATGAGGCTGCCACCATAGCATTTTTACATCTTTTATTGCAAGGAAGCCTCTGTGAGCAATAGTAGGCGTTTTATAAACTATAACTTTTAATTACAATATGAGTCTGTTATTGATTAAGCCATTAATACAAAGCTTTCTCTCAGAACGCACAGCGTTTTATCTATTACCCAATAGAGCACAGCTCAGTACTCTGCTGCTTTGGTCTGTGTTCACTCGGAAGAGGGGGCGGTACTCCGGCTCATGGGGCGGCGCTCAGCCTAGTGCAGCCAATCAACTATCAAAAGGCCACTGAAGACAGCTGAAGGCAGGGGTAGTGTGGAAATGTATGGGATATCAAATATCACATAACACTAACATGCATTTGTATTGACAATGGCCAGGAGGGTTAACACAGAAAGAAAAAACGCAAGAATTAAACTACAAGCGACTAATAACGTTTTGATGTGCTTATGGTTAGTCAGAGTTATTACTCAGGTTGTACTTACACAGAAAACACAGTGACCTTCATTTAAATTAACTGTAAGCCACCTGCCTCACTTATAACATGGAAGCAATTATGAACATAACTTTGTGTGCTTCCAAATCTGAAACGCTTAGAAAGATCTGTGCTGTCAGAGGCTTGTCAGCATATGGCACAAAAGCTGAAATGTCTCAAAAGATCATGGAATGGCAGGGAAGCCAGATCCCAGCTTGTCCCTCCGATGACAGTGCAGAAGGTGCTGGGGTCGCTCCCAGTAACAGTGCTGACAGGACTGTTGCTGGCCTCATCGAAGAGACAGGTGAAGATCAGGATGATTTAGCGTCCCTGCTTGTTTTGCTGGCTCTGAGGCCAAGGCCATGTTGGAATTCAGAAGACAAGTGCTGCTGTTTAAGCAGTAGAAGCTGGAATTCAGCATGGCTAAGCCAGAACTGGAGAAAGCAGAGACACAGAAGAACAGGGATCATCAGTTGGAGGTTGCTAGGATACAAACTGCCAATGGCTCCTCTAGAGGATCTGGTAATGGGTCTAGTTCCTCCTCTCATCCACAGTTCCCAAAAGATGTGCTTAGTGTGTATGATGACAAGAGTGACATCATGGATTGCTTGACTCAATTTGAGTATGCATTTGAAGGGCAAGAATGTGTTTATGCTGACAAGATTGCATGGTTGCTCACTCGACTACCGTATTCTGGCTGCAGTGCCATTATGGAAATGTCTAAGGCTGGCAGAAAAGACTTTGTGAAATTAAAGCAAACTCTTGTCTCAAAGTTTGGGGAGGCTTCTGCCCAATACTTGAAACGATTTAGAGATTATAAACAGAAAGAAGGTAATACTTGGGTCTCATATGTAACTGATTCCTTAAAAAACTTGACTGGCTGGGTGGAAGGTTATAAGGTCACCACCTTTGAGGATATGATTTGTTTAGTCTAGCTTGGACATATTTTTGCTTTTCGCTCCCCAGAGCTTAAGCAGCACCTGGCTGATTCTAAGGAGATATATCCTAAGAAATTAGCAAGTGCAACAGATCTATGGGTGTCACACAGAATACCCCAAAATGACAAGCCTGGTCCTGGTAAGCAGGAGGAGGGGAAAAAGCACGAAGATAAGGAGGATGGGGGATCTGGTAAAACTTCCTCCCATAAGGGTCACAAAAAGCATAACAAGGGTAAGTCACATGGGAATGTGCAGAATCATCCTCCCAAGCATAGCTCTGGTTGCAGTATGCCTTCCTATGTCCCAAGACACAGTGGATCTTGTGTGGCTTGTTGGGCAAGTGACCATGTGAAGGGGGACCCCAGATGTAAGGTCAAAACCTTGGGGGTCGACTGTGTGAGTCTGGCCTTCCCATCATATGAGGAGGAAGACATTATCACAGGAGCATCCTTCTTTTCAGACTCATTCCCCATTGGGATAGAGTCTTAAGTAGTCTTAGCATTCCTGGGTTCAAGAGAGCCTAGAGTCTCAGAGGCGTATGCTAGCATTCTGGATAATACCAAGCACTAGGACAGTGTGCTAATCAATGGAGTAGACACTCCTGCCCTTGGGGATAGTGGGGCCAGCATAACCTTGGTGGAGTCCATATTGGTAAACCAAGAAGAGCTTGCCAGAGCTCTCTTGATGCCCACCAAGTTAGCTGAAGGCCCCCTCTCAGTTTCCCAGTAGTGCCTGTAAATCTAACCACCTATGGTACAGTAGTAAGGATAACTGCAAGTGTACAGAGGCAAATCTCTGATGAGGTTGTGCTGGGAAATGACCTCAGAGACTTCGGTCTTGTGGAGGACACAGCAGAAAGACCATGCACAAGGTCACAAAAAAACGGCTGCCATGGCCAAGTCCAAGGCTGAGCCAAAGCCAAAGGGGAAATTCAAGGCTAAGGGAGTCAAGAAACTCAGAAGAGGGAAAGAAAATATTACCCCTAACTCAACCACCAGTGAGGTGGAGGTAGTTGGCCAAGCACCTGAACCTGACGAGGAAGAGGTACTGCCTGAAATTCTTAACCCAAATGACCATCCTGAACTCCAAAGTTTATTGTTTGAAGGTGGCCCTGAAGGGTTTAGTAAGGGCCAATGTGAGTGCCCATCTTTAGAAAGACTAAGGAGACAGGCTTGTTCCCAGCTTGAGGGTGAACCTCCTGGGAAACATTGGATTTATTGGGATGGTGGGATCCTGTACAGTGAGCCCACATAGTCTACTGAAGGTAACCATAGGAGGTTGGTGGTCCTCCTTCAAGTAAGACCCTTACTGCTATAATTGGCACATGATGTTCCTCTAGCTGATCATCTTGGGATCAAGAGAACCAATCAGAGGCTATCCATGGATTTCTACTGGCCCGAGATGGGGGTCAAAGTAGAAAGCCACTGAGGGAGTTGTGCCACTTGTCAGATTTCTGATAAAAGTGGTTCAACAATCCAGGATCCATTAGTGCCACTCCCTGTGGTGGGGTGACATTTGAAAGGGTAGAGGTTGACATTGTTCGTCCCCTTGACCCCCAGACATCCTCTGTCAATGGGTTTATCTTGGTGCTGGTCGACCATGCCACCAGATATCCTGAAGCAATCCCATTGGAGAGTCTGACTGCTAAGTCAGTTGCAAAAGCATTGCTAGGAATATTTACTAGGGTTGGCTTCCCTAACGATATTGTGTCAGACAGAAGAAGCAACTTTATGTCTTGGTACATGCAAGCCATGTGGAAAGAGTGTGGGTCACTTATATGTTTTCATCAGCTTATCACCCACAAACAAATGGCTTAGTTGAAAGGTTTAATAGAACTCCCTGAAGCATGATTGGGGCTCTGGAGGAACCCCAAAGGAGAAAATGGTATCTCCTGTTGCATACAGAGAGGTACCTCAGGAGGGTGTTGGTTTCAGCCCCTTCAAGCTTCTTTTTGTTCACTCTGTTCAGAGCACCACTGGCCATAGTCAAGGAAGGGTGGGAGCTCCCTTCTCCTTCGATCTCTACCAATGTAGCAGACTTTGTGTTGGGTTTAAGGAAGAGAATGGTCCTTCTGATGGCTCAGGCCAGTGATATGTTGAAGGCAGGTCAGGCTCTGGTGAAACATTGGTATGACCAAAGGCTTCACTTATTCACTTCACCCCCTGGGGCAAGAGGTCCTGATTATGAATCCTATAAGGCCTGGAGCCCTACAGGGCAAATGGTCAGGCTGTTACACAGTTGTGGAGCAGCTGGGTGAGGTGAACTATTTAGTGGACCTTAGGAGACCTGGTCAGGCCCCCAAAGTGTTCCACAAAAATTGGCTGAAGGTTTTCATCCCTGGGGCTGAAATAGCAGCACTACTCTTGGCATCAGACAGAGAGGAAGAAGAATCCGAACCTCTGCCTGACTTGTTCCAAGGTAATCCGTTAGATGGCTCCATTGAGGGTGGCCATGTGGCCCCTCACCTAACTCCTACCCAGCAAAAAGAAGAACTTTGCTTAGCCAGTTCTCCCCCTTCTTCTCACTGACTAATGGTTGAACACTTTAATGCAAACACAAAATTGACCCAGGGGACAGTTTACCTACCAAAAGGAGGGGGTACAGGATATCAGATAAAGTGATATCTTACATCAGGACGGGGGTCAACAAGATGTTAAATCTTGGGGTGATTGATCCCTCTAGTAGTCCATTGTCCAGTCCTGTGGTCATGTGCCTCTGAGCTGAGGTTCTGTGTGGATTACAGGGCTCTGAATGCTGTCACCAGGACAGATGATCACCCCTTGGCTGGAACTGATGAGCTGGTGGATACCTTGGGTACCTCCAAGTCCCTCAGCACATTTGACCTCACTGCAGGGTATTGGCAAATAGCCCTAGCAGAACATGCCAAGGTGAATGCAGCATTCTCGACCCCAGAGGATCTTTACCAATTCAGGGGAACGCCCTTTGGATTAAAGAATGCACCTGCTACTTTTCGAAAGGCTTGTGAATCATGTCCTAAATGGGTTGGATGAATTCTGCTTTGCATATCTGGATGATATAGCAGTCTTCAATGCCACCTGGGAAGAACATGTGAAACACCTGAGCATAGTATTGCAGGCTCTTCATTAGTCCCACTTGACCATAAAGGCCAGCAAGTGCCAAATTGGACAAGGATGTGTGGTCTACCTTAGACATGAAGTAGAAGAAGAGTAGATTCAGCCTCTACCCAGTAAAGTACAAGCAGTACAAGACTGGCCTACCCCCACTACACAAAGTCAGGTGAGGTCTCACTGGATACTATTGAAACTTCATGGCAGACTATAGCACCATAGCTGCCCCTCTGACTGCGCTCACCACTCCAAAGAAACCCAAGAATGTATCTTCGTCTGAGGAGTGTGAGAAGGCCTTTGCAGGATTAAAAGACTCCCTATGCCAGGCCCCTGTTCTCAGGGCCTCTGACTACAAATGTGCTTTTAGTGTGCAGACAGATGCCTCTGACACTGGGATAGGTGCTGTACTATCGCAGGTAGATGAGAAAGACAAAGAACACCCACTTGGTTTCATTAGTCGCCAGTTTAAGGCCAGAAAGCTTAGTTGGTCCACTGTAGAGAAAGAATGTTTCTCTGTCGTGTCGGTCCTAAAGAAAATAAAGCCCTACCTCTATGGGAACCACTTGCCTGTGCAAACTGACCATAAGCCCTTAAAGGGTCTAATGAACATGAAGGGAGAGAATCTAAAGTTGCTCAAGTGGTCCATAAGCCTGCAAAGGTTTGACTTCAGCCATTTAGCACAGGCCAGGTGTCCAACAAAGCAACGCTGATGGGTTGTCCAGAATGTTTAGTTGACCTGAACACGAGACTCATCCAGGGGTGGATAAAGTCCACCTGTCCTTAAGTCTGGGGGGGGGGGACGAGTGTTAGAAAAGATTTCCCTTAGGTGCAATTTTCCCTCCATTTGTGAACCCCCCAACCAGTTTGCATTTGTTTGGCTTACATAACTGACTATTTCCAGTAGAGCACAGCCTTCAGATGCACTCCTCTGGGCTTTCGATAATTAGTTATGGGGAAACTGACACCTCCTTGAGGCTGTCAGTACTGGTAAACTATGTTGCCATTGCATTACCGCACATAGGGGTCCTTTTTGTTTTATGGCCCTTCCCACCGTCTAATGATTTATTGGTGTTTGTACAAGTGTACCTAGGACGAACTGGTAGCAGCAGTTTACTTTTAAATTATTTTTTATTTGTTTTTCTGGACCATACAGGGTTTACCACGTTTGGCCCAAGACTGTGGCCAGTGCCTAAAATGATCGTGCCATGAAGTCTTTTGTTCTTTCCTTCGGCCATTTTGTCCCTTTGCCTTTCCCCAGGTTGAGAGACCCGGGTATTCCTTATTTGGGCATGCAGTCTCCCACAAAAATTGTATTTTTCACGGGCTCCTGCATGTCACGTGTGCTAGTGCCCAGGAAGTGGGTTGGGACTGTCTGGTCCCAATACACACTACTGGTGCAAGTATGCCTGGTAGGCCTGAATGACTGGAACCACCGTGGGCCATGATTGGCCCACGTGTGGCGTGCATGCAAGAGAGCAGATCTTCCATTGGCTATCTGAGATGTGAGTACGAACCGAATCTTGGATAAGAGAAGGGGCTCTGCATCCATACCAGGTCGATCTACTGAGGTTCACACCAAAATTCATAAGGAGCCAAGTATCCTTAATAGGAAAGCAGACTCGAGGAAACCACCGGTGACATGCTTGGAAGGTTTGGCACCCTGTACCCGCTGTTGTACTGTCAGACCCCTGCTTCTCATCAAACCAAGAAGTCCTGCAAGGGTGCTTTGTCCCTTTGGAGTAGTGGGAACAACTACTCTCGGCTTCTTCTACTTCCCCTCGAAGCCTCTTTTCGGAAGTGTTCCTGGGCCATCCAGTGAACTGATGTGCTCGAACACAGGGTATCGCACAGGAATGCTGCTGTCCCAAGTTGAGACTCGAGACTCTGGGAATCGCTAGCTTGTGATCCTGGTCCCTTTCCCACCAAAACTCGTTGTCCAAGCTCCTTTAGGTCACGATATATACAAGAATGCACCACGCCGCAACGTTTTGCAGTTCTTGCATCGCCCCGCTCTGGCAACCATCACAGAAAGTGCCTACCGTGTCCTTAGAGGTGCTGTACCGGAACGATCCTTCTTCCTCCTTCGAGAGCTGAGTAAAGGCTACTGTCCCGCCATGGATGATTGTCCCGTCCCACAGCCGCTGAGAGCCAGAGCATCCTCAAACTGCAGGGTTAACACCTACAGGCGAAGTGGGCTAGACTGCCAAAGTTTGGTTCGGACTGTGACGAGGGTCGGTGAGTACTTTCCTAACATACTGGTGGCCCCCTGGCACATCCATCCCTTTTTACGAATGAGTGTCCCTCAAAAGATACTCACCTTGGCTGGAATAGCCTGCGCTCCCCAGCTATTCCTGAACTCCGAATAAGGCACAGCAGTGCGTGATGGTGTGGGATGTTTTTACCCATGAATCCAAGCCCTACCATAAAACCTGTGCGTTACTGGCATTGAAAACATCATGATGGCCAGAACTCCCCAGAGAGTGCACAGGGAAAACATGAAGAATAGGCTGCCACCCATTTTTGCCTGTGTTGTGAGCACTGGAGGGCGCTGCCTAAAACCACCATTGGGCTACACACACAGTAGCCTGAAACCATTGGGAATGGCAATGCTGATTGCCAAAAGCAACCCAGAACTGTGGGGAATTCATTTTCTTAATGTCAAAAATGGATGCAATACCGGTACTCACCACTATCAGAAAGCCAGCGTTTTAAAACCACCAGACTTTTGTGTAAAACTGAACAGATGAACCCAAACCAGGCCAAGGAAAGACTTGCTAAGAGGTGGATACAATGTAAAACTATATTCTGAAATGACTTGAAGGAAGTCATTATTTAATGTATATGTAAAAATTGTAAGTTTGATTTAAACTGGGAACTAAAGTGACATTTAGCTGAATTCTGCCTGACAACTACCCCCGACAGGAGAAACCTGCTCAGCCAGTCTTCCCAGGCCTAGCTGCATCCTGCTGCCCCTGCCAAAAGGAGATGACACCTCTCTGATTGAATTAAGGGAGGGGTACCTGCAGACTGCAGGAGGTTGAACAAAGCCCTGTCCTGGGCTCAAGCAAATGTTATATTGGGGGGTCGTAAAATGGCTTCCTCTTGGGGGAAACCGGGAGGGGCGGTGCCTCTGCTAGCAAGCTGAGCTTGGGGGAAGTGGATAAACCAGTTATTCCACCATGTGATGTGGGAAGCCACACCCCTTTTTGACCAGGGCATAATTTTAAAAAGATAGATAACTCATAGTGCGGACTGGACAAAATTATATAAATAATATCATTATTCTTGGGATTTTTCCGTGCACATTTTAAGAGGTGTTAGGACCCTGTGGTGTATTCTGGGGGGCTGCTAGCGGAAAATAGGGTCTTACTCCAAATGTCTGCATGTTAAAAATCTGACACTTCATCAATTAATGTCCATACTCCTTGCGCCCATTTGTGTAATTTTTGGTAAATGTCCGATATTGGTAAACCGACCAAAAAGCGCAAAATGTTGTCATTTCTGAATCCTAGCTCGCAGGAACCTGGGGCTTGAACAGAGACCTGTCTTAATTCATCTGTAATATGTACATGTAATGTCAACCACTTGTGTATCTGGGAAATATGTATTTGAATCAAATATAGATTTGTGGGCAAATTGACCAGGGGAGGATCCTCTGACCCATAAACAGACCTCATCATGATGACAATCCATTTCCTTCCCCCAATCATGGGAGAGGGGAGAATTGGGCCAATGACAAGTAGAGAGGGGCAGACTCAGTTATGCCACGCACACACCCCCTTTCTAAATATATAAAAGCAGACAGTGCAGGACAGGTAAGGAGATTGACTTTCCACTTTCTTGTGGGACGCTTTGCCGGGAGACTCCAGACTTCAAATCCATCAACCTCCAGAGACCAGAGATCCAGAGAGACCAGAGATCCATAGAGGCCAGAACTGTGCAGTGTTGTGAGCAGAACCGGTACTTGACAGACCCAGAGAGCAGAGCTGACCCAGGTAGCCGGGACTTCAGAACCACCCGCCGGAAGTCCCGTCCAACCTGACCAGACCTTGACGGCTTATTTCAAAAAATATAGTGTGAGTACTCACTGTGCCAAAACCAATCTCTTAGTTTAAAATAATCTAATCCAAACTATTTTAACCTAAGTAGAACTGCCCCCTAGAAATTGTGTCATCTGTCATTCTACAGCTGCGAGCTGTCATCTGTCATTCTAAAGCTGCACGCTGTCACCTGTCATTCTGAGTTTTACTTTAAATCCGAAAAACTACCTTTACTAAATCGTCCGTATCTCTGGAACCGTTTGTCCTAGGAACGTGGTTTAACTTTCATTATTTAAAGGCTAAGATTCTAGGGTTTCCTACGAACCTAGACTTGCTACTCCTTATACTTTTGCCGTAATCACGATTCACGCACTTGCGAATTTTACCGCGATTTGCGATTTGGCCTGATTTCTTCTCCAGTAAAAAAGTCAGCAGCTCCTTGCTTTCCTTTGCTAAAATTCGTTTAACCTGCTAGTTACTCATAGAGCCTTGCTAAAGTGAGCCTGAACTAATATAAAGTAGCCATCACCTACCCTGAAACTCTAGAGGGAATTAAAAGCAATTTTAGCACCTTTTCACTTCCTTGCAAACCACATTAAAGTAATTTGCCTGTGTTTCAAACTTCTACCTGTTTTCCTTTAAGCTTGCTGGGGGGGAACTGAATTTCGTATTGTATTTGATTGCATTCCTGAGAACTGTGTGCTCCTCCTTCCATTTCTTACATTGCATAGGGGGGGTGAATTGCCAGAGAAAAAGTGATTATATTATCTTTTGCTAAAATCATATCAAGTTATTTCTGTACTGCATTTCATTTCTCATTGCTTTTGCCTTGAAACCATAAAAGTATTTTCGCTGCCTTATCCATCCTATACCAACTCCTCATTGATTGTAAAGAGGTGCGCTAGTGTCAGATTACCCATTGTTGATCAACATTATATTCATAAGTGTGATATCAATTATTAATTTATTATAAAAGTGTGATATATATATTGTTTAATGTTTCAAATAAACCTTTTAAATTTGCAAAACAAATCTACTTCTTGGCTCAGTGGGGTCAGGGGGATTCTAAGAGAGGGGTGTTATACAAGGGTTCATCATCCAGATTATAACTTGCCATAAAAATATATAAATAAGGGCTTCCGTTGGGCATCCCAGACAAGGCACTGACTTAGTGGGATTGCTTGATTGGAGTCACTTACACAGTGGGGGCTCGGCCGGCGATTCTGGATTAGAACTATCACTTGTGCAGATTAATACAGTGTGCCAACTGACCGGATACACATTCGGTCGGATCACCACACTGGGGTACGCTGTAAAGCACTCCTCATAGGAACACTATAAGGAAACGGTCTGTTTTGCAAAATAAAATACAAACTTAAGGCGTCAGGAAGGAAATCAATCTCCAGAATGACGACCGTGGTAGATATGAAAATAGCTAGGGAGCACCTCTTACATAAGCTATTTGTGAGAGGTGAGTGGACTCATCAGGACCAGATGGTCTGGTTGCAGGCAATCGTGCAACAGGTCACTGAAACAGGGTCAGACATATGGAGAGATCAGGGTCCATTACATGTGGCCCTGAGTGAATTATATATGGCCCCTAAAGCCAAAGATGAACACAATAAGATTGCCAGGATAGCGGCATATTTGTATCTATATATGGGAGTCATGCAGGACAAATGTGCTGAAGGCCAAGATCTGGAAAATAGGCAACAGATGGCGTTAGGGAAGGCCCAATCTGATCTGGACTCTTCCGAGCAGAGGCTGCTCAGGAGCCAGGAGTCAGAAAAGGACAGCAGACAGTACATCATTAAAATAAAGGAGGATATGGATGTGCTGCAACAGGAAAAGGCAAACCAGGATACCAGATTTCTGGCCTTGCAGAAGGAATACCAAGAAGGTTTGGACTCCCTAATGCAGAGCCAGAAAAAGCTACAGCAACAGTTAGACTTCAATAGGTCATGTGCTGAGCAGGTAGTCACCCTGCAAAGCCACCTAGATAGGGAGAAGGCAGAGAGCAATAAACTGATTTTGAAAGACCTGGATACCCAGGCAGAGTTTGACCAGGAGAGCCAGAAAGCTGGTGCCTTCCAAAGGCAAAGGGACGACCTGGCATCTCAGATGCAGGCTCTTAGTCAGGAAAGGGATACCTTAGGCCAGGAAGTCTGCCACTTAAAAAGGAAAATGGAAGAAAATCACCTGGCCCACCAGGGACTGGGTGACCTCCAAAAAGAACACCAGAACTTGTTAGAGCACACCAGGAGGGTGGAGGATGCTCTGGCAAGAAAGGAGCAGGCCAATAGGGGCACAGCTCAGGAGGTAACCCTCCTGCAGCAAAGACTGGCCCAGTACTCCAGGACCAATCAGGAGGCACAGAGAGAGAATGAGGCTCTCTGCCAGCACAATGATAGGCTCCAGCAACAGGTAGCGATGCAGGAGAGACTGATAGAGTCTAGTAAGGCCTTAACTGAGGAATTGAAAGCGCAGGCTCTTGCATTGCAACAGGGAGCAGGGGCTGACAGAGATAAAAGTTTGCTGGGAAAGGGAAACACCCAAGCATAACCTCAGGAGCCCTAGTACCGGAGGCCTTCATCTCTCTCAGTCCCTGGACTCTGCCACCCCCATGTCCCCTGGCGCACATGAGCACAGGGCCACAGGGATGGCAGATTACTATTCAGCCAAAAGTATGGGGCTCATAGGCCAGTACCACCCAGGAATGGAGGGGCGGGCATCCGGGTATGGGCACCCAAGCACAGTGCAATTTAGTGGGGAACCCCAGGAGAGTAGGCCCATTAAGGGCATCCTGAAAACCTCTGCCCAGTTAGGTCAGTGGGGGGGTATCCATCAAATCCTGGCAGCAAGGAGGGATCTGAAGACTCCTCTGAGCATTACAGCACACAAGAGTCCAGGACCCCACATTCTGCCAGCCATTCCCAGGCTCGCAGAATCTGGGAAAACCTGGAAGATCAGACGGGCACCTCTGGGAGCAGTGCTTCTGAGTCGGAGGATGAATGGACCAGGCTTACCCGAACCAAAAAGGCCAATAAGGCAAAAAGGGCCTTGCTTAAGGACCCCTTAAAGCAGATCAAGGTAATCAGGAGTGTCATCACGCCTTATCATAAGAACACCAAGTATTCCGTTTGGGAACACTTGGAGCTCTATGAGCAAATGATGGAGACTTTCCATTTGAAGGACAGCAGTAGCTGCATCCAGTACGTCAAATGGACATTCTCCCCAGAATACTCCAGTTTCTTTGCGGGGCTGGAGGACCAAAATCATTTAAGATGGTCCACCTATAAGGCGGCCATCTTGAAACATTTTTCTGTTTACAGAAATCCCCAAGAGAATCGCAAGGCAGCCTACAATTTGCAATGTGGGGAGGATCAGGCCCCACAAGAGTTTGTGCAAGAATTAAAGCGTGCTTTTGCGCAGACCACCAGAAGGGTGCGCACGGACAGCAGAGAATGTATCAATACGTTTTTCCATGCCTTACCCAAATACATAATGACTCAGCTCGTGAGAGATTTTCATGAGAAAAGATCTTTAGACTGGGCCATTGAACAGGCTACCCGGATCTATGAGGTGCAGAAGCCCATAGAAAATAAAAGTAATGCGCAGAAAAACCCCAAAACCAACAGCACCCCTGCTGCTGCCAAGGTGACAGAGGTAAAGGTTGCCCACGTTTTAGATTTGGAGATGGGGGGCCTAAAAACCTGCCTGCACAAAATAATTCTAGGCCAGTCACGGACAGGGAGCCAAGGAGGTAGCCCCCAAATGGGGTCCCTCACTCCCCTGATTATGTCAGTCCCCGCTACAAGGGAAACCGACCCATCCTGGATTATGTGTGGACTCCTCCAGCCCAAGGGGGGGATCCAGCCAAGCGCCTAACCCAGGGAACTTCCCTCCTAACTTCCCACAGGAGGGCAGAAATTCTCCAAATCCTGGTCAGAACTTTTTCCCCAGGTATCCGCCCAACTTCCAGCCCCAAAATCATCCATCCTTCTTTCCCCAATTCCCTGAGCCCAGACAACCTAATCCGGGAGAGGGGAGGCCAAGGGTGGAGGGGTACCCAAATCTTCCCAACCCAGGGTATTACCAGAGAAGGGATAGCTACCCTTCCCGGGATCAGCCCAGGGGAGAAAATAGAGCCCCGTATCAGCCTGCGCGGGTTTCCCAGTTAGAGCGCCAGGTCGAAAATATGGAACAGGATCTGGGTCACATACTGAGGGCTCAACAGAACCCTCAGATGAGCATGCCACCACAGAATGCCCCAAACTCTGGACCTGGTGCTCCAGAACAATGACGGGGGCAGCAACCTGATAACCCACCGGTTCCCAGGGAGGAGGCACAAGGGGAAGAGGGATGTAAAGCCTTGGAGGAAGCTTCTTTCCCAACTTGTAAACAGCCCCTGGAAAACCAGGAACCGGAAACAAAATCTCCTGCCCCTGAAAGCCTGCTTCCCAAGGAGCAGAGGTGGGTAGGAGAAACAAAGGACCCAAACAGACCCACTTTGTGGAGGAGGTACAGGTCTTCCAATTTGAGGGAGAGGGATCCTCAGAAGATCCTGGGAAAAGGATCTTCTCCTTCAGAGATGGGGGAACTCCTCCCAAGGAAAAATTGGTCCCAAGGGATGCCAATTCAGACTGGGGAGATGTGGAGACTGAGCTACCGCCGCCCATCATCTCATCCCAGAACCGACAATACCAAAATCCCATGGGTCAAACCCATCCTGATGAATGCCTCCAAAAAGGGGGGGCGGCCCAGAACCCGAAACCATTTCCAGTTGCCAACTTTTTCTTTCAGATTCCCCAGGCTCTTCACAGAATTCTGCCCAAATCTCTTCTCTCGCCATGTCAAAAACCAGAAAGTTAGCCCACCAGTTGTCCAAAAATGTGCATTGTCTGTGCCCCCTTGAGGAGAAGGAGGGAAGATATTATGCCCCGGTACAGGTACAGGGGCAGCGTACAATTTCGGCACTGGTGGACACTGGATCCCAAGCTACCCTTCTGTCCAAAAGGGCCTTTGATGAACTAAATGCAGGAAGGCGGAGAATTACCGTATTCCTCTCACCTCTCTTCCTGGACAACTGCAGAACTTTGACAGGAAGGAAATTACTGTCGAGGGGACTGCAGATTTGGACATCAAAATTGGGGGACACAAGGTGAAACACCCGGTCATAGTAGTGACTCCAGAGGGCATCCCTTGTTTACTAGGGAATGACCTCCTGAGAAGGTTGTCACCCCTAATAGATTGCGTAAACAAGGTCCTCTGGACCCAGACTAGCCGACCAATAAAATTAAAACAGAGTTTCTACCAGGTCAGTTTAAATGGCACTTGCCATATGGTTGAACAAAAATCTGACCAAGTAGAATTTCACTTCCAGAACAAACAAATTCCAGACGTGACAGTAATAGCAGTAGGGCAACAGACTGGTGATGGGGGGTCCTCTCTATTTCTGAAAATCAACCTTCCTTCCAGTTTAAGGTGGTATTCCACACTGGAAGGAAACACTCTGAAATTATTTACTAATCCACAATCAGAAACTCCCACTCCTATAGTCCAGAAAGATGTGAAATCAGCTCAGAGCCTCGTTGATATTCAGCAAATTGGAGATAAATTGTTCATCCCTGTTCAGTTAAATGATGGGAAGTACTCTGTTCTCGCCCGAGTGTGTGTGAACAACGGTAAGAGCTTCATCAGCGAAGCCATGTTCCGCCAACTCCCAAAAGATCCAGCCATTCCCACATTCAAACTGATAGACAAATGGGAAATGGATCTGGAACCACACAATTCCAAACATCTCCTGCCAAGCAGGTGTATGCTCAAAGTCTCCACTGGCAACAAGAGCATAGCCCATTATTGTTGGGTCGTGCGAGACGTCACTGCCGCCTTTTACTAGGCAGTGACATTCTCAATCGCTTCGCCATTAGTTTGGACCTAATAAACTTCAAAGCTTGGTCTCGATTAGTGGATAATTCGATGGGCTTTGATGATCCCGAAAAAGCATTTAGGTCAGCTCAATTGCTACCTTATGCAGTTGAAATTCAGATTAAAGAGGAAGTCACCATCCCAGAAAGGACCCGACAATTCTCCCTGGAAGTGAAAGTTAAAAGAGGAAAAAAATTGAAAAACCCTGATGCTTATATTCATCTAAATGCTTCTCTCCATCAGCAAGGGTTGGGGGTAAACCCAACTCCATTAGTCAACATAGAACATGACACCATTCCAATATAGGTGGATAACAGCGACTTAAAGAGTATTACTCTAGCCGCAGGCACCATTATTGGAATGGCGGTTGATGACCAACATTTTTCCATTGATCTAGGAAATGAACTGTTAGGACCAATCCCCAAGGAATGTTTTGACAGTGACAGTGATGACAACACAACACCAGACAGGATTTTCACCCGGCATGGGGGGAACTTCCTGGTGTACACTTCTTGCCCTTATGTTAAGGAAGATGTGACTTGTGACTTCAGGAGGGATGAGGTGATTTTCCAGGTCCATGAGGGCTGCCTTGCCCACCTGAAGCCTCCAGTCCAAATCAGCACTCTGACCAGGGACTTCTCCACCCAGCTGGATGAGGCCGCTGAGATAGCCAAACCAGAAATCTTTCCAGGCTTCAGGCAGATGGTGGAAGAGAGGGTCAACCTAGCTGATGCCTGCGTGACTCTGGAACAGAAGCAAGAGTTGAAACAAGTTTTCTTGGATTTCCAAGATCTCTTTGCGGTAGACTCATATGACTGTGGTCGCACCGACATCCACACGACAACAATTCCCACGGACCCTGGCATGACTCCACTGTTTGTGAAGCAATATCGCTTGCCTCTCGCATCCATGGAGTCCCTTACTGAAATAATTAAGAACCTTGAGTCCCGGGGAATAATACGTCCAGTACACAGCACCTTCAATAATCCGGTGCTGGGAATATTGAAGCCAAACGGCCAGTGGAGACTCTGCGCCGACCTTAGGGAGCTCAACAAACGGGTCCATACTTCCCGATGGCCTCTGCCCTACATTGACCAAGGGCTGGCCCAGATTCAGGGGTCACAGGTATTCACTGCAATAGACCTGACCAATGGATACTGGACCGTGCCTGTCAGTAGGGAGGACCAATACAAACTGGCTTTTACCTTTGGGGGCCAGCAGTACACATGGACCCGGACTCCCTTCAGA